>NC_072023.1:18521539-19151123 GCF_027791375.1 Indicator indicator
TGAGGTCAATCATTTACTCACACTACCTCACTTTTCTGGTGAAAACAAGGCCTGGTCTCCCTTGAACAACAGCTAGGTGAAAGGGGATGATCTGATGACTGAACTAGAAATGGAGGCAGAGGATCTTTGCACAATGAGCAGCATGCACTTTGCCTGATAGGCTGCATGCACTGAACACATGTTCAATGTGTACACAGGCACAAAGAATGAAGTCCCTGCCTGGCATTGCTCCTGTTTGCAAAGACCAGTCCAAAAGGCTTTCAGAAGCTGGTATAAAGACTGCTGGTCATTGACATCTGGTTTTTGCACACTTGTTTCAGTGCAGCTGTGTTTATTTACACCTGTTTCAAATGTGGCCTCTTCTCCACACTGCTCTAGAAAACTGACAGAGACTGATCAACTGCGCTGAATCCAATGTCTGTTTTACAGCTCATTTCATATTCTCAAGTGAATTTGCATGAACCATAAATATGTCCAAAGCAACATCTTCAATATTCATACATCTGCACACACAGACATAACACTGAGATGTTTAAACAACCTACCCTGGTGGTGCACCATGCAAAGAATCATAGAATCAACCAGGTTGGAAGAGATCTCCAAGATCATTCAGGCCAACATATCACCCAGCCCTATCTAATCACCTAGACCATGGCACTACATGCCTCATCCAGTCTTCTCTTGAACATCTCCAGGGATGGTGACTCCACCACCTCCCTGGGCAGCCCATTCCAATGGGCAATCACTCTCTCTGTGATGAGCTTTCTCCTAATATGCAGCCTATACCTCCCCTGGCACAACTTGAGACACACAGCCATCCTGAGGACATGCTCACCCGACACAAGCACCAGCAGATGCATGCAGGATTGCACATGGACGCCACATGTGCTCCCTCCAGCACAGCAGCTCTGTAGCATGCTTTCCCCCAATCTCCCTTTGATGCCTTTCTCATTCAAGCCCTTCATGCCTCCTGTGAAAACAGCAATACTAATTCCTAAGAGCGTTGTACAAACCTTTGTTGGCAACTTCCCAAGAAACTTCAAAGAGCAACAAATCCTCCACCGGTAGGTCTTCGTCCTCCCACTGAGGAAGTCCGTTAAGAGAAGTCATGGACAGTGATCTAGCCAGTGGCATTTTCTTCAGCCCTTGAATGCTCTCCACGCAGGCTACAACAGCTAGCAAGTGTCCAGTTAATGTGGCAGTTCTCTGCAGTTCTGGTTAGAGCAGTCTGCTGCTGTGCTGGGCTCCAAGGAGAAAATTATTCAGATAGCTGGGAGCTAATGGGTTTAAACTGTCTGACCACCAGCATTAAATTGGCTCAGCAAAATCCTCAGAGCTTGAGAAACAGCTGCTGGTAGGGGTAGGAATTTAAGACTGACCTGAGAAATGTCTTGACTGTTTTAGGGCCAGGGCTTGCTCTACTTTTTTTCTCTTAGAGAAAAAACGGTTTCAGCTCTTCAGCCACAGCATTTGCTATCTACCACCTCAGAGATAACTGAAACTTGACTGTAAATTCAGCTCTTCCCCAAGCAAACTCCAACAGGGAGGAGGACACTGAATTCACCACCTGGTTTGAGTTCTGCCCCCGAGTCCTCCCCTCGGGCTACACCCTCCCATTAACACCCAGGGACGTTCTCTGTCTGCTGGCCACCTGCTGACTGGGTTAGGAGGCTCATTCTGCACGATTTCTCTTAGATTACTTGTTGGGTTAAATGCTGTCACCTGTTCTTGTTCAGTTCCCCAGTCTGTAAGCACTACTTTACCTCACACCTTTCTTCTGCAATTAACTCCAGCTGCGTTTCTAGGGCTCTGCACAAGCTGCTGGCTTCATTCTGCTCTCGAGCAGTCCTCCAGCCCTGACAGCTTTTAGAGAGCTACAAAGGCTCTGTCCCTGCTTTGACACACTTTGGCCCTATTTCCAGTCCTGGTCCCTGATTTTCTACCTGTTTTGTCTTTTTCTATGCTACTGTGCTTTTTTGGTCCCTGGATCCATGTCCTCTGCTGAGGGAAACTAGTGAGTAGTATGTCATGGAACAGTGCTCCCTTGTCTTGTTCCAGCACAGAGCTGGGATGCTCCAAGTGTTGCAGGTGCATCTGCAGAGATGTCAGTCCCTAACTTGCAACCTGACGTCCTCAAAGCTTTGTAGGCAGTCACCTGCTTGGAAGATGCTTATGTGCTTACAGGTCTGGTTGAGAAGCCAGTGCCTCTGGGACAGCTGTGTATGTTGAATCCGATTCTGAGCTTAGAGCACAACCTGCCCAAAATCTGCATTTCAGCAGGGAGCAAATCTCCAGGTGAGATCCAGGGCATCTCTGGCACTGTGGAGAATAACATTGTACCAGCAGGTAAGGGATATACAGTAACACAGAGGGAAAGATTTTTGAGCTCACTTAATATGAAACAAGTTCAAGGTGACTGGTCTAGAAGACAAGCAGCTCATCTGCATAAAAATCTCTTAGACATAACAGAATATAGTTGAGCCTATCTTAATGGCTAACTCTCCCCCAAAAGACTGACTCTTACACATACACCTCTCATGCCCTCTTTGCCCTTATGGCAGTCAGACCCATCCCTGAGCTCACTGAACTGATCTATGGAAAACTTTTTTTCCAAGTTAGGAATGAGAGCTCTCTCAGGAGAGAGCCTAGCAAGAGGGGAAGGAGCAGCACAGCTGGGACCAGGGAGAGATGGGAAAGGTGAGAGGTAACGGTGCCTGGCTTTCCCAGCTGGTGGAGCTGGCAGGCTGGCTCAGCTGCCCTGTGACACTTTGCCCACAGACTGAGCTGCAGGAGGGAGGTTTCCCTTCTAGGTTAACTGGAAGGCCTGCCCAGAGAAGGATGATGGGGTTTCTTGGCATTTTGTCTGGATGGTTTGAGTTGCCCTATTTGCTGATTTATGAATAGAAGCCTGGCCAAAAACTGTTATTTTTGGAACAACTACTTGGAGTAGGTAGAAAACCCATGGGTTAAAAATCATGCTACTTAAAGGAAAAATCAGTAGTCCTTTAAGGATCACTTCATTTCTGAAACAAGACATCTGCCCAAGTCACATTTTCAGTTTTCCCTGGAAACCCTGAGGGAGAAGCTGAAAGCTGCCAGTCCCATGCGAGCCTCAAGGTGACAAGTGGGGGAGGTACGAACAAAAGACCCCACAAGCCTGCTGTAATCATAGAATTGTTTTGGTTGGAAGAGACCTTTAAGATCATCAAGTCCAACCATTAACCTGCCACTGGCAAGTCACCACTAAAACATCTCTCATCACCACATTTATGTCCTTTAACCACCTCCAGGGATGGTGACTCCCCCATCTCCCCGGGCAGCCTGTTCCAACGCCTCACAACCCTTTCAGTGAAGAAATTTCCCCTAATATCTTAATAAACTAAACCTCCCCTGGCACAACCTGAGGCCGTTTCCTCGTGTCCTATCACTCGTTCCTTGGGAGAAAAGACCGACCCTCACCCACCTCGCTGCAACCTTCTTTCAGGTACTTGTACAGAGCAATGAGGTCTACCCCCAGGCTCCTCCTCTCCAAGCCAAACACCAGGCTTTCGCCAGCCCTGTTTCGAGGCATACACCGCAAAACGAGTCGCTTTAGACGACCCAGGAGAGGCGGTGTGACCCAGCCTGCCTGGCTAGCTGCAGCCGACGGCCCAAGCCCCAAGCTCCGCTCGGGGGGCTCACACCAGGCCTCCTGCTGCCATCCTGCGGCGCGGGCGGGCGGCGCCTCACAGCCTCCTGCTCGGGCCGCGCCGCGCTCGCGGGCCGCTGCCTCTGCCCCTCTGCCCGCATGAGGGCAGGCAGGACGCTGCCGTGTGGCACCGGCGGGAATGGCGCTGGGGCGCTGCGTTAGCCTTAGGCGGCACATAGGAACTTTTTGTTAGCAAAAATGCGATCCCCGCCGAAGAAACTCACACCCGCTCCCTCCACGTTTCAGGAACTACTGCGAGCTGCAGCTTCCCAGAGGGAAACCAGCTGAGTCTGCACGGACAATTGAACTTCTAGTAGTCATGCCAGATAATCGTGAACCAAGATTTACTGAGAGGGATCAACCAACCTTTTGGTCAAATCACACAATCACAGAATGTTAGGGGTTCCAGAGCAGCATCACCTAGAGTAGGTCACACAGGAACACATCCAGGAGGGTTTGGAATGTCTCCAGAGAAGGAGACTCCACAACCTCTCTGGGCAGCCTGCTCCAGGGATCTGGCACCCTCAAAGTCAAAAAGTTTTCTAAGTGATTCAATCCAGCCAGATGTTTGTTACCCCAGCACAATGAAGAACTGCTTCAGACTAGCTTTCTAGTTGAAAAAATCAACTTCAGCCTCCCTGGCTGCACGTGAGGCAGCATGTGTTAGGGGAAGAAACACCTGGACGTGTGACATGTGGGAGTTTATGGTGAGAGAACTGTCTAGGTGTGGCTCCTTCTAAATAGAACTCTGCCCACACTAACAGAAAGTCGAAGAGAGATGTTAAAAATATTCATACACATTGAGTCAAATTTTACAGGAGGAAGCCACAACAGTTTGTAGCAATTACTGAGGCACACATACCCTTCTGCAGAAACAGAGCAGTCAGTGGCACTGATGGGATTAGCATGAATTCTCCAGGGTCTTTATTGTTCGTCTGCAGTACTGTGTCCAGTTCTGGGCCCCTCACTTCAAGAAGGGCCTCAGAGAACAGCTAGAGAGAGTCCAGCATAGAGCCACAAAAATGCTGAAGGCAGTGGAGCATCTCCCTGCTGAGGAAAGGCTGAGGGAGCTGGGGCTCTTTAGCTTGGAGCAGAGGAGCCTGAGGGGTGACCTCATTCATGTTATCAAGATGTGAAAGACAGAGTCAGGAAGATGGATCCAGGCTCTGCTCAGGGATGTCCAATGACAGGACAAGAGGCAATGGGTGCAAGCTGGAGCAGAGGAGGTTCAATGGGAACATAAAGAGAAAGTTTTTCACTGTGAGGGTGCCAGAGCCCTGGAGCAGGCTGCCCTGAGAGGTTGTGGAGTCTCCTTCTCTGGAGACGCTCCAAACGCACCTGGATATGTTCCTGTGCGACCTACTCTAGGTGATCTTGCTCTGGAAGGAAGGTTGGACTGGATGATCTTTGCAGGCCCTAACATTCTGTGATTGTGTGATTTGACCAACAGCTTGGTTTATCCCTCTCAGTAAATCTGGGTTCATGATAATCCTTAGTTTTATGAAGTCCATGGAAAGAGTCACAAAGCAATCAGCAAAATTGGTGATTTTCTTCAGGAATAAAAAGCCTTTGCCTCAGGCTGAACGACACAGGAAAGAGAAGAAAAGAAGGGTAAAGATGGGATCCCACATAAAACAAAACAAAGCTCTGACCAAGCTGAGCTAGTGGAAGATGTCCCTGCTGACTGCATGGGTTTGGACTAGATGACCTTTGGAGGTTTCTTCCACAAACCATTCTATGAATTTGTGAGCCAAGGCTGAGCCCAACTCTGTGTACAGAGTTCTGATCCTTGGGAACAGCCACACCAGTCTACTGTCTCATGTGACATTTTCAGGGGACTCAGAGTGACTTTCTGTTCTGCAGCCTGTAGTTATTTATGCCTGCAAATATAAGAGGGTCTAGGTCCTCACAGCAATTAAAATAACATTGCTGGTCCTACCTTATGTGAGTCAAGCAAGTATTCCTCAGCACTTTCTGAAGTGTTCTGCTGTGCTGCTTCTTATTGGCTGTGCTACTCTATCCCCCCGCACCACAATGTTTGCTGTTAGACCAAGGAGTGACAAAAGTACCTCTTGACAGGAATAAATGTAGTGAAAAACCACAAGGTTTTAGCCTTTCATGGGCTAAAACAAGCACAAAGTTCATGTATCAATGGGCTGTACAAAGCACATGCAAGATAAACACGAGTCTGTTACATTCAGAATAAAACCCATAGGTATCTTTTAGAGATAAAGCACAATGGCAATATAGTTATTAAGGAACTGATATGGTTGATAAGAGTCTGTTATGGATAGACTCCAAGTAACAGAGAGCAGTAGGCTGGTGTTAAGCACACATACAGAAGCCATTATACAGCCATGCAATAAAGATGTAAGACTGCATGATAAGACTCCTAATAAAACTGATATACTTGAAGAAGACTTACATTTAGTGAATGCAAAAAAATAATTTGAAAAGCTTATTTATAAAAATCTCAAAGTCCCTTAGCTTGAGACCCTCAGACCTAGTTAACAATTTTGAACCAATTCTCCATTACCAACAAGGCCATTTTGATGCTGTTTAGATTTCTTAGATTTTTTTCCTCCAGGAGATCATCTCCCCAGGAGCACTTTTTACACCAACTTATCATGCAAACCCAACATTCCTTCTTTATTCATTCAGTACCCTGCTTTCTGTATCCACTTTCTTTGTGACAGAAATTCCCTCCCCACCCTGCTGCTGACATTAGAATCACCTTCCAGGGAAGCAGTGGAGTCCCCTACCATTGGTCAGTTTTAAGACTCAGCCTGACAGGCTGCTGGGCCCTCTCATTGCAATTATAGAACCTAGAACATTGGACCAGATTATCCCTGAGGTCTCTTCCAACTCGGCATTCTATGATCTTCATTAGCTCTCTGGTTGTTTAAGGTATAGGCACAAAAGATCTTGTGCTGTTGTTGAGTCTCATGATCACTAACAAACAGCTCTGGACTCCGAGGAGGAATTGAAAGAACCATTAAACTCCAGGTGACAGTAGCTTTTCAGCTCAAGCATTGATTACAACCTCCCTTTCAAGATGTCCCAGCCTACTTGAGGTCTGTTTGCTGACTACAATGTATGACCCTACACTTTTAATGGGTGATGAATGCACACTGACACAATTAGGGGCAAACCCCAGTTTTACTGTAGCCAAAACACACAAAAAAGGCTTCCACTAATGTTGTATTCGTGAAATCCCACCACAAGTGATTCCAACATTGTTTCTGACCTTTGAAAAGGACATTTCCCTCTACACTTCCATGTAGTCTGTGATTGAAGTAGAATACTAGAGCAAGATATACAATTTAAACACTGAAAATGAGCCACTAGGACAACAAATGCCTGAATGTTGCTTTATTTGTTCGTAAGGTTTGTGCGTTACAGCAAGCCTAAGTTTAGCTACTGTTGACAAAGCTCAGTCTGGAAGAGCATTAAATGTTATTCAGAGATGTACAGTGCCCACATCTGCACATGACATGCTGGTTTTCTATTGCTGGAATCTAATATTCATGAGTTACAGATCTTTGAGATCTTTCTGGATGTTCCACAGCGTATCTGCGCTCTTCTTCAGCTGAGCCACCTCATCATCCTTCAGTTTTTGGTTGATGACACTTGTCAGTCCAGAGGCACTTAGGACAGCAGGAAGGCTCAAGAAGACATCGTTCTCAATGCCATACATGCCCTGCCACAAACAACAGATCACTCAAACATGTGCCCAACACCCAGATCTGCTTTTGCTTTACATAGCAGGAAGCTTTCTGAGAGCAGAGCAGACTAATTCTGAAACCTTGTAACAGTGTGAGAGCTGAAATCCCCCCCAGCAAATGAAAGCTATTTTAAAACCATTCACAAACCTGGAGAAAATTCAGTCATGATGTATTTGAGAAAAGAAGTGGTTTAGACCAAGTGACTGGCACCACAGAGAGAGCTCACTTCAGAAACTCCACCTCCAAGCCCCTCACTTTTATTTATATGCAGCAAGCAGCTGACAACATTCAGACACTGTATCAGTGCACATCTTTTTTCCTGCTATAGAGGGAGCAGTAAGTTCAGCCTGCTCAGAGTTCTTGCTGCACAACTGGTACAGGCTAGATGCCGCCAGTTCCACCAGCTATAAAAGGACACAGCTCTCTTCCTTAGCACCTATGCTAGGCAGTGGCTTGTGGAATTATAGGTGAACCTCCAAGAATTTTGCATTTTTGTATGGAAACTTCCTTTAATGCATCTGCATGTCACACATCATAAACTTTACACCAGGGTAATAAAACATTAGGTAGAATACAGAGAACTTAGTTTGTGAGGAGTGTAGGCTAAGAGGTCAGACTACAAAGAGCTGCAATAAGCCCCCATTTTAAATTTAAAGTAGTATTTTATAAAGCTTCCTTTGTTCAACACCTTGCAAATTGAGGCTATTTAGCCTTCCCATAACAAGAAAATGCACCAAGAGCATCTCATTAGCCACCACTTCTTACCTTTACCAGCGTTGAGACTGAATGAACCCGGTACAAGTTCTTCAGCATGGACTCACAGAGGTCAGCAACACTAAGGCCAATAGCCCAGTTTGTG
The DNA here is from genome assembly GCF_027791375.1 of Indicator indicator. NCBI lineage: Eukaryota > Metazoa > Chordata > Aves > Piciformes > Indicatoridae > Indicator > Indicator indicator. The sequence goes on from NC_072023.1 coordinate 18,529,812, forward strand.
TATCCCTTAAGTTTGATTACCTCATAGGCACTGAGGAAATATTGAAACAGTTGCATTAAGATATCTTCAAGACATTGTGTAGATGGCAAGTCTTTAGATGAATACTTCCCATTAAAAAAAAAAACAAACCACACCAGACTGTGACACTAAGTTATGAAATTAAAATGTCAGAGTGCAGCATCACAGTAGAAGGTATCAAGTCTGTACCATCCCATAGGTACACAAAGAAGCTCTACTGTTCTCACAAGAATGGCTGAAATGAAAAATAGCTTTCATCCATGAACAGTTCTTAGGGTTAAGCAGAAAAGCAGACAGGAGACATCTACAGCTGAATGAGTTCTCCCTTCAGGTCAGTGCCTCAATCATTCTGGGTGCAGATTTAGATTGGATGTTAGGAACAAGTTCTGCACCATGAGAGTGGTGGAACATAGCAACAGGCTGCCCAGGGAGGTAGTTGAGGCCCCATCCCTGGAAATATTGAAAGTCAGGCTGAACAAGGCTCTGATCAAGCTGACCTAGAGGAGGATTTTTCATGCTGACTGCAGGAAGGTTGGACTGAAGGACCTGTGGAGGTCCCTTCCATTCCAAACCATTCTGTGATTTAGAGCTAAAGCCATGCACTATTTACACACCCCACCCTAATTTTTAAACCAACATCTTACACTTTACACCAGCATAGTCCTTACTTCCTGAGTGACAAGTGATTTAGCCATTCCTCAAATCAATGTACCTTTCAACCACCTGTTTGTGGACTTCCTTCCAGTTCTCACTATCTTTGTCACTTCCCATGGCAGGATTCAGCTGCTGGAGAGAAACACCTGCCACATTAACTCCACTCCAAACAGCCACTGTAACAGAAAGAGGACACAAGTTTCAATAGCACTTAATGATGCCCAGTCCACTTCTCCTATCTCAGATACCTGAAAATGAAAAAAAAAAAGCAGTAGTAGCCAGAACCACAAACACATTTGAGACAGATTAAGGTTAATTCTGAGAACTCTGGGCAGTCAAATATTAACAAGTCAATCTCAACACATGAACTACAGTGCTTTTCTTGGAAGGTGCAGACAGCTACTTTTAAAGCCAGAAACCTCAAATTCTAGCAAAAAGGCTTGTCTTAGCTGTTTAGCTTTCTCAAACTAATTTTACCCAAAACCCACAGCAAGTAGCTATTTACTTTTCCACAAATCAGTATTAGCTTTAGCCTTCAAGAATTTATTTTTCTGAATAACTGAGTAGCAGCATGCAAACTTAGAATATCAAGAGAGGAACTGTAACCAACAGGACAGGGAGATGATTCTGCCCCTCTGCTCTGATGAGACCCCACCTGGAACACTGCATCCAGTTCAGGTACCCCCAGCATAAGAGGGACATGGAGCTGCTGGAGAGGGTTCAGAGGCAGCCACAAAGCTGATCAGAGGGCTGGAGAACCTGTGCTGCAGGGACAGGCTGAGGGATTTGGTGCTCTTCAGTCTGGAAAAGAGAAGGCTCTGAAGAGACCTTAGAGCAACCTTCCAGTACCTGAAGAGAGCCTACAAGAAAGCTGGGAAGGGACTTTTGACAAGGGCGTATAGGACAGGATGAGAGGTAATGGACTGAAACTTGAGGAAGGCAGGTTGAGACTGGAGATCAGGAGGAAATTCTTTCCAGTGAGGGTGGTGACAGGTTGCCCAGGGAGGTCATGAATGCCCCTCCCAGGGGTGTTCAGTGCCAGGTTGGATGAGGCCTTGAGCAACCTGGGCTAGTGGAAGATGTCCCTGCCCATGGTCAGGGAGGTTGGAACTAGATGAGATGATCTTCAAGGTCCCTTCCAACATAAAGCATTCTACGGATCTAGGGATCTCCTGTCATATTGGAAGCTTACAGGCAGAGTCATTCTCTGTTCTATTAAAACACCTGGGAATTCTTTGTTACCCAAAAGCAAAAGCAGCTGTAGCACTGAAGCAAGAGGAGCTCTGTGTATGCTCAGCCAAGCTCCATTTTCACTATGGTAGAAGGCTGGCTTCTGTAAACACTGCTGTTGGTCACTGAACTTTGATCAAATGCAACAGGACACTGAAGAGGTGGCTTCCTTAGGAATGCACAGCACTAAAATACAGAGCAGTACCAACCCATATAGATTCATCCATCAGTTATAAGCTGTAGCCTCTGGGATACCACTTTAGGTAATAAATCCAGCCTTATCAGTTCAGTGTTTAATTATGCAACCACAATCACTTTTATAAAAAAAAGTGCAGCTACAGTTCCTGGACTTGTCAACTCCAATATTGATAAAAATAAAGCCAAGTTCTAGTTACTTGAGCTTGTCTGCATCCATTCTCTCAGAATTCTGTAACATCCACTAGGCCCCAACCTCTAACCAATATCATTGCTTATTCCCAAAGACATTGGAAGTGCTCCTTACCACTGGAATCACCATGCTCTCCCAAGATCCAGCCATGGCAGCTGGTTGGGTGGATGCCAAGCCTCTCAGCCATCAGATGGCGAAACCTGGCTGTGTCTAGATTGCAGCCACTTCCAATCACACGGTGCTTTGGCAGGCCACTCAGCTTCCATGTGACATAGGTTAATATATCCACTGAAAAGGAGCAGATGCACAGCAGATGAAACCATTTGCATACACCGAGAATTCTCCAACAACTACTCTACTGCAAGGCAATGAGGACCATCCTTTACCCATGAGGGGGGTGGAACACTGGAACAGGTTGCCCAGGGACATAGTTGATGCCCCCACCCATGGAGATATTCAGGATGAGGCTTGACAAGGCCCTGAGCAAACTGATCCAATGCAGGATGTCCCTGCTGACTGCAAAAGGTTTAGGCTAGATGACCTTTGGTGGTCCCTTCCAACCTAAACCATTCTATGTCTGAGAAACAGCATCCAGACTTTTGAGCTCTGCTTTGTAGTCTCATAATTTGCCTCCAGTAGGACTTTCCAGGCTGCAGACAGTGCTGAGCTAGAGCCCAGACAGACAAAGGGAAGTAAATCAGGAAAGGACAGAGGTCACACACCACCACGTATGCAGTGGACACCCCTGAAGTCCCTCATAGTAACTTCCACTGTTGAAGGCTAATGGACAAAACACTACACACTGAGGAAACAGAGCACTACAACAGTAGTTCTGACAAGGTAACATGCAATTCTCTTCCTGCAGCTGCTCTACTGGAGAGAAGTTTGTAGCTTGAATTCAGCTTCACTAGAGCAAGAACAATTTGATCTTGACTGGGTTTGATTTTTAGATAAGTGTTTAAAATTGCCCTAACTTCTTGTACTTGTACTGTAGCTCACTACACTACTATTCAGCAGTACTAATTGTATATCAACTATTTACACAACCACCAGCTGAGCTGCTAGCTTTCTATGCACTGTTTTGACTCTGCCAAATAGCTTTGGAAGCAGTGTCACTTGATTCCCAGGCTTCACTCAGATGTCAAATCAAGCAAAGACAGCATGCCAATTCTTTTTCCTGAAAATACCGCCAAGACCATAGGGCAAGATCTTCACTCTGAGAAACATCATATCCAGCCACAAAAGAAAGCTACGATTTCTGAACAGCTTTCAAGCAAAGTGGATGTCTCCTTTAGGTAAAAATTTTAAACTACCTACTGCTTAAGCCAGTGTATGTAAAGATCTGAAGTATTTGCCATGAGACATGCTTTTGAAATATGAACAGCATGAAAAAGTTCTGAGTAAAGAGCGTCAGAAAGTACAGAATGTTTGTATTCTGCTGTTAGCAAACACATGGCAGGTGGCCACACAAAGCCAGTCATTATTAACATTGAATTTGTATTTAATAGAATTGGTAAGCTAAAACACTAGTTCCAACAGACAGAATCACTAGGTGTTCTGGAAAAGATTGCCTTACCTGGGTTGGAAACCACTAGGATGGTACAGTTGGGGCTGTATTTGACGATCTGAGGAATGATGAATTTGAAGACGTTCACATTTCTCTGAACCAGGTTGAGACGACTCTCCCCTTCCTGCTGACGAACTCCTGCAGTTACTACCACAATCTTGGAGTTGGCTGTAACAGCATAGTCTACAACAGAGCATGGGGGAAAAGATGTAGAATGTTAGCTAGACTTATCACTGATTTCAACAGCATTGTGTCCATACAGGTATCATAAGTAGCTTTTCCACTGTACAAACATTCCAACCCAAAACCCACAAAGACATCCATATTAAAGCCAGCACTATCATAGAACAGAGTTGGAAGGGACCTCAAAGTTCATCTAGTCCAATCCCCCTGCAGACAGCAGGGACATCCTAAACTAGATCAGCTTGCTCAGAGTCTTGCTCAGCCTGACCTTGAATATCTCCAGGGATGGGGCCTCAGCTACCTCCCTGGGTAACCTGTAGCAGTGTTCCACCACACTTATGGTGCAGAATTTGTTTCTGACATCCAATCTAAATCTGCTCTTCTCTCATTTCAAACCATTACCCCTTGCCCTATCCCTGCAGGCCTTTGCAAACAGTCCCTCTGCAGCCTTCTTGTAGCCCCCTTTAAGTACCAGAAGGCTGCTATTAGGTCTCCCCACAGCCTTCTCTTGTCCAGAGTGAACAACCCCAGCTCCCTCAGCCTGTCCTCTATCTCTTAACATTATCCCAACTTAGGGGTCTTAAGAGCACATTCAATCCCTCAATCTCATTTCCATCATCCAAATAATGCTTTGCACTCTACAAAGAAGCACCAGAGTGTCATTAAAATCAATTTTACTCAACCAGCTCAAAATGGTGAAGTGGTCACTAGAGATAAGGAAAGCCTAGGTAAGAACCACTCCCACTGTTAGGGTGTTTATCTGAACTCTCACCCCAGTGAGCTTTTCAAAGCTAAGTCATTAGAGTTCTTTAGAAATACACAACTAGTGGTCCACTACTTAGCAAATTCACAGAAAAGAAACTAAGGCTCACCTTTGTCTGCCACAATCTTGTGAGTGCGAAGGAACAAGCTCCCATGCTGCAGATCCATCATTTCTCCTTTGAGTTTGTCTTCCAAAACATCAACCAGAGCAAGCTCATCACAAAGATCCTGGAAAGAATGAAATTGGAAGGAGTCAATGAATCCAGTTAACTTGGACTTTTAATTTCACCCTTGAGGTATACTACATTTTAAATGAACCTGTTACACATCTGAAAGAATCTCCTCTCCAAAGGTAAAGCAGTAGGAGAGCACTATGGTGGTGCTCTGATTCATGTCACAGTAACAAAGTCAGAAGCCACAACAGCACAGAATTTCAAACTTGAAAAAGAAAAGGAGTTATTATGGGTTTGGAGTTGGGGTGCACAGCTAACCCTTGCTAGCAAGGCACTTTGATTTAGCCACTATCTTAGGAAACAAGCAGCATCTTTCAGAACCATAACAAACCTACCCTAACAAAACACACCACATAATTATAAAGTATTCTCTTTTAGTTCCTTCAACCAATTCATTTCATAAAAATATAGAACCAGAATGGACTTACTTTCCTCAATCCTAAAAGCAGCATCAAGATAAAGCAGATTCTTCACCTAATTTTTCTCTATTATAGCCGCTATGTTCTATCTACTTTGCAGAACAGATTCAGCCATGCATGCTTGTTCTCCAGCCCAAATAAATTGGGAGATAATGTCACACAACAGAATATTGTGTCCAGTTCTGGGTCCCTCACTTCAAGAGGGACCTCAGGGAACTGCTTGTGAGAGTCTAGCTAGAGCCACAAAGATGCTGAAGGCAGTGGAACATCTCCCTGCTAAGGAAAGGCTGAGGAATCTGGAGCTCTTTAGCTTGAAGCAAAGGAACCTGAGGAAAGAACTCTAAGAACCTTTATCTGCAGTCCAAAATCAGTCTTAAATATTGGAAGTCTCCTTAACTGAAGTCACTGGTGTAAAACTAAGGTGGTGGTGTAATCAGAATGTGCACATGTGATTATGGGTAGATTCATACACACAATCTGACAACATGGGACTTTTATCGTAGGCCAATGTTCAGACTCAGCAGGTTCATGGACCCAGCTCTCATTGAAACAAGAGCATCTGGAATAGCCCCAATGACCAATGTCATCTGTGTTGCCTAGAGAAGATCTCAGCTTGTTATCAGCACACAAAGGAATGAAATTTACAAAGTCACCAAATGCAGCTTAATATCCTCATTGAAAGCAGCTGACCTGTGGCTGTAGAGACATTTCCTTTTCTACAACAGTAGGGCAACATCAGGGAATTCTAACTCCAAGGGAGCTACAAATAACCCATGCGGAAGTTTGAGGGGCATTCAAATTTATCTATTAAAATATTACAGCAGTAAGCTGAAATTAGTGTTATCATAGAATGGTTTGGGCTGGAAAGGAGCTCCAAGGGTCATCTAGACCAAACCCCCTGCAGTCAGCAGGGACATCCTCCACTAGAGCAGCTTGCTCAGAGCCTTGTTCACAGCCTAACCTTGAATATCTCCAGGGATGGAGCCTGAACTACCTCCCTGGGCAACCTGTTGCAGTGTTCCAGCACCCTGATGGTACAGAACTTGTTCCTTACATCCAATCTAAATCTGCTCTCCTCTCATTTCAAACCACTGCCCCTCATCCTATCCCTGCAGGCCTTTGCAAACAGTCCCTCTGCAGCCTTCTTGTAGCCCTTCAACGACTGGAAGGCTGTTATTAGGTCTCCCTGGAGCCTTCTCTTCTCCAGGCTGAACAATGCCAGCTCCCTCATCCTCTCCTTGTAGCAGAGGTGCTCCAGCTCCTGGATCATCTTCATGGCTGTTTATCACAAAGATTAATTTTATAAAATTCAAACGCATGTCAAACTCAACTGTATCAGCTCACTATAGTACACTATGGACACCATTTTATGCCATGGTTTAGCAGACATCTTGGGAAGCCAACCACCTGGCACAAGTCAAAGCCATATTGTATCCCTCCACAGCTGACTGGACATGAGCCAATAGTTTGCCCATGAAGGACAACAGCATCCTAGCTTGTATGAGAAATACTATGGCCAGCAGGACTAGGGAAGTGGTGCTGAGTGGTACCAGACTTGGTACATTTAGGTAATGGTTGGACTTGATGATCTTAAAGGTCTCTTCCAACTGAAAATATCCTAAGTGATGTGTGTGTGTACTCAGCACTGGTGAAGCTGCACCTTAAATAATGTGTCCACTTTTGGGCCCCTAATGAGAACAACACTGAGGTGCTGAGGCACAACCAAAGAAGAGCAACAAAGTGCCTAAAACACAAGTCTGAGAAGTGGCTGATCAATCTTCACTTGTTTAGCTTGGAAAAAAAAAAAAAAAGAGAAGGATCAGGTGAGATCTGATCACTCACTAACTATCTGAAAGGAGGTTGTAGCAAGGTGTCAGTCACTTGGTCCCAAGTGTCAAGTAATAGGACAAGAAGAAACAGCCTTGAGATGGATGAAGAGAGGATCACTTATTAGGAAAAACTTCTTCCCTGAAAATGTTCTAGTGCATGGCAACAGGCTGCCCTGGGAAATGGTGGAATCACTATTCCTAGAGGTATCCAAAAGGCATCTATGTGTGGAACTTAGTGACATGATTTAGTGGTGGACTTGGAGAGCTAGATTACAATTGGACTTGATCTCAAAGGTCTTTACCAAGCTAAATGTTTCCAATTCAGTGACAAAAAATCAAATGGTTTTGTTATATAAATGCTTTATACTGCCTGTGAGAAAGTAGGGGAAAGCAGAGGCCTAGTTGAAATAAACTCCATTATACCATAACCCAAGGCAGAAAGAAATTAAAACCAGTTTTCACTCTGGATTTGCATGAAACTTGTGATTAGTAAAACTTTGTACCTAGATTTCTAAGTTTTCTGTATATGGTTTGATCCTCCTTAGAGCAGTGCATTAAACAGATGAATGCTGGATTGCAGGGAAGTCTGGGGTAACTTTACCTGGCTCCCTGCCATCCTTTCAGGTTACACTTCTTCAAAAATAAATGGGTTCAGACTATAAGATAACATCAGCTTAAAAAAAAGCCCACACACAGTGAACTGTCATTGTTTTTCCATTAAATGTCTCTTTCAGTTACACAGTCTAAAAACCACTCATTACTTTCACCATGGCCTTTGTCAGGTTTTTTCCTTTGCTCAGAAGGCTCATGAATATAAGCAACTGAAAACCCTCCAACTTTTTCATGATTAAGACCCCACATGCATCCTCAAGGTAACAGGTATAAGAAGGATCAGCTCCAAACATAATACAGTTGGTTTAGTAGTACACAAGTTTTGTGATCTCACTGTGAGACACCAAATTTAAGATTCATTGAATCGTTTAGGTTAGAAGAGACCTTCAAGATCATCCAGTTCCAACCCCCCCTGCCATGGGCAGGGACACCTTCCACCAGATCAGGTCTCTCAGGTCCTCATCTAACCTGGCCTTGAACACGTCCAGGGAGAGGGCATCCACAACCTCCCTGGACAACCTGTTCCAGTGTCTCATCACCCTCACTGTCAAGAGCTTCTTCCCAATCTCCAGTCTCAATCTGCCCTCCCCAAGCTCCATCCATTCCCCCTTACTCTGTCACTCCAAGCCCCTATCAAAAGTCCCTTCCCAGCTTTCTTGTAGGCCCCCTTCAAATACTGGAAGGCTGCACGTAGGTAAGGTGTATCTGTTTAAGTCTTTCTAAAAAGCAGAACAAACAAAATTTGCAGCTCCCATTTATCTTTTTAAGAAGAGCATAACAGGAATCAAATTAACTCAATTCACAATATTCTCCAAAAAACAAAGTGCAAAGATATCCTTATTGCATAATAAGCTTTTGCTTTGCTCAAAGACTACAATATGAGATTTTGCTTTAAGAAAAAATAAAAAGCACAAATTGAAAAACCAGAATCCAGCAGGATTCAGAATAATCTTTAAGTCCAGCCCCTCTATTGTCAGTTTTTTTGGAATAAATAAAGTAGTATAAACAAGCAATAAGGGCTTATGAGAAACAAAGAAGCCTGGGGACAGCAGTATTTTCAGTTCTTATGCCACACATGCATTAAAAGAGTGAAAACCAAACACAGAGATTCCTATCCCCTATTTCACATGGATTTCTATTCTGCCTGCAATCTTTGCTCAGGGGATCTCTCCCATCAAGTAAATTCCAGCTTTGTTCTGGAAAAATAAGAAAATTAAAAAGAGAGGTTGAACAGGGACTTCAAAGCCATTTTTTCAGCAGCCTGCAAAATAACTCTGCCTAATGAGAGATTCATTGTGAAGCAACAGAAACCAGTGGAAAGCTGAGAGAGCAAGGAGAAATTGAATGGGGAGGTCAGCCTTGCCTGAACAGTGGAGGTCACCTTTTGCTTGCTTACATGAACCACAAGTGATTCGTTCCTGTACTAACCTACCAAATTTCCCACTGTTTGCTAAGACAAGCAGGCAGTGCAGAGGATTACAGCAGTGGGAACCTGAATAACACGTTGCCCTTGAGCTGTACCTTTCCAAGGATGCTGATAGCACAGGCCATCCCGACCTGTCCAACCCCCACAACAGTTATCTTGTTGTTTGGGGCTGTGCTTCCTGCAGCAATAGGGGTAAACAGCTTCTCCTTGAGGGTAGCCATGGTGTTCTGCAAGGAGAGACAGAAAGATATGGGTCAAAGCAAGCCAGAGAAAAACAAAAGGAGCGCTCTGAAAAGGTCAGCTCCCACAGCTGGAAACTCGCCGCTGGCAGTGCTGCTGTCGGCGCTTTACGAAAGGCAGCAGGCAGGCACACTGCCCTTGCTCACCGAGCTCCTTCCACCCGCCACTTACCAGCTCACCCACACACCCTCTTCTGCTTCGGCACAGGGCTCTGGCGCCCAACCCTCCCTGAATTCGATGGTGCCTACGGGAAGAGCTGAAGCGGGACAGAAGCTATTTCGGAAGCAGGTTAACAGAATATCCTTCTGTTCTCGGAGTTTCTAGAGCCTCCCCAAAGGCAGAGATACCTTCCCCCCTTCATAAATCCCATCAGAGCTCCGGGCCTGGTAATAAAACCACGAACCAGTTTGGTGCAGCAATACCACTGGTATTTTCTCGACTCGTTTCTATTCAGCCCGAAGGTTCCCTTCGCTCAACCCACGGAATCCTGCGCGGTGCCTCCGACCTCCCCCATGCCGGCTTCGCCATGCTGGGGGTACCGCCCCCATCTCACCAGCCGCAGCCCAGCGAGGGGCCGCAGCCAGCACACGAGGTCACCGGGAGGGATTCTGCGCACGACAGGGGGCCGAACCAGGAGCCGCCATTCCATTTAAACGCTCGAGAGCTTCAGCCTGGCTCCGGCCCCCGGCTAGCGCATCGCATGCTCCTTGCCCCAGTGCCATTTGCCCGCCGTGCAGGGATGCTCGGCCCCAAGAGAAGCCGCCCGCGGAAAAAAAGCTGGGCTGAGAGACCCGACAGCATCTAACAACCCGGCGAAGACACCCCACCAGCTCCGCTCGTCCCATACCCACCAGTAAGGCTCAGTCTGAGGAGAGGCGAGAACACCAACGCCACGCTCCTCTGGCGCTCGGGCAATGAGGACTCCGCAGCGGAAGGGGCGGGCAGGGCAGGACAGGGCTGGGCTGGGCCGCCCCTCGCCTCGCCTTCCTGGGCGTTCCTCGGCGGCTTACGGGAGGCGGTGGCCGCTGCGCTCAATCAGCGCCAAGGACGGAGGCTCAAGGGTGCTGCTGCTCCGCCCCCGGCTCCCCTCGCTGTCCGTCCGCTTCTCGCCCTCCCTCCTGCCTGCCGGCCCCTGGGAGTCACCTGAGCGGGGAGGGAAGCGCTGGCTCGTCCTTCTTTTCGTGCTGGCGGCGGCAGGGCGAAGCGATGGTATCGGTCAGCCGTTAACGGCGTGCAGCCCTGAGCGTCTCTGAGCTGACCGTCACAATTAGCTACCAAGGTCGGGCTGCGTTATTTCTCTCGCGGGGACATAACCTTCGCCACAAGGAACACGCAGAGGAATCGTTGCAAGCAAGAAGTTACACAGAATCATAGAGGCGTTTCGGTTGGAAAAGACCTTTAGGATCATCGACTCCAACGACTACCTTAACTACCACGGCTGGTGCTAAAATCATGTCCCTCAGCACCACATCTCTTGCCTCTCTTAAATACCTCCAGCCGTAGGGATTCAACCACTTTCTGGGGAGCCTGCTCCTGTGTTTAACAAGTTGAGCAAAACGAAAGCATTTTTTATAATCTTCGGGGGCAAAGTCGCTCAAGTTGGTGGTCTTTGATTTTTATGCGCTCTGAGTTTTTGCTCTCCACCTAACTCAAGTTGTTTGGTTTTTTTTTCGTGTGGTTGAACAAATCGGAGGGGGACAATGGCACGGATGGAGTCACGTTGAAATTCTTTGGCAGGAACAAAGGAATGTAACGTGATGCAGTGCCACAACCACTCCTCCCCCTGCTCCGTCTGCTTCTGCCCTATTCCGGATCACGCTCTGACCATTTCGCCGTATCACTTTAAAATGGTCATATGTAGGACCTGTGGAATTAGCCCCTGGGGCGTGAATGGAGTTTTTGTTTCTCCTAATGCTGTAACATTACTTCTTTCTAGCTATAAAGGAAGAGGTAGGGGCAAAACACGGCTTGTACACGTTTAGTTTCACTGAGGAAAGAAAAGAAAGCTTTAGGTTCCTCTTCACACATGATTGTTGCTCACAAGAAGGAAAGCAGAGGGTAGATTCCAGAGTCGTCCCGAATAAGTCGCTGGGTTAAATGTGACTAGGCAGAAATCCTAGCCCTTCCCATCTAAGAATATGGTTACTTTTTTTTTTTTTCTGTTGTTGTGGCTAGTTTAAGGTTTTATTGATTTTTTTTTTTGACAGATACTTTGCCAGGTTAGTAAGAACTGGATTAATTCCCTCTGGCTCACCATGCAGCCAAACAAATGGTGGTGCCAGCACAAGAGCAGTGGCAAGCACAAGTGGTGAGGAAAGGGTAAAATCTGCTTTTCTGCATGGCAGGACAGATTCATGCTGGCTTTAAATGACTAACTAGGAGCTACTTTTCTTCTTCACGTTATTTGACAGAGCAGAGGTTCCCTTTGAGGGAAAGAAATGAGTTAAGCCATCCACATGACATGCCAGGTAGTAGACTGCTGTAGGAAAATAAGACTTTGGTAACTACAACTGAAATGGGAGCTGGTGGTAAATGATAATTACCCAATGAAATAGAAGGTTCATGAAATCTATGCTGTATCACAAATGTGGGAACAAGCACAGCTGAACTGGAGGAAAATGAGGTAGAGAAAAGGTACAGGAAACATTAGGGAAGGATCAGAGCAAGTTTTTTTCATTCCTGAACCAGAACCAAGGGGTCATGCCTGTCCTGCCAGTGCCTGTTGTGAGGAACCTTCACTGCTGCATTATGTCGTTGGACAGGATCCTTCTCTCTGCTTATAAGCCATTAGCAATCAATTATCATATTAGAATTTATAATTAAATAGAGAGGAAAATGCCACTCTCCTATTTGCAAGATCTTAAAGCTTTTAAAGGCAGAGTGGACCATTTACCACATTGCAACAATTCTGCTAGACTCTCACTTAGATCAAGCCTCAGTTTGTTTCCAGTGTTAGAAAGTATTTATTCCCCTCCCTGAAATGCTTGTGATCTAAACAGACAAGGGAGGTGCAGGATGGTGGGAGAAACATTATTCTCTCTTCCTGCTCTTAATGATTTAGTTTTTTTTTTTTTTTATTGTTTCCAGATGATGGAGGATTAAGGCACAGAGAGGTGAAGAGATCTCCCCAAGGTCAGAGGGGAAGTCTCCCAGTGTCAGGTCACAGTTTCAAAGTTCAGCTCCACTTTGGCAACTCTGACATTTTTGGTGAAGTGTAGTTTTCCAGAAAACAAACCCTGAGGGGCACAGTCTAAATAAATTTGTCTAGTAAGCTTCATACAATTACAACATAATTTTTGTGTGTACATTTTAACAACATTTAACTTTTGGGTTGTATACAAAGTGTGTAGTTAGATAAGTCTGAGCTACTTCCCTAGCGTTTATCTCATCATCTTTCCAAAATACATGAAAGTATTTTCTTCCAAAGAAAGAGAGCTCTCACTTGAAAAACTTTGTTAATGAAACTATTTTTCACAGCAAAATATTGATAGTCTTATGGCTATAACCACTTTGCTCTGGTGAGACCTCACCTGGAGTACTACGTCCAGCTCTGGAGCCCTCAGCACAGGAGAGACATGAACCTGATGGAGCCACAAAGATGGTCAGGGTGCTGCAGCACCTCTGCTGAGGTGCTGGGGTTTTTCAGCCTGAAGAAGAAAAGGTGCCAGGCAGACCTTAGAGCAGTCTTCCAGTGGCTGAAGGGGGGCTACATGAACGCTGCAGAGGGACTGTTTGCAAAGGCCTGCAGTGATAGGATGAGGGGCAATGGTTTGAAATGGAGAAGAACAGATTTAGATTGGGTGTTAGGAACAAGTTCTGCACCATGAGAGTGGTGGAACGCTGCAAGAGGTTGCCCAGAGAGATAGCTGAGGTCCCATCCCTGAAGACATCCAAGGTCAGGCTAGAAAAGGCTGTGAGCAAGCTGATCTAGTGGAGGATGTTCCTGCTGGCTGCAGGGGGGTTGGACTAGATGACCTTTGGAGGTCCTTTCCAACCCAAACCATTCTGTGATTCTATGATTCTATGATGATGGCCGTAGTCCTAAAGTGGTAAACATCACGAAGAATAAAACCTGGGAAGGGAAGGAACCCATTACATGAAACTGACATGGGATGTAAGCCTGGTGGCAGGAGAACATACATTATAAAGTAATCTTCTCTCACTGTGTTAGATCTAGCAGATCAGGTCATCAGACTCTGGGATGTATATGCTCTGTTATTTCACATGGCTGTAATGGAGAAAAAAACATGAGTTGTCCAGCTCTGCAAAACACAGGGAACTGGATTCATCTGCTGGAAACCACGACGTGCCGACACACACAGTGCCAGCAGACACTACATGAAAATTCTGGTCCATTGGTATTTTAATTCTATGCTTATTCATCTGGATTTTCCATTCAAAGGGAAAGTACATCACACCATAAAGAAAAATTCTCTTGAAATGGCAGGTTTGAAAGCTTCTTTTGATCCAGTTTTACTTGAAGGAACTGTTCCTTATTTTTTGCAGGGGGCCTGGTTTCTGTTTGATTTTTGCTTAAAGCTGTTGTACAGATATGTGTATACAGGTACACATTGATAATTCACAGATTGCATTGGGTTGGAAGGGATCCTCAAAGGTTGCCTTGTCCAGTTCCCCTGCAGTCAGATCAGCTAGATCAGGCTGCCCAAGGCCACATCCAGTCTGATCCTGAATTTCTCCAGGGACAGGGCCTCAACCATGTCCCTGGGCAGCCTGTTCCAGTATTTCACCGCTCTTGTTGTAAAGAACTTCTTCCTGATGTCCAGCCTAAACCTGCCCTCTTCAGTTTCAAACCATTGCCTCTTCCTCCTATCAGTCCAAGCCTTTCTAAACAGTCCCTCCCCAGCCTTTCTGTAGGCCCCCTTCAGATTTTGAAATGTAGGTCTGAGGTCTTCCTGGAGCCTTCTCTTCTCCAGGATGAACAGCCCCAGTTCTTTCAGCCTGTCTTCATAGGTGAGGTTCTCCAGCCCTGTCCTGGTGGCCTCCTCTGCATCTGCTCTATCAGCTCCATGTCTCTCTTGTGTTGAGGGCCCTGTAGCTGGACACAGTACTCCAGGTGAGGTATCACCAGAGCACAGCAGAGTGGAGATTAATCTATCCCACTCCCTTCCACCTAGACATTCACTTCCACAATCCCACAACTTACCTGTATTTAAATTACCATAATTCTGGAGGCAGACCAAGTGATTTTTGCCTCTTTACAGAAACCCTTCTGCCTGTGCTGTCCACTAGAGCCAGGGTCTTCCAGCCACTGCCTTTGAAGCAGATTGCTGATGCTAAGGGTCAGGGTTGTTTGACGTTTTTGTGTTGATATCTTGGCTAACCTTTGCCATATTGCCCTCTGGATTCATGCTGCTCTGCAGTTCACAGAGCAAGCTTTGTGGAGCATATTGTGAACACAACTGAGTTTCCAGTGAGCATTATTAATACATTTCCCAATACTGAGGGATGTTTGGCTCCATTGCTGCAGCCAAGTCCCATCTGAAGTCTAGAAGGACACACTTTTCTCTGAACCCACTGGAGACTTGTGGTCATAGAGATTTGTTGATGAAAACTGGCAGAAACCAATCAGATGATGTTGGGGAGCATCTTACCTTTAATGATATTGGCTTTATGGGGAGGAGGAAGAGAACTGTTGCAGATGCAGTGCATATCTGAATGTTGGGGAAATTCCTAGAGTGTCCTCAGTCATTGCTTATTTCACTGACCAATGCATGTCCTGAGAGGTGAAAAGTGGCAGCAACACAGAGCTGCTCCTAGAGAAGGCATGGTAGCTTGGCACTCTACCAGCCTGGCAGACATGGTCATGAATGTATGCAGGTGTCTGTGTGATGCATGTATAAAGGAGCCCATTTATAATTGTCATGATTCTTCTTTATTGTGAGGAAGTGTTGTTTCCTTTAGCACACACCATTACTATATGCTGAAAGGAGAGCCAGTGAAATGCTTCATGGCTGGAGCTTGGCAGTGTGACCTGAGAATTTCAGTGTAAAGTCATTGCTTCGAAGCCAGGTGGGACCAGCAGACATCAGAAGGTGTCACTTTCTGTCTGACTGGCTCCATCTAAGCACCATTATTTTGCATACTGATACCCCTCTCTTCTAAGAAAAGAAACCAAGACACAGAAATTGTTCCTCAGATCTGCAAGTCAGTGCCAAAGCAAGTCTGAAAAGCAGCTCATGTTCTCATTGTCATGCCACCTCTTCCAGGCACCCCTCACCGACCACAGACACCCATTGCTGTCTTCTTGTAATGCAGACTCCCAGTTCTGACCTTCTGACTCACACCTAAGTGAGATGCCTGCAGAAGAGAGGACTTGACTCCTCTCTGTTACAGTGAGTGAATAAACGGAGCCTTCTAGAGGGCCTGTTCCCAAATGCTGATTCTTGTCTGGGGAAGCTCTTTTCATCCCCACACCACATTCAGCAGAAACTCTCTTCCAGAGCCAGTTTAAGACATAGTATGAGATGATGGCTTCAGAAGCATCTCTTCAGGACAGCTTCATGTATTTTTGCCCCATGTTGGCAGCTTCCAGTTCTGCATTGGCTGTATTGCTGCAACTACACTGGCCTGAAAGCAAGTCTCTGTGCGCAGGGAGGTCATTTCTGTCAGTTAGACATCCAGTTCCATGACAATGACAGCAGCATGAGGAGTGCAAAGTTACAGCATGGATGTAGGGATTCATTTAAACCACCTCCACCATTAAAACTCTTCACTTACAGAGGAGCCAGTGGTGAAGCTACCCAGCAAAGCTGAGATAAAGGATCAGCTCAGCACTGTGGGAATGAGCAAGTCTCAAAGTGCTGCCATCCACCCATACTTGTGTCTTGCACCCACCAGCTCTAATCCTTCTCTAATCTCTTCCTGGGCCAGTCCAGCTCATTAAATCAGCTGAAGACTATCACTTTTCTTTCCTCGAAGTAGTTTTCTGTTCATTAGCCAACTGGTATCAGAGATGTGCCCAGCAAGCACCAGAGACAGCTCAGGAATGCCCAGGCACAAGGAGAGTCCCTTTCCTTTGCTGTGGCTGAGAAACACTATCAGCTCTTTGCTTCTCCTGTAACCTCAGCCTAAATTAAGTTCATGCTCTGAGCTGCCTTCTAGAGAAGCTTTACATTACCACAGACTACAGAAGGAGCTCAAGATGGTGATTAGCTTCACTCAGCTAAATTTAGACTGTGAATACCTCTTCCTGTACCTATCTGCTGTAATTCCAACACTTCTTATTAAGTCTTTGTCCTGTATTTGATAGGGGCAGAGTTAATTTCCTTCCTAGTAGCTAGCAGAGTAGTGTATTTCAAATTTAGCAGGAGAATAATGCTGATAGCACCCTGGGCCTCAGTCAGCAGGTGGTGAGCAACTGCATTGTTCATCAGTTGTCTTCTCTTGAAATTTATTCCTTTCTTTTTGTTATCCTCCTATTTTATTACTATTATTGTTACATTTTATATTATTTAAATGATTAAAGTGCTCTTATCACAACCCATGAGTTTTACTGGTGTCTTTCTTTATGATTATCCTAAAACCAGAACTATCTACTATTTTATCAGTGCTATAGACAGTGGGATCCAGTGCACCATCAGCAAGTTTGCAGATGACACCAAGCTGACTGGTGCTGTGGATATGCTAGGGGGATGGACGGCATCCAGAAAGACCTGGATAAAGCTGGAGAGGTGGACCCAGGTGAACTTCATGAGGGTGAACAAGAGCAAGTGCAGAGTCCTGAACTGGGGTCAAAACAACCCTCATTATCAATCCAGGCTGAGGGATGAGCTGATAGAAAGCAGCCCTGTGGAAAAGGACTTGGGGGTACTGGTGGAAGAGAAGCTGGCCATGAGCCAACAGTGTGCACTTGCAGCCCAGAAGGTCAATGGCAGCCTGGGCTGCATCAAAAGAAGCATGGCCAGAGATGGAGAGAGGTGATTCTGCCTCTCTGCTCTGGTGAGTCCTCATCTGGAGTGCTGTGTGCAGCTCTGGAGCCTTCAACACAGGAAGGACACGGACCTGATGGAGCAGGTCCAGAGGAGGGCCATGAAAATGATCAAGGGGCTGGAGCACCTCTGCTACGAGGACAGGCTGAGGGAGCTGAGGAATCACTGCTAGGAAAAGAGTAAGATTCATGTTCAGAACAACAGGTAGGGACAGGTAGCATGGGAAAAGTAGGAGGTGGGGGTCACTGTTTTGGTACTAGCCCTTCTTAGCTCAGCATAAGGCACTCATGAAGCTGCACCTTCAGAGCAAGGTGAAGGTCATTCATTCCAGCTCAGCACTGCACTCCTGTTGTGCCCCTGCCAGTTTCAAAGGAGAATTATTTTAGCCAAAGCAGCTGTAAGGTCAAGTGACTGCCTGATTATTTAGAGCAGCAAGGCACTGCCATTAGGCAGGTTAGCATCCAAATTAATAAAGGAAAATGAGCAGCGTTAGGAATGCCACCTCCAGCTGAGGTGGCCTTTGCTGTTTGTATGCTGGAAGTCTGGTTTGCAGCTGCAATGAATTCTGTCACCATCTCATTAGCAGATATAAAAAAATGAAATCAGATTGGATTACTGTATGAATGAGATGCTGTGGACTCCTGCAAAAGAGTAAAACTGGGGTTGGGCAGTCTTCAGGGAACTGGTTGGTTCTTCAGGATGCAAAAGACACTAGTGCTATCATGTCAGAAATAGAAAAAGAGAAAACCCAATTGCTTGTGGCTGTTAAGAGTCTCAGAGGTACTGTTCTGGGAGTTTTGTGCCATTCAGACTATTGTGCTTCTTCACTGATAGAATGTCTTGTAAGCTAGCATTTGGTATTGCAAAAGACAAGGTATTTCTGTGTCAAACAGCAAGGCAATAGCAACATCTCCTGAATAAGCAGTCATGAAGCACGTGTATCAGGAGCCACTGGGGTTGGCTAATCGTGTCTGATGCTTACATTGTGCTGCCCTCACTGATGCTAGCATAACCCTCACCTATTTCAGATTATCTGGGTCAGGAAATCAAGGGTGCCTTCCTCCTGAGTTTCTTATAAGCCCTTTATTGCTGCCACTCCCACTCTGAGAGCGTAGAGTCTCCCGACTACTCTGACTCCTTTCCAACCGATCTAAAGATTGAAAAACAGAGTGGATAAGGCCCAGCTTGTGCTGATCTCTGATTCATTTCAGGTGGAAAAAGAAGGTCCAGAGCCGTATTGCTGGATGGCTTTCTTGGCATCTGTCTTCAATGACAGCTTTCTGGTTTCTGCTCTGGAGGGATAAATGTGTTAGCTTGCCAGCTCAGGGAGTGCCAGGGTAATACTTATTCTCCTGATTGCTATCATTTGCTCTACTTGAATCTTCAGTCTAAAAGTCAGTGGAAACTCCACTGGAACAAAAACTGTTACTGTATTTATGGAGTCTTAAAGGTTTTGGGGAGGAATGCCTGTGAGTATTTAGTGTGGCATTTTGTGCTCTAGGATCACACAGTCTGATTCAGATTTCCAGGCACAATCCTAGCACAAGCAATATTATGTCATGATTCATACATAGATTCATAGAATGGTTTAAGTTGGAAGGGATCTTAAAGATCATCTAGTTCCAACATCCCTGCCATGGGCAGGAATGACCCAAACTGTTCCTTGATTCTGTGATTCTGTATTTGAAGCAGTTATGGAGTCTGAGCGTGGAGAGTGCCTGGGACATCCAATCCAAGTTTATTCCTCAGTAGAAAAAAAAAATCAGCTCTTAGCTATGTCTGCTTCGTGTGATTTTGAGTTGTGTAAAATGTTTGGTTTAACTTTTCTTAACAAGGCACCTCCAGTGATGCACATTTGGAGGTAGTTATTAGGCAAAGCCAAAAGCACTACTGTGGTGCTGTGGGTGAAGGTGATCATCTCAGGTACTTTAAGTTGTTCACTAATATAAGCAAGCTATACCACTGCCTGCATAGCCTAGCCCTTCTGGCAGGTAAATCTGTTTTCCTCAGTTCACATGACCCCCTAGCAGGGACAAAGGTCCTGTTTCTGCAACCTTATTGTCTCAAGGGCTTGTAATCTTCTGTACCTTGGGTAGCGTCTTCTCCTTCTTTAGTTCCCTTTACCTCAATGGGATTGCTTGCAAAGCAGTCAGGGCTGCTGTGGCTATCATAAGCTGTCCAAAATAAAAGAGTCTTTGACCATCTGTGGAGGCTGACAATGTGGAGAAGAAATATTAATCGTGGCGGTGCTTTTTATAGTTTTTCCTTAAAATTAATAAAAAGACATTTCTCTAAGATAAAAAAACATTTAATAACCATTTAGTAACTAGTCACGCTTATATTTACTTCTTTAAAGCAGTTATGTTATTGTTTGGACAGGTATTTGCTTTTTTTCCCTTTTCACTGTTTAAATAAGTTGTTCCTCCAGCAGAATGTCAAATATTTACATTTTGCCAGGGACTGATGATCTCTGGAGGTCTCTGGCATTCTGTGTGTCTGTGTGACCATTCATTTAGATAGTCTGCTGTTCAGGCAGAAGTAAGCTCTGAGGCATTTAAGCCAGGGAATTCAGAAGCAAAAGCAACTGCACAAAGCAGTGCTCTTCCTCTTCAGAGCCTGGTTTGACTGAATCCAGTGAAAGGATTTCAAAGAAGCATCCCAGGAAGGGATAGAAATAATGGAAAGTGTTTAGAAGAGAGCACTGTCTATTCATGCATTGTGTTAGTAAAACAAAGTTTCCACAGAGTGTTAGTAATCCAGGAATATGTAATTCCAGTTGTTCCATGCTTAGAACTGACATTGTTTTTAGTAGTCATGGCACATACACAGCCACACAGGAAACTTACATTGTCTCAGCCTTTTGTAACTGCATCTTTTTCAG
Organism: Indicator indicator; assembly: GCF_027791375.1. NCBI lineage: Eukaryota > Metazoa > Chordata > Aves > Piciformes > Indicatoridae > Indicator > Indicator indicator. Next base: position 18,550,203 of record NC_072023.1, read on the forward strand.
GGCAGAATGAGAGCCTAAAATATCCATGGAATATAGTAGTAGAAGAAAGAAAAAACATAAAGCATGGAATTTGATCAGGTTTAAGTTTCCCTGTACACATAAACCATCTACCACTTAGGCCTGCTGGAGTCAGATTTATTTCTTCCCCTGCAGAAAATAAAAGTTGGGTAAAAACAAAACCCAAATATTAACTTTTCGACTTGAAATTTCTGTTTCCTTCTTCACATAGTGACAAAGAGATTGAATGAAAGCAAACAGTTAAAGAAAGGGTAGGTTAAACATTTACCAGAAGCCTCAACTTAGCACACAAAGTCTGAAATGCCTTTGTGTTTCCTCAAAGTCTATAATAAGTTTGCTTAGCTGTTCCTCTCTGCTTTGTGAACAAGGCCACCTCCCCAGAATCATCAGCACTCCTTATGCTTGTTGATCCCAGTTATAATGGAGAGAATCTTTATCTCCAGCACTTAAGAAGACAACTGCAACTGCTATGCTTTTTGGAGTCAGCAAAAAACCTGAATGTTTGCCCAAAGTCTTCACTCCTCCAGTAAACAGGATAGAGGACCACCTTCCTCCCACCAGCCCTCTGGACAGAGCTAGGGAGGCACAAAACTGCAGTACTTTCTTCCTCCTCTCCTAGGCTGATTGATTAATTTTCCTCCCTGTCTCCTAAAAAGCAGCACAGCACTGAACTGGATCATTTTTGTAAAGTCTGCCTGTGTGCAACTGCTGCTCTGTTCTCTCCTGAGAACTACTGATTAACTCCTGGCAATATCAGGAACACATAACACAGAAGATGGGTTCTCAAAACCACTGACTTTCTATGTGCTCAGCCAAAGAGTCATAGAATGGTTTAGGTTGGAAGAGACCTTAAAGATCCTCCAGTTCCAACCTCCCTGAAATGAGCAGGGACACCTTCCACTAGCCCAGGTTGCTCAAAGCCTCATTCAAACTGGCCCTGAACACCTCCAGGGAGAGGGCGTCCTCAACCTCCCTGGGCAACCTGTTCCAGTGTCTCACCACCCTCACTGGAAAGAATTTCTTCTTAATTTCCAGTCTCAATCTGCCTCCTCAAGCTTCAATCTATTCCTTCTCATCCTATCACTCCAAGCCCTTATCAAAAGTCCCTTCCCAGCTTTCTTATAGGTCCCCTTCAGGTACTGGAAGGCTGCTCTAAGGTTTCTCCAGAGCCTTCTCTTCTCCAGGCTGAACAAACCCAACTATCTCAGCTTCTCCCCACAGAGGAGCCTCTCCAGCCCTCTGATCATCTTTGTGGCCTCCTCTGGACCTGCTCCAGCAGCTCCATGTTGGGGGCACCAGAACTGGCTGCAGTATTCCAGGGGGGGTTTCATAAGAGCAGAGTAGAAGGGGAGAAGAGATGACCAGGAGAAGAGAGAATGTTTTCATGCTTTCTTGCAAAGTGGAAAGTTACTGAGTTTGCTTTTTTTCCCCTAGATGTTACAGAATCCATATGATAGAGATGTTTTGGAAACTGGACTTCATTGCCTTGCAGCCTGTAGCATAGTTTAACATGCATGGTCATCACAACAAGCTGAAATGAAAGAATCTGCAGATTTTGACACACATGTCACTGCAGGACAGCAATGGTACCACCACAGGAATGGCACAAAGGGTAGGTGTGGGTTGGCACACACACACACATGTCACTGCAGGACAGTGTGATGGTTTGAAACTGTCTTTTTAATTTTTCCTTGCAACGTTCAGAACAGAGAAAGTGAAAGAATGTAAATAAGTCACTATTGGGTGTAAGAAAGCAAAATAACGATTGTTCTAAACACTTCCATTGGATAGATAGAAATGTTTAAGAACTATTACCCAAAACAAAGTAGGCATTCGGCACATTCTGCGTTCGGCAGTGGGGGCAGTTGCTGGGCTGTCTGGCTGCTGTTTCTTCTTCTCTTCTGGCTGAAGATAACACACTGACCTTGGCAGCTAAGTTAACAACTTTCTGCTTAACTAACTCTGCTTCTCTGTCCAGGGGGGTCTGGGGGGGAAGCTCCTGGGAGAGGGAGGCCCCTTTGGGAGGGTCCCCTTGGGGGGAAGCAAAGGGAGATCGATTGTGCTTTTTCTGTTGATTATATATATTTATGAATGTTGTGAATTTTGTATATTTGTACATATTCATTGCATTTCATTGTAGATTTTAGACTCTGCTTGTAAATACAGCTTTTCATTTGCTTCCAGACTGGGCTAGCCTGGTTATTGTCGGTGGGGGGGGAATTTCAGCTCACACCGACACACTTTTTATTTTTGGCGCTCCAACTCGGGCTCGATTGCTTGTTTGATTTATTTCTGCTCAGATTAGGAAGCAAAATGAAGCTGTTTTGGGTTCTGAGTCATTCTATTTTATCTATTATCAGTGTGATTGTTTACAGATGGGCCGTTTCCTGCATGATAGACAAGATTGTGAGATATGTGGCATATAAGTCGTTTCTTTGGGTTAAGAACAAGTTACTGAATGTTGGTGAATTCTGTTATGGTCTTATTGGGCTAAGAAGCTATGGTAACTCAACTATGGATCTGCTAGCAGACACATATGAGTTTGTTACTCCTCTTACAACTACAGAGGGTTCTTGGAACCAGTGGTACCCTAGATATCTTGTGCTTGCCTTAATTTTTGTTGCTTCTTGGAATAATCATATGGCTACTGATAGCACTGTATCAAGAAAGACATAAGGCTACTTGCTCTTCCAACTCTGCTGTGAATGTGAAAACCAAGCCAGTAAATTTGGTGGCCACTGTAACCAGAAAGCGTAAAGGAGCTGCAGGAGGAGATGCAGATGCTGCAGGAGATGGTGCAGATGGAGATGAGGGTCCTTCTACTCAGGGTCCCTCTCTTAAGAAATATCCTTCTGATGAGGAAGAGAGGGTTAGCCTTAAAACTCTGGTAGACCTCTTGAGACCCCACATGGATGATGGAGATGTAGGTCAGGATGTAGACCCTGGTAGATTAGCAACTGCTGGTAGTGCCTCTGAACTCAAAGAAATTCAACGGAGGATTAAAATAGGATTATGGGGACAGCGACCTCAGGATGATGACGATGATGATGATGATGAGGATGACATACAGTCAGCTAATGCACCCAGACAGGAAATTAGACATGTGAGGAAGGATTACATCAGAGGAGATAATGAGCCAGTCCTGTCTTGGCTAGCCAGGTGTTTTGATATGGGAGCCCCAGCATTGGTGGTAGGCGACAAGTCGGCCTCTCAGTTGGGGATGCTCTCAAAGGATACAGGCATAGACAGGCATCTAGGCAAGTGCATTGGTAAAGTTTCTCTGTGGGCACGCCTCCTACTGGCAGTCTCGCTGAGGTACCCCAGCAGAGATGATTTACCATGGAACCCTAAGCCTTGGACCACAATAGCTGAGGGAATCAAGCGTCTGAGAGAGTTTGCTGTGAGAGAAGTAATGTATGGAGATCATAAGACTCTGAATCCTGATGAAATTCCTGTTGGAACAGGCCTTGCCAAAAAGCTCATTAAGCTTGCTCCTCCTAATTATGCTACTATTCTGGCAAGCAGGATTGTGGCAAGAAATTATGGTGGAGCACCTCCTACTGTTGGCCATTTCACTGACCAAATGAGGCAATTGGAGGATAGTCTTGCACGTACTTCTTTGGTTTCAGCCATTGAAACTCTGTCTGGAGAAATAAAGAATTGCATGAAAGAGCTGAAGGAGGAACTTAAAACCTCCATATCCAACTTGATGAAGGGGGATGATTCTAATTCCTCTTCCTCCAGATGGATACAAGTTTCAGCTGTTAGGAACAGACGTGCTCCAAGGAGGCCATTCCAAAATAGGTCAAACCAAAACAGACAGCAGAGGCAATCACGTGGCAGTATCTGGATAACTCTGCGTGATCAGTTTGGTGAGAACATGAACAGATGGGATGGTCAACCAACTTCTGATCTTTTCAAGAGGTTACGGGAGCTGCAGAGGGGCACATCCCGAGGTAGCAATACCAGGAGGGTAGCTGTCGCTTCCTCAGTTTCCCAGAACAACTCTGATAGCTCCAACAGTGATCCTAATTCTGGTGCTGGACATTGTGCCGGCTGTACATGTGGAGGTAATCCCCACCATTAGGGGTGCCCTGCCTTCCGCCAGGGGGAGGTAAGGGATAATGGAGATAACAGAATCTATTGGGATGTGTACATCCAGTGGCCTGGCACTTCAAAATTTCAGAAGTACAGGGCCTTGGTTGACACAGGAGCTCAGTGCACCATAATACCATCAAATTATCAAGGGGGAGAATCTATAACTATTCAGGGAGTCACTGGTGGATCTCAAGAGTTGTTTAAGATAGAGGTTGATATAAGTTTAACTGGGAAGCAGTGGAAGAAACATACTATTGTAACAGGTCCTAATGCACCTTGTATTTTGGGAATTGACTTTCTGAGAGAAGGGCGTTTTAAAGACCCTAAGGGTTACAAATGGGCTTTTGGAATAGCAACTGTAGAAATTGATGGAGGAAAATTGAAGTTGTCCATTAGACCTGAGCTTTCAGATGAAGCTGCAGTTGTGGGACAACATGAGATAGAGGATGTAAAGCTGCCGGTTGCTTCTCAAACTGTGCATCACAGACAATACAGAACCAACCGTGACTCTTTGGTGCCCATTCAAAACTTGATTCGTCAGTTGGAGAGTCAGAAGGTCATCAGCAAAACTCATTCACCTTTCAACAGTCCAATCTGGCCTGTGCGAAAACAGAATGGAGAGTGGCGTCTGACAGTTGATTTCCGTGCCTTGAATGAAGTAACTCCACCCATGAGTGCAGCTGTACCAGACATGATGGAACTCCAATATGAGCTGGAATCCAAGCAGGCCAAATGGTATGCTACCATAGACATTGCTAATGCTTTCTTCTCTATTCCCATAGCAGAGGAATGCAGGCCTCAGTTTGCTTTCACCTGGAGAGGCATTCAGTACACATTCAATCGTTTGCCCCAGGGGTGGATTCACAGTTCAACCATCTGCCATGCAGTGATCCATGATGCTTTGGAGAAAGGTGGAGCTCCAGAACACATTCAGTTCATCGATGACATCATCGTCTGGGGTGAGACTGCTGAAGAAGTCTTCGAGAAAGGTAACAAAATCCTTGACATTCTCTTGCAAGCTGGTTTCGCTATCAAGCGAGACAAGGTGAAAGGACCTGCCAGAGAAATCCAGTTTCTGGGAGTGCGGTGGCAAGATGGTCGCCGTCACATCCCAATGGATGTGATAAACAGAGTCTCCACCATGGCAAATCCCACCAACAAGAAAGAAACTCTGCGTTTCTTAGGCATAGTGGGATTTTGGAGACTGCACATTCCTGGATATAGTCAGATTGTGAAACCTCTCTATGATGTGACTCGAAAGAGAAACAGTTTCCAATGGGGTCCTGAGCAACAAGCAGCCTTTGACCAGATCAAGCGAGAGGTAGTCCAAGCGATGGGTCTGGGACCTGTCCGAACTGGTCCAGACATTAAGAACATTCTGTACACGGCCGCGAGTGACAATGGTCCAACCTGGTGCTTATGGCAAAGAGCTCCAGGGGAGACACGAGGACGTCCTCTTGGTTTCTGGGGTCGTGGCTACAGAGGCTCAGAGGCAAACTACACTCCAACAGAGAAAGAGATTTTAGCTGCTTATGAAGGAGTGAAAGCTGCTTCTGAAGTGATTGGAACTGAGTCACAACTTCTTCTAGCTCCTAGATTGCCAGTTCTGAATTGGATGTTCAAAGGCAAAGGTTCTTCACCACATCATGCAACAGATGCTACCTGGTCTAAGTGGATGGCTCTGATAACACAGCGAGCTCGAATGGGAAATCTCGAAAGGCCTGGTTTGGTGGAGGTGATCACAAACTGGCCAGAAGGCACAAGCTGTGCTAAACCTCCAGAGGAGAGAGTAACTCGTGCAGAGGAAGCTCCTCCTTACAGTGATCTGTCTGATGATGAAAAGAGATATGCTTTGTTCACAGACGGTTCCTGTCGTCTGGTTGGGAACAAGCGGAGATGGAAATCTGCAGTGTGGAGCCCAACGCGCAGAGTTGCAGAAGCGAGAGATGGAGAAGGAGAATCCAGTCAATTCGCAGAGGTAAAAGCTGTCCAGCTAGCTCTTAACATAGCTGAACGTGAGAGATGGCCAAAGCTTTATCTCTACACCGACTCGTGGATGGTAGCCAATGCCTTGTGGGGTTGGCTGAAAGACTGGAAGAAGAATGGCTGGCAGAGGAAAGGAAAGCCAATCTGGGCTGCAGATCTGTGGCAAGACATTGCTGCTCGCATTGAGAGAATCCCAGTGAAAGTGAGACACATCGATGCTCACATTCCTAAGAGCAAAGCTACTGAGGAACAACAACACAACCATCAGGCAGATCTAGCTGCAAGAGTTTCCCAGGTGGACACAAACTCTGATCCTGATCCTGATCTTGACTGGAAACACCGAGGTGAGCTGTTCTTAGCTCGGTGGGCCCATGACTCGTCAGGACATCAAGGCAGAGATGCAACCTACCGATGGGCTCGTGACAGATCCATTGACATTTCCATGGATGCTATCACACAAGTCATCCATGACTGTGACATTTGTGCTGCTATTAAGCAGGCAAAGCGGATCAAGCCCTTGTGGTACGGTGACCGATGGTCCAAGTACAAGTATGGTGAAGCCTGGCAGATTGACTACATCACTCTACCTCGTTCTCGATCTGGTAAGCAGTATGTGCTGACTATGGTAGAGGCAAGCACTGGATGGCTGGAAACTTATCCAGTTCCTCATGCAACTGCACATAACACCATTCTTGGCCTGGAGAGACAAATCCTGTGGAGACACGGAACTCCAGAGAGGATTGAGTCAGACAACGGAACTCATTTCAAGAACAATCTTGTAAAAAACTGGGCCAAAGAGCACGGCATCGAGTGGATATTCCACATTCCCTACTATGCACCAGCTGCAGGGAAGATCGAACGCTACAACGGTTTGCTGAAAACCACTCTCAAAGCCAGGGGGGTGGATCTTTGAAAAACTGGGAGAAACATTTAGCACAAGCAACCTGGTTGGTGAATAGTAGAGGTTCAGTGAATCGAGCTGGACCTGCCCAATCAGATTTGTTGCGAAAGGAAGAAGGTGATAGAGTTCCTGTTATCAGAGAAAAGAATCTGTTAGGCAAAACTGTTTGGGTATTTTCTCCTTCAGGAGAGGCCAAACCTGTCCGAGGGGTGGTTTCTGCTGAAGGTCCTGGTCACACCTATTGGGTGATGCAAGAAAATGGTGAAATTCAGTGTATTCCACAAAGAAATCTAACTTTGGCTGAGAGAGGTTAAATTCAGAGTGTTGCGCAGATACAGCATCGCGCCCAAGAGGAGAGTTCATGAGATCTACGGTGCACGAACCCTGAGAGCCCTGAGTCACCTGAGAGTCCCTGTTCCTTTCTTCGCTCCATCTGCGAGGAAACAAGCTGTTTGCTGTTTTTCCTGTGATTTGACTCTTTTGAATCATCTACATCTGAGATAGCCGGAATGGACTATGGTCTTTATTCACCTAGTGTTGTAGATATTATTTTAGATGAGATAAATGATAGTAGCAGCCAATGGAATTGTTTAGAAGGGGTGGACTGTGATGGTTTGAAACTGTCTTTTTAATTTTTCCTTGCAACGTTCAGAACAGAGAAAGTGAAAGAATGTAAATAAGTCACTATTGGGTGTAAGAAAGCAAAATAACGATTGTTCTAAACACTTCCATTGGATAGATAGAAATGTTTAAGAACTATTACCCAAAACAAAGTAGGCATTCTGCACATTCTGCGTTCGGCAGTGGGGGCAGTTGCTGGGCTGTCTGGCTGCTGTTTCTTCTTCTCTTCTGGCTGAAGATAACACACTGACCTTGGCAGCTAAGTTAACAACTTTCTGCTTAACTAACTCTGCTTCTCTGTCCAGGGGGGTCTGGGGGGGGAAGCTCCTGGGAGAGGGAGGCCCCTTTGGGAGGGTCCCCTTGGGGGGAAGCAAAGGGAGATCGATTGTGCTTTTTCTGTTGATTATATATATTTATGAATGTTGTGAATTTTGTATATTTGTACATATTCATTGCATTACATTGTAGATTTTAGACTCTGCTTGTAAATACAGCTTTTCATTTGCTTCCAGACTGGGCTAGCCTGGTTATTGTCGGTGGGGGGGGAATTTCAGCTCACACCGACACAGACAGCAATGGTACCACCACAGGAATGGCACAAAGGGTAGGTGTGGGTTGGCACACACACACACACACAAGCAAAAGCATGCCATGGAAGCAGAAACTGGTTAACTGGGAAACTGTAAGAAAAAGCCATCTGGTTTAATTAGTCCAAAGAGCATTGCCTGCATGGCTTGTTTTCTTTGCTACTTAGCTGGAGTAGGATTCTGATAAAACAGGACAGGCACTTGTGTAATGTCAGTGCCTCAGAGAAGGGTGGTAGGGGCAGTGGTAAAACAAAGCCTTGAAGGACAAGAACCAGAAGGTAAGGCTGATTTGTTGCAGGCATGTCACCAATTAGTGCAGTGGCTAGAGTGGCTGGAGACCACCTGAGGCTGAAAGAGAGGTACAAGCGCCCTACAAGAAATGATGCTGAAGGAGCTGTCGATAGGGTTTGTGCTTCCATTGCTGGCACATGTGCAATACAGGTGATGGCTCACTGGGCTTGGCTCCTGCTGAACTCAGTGTCCCCTCCAAGACACTTTCCTCATAGCTACTCCCTCCTCTACCTAACATTCTCTGCTACTTGGACTAGTGCATCAAATTATTGCAGACTAAGCCAAATCCTCTTTTGTTGCTGCCTGTCAAACTCATTCCTATTTTTTTTCCTCATCTCCTGAATAAGATGAATCCACTCAAACACCACCTGGCAAAGCTAAAAAAAGCTTCTAAGGATGGCAAAATGGTTGCCTAGGAAGCAGGCACTTGCACATTCTGCAGCAGAGGTCTGTGTGTGTTTGCTTATCGGTTTTGCATGCAAGAGGTTCAGTAACCAAGACGTGGCACAGCAGAAGCATCTGAAGAGATGAGTGACTAAAGCTGACGGGGAACATGGTCAGATGGTAATTACTGGTTGTGCTTGGGACGTGCTGGCAGGAGTTTTTGGGTGTATTCCTCCTTGCACCGTTTCTACTCTCATTGAATCTCGATGGGTTTTCTCTTCCCCTGGGTGTTCACAGAGACGACAGCAGATCCCCAGCAGAGACGACAAACCCAGGGAGCATGGTGCACCAGGGCTGCAATTCAAGCACACACAATGGATGATTTAGCTCGCGGTGTTTCTCAAGACCAACATAGCATGGCTTTTGCTACCAGTTATTGTCCTGCTCCCTAAAAAAAACAAACCAAAATCAAAAAAACCCAACCCAAAGCAAAACACCCTGAGGAGGAAAATTTCCACTTTGCATTTCAATGAAAGGCATTCAGTCGCCTTTCCCCACCCCCACTCTATTTCCTGTGCAACCCCCCTGACTTTCATTTTCTTTCTGAAACATCTAAATTTGCATTTCACTGAGCCCTCTCAAGCCTCTTCTTTCACAGCTTGTGAGAGAGGACTGTACCGGGGTCGTGCTGGGGTTCACATTTGGCTCTTGGAGTTAAGAGAGCCAGGACCCAAGACCCTTGCATCACGGCCCCAGTCACAGCAGCAGCTGTCTGCTTTTCTGCCAGCCTGTGGCTCCCTGTGCCAAAGCAGCTACCCTTTGCCTCACAAGATTCACAGCTTCACAGGTTGCATTGGGTTGGAAGGGACCCTCAAAGGTCATCTTGTCCAACCCCCTGCAGTCCAATATTATGGAAGCCAGATATTTTGGAAAGGGATATTTTATATTAGTCCCTGGCAGGCACAGGGGCGGTCCTCTGCCTGAAGTCAGAGCTGGGCTGGGAGCAGCGTGGGGTTTGAATGCCAGACAGATCAACGCTGGGTGCATTGCCAGCACCTTAATTACATTTGGCCACTAAGCCTGACTCTGCTTTCCAAAACACTTGTTTTATATGCTCTGTGATTTCGGTGCAAGGTGTGTTTTTCATGTTGCAGCCTTGTTGATTTGCTTTTCGCTTAAAATGTATCTCACAACCATTTTGGTGAGAGTTGATACAGTGAGAGCAGAAAGAAAAACAAACAAACAACTAAACCCGCCTCAAAACCCCCAAACAAACAAACAAACCAAACCAAAACAAAAAGAGAGAGTATAGGAAGCACGTCTGGTTGTGTTAGGAGGTAGAATATTTTCTGTGCCTACAGGGAGAGTAGGCTTTGCTTCATGTAACTTCGCCAAACTTCATTTAAAGGATGAGGAGGTGGTGGGTGGTGTAAAACACAGTAAACCTAGCATCTTTCTACATGTCCTCCTGCAAAGGTCTGAAGAAAGGGAAGTGGGCTGTTCGAGAAATCCACTTGGTTCTGCTGCTGTAGATCGTTTTGCCCTTCAGAAGCAGACAATGAAAGCACAGCTAGCCTGGGATGCGTGGGAGATATTTTATTAAGCAAGATACACACAAACATCTTTCTCACAATCCCAAAGTGTCTTTGCAGGTAAGAGAGACTTTGGAAAGGCTTTCTGATGATTGCCTCATCAAACAAAAACCTGTTCCAGATGCATGGCTTTGTTTACTCAATGGGTGAATATTAACTAAATTACAGATAGGAAAGAGCGATTATCCAGCCCAGCAATCTTTGGTCCAAACTTTTGTCCAGGTTGAACCTTCCCTCTCTCCCCAGGCAGCCAAGGAAAATTCTGGTGATCATTTCACTCCACCATTGCTTTGGCTGACATCAAAGACAAAACAAAAACCAAAAACAATCATGGGAAAGCTTGTGGGTTGTCACCTAGAATTGCTCCTAAGTGGTGAGACTGCTGGACATCATAGAATCATAGAATGGTCTGGGTTGGAAGGAACCTCCAAAGGTCATCTAGTCCAACCCCCCTTGCAGTCAGTAGGGACATCCTCAACTAGACCAGGTTTGGTGGGAGAGAGGAAACCTAATACATTTAGGGAACTCTCCTGGCAAAACAAATGTGCATTGTGTTTGACAACATGAACTGAAATACTTCAAATCCCAGGATTAGCGACATGGACGAAGAACAGTTGTCTGTGGCCTGACCAGGTTAATCTTCCACTGACTGGAAGGGTTATGCCCTAGCCTGCCCTTCCCTTACTCCCAGTTTCTTAACAGAGCAAAAAGCAATCAGTCAATTTAGTTTCCAGTGCATGGAGGATGGATGAGAGGAAAGAGCTGAATACTCACCACACAGATTTTTCTTCTTATTTGTTAGTAACTACTAACTCTTTATGCTTAGGAGATTCCCAATCACATGGCTACCCAGGGAGGTGGTGGAGTCACTGTCCCTTGGAGGTGTTCAAGAAATGTGTAGGCACTTTGGGATGTGGTTTAACTACCATGGTGATCTTAGGCTGATGGTTGGACCTGATCTTAGAGATCTCTTCCACCTGAAACAATTCTATGATTCTATGACATTTTGCATTCATTGAAAGCATTTTCATTCTCCATGAGTGGCTGCCTTTCTCCTAGTTTCTGTACTCATACGAACAGTCTTTGAAGCATCCTGGATGACACACAAACAGAACAAACCCTTGTAAAGTCCTCCTTTGGTTTCCTCACATGGAAGACCTGAGATAGAAATAAAGGAGTCAGAGAAGCTCATTAACAATGGATAGCTGTTCCCCTTAGCCACAAAGAGATTTGCACCAGCCTTTGGCCCTTTCCTGAGGGAAGTTGGGCAAGAGAGGTACACCTTAGGTACCCCTTTGCTGTCTGTTGACACTTTTATTTACTGCAGATTTATTGCCACTGGTTGGTTTATTTCAGTTGTGCCTTCATGGTTGCACACCCTAATCACTTCACTTTCATTTTGTGATATTCAGACAGACACCAAAGGCTATGCCAAGTGTTTTGAGCTCTGTTGTGGATGGAGTAGTAGCAGAGTGCCTCAAGTGCCTCAGGAGCTGCACCTCCAGAGCTTCATGACAATCACATCCCTCCAGAGGCCTGGGCTCTCCTGATGAGCTGCTGTTGTGGCATTCATGTTTCAGGCTCTTGTGGAGCCTCAAGAATTGACTGACTAGTTCTCACTGCAGACTGTCATTTCCCCTGCCTGAAATGAGAACCAAATGAGTCATTCATCCACAAATATTCATTTCTTGCAGATTTTTCTTTCATATTGATGCTGGTCTCAGAAGTATGATAGTTTCTGCTCAAGCTCCTGTTTCACCCAGGATTAAACTTGCCATTTCTTTGTGATTTTTCTGAAAACTTTGTTCTATAACTTCTCCACTTTATATTCCAGTCGTTGTCTTAATCTTTGTCCACTAGTTTCCAAATGATAGAAAGTTATACAAAAATCATGATATATTCATGATATAAAGTTATTCAAAATAGTTATGGTTTTGGGTCAGAAGGGAGTGATGTTTTTATTTCTGCCTTTGCTACTGGCAAGTACAGTGACCTTGTCCTTAGAAGTTTCTCTTTGCATTTCCTTCTCCATGACGTGTTGGACTTGACACTAGGAGTGTGCCCCTCAAGAGGATGTTTTCCCCCAGCTTCTCCCAGCAGAGTTATGATTTGTTCTGTGGAGGAGCTTCTCTCTGTTCATTGCTTGTGTCCATAGTTAGGCATCTCAGTTGTGGGGGTACAAACCTGGGTCTTTTTACCCCAAATTCCTACCTACATTCTAAGCCTTGAGCCTTCTGTAGCAATCTGCCTCCAACAAAATACTTTCTGTTGCTCCTTAATTATGTGTTTTCTTTGACAGTCTTTTCTTTTGAGCTTGTTTGACACTCATATGAGTGCTGCTATTGAGGTTCTTATCAAAGGGTCTATTCTGATATTCCTAACAGCATTTGTGATGGAAATCCATGCTTGGCCTTCCTGTTGTGCTACCACCCCAAGGATGATGAGATCTGACAGCAAGTATCCAGACATAATCAGAGTAAAGGTCTCCAGTCTTTTCCCCATAACACAGACTGCATTTAAGCTTTGGGTGAGCTGATTTTAAGAGCCAAGATCTCATTTGTGAACTGACTTAGCTCCATTCAGTGAAGATAAAGGATGTGCTGAACTCTGTGAGGCTGTGATTGTTCTATGACTAACAAGGGAGAAACTTGGTTTGGAGTGCAATCAAATGCAATGTGCATAAAACTTTATCTTCACACAAAGAAGAGTCCAGGTGTTGCCAACCACAAGTTTCAGGATAAATGGAATTATACACAGCTGTGTATATATAGATTGTGTGACTGAATCATCTCTTCTCTGTTGAAGTTTGAAGGAAGAAAATAATCCCACCTGTACTCTAAAGAAGCTAAATCAGAAGACAAGTAGCAGTGCAATGTTTCAAATGTGGAGACAAAGGTTTACTATGAATTTTTCACAGTAGAGTGAGATTGGAGCAATTCATCCAGACTTGGATCCTGGGTCACAGTGGTGGAAATAGCTGTCATTCCTACAAGGGAGCTTTTGCTATTGCCCCAGGGCAATGCTGGCAGAGGCATCTTGCACCTTGCATTGGTTCTTTCCTTCTTGTCAAGCTGGCAGCTGCATCCTCCACATGTGCAGACAAGATTTTACAAAAAGAGAAAATGCTTCAGAAATTTGTTCTGGGTCCTCAAGGTGCTCTTGTGTACACAGGAGAGGATTTCCAGCAGCGGGTATCTGCAGCTTGTGGAGTGAATTCAGCTCTGCCTGAGTTCAGGGGTGAGTGATCATGCAGAAGAAGCAGGCTGCAGGGGTAGTGTGACAAGCCAGAGAGCAAGAAGAGGCAAAGAGAACAGTTGTAGGTAAAGACAAGAGGGTGACACTTTCAGAAACATGTCATTGACTGCTAGCAGGCTCAGTGTGACAGGGTCTGTGCATTGCAGACTTGAAGCTTGTCTCTGGGACTGACTGTAAGACTTGCAAGAAAACCAAAGTGGATCTGTGAGTGCCAGCAATCAAGGTGGGAAGCTGATGGCAGTAACTAACTTCTACAATGTCCCAAATCTCCCTGCTGCTTAGGACTTCTAATGCTTTGTTAGGGGACCCCTGCTTTCAAACAGGACTCAGCCTTGATGCAAAATTTGTTTTTCATGTAGAAGTTTAAATCCCTCTGTAAGTTGTGGAAGACATCTTTTCAGTGAACTTTTAAGATAAAATACTTGCACATGTTTTTGAATCTTGCTTTCTCCTTCCTGTATCCAGCAAATTAGGGAATCGGCAGTCTAGGACACTAGTCTTTCTTTTTTTTTTCCTATTATTTTGAACCTTTAAAAGTCTTCCAGAGTCATGTAGCAAGTGTCTGCCAAGTATTTTTGCTGTCTTCTGTTGCTTTTCTATTGTCTCCCCTCTGTTGGTCAAGGACTGCCTAGCTACTTATAGTTCCACTCACCCTGCACAGCAGCCATACATTGTGTCCCCCCCAGCTTCAATGCAAGATGCCCAACTCACTGAGAAGGAAGCATTCAGAGAAACACCTTCCCAATTCCCTGTTGCATCTGCAGGGACATCAGCAAAAGTTTGGAAAATGGCTAAGACCACTGGCTGACACAACTTGCACTGTCTGATGCTGCCACCTTGTTTTCTTCTATTTTCCATCCTGTGTCCATCAGTTGCCTCCTGTCTGAGGTAACAAGCAGCCTGGGCTACTGCTGTCTTTGTTCTGCCTCTGGACAGTTCCTGATGCAACAAGATCCTGATCCATGTTGGGGCTTATAGGTGCTCTAGACATACATGGAGTACTGTGTCCAGCTCTGGAGCCCTCAGCACAGGAAGGACATCAGTCTGATGGTGCAGGTCCAGAGGGCCATGAGAATGATCAGAGGGCTGAAGTACCTCTGCTAGGAGGCCAGGCTGAGGAAGCTGAGTTCTCCCTGGAGAAGAGAAGGCTCCAGGGAGACCTAATAGCAGCCTTCCAGTATCTGAAGGGGGCTACAAGAAGGCTGCAGAGGGACTGTTTCCAAAGGGCAGCAGTGATAGCTCAAGGGGCAATGGGTTTGAATTAGACAAGAGTAGATTTAGATTGGATGTTAGGAACAAGTTCTGCACCATGAGGTGGTGGAGCACTGAAACAGGTTGCCCAGGGAGGTGGTTGAAGCCCCATCTCTGGAAATGTTCAAGACCAGTCTCAACAGGGCTCTGAGCAAGTTGATTTAACGGAGGATGTCTCTGCTGACTGCAGGGGGGTTGGACTGGATGACCTTTGGAGGCCCCTTCCAGCCCAGGTGATTCTATGATTCTACAAAACACCTGTGGGGATATTTTAGATGCACTTTGGGCCAGGTTTGCTGTCAGGATGGCCACTTCTGACATATTCAGGGCAGAAGGTTGCTTGTCATTTGGACACCTGGTGCTGCATACACCCCATTTGGGCTGTTAAAGCCTCTGCACACAAACCTGTGTCAGATTGCCCCTCCAAAGAGGGCATGTGCTGGCTGCTCTCAGATGTAATAAGCAGCTATTGGCAAGTCATTCTACAGACATCACTGCTTCCAGAGCCAAGCTCTTGTGTAGCTCCTAGCTCTGCTGGTAGCCAGGGGTGACACTCGTGTACTGGCTTTCAGTCAAGTGCCTTGGAGTGCTTTACAAACAGAGATTACTTGTGCTTCATAGCACCTCCTGAGGCACATAGTATTACCTATTGTCAGACAAGAAACACCACAAAAAGGAAGAAAACATTAGCTGGTGCTATTAGCTGCCCAGCTCGGAGTAGGAAAAGCCTGGTTTCCATTGCTGTGCTGGATTGAGTTGGGGCTGCTCACCACATCTACAGTGTCCCTGAACCAGAGGCACCACAGATGAGCAGCTGTTTTTGCAAGAGCTAGGGATCTTGCCTCTTTCTACCCTAAAGTCAATTACCCACTGGAAAAAAAAAAAAAATAGGAGCCCTTGCTCCCAGCATCCACTGAGCTTCTGGACTATGCCTGGATGTGATGATCTTGGGACTCTGTGTGGGTGCTGAGACAGCTGTAACCATTTTTTTCTGTAGCAACAAAGCGAGTATAATTTCCAACAAACAAGAAAAAGGTAAAAGCAGCTATCTTAAACTTCTAGGATGGCTGTCAAAAGAGGATAAGGTACTTATAACTTGCTTCCATTCTTTTACAGGATTTTTTTGGTTAAGATTTCGGATGACAATAGGTAAGGAAGGGCTTAGATGAGAAAGGTAATGGGCTGAAAGCTTGTCTGTAAATCAGTATGAATAATAAAGTGAGTGAACACAAGGTTATTTCCATAGTTACATGAAGAACTTAGATGTAAACCAAAGCTGGTCAACTTTCATCTCATGCTATTGCAGCGGGGTCTGATGTTTCCAGGTACCCAGACTCCAGGAGGATGAGTTTAGCTTAATGCCATTTCACTGTAATTGTATCTGTGGTGTTCTTCTCACAGGCTGTGTGTCATGGTGTTTCCAGGTGAAGACAAGACAAGAAGCCTCTTATTGTGGAAGGCAAAAGCATTTATTGCCTAAACAGCTAAGCAAAGTACTAAGCACAAGCACAAGCAAAAGCTGAAGCCTAAGCCTAAGCCAAAGCCCAAAGCCTACTACTCTGTTACATAGTCAACTATGCTCTCTTCCTACAGTTTCACAACTTGGTTAGCGTGTGGGAGGATCTTGTTTGGAGCAGGTTTTGTGGGCAGGATGGAACAGGACAATCTGCTTCCCCAGGGGAATGGGCATGCTAGAACCTCCTGACTTTTTGGCATCATCCCTTCCATAACCTAGTGGTGCATCTCCTTTCTCCTACAGCTATGCACATGTTGGAAGAAAGGTTCAACAAATGTCTTCAGCAACACTTTCTCCCCAGAAATATTTGGACCACTTAGGCCTCATACAGCACCCTAGAGGCTTACATCTTACAACTGCAGTGCCTGGAGATTAAGGAATGGTCTGGGTTGGAAGGGAGTTCAACCCCCTCTGCAGTCAGCAGGGGCATCCTCCACTAGATCAGGTTGCTCAGAGCCTTGTCCAGCCTGACCTTGAATATCTCCAGGGATGGAGCATCAACTACCTCCCTGGGCAACCTGTTGCAGTGTTCCAGCACCCTCATGGTGCAGAACTTGCTCCTAACATCCAATCTAAATCTGCTCTTCTCTCATTTCAAACCATTGCCCCTCATCCTATCCCTGCAGGTCATTATTAGGTCTCCCTGGAGTCTTCTCTTCTCCAGGCTGAACAACCCCAGCTCCTGCTGTCTGTTGGATAAGCACAAGTCCAATTGTTTGTAGCCCTATCTCTTTTTGTAGCAAACACAAGAAAAAAAATCTAGCCCAGAGGCAGCCATCAGTTGAATCTGACTGCTACTAACTCTGACTTCAAAGGTGCTAATTTTGGAAGATGGCATAAGGCTTTGCAATGCAATATTCAGATGAGAAATTGGGAAAGCATTATTCTCCTCACTGCCACAATCTGTCTCCCTAATGGCAAGATATTTACCTACTAAAAAAAAAAAAAAAGAGAAACAGCAGGGTTTTTTATCCCTCTGCTTATTCAGCTTTTTTTTTTTTTTTTGAGTGGAAAAACCTACAAAACACGAAGAAAACAAAATACCACAGAAGATTTCAGCACTGGTGTGGCCACACCTGGAGTGTTGTGTTCAGTTCTGGGCCCCCTACTACAGGAAGGACATTGAGGTGCTGGAACATATCCAGAGAAGGACAACGAGGCTGGTGAAGGGCCTGGAGCACTTGGCCTATGACAAGTGTCTGAGGGAGCTGGGGTCAAGAGAGAGGAGAGGAGGCTGAGGGGAGACCTCATTGCTCTCTATAGCTACCTGAAGGGAGGTTGGAGCAAGGAGGGGGCAGCCTCTTCTCCTTGGTGACAAGTGACAGGACCAGAGGAATGGTTTCAATCTGCACCAGGGGAGGTTCAGGCTGGATGTTAGGAAATAGTTCTTCACTGAAAGGGTTCTCAGACATTGGAATGGTCTGCCCAGGGCAGTGGTGGAGTCACCATCCCTGGGGGTGTTAAGCAGCATGTGGACTTGGTGCTTAGGGACATGGTTTAGTGGTGACCCTTCAATGCTGGGTTGAGGGCTGGACTCTGAGGTCTCTTCCAACCAGATGTATTCTATGATTCTGTGTGATAGTGTGGTATTTCTAAACTGCTTTGAGTTGTCCTCTGTTCAGTCCCTCAGTCCTTTGCACAACCAGGTACTGGTTCCTGTGAGCATGCACCATGACTCTGCTTGGTCTGAGTACCATGATCACAAATGAACTGGGGTATTCACAACAAATTCAGCTGCTCAGGCCTCAGGAACTCACAAACCTTGTAACAATTCAGTTACCCATGTGCAGAAAGAAAACAAAATTCATTACCCACATGGCTGAGTGCACAGCATAAATAGCAAAGGGCAAATGTAAAACTTGCTGAAGTATATACACTATTGGTAGGGTGCTATCAGCACAGAAATTCCTACAAAGTTAGTTAGCTTACAAACAGAGTTAGGGACAAAAGCTTTGGATTAATTGCTGCTGTGATTAGCTGTATCAGGCAAATGCAATATTAATTGTAGCCCACTGCAGGAGTCAAATATACTGGGGGAAATAAAAAGCTGTGCCTTTCAGTGAGGGGTCTGTTTTACTACCAGCATAGATCCTGATGCTTCTGGTTAGCATAGAATCATTCAGGTTGGACAAGACCCCTGGGTCCAACTGACCCTAGTATACAAAGTTCACCCCTAAACCTATCCCCAAGCACCACATCTAAAAGACCTTTAAAGGCCTCCAGGGATGGTGACTCAACCCCCTCCCTGGGCAGCCTGTTCCAATGCCTGTCCACTCTTTCTGTGAAAAAGTTTTTCCCCGTGTCCACTCTAAACCTACCCTGTTGCAGTTTGAGGTCACTCCCCCTTCGAATCGTGGAATCATAAAATTCTTAGGGTTGGAAGGGACCTCAGGGATCATCTAGTTCCAACCCCCCTTGCCATGGGCAGGGACACCTCACACTAGATCAGGTTGCTCAGAGCCACATCCAGCCTGGCCTCAAAAACCTTCAGGGATGAGGCTTCTACCACCTCCCTGGGCAACCTGTTCCAGTGTCTCACCACCCTCATGGTGAAGAATTTCTTCCTAACATCCAATCTGAATCTACCCATTTCTATTTTTGCTCTTGTATTGCTAATTACCTGTGAGAAGGGACTAACACCTACCTCTCTACAATGTCCTTTCAGTATACAAGTGATACAGAATAGCTGCAAAAAAATAGTCTAGAGAGGCAGAAGATGTTTTGTAGTAAGATAAGCAGTTTCCAGAAAAAGTTTCTAGTTCTATTTTTTGCCTGCTTTCCTGTTTTGTCCTCTTTTCTGCACCCTGATTTGTGTAAGAGTTGCTTAGAAACAACAAGAAGAAAATGCTCCCTAAACACTTCAGGTGATGGTGTAATATACTGGAGGGGAAAGCACAGCAGGAATTCAATCCCATGCAATTGTTTTGTGCCCCTCTCCTCACCTTGTAACACCTGTGTGAGTTAAACAAGAATATACAACAGACTTGAAAGTCAGCTTGCTGTCCTGGAGTTACAGAATGACAGAGAAAGAAGAGAAAAAGGGAATCCACTTCAGAATTGCCAATCTGCAAAAGGGATAAGGACTTTTGAAAAATCCACTCCACCCTCTCCCCCTCTTTCTTTGGAATTAGCCAAATAACATTCACAGAAGGGTGAATGGAAGAGACCTCAAAGATCACCCAGTTCCAACTCCCTTGCCATGGGCAGGGACACCTTCCACCAGCGCAGGTTTCTCAAAGCCTCATCCAGCCTGGCCTCGAACACCTTCAGGGAGGGGGCATCCACAGCCTCCCTGGGCAACCTGTTCCAGTGTCTCATCACCTTCACTGGAAAGAATTACTTCCTAATTTCCTGTCTAAATCTGACCTCCTCAGGCTTCAATCCATTCCCTCTCACCCTGTCACTACAAGCTCTTGTAAAAAGTCCCTTCCCACATCTCCTGTAGCCCCCTACACGTACTGGAAGGCTGCTCTAAGGTCTCCCCAGAGCCTTCTCTTCTCCAGGCTGAAGAGCCCCAAGTCTCTCAGCCAGGGGAGGTTTTCCAGCCCTCTGATCAACTTTGTGGCCTCCTCTGGAAACACTCCTGCAACTCTATGCCCCCCTTATTCTGGGGACACCAGAACTGGATGCAGTTTCTAGCCTTAAAGTCATTCCTTCCCTCTGCAAAGGAAAGGAAGCAAAACTAACAAATGCCCAGATAAATCTTACCAATAGTGAGTCAACAGAAAACAGCCTTAACAAAATTGCACTGTTTCAAGAACAGGAACTGCTGAATGGCTTTAAACAGTAGGAGCTGATCACACTACTAAAAATAAAAAGTCCCACTGGGTTGTTATGTTGCAACTTACAGCACCTTCCCTGCTCTTGTAGCCATTATTCCATAACCCAACTGAACACACTCCCTACTCTTACCTTCCTTAAAAACAAAACCCACCAAATCCTCCTTTTATACCAAGCCTGGGTGTCGTCTGTGATGACTCAGCTGTCTGCAATTCTGCAAGGCTGCTGCTAAAATTTGG
Source organism: Indicator indicator (assembly GCF_027791375.1). Lineage (NCBI taxonomy): Eukaryota > Metazoa > Chordata > Aves > Piciformes > Indicatoridae > Indicator > Indicator indicator. The sequence goes on from NC_072023.1 coordinate 18,570,722, forward strand.
GTGCTATGAGAAGAAATCCCTTTGAAAAGGAAAAGGAAAAAAAAGTGTAAAACGAGTGGTTAGAAAAAAGGCAAGGGTATGAAAGTTTGACTCAGAACTGCTTCACCTTCTTGTTCCATGATATAGTTAGAAAGGAAGCCAGGAAGGAGGTTTTAGAGAGGGCAACTGTTAAAAATAGACAGGGAGTAGGCTTCAGTGCTGTCTGACAGCACAGCTCTGCAGAGAGCTTGCAGCATGAGCATTGCAAGTGCAGTGCTGCCATGTCCCTTTTCCCCATCTCAGTATATTTAACAGATTTGTTTTCTTTCTTCTTAAGAAAGCATTTCCAAGGTGTTTCCACGTTAGGTACACAAATGAAGAAGCAGGCAAAAGACTACTGCTGGGCCTGCATGCAGCCAGCCTGCTGCTTTCTGATACTACAATGTTTAAACAACGCCTGGATGCTGTCCTGTGCTGTAATTCCAACACTTCTTAATAGCTCTTTGTCCTGATTTTGACAGGGACAGAGTTAATTTCCTTCCTAGTAGCCAGCAGAGTGCAGTATTTCAAATTCAGCAGGAGAATAACACTGATACCTCCCTGATGTTTTAGTTGTTGCTAAGTAGAACTTATCACAAGTTAAGGATTTTTCAGTTTCCCATGCTCTGCCAGTGAGCAGGAGCACAAGAAGCTGTGAGTGTCCAAGGCCAGGACTGTTGACCCAAGCTAGCCAAAGAGATATTCCATGCAGAAGACATCATGCCCAGTATATAAAGTGGGAGGAGTTGGCTGGGAGAGGCTGAATGGTGCTTGGGGCTGGCTGGGCATCACTCAGCAGCCTTTCACTGTTCGTAAGTTTTCTCTCTTTTTTTTTTTTTTTATTTATTTACGTTACTTTTCTTATTATAATTATTATTTAATATTTTTTATTTTATTCTTAGCCCATGAGTTTTACCTTTTTCTTTCTTTCCAGTTCTCCTCCCCACGCTGTGGGATAGTTGGGGGAGTGAGCGAGCAGCTTCTTGCTTCTTAGTTGCCTTCTGAGGTTAAACCATGGCAGAAGCTCCGTAGTCAGGAAAGGATTAACCTTCCTGCAAATATTTCAAGTGCCCTTCTCTGAGTTGTTGCAGGTGCTGTAGCATGCTGGCTGCTCCCAGCCAGCCTTGCTAAACCTGATAGACCAGGGCATTAACAGGATCCAAACTGATTTTAATCTGTTGCATGAGGAAGCTGTGCTTAGAGGTGTAGCATTCATGTGCCTATCTAAACTTGGGGTGCAACCTATGGTTGAGTTTTGGGTCAGAGATAGATTAAATAGTGATTATCTCACAAACTTCCCTTACACTCACCAATTTAAAAAGAGATCACAGTCTTGTCCTTGTTAAAATCAATGTGCAGATATGCTTAGGCTAGGCTTAACCAAAGCACATTCCAAAGCACAAAGGCTGCAAGATACAGAGACACATCCCTAGGTCCACAGCACAGAAGAGCTAAGTCCTGTTTGCTGTGGGTTTTCCCTGTTGCAGAGTTGCAAAGCTGCTCTGCAGCATCAGTCACCCTGAAAGGAGTACACACATGAAACAAGATGTTGGGCCCTGAGTGAGGAAGATATTCCACAAACATAGAATAAAGAGCCTATGTGGCTAAATATCTATTTTGAAATGAACAACTTTAGGTCAAAGAATAAAGAATTCATGCTAGACTCTCAGACTGGCCCAGCAAAAAAACCCCAGTAACTCCCATGAGACTTTGACTCCTTTTAGTATTTGAAGATAAGATCAGTAGACCAAAATCATCTGTAAAGATGAGGAAAAGGGTTGTGCCATTACAAGGCACTGTATCTTCAAACTCTTTTTAGACTCCAGCTGTATAAGTAATACAATTTCATTGGCACTTTACAATTGCTATTGCACAATGCTTTGAGGCTGGGTTTGGGGTTTCCCTGGGGAAGAAGGAGGTTGAGAAAGAGGGAGAAAGCACAGAACACTTTGAACATGGCTTCCAGAAAGGAGCAAGGAGAGCATCATACTTGTGAAAAAGCCCCCTGGCAAGAATGAGAAACTCTATGTCAGTGAAGTCCAGATCAATGGTGCCAAGTAGGAGGTTGTAGCCAGGTGGGGATCAGTCTCTTCTCCCAGGCAACCACAGAATCACACAATCACCCAGGTTAGAAGCGACCTCTAAGATCACCACGTCCGACCAACCACCCAACCCTAACTAATCAACTAGACCATGGCACTAAGTGCCTCTTCCAGGCTTTTCTTAAACACTTCCAGGGATGGTGACCCCACCAGCTCCCCCGGCAGCCCATTCCAATGGGCAGTCTAAGATCAAGCCTAAACTTCCCCCTACACAGCTTGAGACTGTGTCCTCTTGTTCTGTTGCTGAGAAAAGAGACCAACCCCCATCTGGCTACAACCTCCCTTCAGGTAGCTGTAGACTGCAATAAGGTCTCCCCTGAGCCTCCTCTTCTCCAGGCTAAATAACCTCAAGCTGCCTCAGCCTCTCCTCATAGGGCTGTGCTCCAGACCTCTCACCTGCTTTGTTACCCTTCTCTGGATACATTCCAGGAACTCAACATCTCTCTTGAGCTGAGGGGCCCAGAACTGGACACAGTACTCAAGGTGTGGCCTAACCAGTGCTGAGTACAGGGGCAGAACTGAGTACAGTGACAGAAGGAGAGGACACAGTCTCAAGCTGCACCAGGGAAAGTTTAGGCTGGATGTTAGGAAGAAATTCTTCACAGAAAGACAGATTGGCCATCGGAATGGGTGCCCAGGGTGGTGGTGGAGTCACCATCGCAGGAAGTGTTTAAAATAAGACTAGATGAGGAACTTAGTGCCATGGTTTAGTTGATTAGATGGTGTTGGGAGATAGGTTGGACTTGATGATCCTGAAGGTGTTTTCCTGCCTGGTTAATTCTGTGATTCTGTGGATATCACAGAGCAGTGTTAAACTCCAGACTTGTGTTTCTCATTTAATTTGCACAATAAATGCATGGTTTGCATCTTCCATGCCCTTCTAGAGGTGGGGAAGGGAAAGTTTCTTGTAGAGTGGTGAGAAATCGCAAACCCTGGCCCATCCTTCTGAGTTGCACAGAAAATCTTCTCCTGCATTTGAAAGGATTTCAGCCCCATCTGTGCTCACCACGACTAACCCTCATCTTTGAAAGGTGGCTGTGTACGGTTCGGGGATGCCCAGAACTGTCACTGATACCCTAGTGGCCAGGAAAAGCTGTTTCTTAATGAGGTGCACGCTGACCTCTGGTGGCAAAGCCTCCCACAGCCTGCAAACCAGCAGGCTGCTCATGGCAGGAAGGTTGGAACTAGATGATTTTTAAGGTGCCTTCCATCCTAAACCATTCCATGAATCTCAAATAATTACGCCCACAGTTGTTTTTCACTGTAGGTGACACCATTATAACCTCTCATTATAAGAACGAGCAAAATAAAGGTTTGGTAGGAGAATTACAACGTCTAGAATTCCTTTTATTTTCGTTTGTGGTGGCTGGCCAGTCTCCCACAAACAGATTATCCAGATCTACTTTTAAGAGATTGCTTTAAAGCAATTTCTGCCCAGCCATTTGCCTGCTGTGGCAGGGGGGTTGGAACTAGATGACCTTTAAGGCCCCTTCCAAATTAAGCCATTCCATGAATCTATGGATTAAGAACAAATTCAAAGCAGCATAAGTGGAAAAAAAACCCGTGAGTGAGCCTTTTGTATCCACACCGAAGAGGCATGAATCTAAAGGAAGGTCGCACAAGTCGTCTGCATCAAGCCTGTTTCTGAAGTGGGTTTTTATGCAGCCGAAGGGGCTGCTGCAAGCCTCCCAGGAGCACCACTAGATGGTGGTAACAACGCAGTTTCCTGGGTGGTTGGCGGTTGGATTTTTAGTTAGTTATTTTCCCCCCTCCACTTGGAAGGCAGGATTCACAATTTTAGCTGCTCCTGACACTGCGTGGACAGTTTGTTACACGAGGGGGAAACAGCCATCAGGCTTCAGATGTGAAAGGGAAACCGGACGCCAGCCGTGGGAAAGAATGTGGCTGCCCCACAAAGAGCTCAGTTACAGCAACTGGAGATGAGCAGATAATGCTGATTACAGAGCAGCTGACTGGAAAGGGAAGGGAAAGTTTTCCTTGCTCACCAGAGATTCACTTTTGAAATGCCTTCTGTATTTAAAGGCTGGAGGATTTAGATTCATAGTTAAATTCCCACTTGTGTGCTATTTCCCACTTTCCCACTAGCACGCAGGTGTTGCAATATTCATGCTGCAGCAGCTTTGGCTGGTGTAAGGTTTACAACCTCAAAGTCCACCAAATGTCTTTTATTGTTATTATTTTAATTATTAAATGAAATAAAAAATATATAGGCTAATAAAAAATATCTCTTACCGTCTGCTTGAGTATTTCTTTGTCAACAGCTTTGGGCCATAAGACTGCTGCTGATCACTGGTTCAGTGCCAGTGGAACAAAATTTAAGGTGATGAATGTCCAAGTCTGTCTTGGACAATTCCATCTTCTTGCATTCCTCAATAGTTCAGGTTTTTCAAAGAGAAAACTCATCAAATCAAGAAAATTGGTCTGTGCTCTTTAGACAATGTCCAAACATTGTAGTGTGAGAGTTTTATCATACAGTCATAGAATGGTTTGGGTTGGAAGGGACCTCCAAAGGTCGTGCAGTCCAATCCCTGGGCAGTCAGCAGGGACATCCTAAACTAGATCAGCTTGCTCTGAGCCTTGTCAAGTATGACCTTGAATATCTCCAGGGATGGAGCCTCAGCTACCTCCCTGGACAACCTGTTGCAGTGTTCCACCACCCTCATGGTGCAGACCTTGTCCCTCACATCTGATCTAAATCTAAATTCTCTCATTTCAAACCATTGTCCCTTGTCTTATCCCTGCAGGCCTTTGCAAACAGTCCCTCTGCAGCCTTCTTGTAGCCCCCTGCAGGTACCAGAAGGCTGCTATTAGGTCTCCCCACAGCCTTCTCTTCTCCAGGCTGAACAACCCCAGCTCCCTCAGCCTATCCCCATAGCAGAGGTGCTCCAGACCCCTGATCATTTTCGTGACACTTCTCTGGACCCTCTCCATCAGGTCCATGTCCTTCCTGTGTTGAGGGCTCCAGAGCTGGACACAGCACTGCAGGTGAGGACTTACAGCGTAGAATAAAGTGGCAGAATCACCTCTCTCCATCTGCAAGTGCACACTGTTGGTTCACATCCAGCTTCTCATCCACCAGCACCCCCAGATCCTTTTCTGCAGGGCTACTTTCTATCAGCTCATCCCCCAGCCTGGATTCATAACAAGGGTTGTTTTTACCCAGGTGCAGGACTCTCCACTTGCTCTTGTTGAACCTGGGCCCACCTCTTCAGCTTGTCCATGTCCTTCTGGATGCCATCCCATGCCCCTAGCATATCCACAGCACCACTCATCTTAGTGTCCAGAAGGGTGTTTTCTTTATCTTAGCAGCCATGTCCTTGCATAGGCAGTACACTAGCAACCATAGTGCAGAAAAGATCATACTGAGATGTAAAATTCTAATTCCTTCTGTGTCTAGATAAACAAATCAGTATGTCTTCTGGTGTGAGCACTTCAGCTGTTGTAACTACTTATGTGTTCATTCCACTTGACAGTGAATTTGATGTTGTAGCTAAGAGTACATAAAAATGAAGGGAGTTGCTCTGTTATATGCTCAACTGCAAGCTGTGAGGAAGACTTGATTATTGCAGTTACAAAATGGCTCTTGGTAAAAGAACCACCTCCATATTCTGCAATCTTTACTGCTCCAAATCTTAAATTTATGGACCTGTCTGAGACTTGCTTAGTAAGGTGAGTGCATTTCTCCCACAAGATATAAGCTATATTCTATTTTAGAGTCTCAGATAAAATATCTGACAAAATAAATAAACTTATGTAACTAATAGAGTATTAGAAAGTAGAAGGCTTTTTTTTTTCTTTCCAGTTTGAGGCAAATTGTTCCATGCCCTATGCACTTCATATTTTTGTAATTGTAGGATATGTTGCATTAGTGCTGAATTGTTTTACTATCATGACTCTCACATTACTGTATGTGCAATGGTTGCTCAAAGTTGTGATTTATTGGACTCAGGTGGTGGCTTGCCACTACAGCTGACCACCTACTAGACAAAAGACAATGTGCTAGGGAAATAGAAGCCTTCTCAGGTCTTCCTATATTGCTCTTGCCCTCCATTTTTTTCTCCATCTTGGTCTCAGTGAAACCAAGCCTCAAAAAAATAAATAAAAAAAAAAATAGCATAAGTCAGGGATGAATTTGAGACCCAAAAATTCAGAACTACTGGTCAGAAACCAAATTGAAGCAGCAATTAGTCAGGATTGTGTGCTTGCTAGCTAAGCCCAAGCAGCCATGCTGCTGGGAGACATGCCTAAACCCAGCTGTGCAGATCAGTCACTGCATTATGCTGAGACACCAGCTTATTTTTATGTTTAATCCTTTCCATGTTATGTTTAGTATGTTCCCCTTTATGTTTAATATGTTTAATCCTTCTCATTAGGAAGAAAATCCACCCAGAAGAGGTCAAGAAGCTGTAAAAGATGCAAAGCTTTTCCTCGCTGATGCATTCTTTGTGGCCTGTTTTTGCAGAAATCTCTCTTAGTCCAAGCTGTCCTGAGATTAAGGGTTGAGGGAGGGTTAGTCAGCCTCCCCAGCCATGGCAAAAGTGATCACAGCACTCAGACAGCACAACAAATTGATAAGGTGCTGTGCAAAGTGCTTTCTCGACTTCTGGCAGCCCGGGCCCCAAGCCTGTGTCAAATGAGCTTGGAGGATGCCGCAGGAATTCAGCCGAGTGTAAATATCTGCCCCAAACCATCTCCCACTAACGTCAAAGCAAACCTACTCAAAGGAAACGAGGCCTTCCTGGAAATAACACCGAAAAAACTGTTTCATTAGCTGATGGGGGTATGAAACCTTGTCCTCCCAGAACATTTACACCACAGCTAGTAACAAATAAGCCAGAGTACACTGAGGCTTTATCATTTGTCATTGCATTTGGCAGGCTAGTTAAGGTTTTGCTCAACAACAACAGCTCTACAAGCTGAGAGAGAGTTTGCAGGTACAGTAGCCACAGAGACATATCCACACGCTGCAAGTCCATGGGAGGTGAGAGGTGGTGGGAGCACAGCAGCTGGGTATAGGTGGACAGCTTGGGCCTCGTAGTGATAGGTTGAGGGGCAATGGTTTGAAACTGGAGCAGGGTAGAAACCCCCAAATCTGTCTTGCTGCTTTACAAGGGAATGGATGGAGTGTGGCTCCATCTCCCAGATCAACAAAACCATTTAATGGCAAGTCCTCATGGCAAGCACCTGCTGCATTGCAAAGCTTGATGGGGCTCTGAGCAGCCTGATTGGATGTCCCTGCTTACTGCAGCGGCAGTGGACTAGGTGACTTTTAAAGGGCTCTTCCAACCCAAACCATTCTATGATTCTTTGATTCCATTTGGTGCAGGACACCAGAGCAGCAGGCTCTTACCAGCATGCATAGTTTGCCAGTTAAACCAGCTCAGGGCCTGATGTCTATGAGAAGGTCAGCGAGTGAGTCTGTGCATAGTTTAGGCTAAATTGAAGGTCTTTTTCTTAATAAGGGACATCTGAATTTACAAGATCAAAGAACAGAATGAAGCTGTGCAGTCTTAAACATTTTTTTACAGGATCTGAACGGGGCATCTGTAACATTCTACAAGAATTCTCTATATTGGGTTGAATGTTTATTTTTTAAATGAGTACCTCACCTTCCCTGGGCTGCTCCATTGCAGACTGCTCACCAGTGTCTGCACAGGAAGCATCACTAGTTCTGATCTAGTGGTTTATCCCCTCCAATCTCTGTTTTTGTGAGGTTATAGGACAAAAAGGACTGGTGCATTAGGACTGGCCAGGTGTCATGGGTTAGCCAGTTGAATCTGCAATTCCATACCATGCTGCTGTCATTCCAGCTTCACAATGAAAGTGCTGCTGGGAGCAAAGCATCATGGGGCTCATAGTTCAGATTGTGACATGAGGGCTTCTGGTTTCTGGGTTTTGGAAGGCTGTTTTTTTTCCACTGGGCTGGCTGCAGGTTTGGAGAGTGGAGGGGTCGTCTTATCACTGGCTTCTGCCACTGCTTCTGCTTTTGCTGTGCTTTTCTACAAAGCAGGCTAAGTACATTGTAATCATCTTATTAAACTTTTTATCTCAACCCAGGGCTTGTTGCATTACTTTCCTTCCCACTTTTTGTGTGAGAGACTTGCTTTTTAGAGTGGGCTGTGTTGACCCAGGACACCAGAACAGCTTCAGAGAGCTGCCTCCCTCAGCACCCTTCATCATGCCTACTGCAGAGCCCATTTCCAAAGCTCTTCCTCTAGCGTGCTGGATCCTAGAAGAAAATATTTCTGTGTGTATTAGGAATTAGTTAAAGTTGACACACAAATTGCTTTTGGAATACTTACTTGTGATTGCCATTGCTTTTTGAAATTATGAAGCTGGCTCACTCTTCTGCTTGCTTTTTAAAATGTCTGTCTTTTTTTTTTTTTTTTCCCCCAGTCCTTGATGTGTTTAACAAGCCAGTCAACTCTGAAACTGCTCTTAGCAACGCTATCTTTTGGTTGTTTGGAAATAACTGTGTCTCCATCCTGAATAGATGTAAAACTGTGTTTTCTTTTAGGTTCCCCCTGTTTCCACTGCTCTTTAAACAAACTGTGGCCAAATGATTGTGCTAGTGCAGTGTTTCATAACAAAGTAGAGCCTTTCACATGGTGTTGGCTATTTCTAGGGCAATGTGAAAAATCACTCTTTCCCTTTTGTTTCTGTTGGAATCAGATTGAGCCCCTATTACCAAATGACTTCATAACTCCAGTACCAGGAATATGAGTAGCCATTGAAAAATAAAATAGAGTTGGGCTGATCAAGCTTAGGGCAGGTACTAGAAAGTTGCTTAATTCTAAGCCAAATCCTTCCTTTTTTTCACCCATTTTTAAAGGTTCACTGGTTTAATCTAAGAGAAATAACTGGCAGACCTGGTTCAGACAGACAAGTGATCCAGACAACAAACTACGGGGGTATTACAGTTAATCTATCCTTGTTAAGGCAAAGTTCTGCTTTACTTGTGTAAGGAGCATAAAAAGAAGCAGAAAGTTTATTGAATGGATGTTTTGATGACATATTGAACAAAACCAAATTTATGGCTTGCTCATTTCTCTGGAGTGCAGATAATACTTTTTTTTTTTTGGGTCTTTTTTTTTTTTTCTTCTTTCTTTCCATAGATGTTGTACACAGCAAAATCCGTTCAAAACTTGAGGCTTTAATGGTGCCACAGAGATGTGGCAAGAAGCTGAGGTTATAAAGTTCAAGTCTCAACACCCTTAAACACAGAAAGGCTCTATTGCTGTGTTAATTCTGTTCCTTGGCTTACAGGTCTTGGTCTGACCATGAGCCACTAGTTCATGAATATGAACTCTGGGGCCCAGACTCAAAGATGTAAGTGGCCAATTCATGGTCAGTGGTTCTACCTTTATTTGCTGAAACAAAGACTATTGACGGGGGCCTTCTATCTCTTTTTTGATTCCTCTTCCCTTGCCTTATCCCCTTTCCCTGTCTCTGCTCTGTCCCCTTTGCCTTTACCCTTTCCTTTTTCCCTCTAGATGTAACAAATTCTTAACCAGATCAGTGCACACTATGTTGTCATTTGCACACTTTGTGAACTCTTCCCAAGTGCATTTACCTTAGCACTTCCTTGAATACATGGAGCCATTAGGAGAAAAACAAGCTTCAGCATCTGCCACTTTACAATTTCTCTTTCTCTTAGACCTATTTTCTTCTTAGTGGGTTGGCCTAGCCCTTGATATGTTTTAAAACTCTCAAGGAAGCAGCTGTTGAAATGCATGTTAGCTTAATAACCCACCCCCCCCCCCCCCAAATAAACAGCAAAGATGTGTGGGAAAGGAAACAACTGTACTCACTGTGAACACAGCAGTGTGCAGGATGAACAGCTTTTCCCCCTAGTTCCTCTTGTAAGTCAAAGGCTTTTTACCCACGAACATTTGATCTCAGTTTGCCTTCTGCAACAAGGTCACTGTCTGGTCGGGGAGCAGAGATACGCAGAGATGATGGAGATCAGCTTCTTGTGGCTAAGAGGGAGAAGATAGGAAAGCATAAATCAAAATAAATATCGTTGTCCCTACTGTGGCTGAAAGAGCTCCCGTGGTATCCAGGGACATCAGAGGATTTGGAAAGAAAGGTTGCATTGTGATAGTGTTTTCCCCTTTGTGGGTTACTCAGAAGCTTGTATGGGAAGATGAGGAACAGCTCTGATCACAGACTGATGGGGATGAATCAGTGTATCTAATTGTACATAGAATAGCCTCTGTGAGAACTGGAGAAGTTAATGTCAGAATGGGGTGTGCTGGAGTTAATAATATTGCTGGTTGATTGAAGGGGGAGCAAGAGTAAATAATGCACACAAACAGACAGGCTCTAGGCTCTCATTACAAGCAAAAGCACAGAGAACTAAAACAGAGACAGGAGGAAAATACCAAGGAAAAAAAATGAGTAAGTGTCAATATTTTCCTTCTCTAAAGAGAAATATTTCTATTTAAACAAGTCCATAGGGCCTGAGGGTTTGCTCCCACAAGAATTGGCCAATGTCATTGTGAGGTCACTCTCAATTATTGTTGAAAAGTTGTGGCAATCAGCAGAGGCTCCTGAGGACTGGAAGAAAGCAAATGCCACCCCTATCTTCAGGAAGGACAAGATCTGGGGAACTACAGGCCAGCCAGTCTCACCTTGATGCAACAACTAATCCTGGAAATAAGGACAAGAAGGTGATTAGGAAGAGTCAGCACAAACTCACAGAGGAGAAATCACATCTGACCACACTCAAGATGACCAGCTCGGTCAATGTGGGAAGATAGTGGACATTGTTTTCCTTGTCTTCAGCAAAGCATTTGACACTGTCCCCTATAACATCCTGCCAGAAAAACTGATAAAGTATGCTTAAGATTGGTGGACAGTGGGGTGAGCTGCAAAGAGACCAACCTGCCAGGATCAAACAATTGTGCTCGGTGACATGAAGTCCAGTGGAGGTCAGTCACTAGTGATTTACCCCAGGAACTGATACTCTCCCCACCCCAAGTGTTCTGAGGCCTTACACCCATCCCTGTGGATTAATGGGGCTTCTCTCAGTCCCAGCTAGAAAAAAACAGACATCTTTTCTCTAGTGCCTGCTGCCTGAGTGAGTGGCTTGTCACACCTCAACAGGAGAAGGCCACTCTAATGGTTGAAAAAAGGTGTAGACCATGCTACATACCTCTCAGAAGGCTCTACTGTGAGGTAATTAGCCAGCACCTTCTGGTAGATGGGGGGACCAACTAAAATGTTGCTTGCTATAGAGGTAGGTGAGGAGACACTGGTCTGATCATTCCCTGTGGCACTGAAGGGAGAAGCAGCTGAGGTGCTATGAGCCAGAGCACAGGCGTACAGCAAGGCTCCAGCTGTGCAAACAGCATTGGCTTGTGTTCACTGAGCACAGGCTGCACAGGTACACAAACCCTTTGATTCAAGGCTTCAGGCCAGCCAGGACACCATACAGTTTGCATTTGGTCAGGGCTGGATTCAGATGGAGAGTTAATCCATGGGCTTAGATAGCCCAATTTGTACAATCTGAACAGCTAGCCCTTGCTAAACAAAAATTTAATCAGGTCCTGTAATGTTTTTGTGCAGCTTTTTTTCTGCCTAGGCTACAAACTGTGTTAAGAAGTTCCATGATTTAAGTTCCACAGTTGAAGCTGAGTCCTCATGAGTTTGTCTGATGTGGACAGAGACTTTTTCATATCTGCATCAGAAAGTGGCATAGATTGACTTCAGAAATACATTTCTTCCCTGCCCCTTTCTTGGCACTACCTGTGTGAACTGTCCTGCCAAGGCAGCCTCTGTGTGTGTGCCTGCACCTGCATGACAGACAAGTCCCCCACAGAGGCTGGCATCTGCCTGGCTCTGCACTGGGGCAAATCCTGAACAGTAACCTCGGTGGAGCTGCTCAGGAGAGACACAAGCAGTTGAGGCCAAGATCTGTTCCATTTAATGAGAGAAATAAAGGTTAAATATCCTGGAAGATCCATTTTCCAGTGTTCATAACCTTGTCTTTGCTGATGACCCCCTTATTTATTTATTTACTTATTTCCAAACGGAGCTTTTCATGGGCATTGACATAAATTTTCCAGCTTTTCTAATACAGAACATCTGTGGTCCCTATGCAGTGTCCTCTATAGGTCATGGGAAAGCTTTATCTTACTAATAAGCTCCATTCCTCTATATATTCAAGCCCAGCTGATGGGGCCAAGTGTGTTTATAAATAAATATTGTCTTGTAATGACCATTTCCATATGTCCCTGAGGAACAGAGATTTAGTCCTTTGGAGCTGGACAGCTGCCTCCTTTGTAGCAGTGAGAACAGTTTTCCCCTGTCTGGTTAACGTTTGATTTATGTGGAAATGAACTCCCCAAGGTGGCAGGCCAGTGATGCTGGAAAATGTAATGCTCCCAGCTACCCTTAATAGTCTGGGAAGTTTGTTCAGCCATCTACCATTTTTTTTCCCTCATCATTCAACAAAAGGAGAGTTGTGTTAATTGAATATTTCTATTTGTCCCTGATCATCTCTATCTGCCTCAGTCAAAACAGGGCTAAAAGCAAGAGGAAGGCAAAGTGAGTTTCATTGGGATGCCTTCCCATAACTTTCAGGGGGAGAAATGACTGCTGATGTAGGACATAGCTAAGTTATGGAACAATACATTTGCTCGGAAATGCAGAGAATGGGTTGCAGAAATATGTGGGAAATGACTGGCCCTTCTTGCTGGTGAGTGCAACAAGAAATGTGCTGCAATATGCCTTCTCTTTTGGTTGAAGCATGACCTAATAGGTCCTTATCACTGGAGGATGACATACTGTCTCAGTAGCTTATTTCTTAATACTCTTCTGTCAGAGACAATATGTTGTATACATCCCATGAATTGTGACCTTCTCTGTCTGAATCCTCTTCCATCCAGGCAGTGGTGCAGCAGAGGTCAGGATCCATCTTCTAAAAGGCAGTCAGAAGAAATCCATTGCAGTTTTTAGAAGATCAACACAGAGACCTAACGCAGCATATCTGTTAATCTTCACTGCTGGAGTTGTTCCTTTAGCTGCACAGATGCCTGTGTTTATGTAGGTATATACACAGAGAGCAAAGAGTGTGTATTCTGATTTTCCATTCTCCCAAAGCTTTGCAGTGTGTGGAAAGGAATGAATGCCTGTAGATATCTATGGTTTGGTTTCTTGTAAAGGCTGGTTTCTTCTTCAAGTCTGACAAACAGCCTCCAGGCTTGATCACTAACAAGAACTGATTCTTTTGGCTACAATTTCATCCTATCTTACAGGAGGAAATTTCTGCCAGAAATAGTTCTGCTGTTTCAGTTGGTGTGATAGACATATTGACAAATGTCAAGTATCTCTTTCTCAACTTCTGTTGGAACAGTGAAACCTCTTCCTTATGAGGAGAGACTGAGGGAGCTGGGTGTCCTTAGCTTGGAGGAGACTAAGGGGTGACCTCACTAATGTTTATCAATATGCAAAGGGTGAGTACCAAGAGGATGGTGCCAGGTTCTGCTCAGTGATGCCCAGTGACAGGACAAGGGGCAATGGGTGGAAGTTGAGGCATAGGAAGTTCCATGGAAACATGAGGAAAATTTTTTTCACTGTGCGGGTAATGGAACACTGGAACAGGCTGCCCGGGGGGGTTGTGGAGTCTTCTTCTCTGGAGATATTCCAAACCCACCTGGATGTGTTCCTGTGTGATCTGGTATATGTGATGCTGCTCTGGCAGGGGGTTGGACTGGATGATCTGTTGAGGTCCCTTCCAGCCCCTAACATTCTGTGATCCTGTGATTCTGTGACTCCTTGATTTCATATAGAAACAAAAGTATAAACAGTTTCACAGTAGTATCTTACCACGACACTAAAATCTGGGTAAAATCTTTAGATACCCCTCCCCCCACAAAAAAACCCAAAACCAAAACCAAAATAAACAAACATCCCCCCCCCCAAAAAAAACCCAACACCCCAACAAAACAAAACAAAAAACCCCAAACCAACAAAAAACTCTGCCATCTTCAGTCAAATTTCAGGCCACAAATATGATTCTGGCAGCAATCAGCCATTCCTATCCCAGAGAGAAATAAAGCCAAACCCTCCCTTATCCTGGAAACCTGAACAATGAAAGAGATAAGACATGGAATTTAAATCTTATCTCCCTGTATTCTCACAACCTATGGCTTTTGAATAGTATTTAATTTTTAATAATTCTTGGAATTCAATTACATCCCTATTTTTTTTTCCCCCACCAGAGAAGACTGCCAGTGCTGGATGACTGTGTGGAACTATAGTGGCATTGCCTTCAGAAGAAGGGTGAACCAAGACAGCTTGTGGCTCCAAATCAGGAACTCCATGGGGACAAGTAGTGGGAGAGGACAAGACAGATGATAGTCGGAAAAAGAAAATGTGTCTGTGTATGTGTGAATAACCCAAATGCAGAAAAGAAAGGTTATTTTCCAGAGCTTACACAGGGAAAACAAGGAATTGTCCTTCTCATTAATATGTTGGTGTTTAGGACTCAGTAAAGAGAAGTTATCTGCTTTTGGGTGTTTAGGTGTTTTTCCATTTTTGTGAGAAATCCAGTTTTGACTGATGTATGAAAGCCTGGACAGAGCCTTCCTCTCCTGTACTCTGCAAAATGTTCTTTATCGTGAGGGTGGTAGAACATTGCAACAGGCTGCTCAAGGAGGTAGTTGAGGCCCCATTCCTGGAGACATTCAAGATCAGGCTTGACAAGGCTCTGAGCAGCCTGATCTAGATTCATAGACTCATAGATTCATAGTCTCATAGACTGGTTTATGTTGGAAGGGACCTTAAAGATAATGTCCCTGCTCACTGCAAGGGGGTTGGACTAGATGACCTTTGGAGATCCCTTCCAACCCAAACTATTCTATGACTCCATCTTCTAGGCGAGAATTCAGCAGTATCCCAACTCCTGTAAATTAAGTTATTACAACCTTATAATGTTTTCCGATTTCTTTCAGACAATACAACATCACAATGTCTGTTAGAAAGGGATGTGTGCACTGAGGTTTGATTTTGATCCTGATGAGATTTTGCATTGCAGTCTTGACTCTTCAGTTTTAAATGGCGAAGAGAAAGCCATACCACCAGCAAATTAATATAAAATACTCTCTGTAGATACTTAATTTTAGGATTATGGACTAGCTAAAAACCAAAATAATCCCAACCCAAAAAAGCTTCAATTGATCTATTTCTCAAATTTTCTGCTGTACACTACGTGATGGCCTTGCTGTTGGCCGGTGGGAAAATCTCCTGAGAAGAAATGTGTCTCTTATTTCCTCTGGGAATGCTCAGTACCCTGGAGATGCTTGTTGCTTGACATTTGTTTCTCACATGATTCCTGAGCCTTTGCTCAGATGAGGGAAGTCATTTTTCTCTCCCTGACTCCAAGTAGTACATGTAATTATGTAGTTGTAAGGCTCTTTCCTGACTGCTTGAGGCTAAACTGGCTTGTGACAGTGGATAAACAGAGGTTTTTCTGCTCAGTGCTTTTGTGAGCAAGGCTGAGCTAGGCTGGGCTTCTTTTCTGGCATTTTGGTGGCAGGTAGCATGGTGAGCTCACGAAATCCCACTTCAATACTGGGCCATTGTCCATCCCTTCTTTCATAAATACTCCCATAGGGAATTTGGGGGCCAGAGCCAAAAGAGTGCAAACCAGGACAGTACTCATGTCATAAGGGGTCACAGAATTACAGAATCACAGAATGTTAGGGACCTCTCCTATGAAGACAGGCTGAAAGAATTTGGGCTGTTCAACCTGGAGAAGAGAAGGATCCAGGGAGACTGTAGAGCTACATTTCGATACCTGAAAGGAACCTACAGGAAGGCTGGGGAGGGACTGTTTAGAAGGGCTTGGAGCGATAGGACCAGGGACAATAGCTTGAAACTAGAGCAGGGCAGATTCAGGTTGGACAGCAGGAAGAAGTTCTTCACAATGAGAGTGGGGAAATACTGGAACAGGCTGCCCAGGGATGTGGTTGAGGCCCTGTGCCTGGAGACATTCAAGATGAGACTGGATGTGGCCCTGGGTAGCCTGATCTAGGTGGAGCTGCCCCTGCTGAGTGCAGGGGGGATGGACAAAGTGACCTTTGAAGTGACCCTTCCAACTCAATGCAATCTGTAAATCTCTGAATCATTGTTCATTTCATTGATCAATGGTGCTTTTTGTTCATTAGTAATTGAGGTCTCATTACAACATAATCTCTATTTTTTTTACCAGAAATCTATGAAACAAAAGTACACAACTGCCATACAGAAAGGGAAACTAGAAGCTCACTGCTGGTTTTTTGTTTTGTTTTGTTTGTCACCAGCAGAAGTTGTATTGAAATGTCTAAACAAGGATGCTTGCATTTGTCTTTAAGTTTAGGGTTAAATAACTCCCCAGGGCTGAAAGGCAAACACCCACACTGCCTGGGAAGGGCTGCTTCAGGATTAGGAAAACTCCTCTGCTAGACAGATTTATGCTCTGGAGATCCTGCCACATTTCGCTTTGCTCTCCTGCCTGGACTCTGGACTCTTAAGCATATATTTAACTTTAGAGGCTTCCTTGAGAATTTTCATAATTTGGAGAAGACTTAGAGCAAGTGTAGAGGAGTTGCTGAAGTGTTTAGGATCTCAGAAGTGGTCAGGTGTTTCTGTGTGTTTCAGCTGGTGGCAGCATCCTCAGTGGTTTAATTATATTCAATTTATTCATATTAGCAGACAGCTCTCTACAGTTGGCAGAATCACAGAATGTTAAGGGTTGGAAGGGACCTCCAGAGATCATTGGGTCCAACCCCTCTGCCAAAGCAGGATCACTTAGAGTAGGTCACACAGGAACACATCCAGGTTGGCTTTGAAAGTCTCAAGAGAAGGAGATTCCACAACCTCTCTGGGCAGCCTGCTCCAGTGCTCTGTTACTCACAATGAAGTTTCTACTCATGTTGAGGTAGAACTTACTATGTTCTATCTTATAAGTTTACACCTTATTAGGTACCTAGCTGTGTCCTACCCAGCACAGCAACTGGAAACCAGTACTTACAGATTTCCCTTTCAGCAGTCTTTGATCTGAAATTAACAAAAATCATATTAATGTTACAAAAAGAAAAAAAAAAGGGCATTTAATAGAAAGTGTTTTTAAAACTGAACAGCTACTTTCCTTAAAAAGTCATCTCTCCCTTGACTTCTTCAGTGTATTCCCACATCAGCCTGGTTCCCTGGAGGAGCTGTCTTCTCCCATCTTGGATGCTGTGATGTTTCAAGTCTGCTCCAGTAGTTTGGTCTCTGGTATCCCTGTTCTCTTTCTTGCCCTGTCATTGTCTCTTTACAACCCTCCACAGGTGCTGAAGGTGTCTTGTCCTACCATTCTTGTCTTTTCTCTTTTTTTTGCCCAGTGCCCCTTTGTTGAGCTGATTCACCACAGTGTCACAGCTAACACTGCAGGAACTGTTTAAGCTTGCACTGTCCACTATTTAGTAGAGAGAATTCAGGTTTGAGGGCACAAGGCACTAGTCCAGTTCAGAGGGTGTGCAAGAACCTTACATTCAACAATCAATCCTTTAGCAAGAGGAAAAGCAAAAGCTGGGTAAAGGAATCAGGAACCTGTTTTGTCTCTGACAGTCCTTTGAACTGTTCTCTGGTAGCTCCCAGTGAGCCTTCCCCAGGGGGGACATCAGGCACGTGCTTTGGAGAGAAAGAAGACTCAGGGCTGATCCCTGCTGTCACTCTGAAGTTCACAAGGCCACAGCTGGAAGTGAGTCCCTGCCTGCTGTGACGAGGGAGGCACGTAGCTGTGTGGCCACCACCGTTTCTCATGACTGAAAGCACATGTCCAAGGCTGTGAGCACTTCTGGAGCTCCTTGGGGCCAGGAGTTGGCACTGAGAGTAAGTGTTAGCCTTTAACAACTCAGCTGCCTGGAGGAAGCCATTTGGTATGCCTGTTGTGGCTTTGCTAACGAATAGTTCACCCCTTGGAAGGTTCACTGGTGCCTTCTTTTGTGTGTGTGCTATGACTGACACTCTTGGTAGATGGGTCCACAGGCATGGCAGTTTTCCCAAGTCGAATGGCCACAGATTCCAGATTTCGTGCATCAAATTACTAGGGGCTAGGTTTTCAAAGGCAGGTCTCAAAACTCTTTCTACTAAAACAGCCCTTCCTTTGAAAAGAAAAACATACTTTGGGACCAAAGCATAGACAACCTTTGCGTGTGCATTTGCACGTGCACATTTGCACACGCACACAGCTTATTTCATTTCCCCTAAGACTCCAAACCACATTTCTGAATTGCCCATAAGAAATGTCTGAAAATCCTAATGCAGGAATTAAAAAGTAAGTTTTACTTTGTAATTCTCCTGCCCCATTTTCTGTCCAGGTGGCACACTGCTTGTACCAGCCTTTCTCCACCCCTCCATACATATGTAAGTCAAGATGAAAACTGGAAAGAGGAAGGTGGTTGTGTGAAACTTTCTGAGACACTTGACATAAATCTAAACCAACACATTGCAAAGAGTTACAAACAAGAATTGGTCTCAGACCCAGTGCTTCTCGTGTGACATCATGTCACATTAATCTCTTCTAGGTTGCCCTAATAAGGATGAAAATTCTCCCTTCACAGCTTATTCTCCCAACCAAAAAATGCATCTTCTGAGTCGGACCTTCCTTAATGTCTGCCAAAACAGCTGGAGCTGGTAGCTTTGCTCAAAGGTCAGTGAAGTTAGTTAAGGCCTTGGACGGGAGGGAAGTCCATCACAGTGATGGTCTTTCCCTCTGTAAAGCATGTGATGAGGTCTCTGAGACATGAGGACCCATAACACTGATACATCATTTGCTTGTGTGGCCAGAGATTAAGCTTTACATGGAATCTTTTGGCTGGAAAACCAAAGTAACAGCAATCTGGGCAACCCTTCGTGTCAAATCTGGCAGTGCAAACGTGCAGCTCTTTGTATAAATTTATAGCTGTACATATACCTATTTATAGAAACGCCAAGTTAAACAAGATTTCCTCCTTTGAATTGGGAATGTACACAAGGAGAATTTAACTTTAAGAAATTTACTGACTGATTAATTAAATGTAAGGAATTTAATGATTAATTAACTGTCCAGTGTACAAGGGGTGGCCACCTACTTAAGATGACCTTTTTGGTTTGTGGACATCATGAGCAGCCTCTCAGTGAATGAGTGTTCATGTGTTGGCATTTGAAATGAGAAAGATATGGCTGACACTGTCTCTGAGCATGTTTCCATGCCAAATTGTTATACTCACATGTGTCTGTGTCTAGTCTCACTTGAAATGTCTCCATCAGCAACGGTCCTGCCACTGCTGCTTTGAGGACTGTTCCACTGACCATTCAGTGCATGGTCAGGAAATCTTTATTTCAGTCATTTTAAATTCCAGTTTCTCTGATTTTGTGCCTTTATGTCTAGGAATTGATATGACTGAAGTACATTAGCTCTGGAACTTCTCCAGCTGCCCCTGAAAGCAACGTACAGCATAGCCCTTTGCATTTTAAACCCAGGATTTTCCATTAGTTATAAACACAAGAGGTTTAAAACTATTGAGACAAAACCTTTCAGGGGTTTGTGTATGATTTAGATTGCACTGATTCCAAGTTTAATTAAACAGGGGTGAAACATTTCACAGAATCACAGAATCAATAAGGTTGGGAAAGACCTCAAGGATCATCAAAGTCCAACCTGTCACCCAAGACCTCATGACTACCTAAACCATGGCACCAAGTGCCACGTCCAATCCTCTCTTGAACACCTCCAGGGATGGTGACTCCACCACCTCCCTGGGCAGCACATTCCAACGTCTAACAATTCTCTCCGTGAAGAACTTTCTCCTCACCTCCAGCCTAAACTTCCCCTGGCACAGCTTGAGACTGTGTCCTCTTGTTCTGCTGCTGGTTGCCTGGGAGAAGAGACCAACCCCCTCCTGGCTACAACCTCCCTTCAGGTAGTTGTAGACAGCAATGAGGTCACCCCTGAGCCTCCTCTTCTCCAGGCTAAACAGTCCCAGCTCCCTCAGCCTCTCCTCATAGGGCTTGTGCTCAAGGCCTCTCCCCAGCCTCGTTGCCCTTCTCTGGACACGTTCAAGTATCTCAATGTCCTTCTTAAATTGAGGGGCTCAGAACTGGACACAGTACTCAAGGTGCAGCCTAACCAGTGCTGAGTACAGGCCAGAATGACTTCTCTGCTCCTGCTGGCCACACTATTCCTGATGCAGGGCAGGATGCCTTTGGCTGCCTTGGCCACCTGGGCACACTGATGGCTCATGTTCAGCTGCTGTCAATTAGTACCCCCAGTCCCTTTCTGTCTGGCTGCTCTCCAGCCAC
Organism: Indicator indicator; assembly: GCF_027791375.1. Lineage (NCBI taxonomy): Eukaryota > Metazoa > Chordata > Aves > Piciformes > Indicatoridae > Indicator > Indicator indicator. The sequence goes on from NC_072023.1 coordinate 18,591,175, forward strand.
TCCAACCCCAGCCAGGAAAGAAGCAAGGAAAGAAACCCCCAAACCTCAGAAGATGGCCCCTTTTGGCTGGAGCCTTCATTGACAGAAGGGGCACAAGGAAGGGTCAGTGGTGGCAGCTGCTTTGTGGCCTTACCTGGTCATCTCACTATCCCTGATTGAATTCTGTGAATGTTTTATGGGTGACACAGGCAGGTCTGCTCTGTCATCTTGGCAGTCATAACTTAGGCTGTGCCTGAACAAAGCACTTGAGCATTAACTTGAAGTTGTCTTCGAGTTGGCCCTGGCCTACAGACAGCAAAGGTACAGATACACAAGGTGCAATCGGGTCAACAGTATCATGCTCATGTCCCTAGGGGAAGGATGCCAACCTCTCATTCCACATTAATGATTTTGCAGGGATTGTCTGGCCTCAGTGAAACTGCTGAAACTTCAAGCCAAAAATACATACAGTTTTGATATTGGAGATAGCCTTACATACTCAGTGATGGGGCAGCTGGCCTTCAAAATCAGTCACAAGCTCATAGACTCATAGAATGGTTTAGGCTGGCAGGGACATTGAAGATCATCTAGTTCCAACCCCTGCCATGGGCAGGGACACCTTCCACTAGATCAGGTTGCTCAGAGCCTTGTCCAGCCTAACCTTGAATATCTCCAGGGATGGGGCCTCAAACACCTCCCTGGGCAACCTGTTGCAGTGTTCCAGCACCCTCATGGTGCAGAACTTGTTCCTAACATCCAATCCAAATCTGCTCTTCTCTCATTTCAAACCATTGTCTCTTGTCCTATCCCTGCAGGCCTTTGCAAACAGTCCCTCTGCAGCCTCCTTGTAGCCCCTTCAGGTACTGGAAGGCTGCTATTAGGTCTGCCTGGAGCCTTCTCTTCTCCAGGCTGAACAACCCCAGCTCCCTCAGCCTGGCCTCATAGCAGAGGCCCTCTTCTGCACACACTCCATGAGGTCCATGTCCTTCCTGTGCTGAGGGCTCCAGAGCTGGACATGGTACTGCAGGTGAGGTCTCAGCAGAGCAGAATAAAGTGGCAGAATCACCTCTCTCCATCTCTGACCACACTGCTTTTGATGCAGCCCAGGCTGCCATTGGCCTTCTGGGCAGCAGGTGCCCATTGCTGGCCCATGCCCAGCTTCTCACCCACCAGCACCCCTGTCTTGGTGGTCTTAGTTTCTTTTTTTCACTGTTACCAGATAACTCATCAGTGGTCTGAAAGCAGAGTTCTCAGCCAGAAATCTAGGGAATACTTCTGCTTTAAAACATTTCTTTCAATCCAAGCCTCCATGCGATGTGTGCTGACTGTGAGTGCCCCAGCCTCAGTGCCTGTTTCTCTTGGACAGTAATGATCTTTTCTCTGCAGGCTAAATCTCTACACTGTGCAATAAAGAAATATGGGAACATATTTTATCCTTACTGTCCAATTATCACATGAAAAATCTTTTATTTTTTCTCAAGTTTATGGTGTTCTTAAGGGGAAGTAGGAAACATAATTCAGAGAGATAGAGCCAAGAATGATTGATAATATGCTAGGGGGTATAAGAAATTCTTACCCATCAGCTTAGCTTAGTATGTTTATGATCTAAACACATGTATATGGAAAATATCTTCTGACATAAGCATTTTGTGGAGAAAAATTAACTCTTACCTGCCTATGCAATCAACCCACACTCCTGTGATAGTTTTAGGTTGTGCCTAGATAATTTTCTACAGATCTTGAACAGAAAGTGGTAGAATGTAAATAAATTACTATTGGATATAACAAGGGAAATAATAAGGTCTAAATAATCCCATTGGGCAGACACCTAACATAAAAATTAGTTTTGTACACTAACTTTCTCTCTTATTGACTGATTCTCTCTAGCAGATACTAGCTCTGGCTTCTGCTGGCTTTGCTGATCTTGGCTGCATTGCTTTGTTGTGGCTAAGTATTAACAAATAGCTCTCTCTGCTTTTCTCCTTTCTTCTCTTGTCGCTTGTACAGGGGGAAGGGAGCAGGGAGGGAGAAGCTGTTCGTAGGCCCCTGGTTTGTCCAGGGGGTTCTTGTGTTGTTTATAAATTGTAAATATATGTAATTATTGTATATTTTGTACATAGTTGTTGCATTCCATATTTTGGACTAGTTTTGCTTGTAAATACAGCTTCATCTGCATTCTAACTGAGCTGGTCTGGCAGTTTTATGTTGGGGGGTAATTTCAACCCACCACAACTAAGAAATCTGGTTTAGAGTAGTGCAAATTTACTCTATCTTTGCCTATTTCACTGCCACACACAGCCACAGTGCTCCCCATCAGCTTGCCATGAAGACCAATACCTTCCTATGAAGGACACTGTCCAAAATACTTGGGGAGCCACATTGCTTCGCAGTGTGCTCATGGGGATGACTCACCAACCCAGGGCACCGATACCAGGGCCCTCACTGACTCCAGCCCCAACCCCACGTCCACAAGCCTCAGCATCACTCCCTGAGAGTCTGGTGACCACAGCTCCTGGGGTGAGCTGCCACCCAGCTTATCACAAATCCCCAACATCATGTTTGGTGACCGCAAGCATCTGAACACCAGGCTAACACACACTTGTGGGATGCCATGCTGGGGCTACAAAACTCTGCTGCTAATAGTGGCAAAGCACAGAATAAGAGTCTAGCAGGACATGATTTATTGCTTGATGATGCTTTCCTAACCCCTGCTAGTGTTTTGAAAATATCAGGCTCCACAGAGAATATGGTTTGTCAAAAAGAATGAGGGCTTTGTCACTTTCGTTATATAATAGCTAATGTCTTTCTCTCTAGTCAAACTTCCTTTCTGGTCTTGGACTAAGTACTTTTTCAGCTTGCAGAAACAAGCTTGTGGAAAGCTTGGAAACTGATTTCACAACATATCCTCAATCTTAATTGTGAAGGAAGACAAGACAAGCAGAATTAGCCACGTTTTTCTAGTCAATGAGACTGCTGTGTGCATATCTCTTTCCAGATGGAAAAGCAAAAGAACGATTCCTTGCCTGAACTTTGGGCAATACAGATAAAGGCACATGGTTTTGGAAAATACATTTAAGAGGGCTCAGTCAAGTTCTGGCCTCTGAAATGACCCAATGGACTACTGTAGGATGTGGTGTTAGGGTATAGGCCTAGTGCATATATGAGGTATTAACTAAACCTGAGTATATTTCTGGCTCTCTTGCTGTAGGATGTCTTGAGTATCCCAGAAAGTTGGAGTTAACCCTTCTGGGGATGGAGCCAAGCAGTTGGTCCTTAAAAGTACCATGGAAAAGGTTGGGTTACAAGAAGGACTAGAGTATAGAAGAATGAGTGGAGGATACAAAGGAAAAAAAGGAAATTAATAGGGAAAAAATCAGAGATGGAAGAAATCATTACTGACACTTTATTTTGTAGAAAAGCTGCTTTTGTACAGCATCTGGTTTAACCATGTATTGAACAGACAGCCACAGAGAAATATACAGCCCTGAAAACAGAGGCCAGAGACAAATTGTATATGCTTTGCCCTGACTCTTCTTGGAAGCTACAGATGTTCATTGTTCGGACACACAATAGACAGATTAGTAACTCCAGATGTTCACCATCCATCCTCCCACAACTTTAGTGGGTAAGTGAGGGAATGAATGCTTTTAGCAGAAACTTCAGTTTCCACTGCTGCTTCAGATGAAGTATTTTGTGAATGTTTATGTTCTGGAGAGCTTACACTACAGAGCAATGCCCCTCTGTGTCACAACTCAACACCACATAAAGCACAGAACTGATTTCCAAAGAGAATGAGGATTCAGCAGCACTCTTGGCTATTTTACCTGATAATAATAAGCAAATACGAAAGTATTTAAATGGTTGAGTGGCTTGGAAAGTTAGTAGAAAGAGAGCACATGAGCCACACACATAGCAGGGCAATCCCTGCAAGGAATTTGAACAGGAATTTGTAATTATATTTCTTATTCAGAGAGGAAAAAGGACACATCATTTCATCATTACCAATTGTGACACAAGCAGCTGTCACACATTTATTTATTCCTGCAGAAAAAAGTTGTGATGACATTTTTGGGAAGGCTCTAGATAGGAAATGCCCTTTGAAATTTGAAGAGAAGAGCTGTTTACCACCAATTCTCCATGCTGTATTATAAAAAATGCCACTGGTGATACACTGCTTGAAAACAGCCATTTAGCAGCAGCACCCAAGTCCCTCTGAAAATTATTCAGGTACAGGAAGGGACTTTTTACAAGGGTCTGTAGTGCATAGGACGAGGGGGAATGGATTGAAGCTTGAGGAGGGCAGATTGAGACTGGAGATTAGGAAGAAATCCTTCCAGTGAGGGTGGTGAGACACTGCAACAGGTTATCGAGGTTTGTGAATGTGACCTGAATTTGCTTTGCCTGAATTTGCCTTTGGAAAAAAAAGACCCGGAAAACTGAAGGTTGCATTGGGTTGGAAGGGACCCTCAAAGGCCATCTTGTCCAATTCCCCCTGCACTCAGCAGGGACATCTCCAACTGGATCAAGATGCCTAGGGCCACATCCAGTCTGATCTTGAATGTCTCCAGGGACAGTGCCTCAACCACATCCCTGGGCAGCCTGTTCCAGTATTTCACCATTCTCACTGTAAAGAACTTCTTCCTGATGCCCAACCTAAATTTATCCTGCTCCAGTTTCAAACCATTGCCCCTCATCCTATTGCTACAAGCCCTTCTAAACAGTCCTTCCCCAGCCTTCCTGTAGCTCCCTTTCAGGTATTGAAATGTAGCTCTAAAGTCTCCCCAGAGCCTTCTCTTCTCCAGGTTGAATAGCTACTCCTTTCAAGAGATCAAGGAGCTCACCTCCAAAGATTGATATCCAAATATCCTGCTCAAAAAAACAAAAAACCAAAACCAACCAACCAAAGAAAATCTGTGGGAGCTGCTGTATGCAGCAGTTTGGAAAAAGCACTCACTTCTGCCTGCAGGTGGGTAGCTTACACAGGAAAAAAACCAACATTTTGTGACAGCCAGCAGGAGAAGATATGCAAGAAACCCTTGGCAGGAAAAATACGAGAGGAGAACATCGCATGCCATTAAAGCAAGCATCAGTAGACATTATCTTACACGAGTGATCTGTGTTCACTGCAGTGTGTGTGCTACTTTTTATTAACCCATACACTACGTGGTCAAGTGTGTCCTAATGCCATCAGGTGGTGCTTTCAGAAACAGCATCAATAGTTCTTGCTCAGTTCTTTTCTGCGTCGTGTCCTCATTTCCTGAAGTGAAAGAACATTTTACCAAAACCACACAGGTGCCTCCTGCTCCTCCTCCTGAAGCCCACCGACCTCCTCCCAAGCTGTATATCACGTTTCTGAGGCACTTTGGCTGCCCTCAGGCGTGATAAACTGCACTTTGGGCACAATGAGGGAGGGGTTGGTTCTCCGCATGGAGTTGCTCCTGCGGATGGAGTTGTTCCTCCTCATGGAGTTGCGTTTCCGCAGGGAGTTCTGGTGCGACAGCTCGCTCTTCTGCAGGGTCTGGATGAGGATGGACGGCTTCTCGTCCAGCTCCCGAGCGCTGCAACGCGGCGCCGCCACTTTCACCGTGTTGCCAAACTTGGAGTAGTCAACCGCGTACACACCTTCCTCTTCCGTGACGATGGGCACAAAGCGGTGACCCCACAGGATCTCCTCTGCTACGTAGGAGGTTCTGGCCTGTGTTGTGATGCCAGTTGTTTCCACGACTCCTTCAAGGATCACGATGAGCTCCAGGTCCTGGAGCGCCAGGTCAGCGGCGGAGATATCATAAAGAGGACTCCGCTTGTCTATGACGTGACAAATGATTAAAGGAGCCACGAGAAAAATGTTGTTGCTTTCGATTGGGTTATCCACAGGGATATCTACTTGGTGGATGGGTATGACTTCTCCTTCAGGGGTGGTAGTTTTCCTCACCACCTGGATTCTTACCGAGGCGCTGATGATCATGCTCTTCCTCAGGTCTCCCACTCGGAACATAAAGCAGAGTTTGCCGTTCCGCACGGCAATGACTGCCTGCCGGCTGAAGATCAAGGTCTCTGCTCGCCTGTGAGCCTGCGCAGTTTTCATGAATATGCAGCCCAGCATCACAGCGTTGATGATCAGACCCACGATGTTCTGCAGGATCAAGACTGTGATGGCCAAGGGACATTCCTCTGTCATCATCCTGCCCCCAAAACCAATGGTCACCTGAACTTCAATGGAGAAGAGGAAAGCAGAGGTGAAAGACCTGGAGAAGAAGATTGTACAAAGTTAGCTGTAAGGACATTGAACACAAAGTGAGAAGCTATTGAGATTCACTTTCTAGAAAGCAGTGTAAAGACCTATTTGTACAGTCCTGGTACAGGGAAGACTTCTATTAACATTAGTAAAAGCACTGCAGGCCCACTGACTCTGTTTATGTATCATTGGTGTATCTGATGGTGTGTCAGGGTAGAACTCTGAACCTGAGCTCCTAAAAGACCATCTGTACCACTAGCTGACCCTGAGAAGCACAGTAGGCTCTCTGTTCAGGAACACATGCAGCCCACAGTATTAGTCAACAGTGTGGTAGCACCGAGGCTTTCTACCTTCTCCACCCCATGAAAATCTTGGTGGAAAGCAGTGGTTTTAGCAGCAGTGAGCAATCAGCTGGTACCCTGAGATTCTTTCACCAGCCTGTGCAGGGAAAGAAAATGTGGGAAATTGCAGCATTTCACTCATGCTGCCTGAGTCACGATCCCCTTTAGCAGGATTCAGTTAAAGGACCCTAATAGGCTGTAGTGGTGCACATCAGAGGATGCTGCCTGCACCCTTTCCAAAATGCCTTCTGCACAATGCCATAGGGTATATGCCAGGGTCTTTAATGTCCTTTTATAACCAGTTATAACCTTCACCAAAGTCTCTTAAGCCTAAAATCAGTACCTTGGGGTTTATCCAGTTCTCATATGAACTAAGATCACAGTCATTTGATGCTTTGTCATGCTCAAAATGGTTTTACCGGCGGAAAAAAATGTCCTGTCCATGAAGATGGTTCTAAACCATTTGTTGGGTTTGATTTCTTTTCAATTAATCTGCCTTTAAAAAAAAATGTGGGTTTTTTTCATATTCCTATTTTCAGTGAATGTGGGGATCATGAGGAGACATTAAAGCACCATAAGCAATATCAGAGATAGTTTTCTGTAGAATGAGAAAGTTCATCTTCCAGAAAACCAATCATTCTCTGCAGAGATCTCTTTGAGAGAACTTTGTCCTTTTTTCCATTATTTATTTCCTTTTCTATTTTTTTTTAATCTTTGGCAATTTCTCTTGTAGTGAGGGCTTCATGCTTGCATTTCCCTTTGAAGAAATCAAGGGATGAAAAAGTTGATTAACAGAATGCATGTAATGATTACTTATGTTCATGAATATTTAGCATCATGTGGAATGAAGCTTCTGGTTTAAACTTAATTCAAGTAAATTCAACCCAAAGCTCTCAGGAGTAAAGATTCTGATTTCTCTCAACAGTTCTCCTCTTAAAAAAAACCCCATAACTCACACACACACAAAACCAAACAAGAAAAGAGAATCCACCTTTTTGCACCTGAATTCCTGAAGCAGCAAGTTTGTACAGCATTCTCATCATGAGAAGCCAGAAACTCCACACTGTTTCCAGGTCCTTCCCCTCAGAGCTGTGTAACAGTTTTCCTCTTTGGATAACATTTTCTTTCTGTTGCAAAGGGCTATGAGACTTTGAAATTTCTACAGTATTTTGAAAAATTAAAGTTCTAGGCACTGGTTAAAATTTCCAAAGCCAAAACCACATTTCCCATAAATCTTTAATGGCACCTACCCAAGGAAGCTCTCCTGAAATTTATGTGGGCCTAAATCACAGGAAAGCAAGTTAAAAAGTATTTGCCATTATTCTAGCATACAGATCATTGCAATATGAAATATATTTTACATCCATTGCAATATTAAATATATTTTGCTTCCAACAACTCATCATTCTTAGAACTGCCATCAATCACATTGCTATTTCATTACTTTGTCCAAAGCAGTAGCCAGGTTAAGAAGATTAAGTAATTCACCACGCTTGGACATGGACACATGAGCAGCTGTTGGCTGAACCACCCCAGGTACTTGCACAAGGGAGGATGGGTGTTTTGTCATGGGCTAAATCAGCAATCCACTTGTCCTGCTTTTCCACACCCTTCCAGGCTGTACTTGCTGCAGAGGTTAGCAGCCATTCTGGAAGAGCTGCCAATGTGGGGCTGCTGCAACTGGGACTATGGCGAGGGAGCCATGGCTGTGGGACCACCTTGTCCCTGCAGCACGAAGCCCTTGGCAAATGCTCTGCAGAGTGGATGTCCTCCCAGCTCACCCTGAAGACCACAGGTGTGTAGCTACTACCTAATTTAGGCTGGACAAATCCCACAAGTCCTGGCAACATCTGAGATGACATCTCAGCAGGCACAAGCTGGATCATGACATCTCATTTCAGAGGTGACTGCTTATGGAAAAGAAATAGGCAGCACCCCATCCCTTGCCCCCCAAACCTCCAACCTCATGCTTGAAAAAATTCCCATTCCTTTGGCTTGGAAAACCATTTAGCAGAAAAGTATCACAACAAAGAGAGAATGCAATGTCTGCTCCCCCATGAACCACAAACAATGTCCCTTCAAACTTTTGGAGGTACCTCAAAACTAAGTGCAGGAGAAAAGTGAAGGAGATACTCTGATGTCTCAGCTTTCCCTGCAGCCCTGCAGTGTATAAAGGCAGCTGATCTGGGGCAGTGTGGTGGTACCCAACCCAGATTTTTCTAATTAAAAACCTAGTGGCATTAAAAAAGGTTTTACCAATCAGGTGACAAAGCAATCTTCTCACTTATTCTACCTCCAGCATGTGGTACCTCTTCTCTTCCATGTGCCTATCTGTCAGTTTCTCAGTGCCTGGAAAATTGTCATGGCTTTGGGGATGGAAAGCAAAATAGTTTAACAGGTGACATTTCATCCAGCACTCTCTTAAGCTTTTGCTGTCTGCCACATCATGCACACTATGTGGAAACTGTTCCTCCGTCAAACTGCTGGTCTGTGGCTTCATCAAAACATTTTGAAGCACACCATATCTAGCTGTCTGATGAGAATCATCTTGAAAGATGTCTGGTTTTGCCCTAAATGCCACTCTTGTTGCTAGTCCTGCCTGGTGGCTGGTACTCTGCCTGGTGGCCACCTTTCTCTGGAGCAATGAGTGGTGGACACCACACTGGGATGCTCCTGCTGCTGTAAACGTTACAACACATATAACACATACCCACTCTTGTAGCAGGCTCTTAGCTCGACAGGCAAGGTATGTTACCCACAGTGTGGAGACACATGAAAAGCAGCAGGTCTCCCTCTCTTTCAGATCCTGTAAGGAATCAAAGAAATCTACAGTACAGTATTTTCCAAGCCCAGAAGGCTTGTGAATTTATGTAATCTAGAGGAAAACACTGCACTTTTCAATTGTCTCAACCAAACACAACCATTCATGTAACGCAAAAGCTGCATTTTAGGCACTGGCAGGACAGCAGGCAGCTCTACTCCCCCCTTTCTCCATCTCACAGGCTAGACTTTACCTGACACACGTCACACAGGGTGTCCACTTCGTGCTGTTTGTAGCACTTTCTGTGCTTGGGTCCATGTCACCATGGGCAAAAGCTACCAGCCACCACATCATGGCAAAGAGCAGCCAGCTGCACAGGAAGGACATAGTAAAGATGACCAGTGTGTGACGCCACTTGAGGTCCACCAAGGTGGTGAAAATGTCTTGCAGGAATCGCCCCTGCTCACGGATGTTCTTGTGTGCCAGGTTGCATGCCCCGTTCTTGGCGATGAAGCGGGCTTTGCGCGGCCGGTCTCGGATGCGTGGCTTGCGCAGGTTCTCCGCAGCGATCCGTGCCAGCACATACTCTTCAGGGATGATACTCTTCCGAGCCAACATCTTCCTGCCACCATAGTCCACTCAGCGAGGTGCAAAAAGGGGGTGGTGGTCCCTCTGCAGGGTTCACTCTACCCTGCAAAACAGTGAGAACCTGGTCAGGTTTGTCACCTGTGTGCTATGAGAAGAAGCCCCGATTAGGTACCCCCTTCCAACGAGCATTACATTAAATGTCACTGTACAACTACATGTTCTGCAGCACCCTCCCTCTTTCAGACCATCATTTTAATGAAATCAGCTGTTATCAGCTCATAACAGAAACGAAAGATGCTATTTCGAAACTCCTTGCAGGAAGGGAAGCTGCACAACGATCTGTCAGACTTGTAAAGTTACATGACATACGACAGGTTGGTTCCTCAGGTTGTTCCTCCAGGAGACAGCAGTGCACTGGTGGGTAGTGCAACACGGAGCACTAAGTTATTCACATCCTTCAAGCCCCGAAGAATCGGACTTCTCTGGTTAGCAGCAAGGCTGGTCTGCGGAGAGACCTCGGAGACTCATTTCTGCCTGCTTTAGCTCAGCAGCGCAGCCAGAAGCCCTGCCGAAAGCTCCCCTCCAGTCCCCCGCAAAAGCATCACAGGAAGCAGCTGCGCTGGAGTTGCGGGAGGCAAGCAACGGGACTGCGCGGAGCAGGCGGTCGCATTTCCCCTTGGCAGCTCGCCTTCCTTTCCGGGATTAGGCGGCCGAACCCTCCCTTTATTTCCAAACTTTGTCCCCAGACGGATGACCGAACAAACCTAGAGCAAGCCCGTCTCCCCGCAGCTCCCGCCGGCTGGCCCGTCCCACCGGGGGAGGGCAGGGGCTGCCTGACCCTCCGCCGCTTCGCAGGGTCGCCTCAGCCCAGGGGCAGGGGGCTTCACCCACCCGCGCCCAGCCGCCGGCCCCGGTCCCCACTTACCAGAGCGCGGCGGGGCGGGACGCAGCCGGGCCGGGCCCCGGGCACGGCCGGTTCGGCTCCGCAGCGCCGGGTTGGGGCGGACTGGGGCCAGGCTTGTCTGTGGGGAGGGCGGCGAGCGGGGCAGCCCGGCGTGTCCGGGTGCGGGGCACAGGCACCTCCACACATCCCGCGCTGCACGGAGCCCTACATGCGGCTGGAGGGGTGATGGAAGGGATTTTAGGCTGGGTCCAGCAAATGTAGCAGAGGAACGAGGAGCTTGCAGTGTTTGCTTGTGCCTTTTTTGCAGGGAGCTGGCTCTGGGCACGCCAAGCCAAGCCCTGGCTGCGGCTGGGCAGCGGCACGCTTGCTGGCTCCCTATGGTCAGCCAAGAGTTTTGTGCCTTTTTTAACTCTGTGTTTCTTCGACTCTCCCTGAGACAACTCGCGGGCAGAAAGCGAATCATGTGCGTAAGCGTTTGGAGGACCAAAGCCAAACCCTTATAGACTTTTCTGCTTTTGACAAACTGAATTACCTGATTCTGCAAGGAAAGCAGAAAGAGATTCCATTCTGTGCTTCACAGCTCTCGTTGGGCACAGAGTCAGGCTCGTGGTAATGTTCAGCTGGTGTCACAGGCACTGTATGTGGAACGGGGATCAGAGAAATTTCACAGGGTGGCTGCAGTAACCTTACAGAAGTTCATTCTTTTCCCCACAGGTCAAGGTTTTGGCTTTTGTATTTAATGGAAACTTACATTCTTGGAAACTGCAGCTGTTTGGGTTTTTTTCTTTCTTTTTTCTTTTTTCTTTCCCCCCAGAGTCTTAGGGTTTGTAGTAAGGAGAATAAACAGTACATCAACTTTATGAAGAGATCTAAATTTAGATCTTAATGAAGCAAAGTGCAGAGATTTCATTGTGTTGGATTAACTCCCCCATGTCCAAGGAATGTGTGTGTGTACAGTAGGGAGGTTTCTAAACTTCTTTGTGCATCTGTCAAGCGAATGACCTATGCAGCACAAAATTCACATGGAGCAAAATAGCTTACTTCTCTCTGTAAACTAGAGAAAGAAAGAAATGCTTGCCAGGCCTGCTTCCATCAGGAAGGTTTTAAGTGTATTCAGGCTTGGAAAAATTGAGAGTGCACATTTGACAGGCAGTGTAATCCTCAGCTTGAAGATATCCACCCTGTTGAACACATGCACGTGCTCAGCCTTAAACAGATGAGTGATTCTTGGAAACTTTTCTAGCACTAGCCTTTTGTGATACTAGATAACCAATATCCTTTTGTAGTACCAGATATCCAATAGTCAGGAAAGAAACAGACTCAGCCTCCAGTCATACTAAGTAATTAGCCAAGTGTTTGTGTATGAAAAACAACTGTAGGCAGATGACCAGCTCCAGTCTGAGAAATCAGAATCTCAAACTATTACCTTTAGATTCTAAGCAGACTCTGAGTACACCTACATAAAATCACTTGGGTGGATATCTGCAGGATCAATGCAATTGGTGCCATCTATGGGACTGTGTGGGCTTGGGTTAGAGGACTTGGGACATTACCCTGCTACAAATGGGGTGGCAGAGACTGGTCTTAGGGGGCTGGCTTACCTTTTTGATGCAGCCTCCAAACGTACATCTCACTTGAATGTAACTATTGGAAATGAGTGATTTAATACACATGGAAAAAAAAAGTTTTTTTTTCCCGTATCCTTTTCCTCCTTCTTTCTCTCTTTTAGCTCCTGTGAAGTATTTGTCCCATGCTAGGGCTAGAAACAAGATTGGGGTTCCCCAGTATGGCTGCTAGTTGTATCTCAAAAGAGAAAAAACTGTCAGGGAATGACGTGTTCTAGAAGTGTGCTCAGGTGGCCAAGAAGGTCAACAGCATCCTGGCCTATATCAGGAATAGTGTGGCCAGCAGGAGTAGGGAAGGGATGTTGCCTCTATACTTGGCACTGGTGAAGCCATCCTTTGAATACTGGGTTCAGTTTTGGGCCTCTCCCTACAAGAAAGACATTGAGGTACTGAAGCATGTCCAGAGAAGGGCAACAAAGCTGGTGAAGGGTCTGGAGAACAGGTCTGGTGAGGGGTAGCTGAGAGAACTGGGGTTGTTTAGTTTGGAGAAAAGTAAGCCAAGGGGAGACCTTCTGGCTCTCAATAACTCCTTGAAAGGAGTTTGGAGTGAACTGGGCATTGGTCTCTTGTCCCCAGTAACAAGCGATAGGATGAGAGAAAATAACCTCAAGTTGCACCAGGGGAGGTTTAGGTTGGATATTAGGAAAAAATTCTTTACTGAAAGAGTGGTCAGACATTGGAACAAGCTGCCCAGGGAGGTGGTGGAGTCACCATCCCTGGAGGCATTCAAAAGACATGGAGACATGGCACTTCGGGACATGGTGGTGTTCGGTACACCACAGTTGGACTTGATGATCTTAGAGGTCTTTTCCAATCTTAGTAATTTTGTGATTCTATGTAAACCTCCCTCCTTCTTCATAAGAGCCTGGGATTGTATCATTTTGCTTCTGACACAAATTTGCTCATGTCACATGCCCGATTGCAGAGTTTCCTCCAGAGCTTTATAAACAGGGCACAGATACCCCCAGGAATGTCTCTTTTATTTACTTGCCACTTTAGAGCATAAGCCACCACTGTGGCTGTACTCAGTCTCAGCCCCTTCTCACCACGCCAAGGGTCCTCAGCTGCCGCTGTGCTCCTTGCCACGTCTCTGCTGGCAATGACTGGGACCTTGTGACACAAGGTTAGTGTGTGGATTAACTGCTGGTTTGGCAAGCTGATCAGGTGGAACAGAAACTGCTGTCAGTGCCAGTTGTGTCAGAGACCCCTACGACCCTGTGCGACCTGTGCTAGAGTCTAAGGTCCTGCTCTGGCAGGGGGGTTGGACTAGATCTCCAGAGGTCCTTTCCAACCCCTAACATCCTGTGATCCTGTGACCTCTAATCCCCTCTTATTTCCACTGCTAATGTGCTGGAGGTTCCCCCTCCTTAACTGGGCACCATGCAGAAGCCATTTTTTTTTTGTAGCTGAGGTGGGGGAGTTTCCACCTATCACACTTGGTACAACTCTGAGTGTGCCTAAACAGAAGTTATTGTTTTACTTGCCATCATACACTGGAAGAAAAGTGTTCATAAAATCCTCTCTTCCCCTCTCTGCCTGTTCAATACTGAAAGAGCTTCTCTGTCACCAGAAGGGCTGCCTTGCTCCTCTCCTACACCTGACATTAGCTTCAAGGAAGCCTGCTGGACCATGACTGCTGGGATGTGAAGATCAGGAGCAGATCTATTCCCTTTTTCCTGGCTAAACGTTCTGAGACATGCATACAACATCCACTTCCCCAAGTTGCATCGTGTGAATGTGCTCTGGAGAGTGACAGCTAGTAAAAATGTTCCCCTTTGCCCTTTTAAATACTTGTTTGGTTGCCACATACACATTTAAGTCTGAGATGTAAGTAATAGCTGGGTAAATCTCCCAAAATGTCTTCTAACCCATTTTATAAGGAACAGGGTGTCTGAGTGCTGTGAACACAGCCTTTTCAGGCAAAAAAATGATCAGAATTGATGGAGAGTTTGGGTCCAGTTTTGCTCAAGGCCATCATGCATCTCCCCCCTTGCTGTTTCCTTTCCCCTCCACCCACAGGGGTCACTGATATTATGGTAAATACCACTTGACAATTATGCCTATCTAAACAGGGATTAAATGACATGCTTAGACATGAAGCTGAAATTTCCACATCATAGCTCTGTCCAGCCCTTTCAGAAAATCCTGTTTTGTAATAAGCTTTGTTTGAAATTCTAATCTTAGCTTAGAGCTAGGATGACTCTGCAGGCGTCCAGAGATGTCATGCACTCAGCTCAAGGCTTCCACAAAGACACAAAGCTGATAAGCCATATTTGGATCTTGTGGATGAACCCTTCCCCAGCTGAACTGGCAGGAGATCCATCAAACATGAAAGAGCAGAAATTGCAAACTAAAGGCATCTCTTACCCTGAACCAGCTTTTAAATTTTTTTTTTCCTGTTTCATGCAAAAGCAGCAGGAGAAAAATAGTCTTGCTCATAAAAATACGTGTAACTAGTGCAGCTGATCCAATATTACTAAGGCACACATTGAAGTTTGGAGATGGTTCTGGACCATGTCATTTACACCAAGTTGCATTAGTTCCTTAGTTACATGGTTAAATATTTGACTGGACATTTAAGTGATATTTATGGATATAAGCTGGTACAGTCAGAAACCCCTGAAGTAAATGAGAGAGTTAAGCAATGTGATAGGAGTAAGTTCAAGACACCCTTCTGAGCAGAGCTGGCTGACATTGTTCATTACTTATTTATACCTGTTATCCAGGTACAACCTTGGAATGTATTTATATAAAAAAGAGACTAAGGTAGGTACATGGGAATGAAGGAATGTATGGGCAGTGGAATATGCAACATGGTGACAGGTTGAGGAAGTTGGATCTGTCAGCCTGGAGAAGAGAGGGTTTTCAACGAGACCTTAAAGTGGCCTTCCAGCTTCCAGCCCACAGGAAGGCGTGAAAGGGACTTTTTATAAGTGTGTGTGATGATTAGACAAGGGGCAATGGTTTTAAACTAGAGGAGGATATATTTAAATTAGGCATTAGAAATAAGTTCTTTACCAGAAGGATGGTGAGACACTGGAGTGGGTTGCCCACAGAAGATATGGAAGTGCTTAAGACTGGGCTGGATAAGGCTTTGAGCAACCTGGTCTAGTGGGAGATGTCCCTTCCCATGGCAGAGGGCTTGAAACTAGATGCCCCTCATCCTATCACTTCAGGCCTTTGCAAACAGTCCCTCTGCAGCCTTTTGTAGCCCCCTTCAGGTACTGGAACTCTGCTACTAGGTTTCTCTGGAGCTTTTTCTTCTCCAGGCTAAGTTTGGGGAGACTTACCTGACTAGACAAAACCTGGATAATCTGTATTTTGAGAAAACATAATTTATTGGAATTACTTTTTGCTGGCAGAGGTTTGAGATGTAATGATGCCATATCGCTTGGTCTATATTCATGTTGGTACTAAATGAATTTAGGGCAAGCAGGAACACCTTGGAGGTGTTCAAAGACAGGTTGGATGAGGCCTTGATCAACCTGGTCTAGTGGAAGGTGTCTTTGCCCATGGCAGGGGGTTGGAACTAGATGATCTTTAAGGTCCCTTCCAATATAAACCATTCTATGAAGTCACAAAAGTGCAGCAACTAACTCAGCTCAGAATTAGGAATTACCACATCCACTGACTTACGTCCTTCAAAAAAAACCCCAAACCAAACAAACCAAAAAACCAGCAAACAAAACCCCAAAAACAAAAATAACTTTCCTGTTTGGTAACTGTATTGTTGGCAATGTCAAGTCTAAATAATCACCATGCTCCCCAAGTCCCTGAAGCATAAGCAACAATTAACCAAACAGAAGTGGTCCAGGCAAAGCTTCTCTTAAGGAGATTCTTATTGTCTTTCAAGCTTCCATTGTGTGGAAAATATAGTCAAAATAATTCACTTTAGATGAATCCTAGCATTCACCCTGCTGGTGTAGATCCCCAGAAAAGTGGGTAGATGGAGAGATCTGGTTTAAGTACTGAATCTTCAGGAGGGAAAGCGTCTCCTTGCTCCGTGTCAACAGTGGTGTTTTATGGCAGAGACTTAAGGACCTGCTTCAAGAACCACTTAATGCCTCTACAGTGTGTTTCCCAGCACGGTTTTCACTCAGTAATAAAGACGGAGGTTGTATGGGGTAGTCCTAGTTTAGGAGAAACAGTTAATGAGTAGCTAGCTGGTAGGAGTTTCACAAAAGGCCACATACAGGAAGGGGCAGTCCCAGGGCAAAGCAGCCCTTTAACGTAGTGGGAACTGGGAGCTCACTGAGCTAGTGGGCACCACTTAAATCAGAACTGCATTGTCATCAAAGATATGCAGATAAACTTATTTGTTCTTCATCTTCATACTGTCTGAGTCTGACAGCAAGGAATTCAATTAGCTTTTCACTGAGATCAGTGAAATTAAACCAAGCCTGAGCTGGGCTGTGAAATCTGTGTAACAACATGGGCTTCTGCTGTCAATATCTATTTTTTTTTTTTAAATTTCCTTGTATGACAAAGGTTAACAGTCCCAACAATCCCAAAACAGCAAAAACCTTTTACAGGAGTACACAGGGAAATCACAGAGGTACTTCCTCTCATAAATTGTTCAAGACTAAGGGGACTTTTTTGTTTAGTTGTATCACATAGCTTTTATTTCCACTAATCAAGATGGAAAAAAAACAACCAACAAACCAAAAAGATAAGTGACTAAATCAGTTTCATACTACCAGACCACATTTTACTCCTACAGCTTTTCCAAAATTCATAGGTTGTTTTTTTTTTCCCTCCATGTATACTTTGTTGTGTTCTTTTAATTACAACAGAAACAGGCTTAAGCTCACCTTGTATTCTTCCTAAATCTGATAATAATAGGTGAATAAGAATCACATTGAATACATGTCTCAATACACTGAGACATCAGGGAAGCTGATGTCTCAACCTGTGCCTCTAAATGCCTGTGAAACTCCTTCTGGAGGTTTATTGTGCAGTTGTCATGGTTCAGAATCTAACCATATGCATTAGCAAAGTGCAGGCAACCTTTTCAAAGTTGTATGATGTTAATATGCATTTAAATCCACACAAATTCTTGAACATGTAGTAATAACTTAAAAATGATACCTTCTTTGTCTAGATCTGATTCAGAGATGTGCCAGAAATGTGCAAAGGAAGAAAACAGGATAGTCCCAGGATAAAAAAAATAATGTGAAGGACTAAAGATATGCAAAACAATTATTGGCTGGCCAATTACATGCCATTTTAAGTAGAATATTTTAGTGGGTGTGTTTAAAAGCCTGGCTAATGTCAAGTTTATAAATTAAAATTAACTGTAATACAAAGTCTTAAAATGCTGTACAAAATTACTCTATAAGCCTAACAAAGCATGCATAATTATAGGGTGTTTTGCATCTTTGGTTGGAGAAAGTCTGCAGAACAAATATGGATTTAGCAACTGACTGCAGGGTTGAGCCATCACTGAACTGAAAAACAGTACTGTGATAACTATAGTGTGAGAACTCAAGTGAAGGACAGGAAGAATTTCCTTATTTCTGCTAAAATTCCTTTCCCCCATTCACTGTTCCACTACAATATGAAGAGTGAAGTTTATGCCTTTGGAATGCAGCAAGTTGCCCCAAGTGCTATGGGTTTGGAATATATATATATATATATATATATATTTTTTTTTTTTTTTTTAGTTTTTCCCCTCTGGGGATCTCATTTCCTTGACAAACTTCACGATTTGGTTGCTGGTTCCAGCATTACACACAAAGTATCTGAGAGCAGTGCATTCTTTTGCTTTCTATAAAAGAAAACGAAGTCACTAAAAAGTCAAAGGGGAATGCCACATTCCCAGGAAAGAAAAAACTTGTGTCTATGTGTGTTCATACGCATGTGTGTGAAGCTGAAGAGCTTTTGAACCAGGTGACATTTTTTATTGCTTTGAGGCACCCAAGTGTTGCAATAGATTTTATTGTTTTGGAAGATAGAAGTGTCAAGAAAGTATCTCTAAAAAAAAAAACAACAAAGCACCACCCCCCCCCCCCCCCCCCCCCGAAGAAAAAAAAACTGAAAAAAAAAAAGAAAAAGAAAAAGAAAAAAAATGATGTTACATTGAATAAAAAATATTTGCATTCCATATGTTTGAAAAAGAAGCTACTGAAATGCATGATGCGATTGTTCACATGTCAGCCCGGACAAAGGAAGCGAAGATGCCATCTTCTTGAGAAAGCAGGTTCTCAGGTGTGTCGTATTCTAAAATGTTCCCTCTCTTCATGACGATCACCAGGTCTGCAGTTAGGATGGTGTGAACCCGATGCTGCCACAAAGAGAAGCACGGAGAAGTTTTCATCATGCTGATTCTCAGTGTAGTTATTAATGGGGCTAAGGTGAGGCATACCGGGTTGGTGAAAGCCTGTCCTGGAGTAGGCCCTTCTGGGCTATCCTCAGTCAGAAGAGTTCGACAATTACTTTACAGCCTCTGCTTCCAAGCCCAAAAGTGCTGAAGCATGCACTTCATTTTTGGTCTGCTAATTGCTATTCTGGACAGCACAGCTATTGGAATAAACTCTGACACACCTCTCTCCTTTCAGGAGATATGAGGGAGAAACATCCTGGCTGTGCCTACGCTGTCAGGTGTAGCCTCCTGCTCCACAACTTGGTCTCTTACCCCAACTGTCCGCTCTGCACCCATCTTAGGGCACTCCTGGGTTGTCTTCTTCTGTAAATGAATCAGCTCCCTCCGAGATAAATCAATTTGAGTGTGCTACAGGCCACAGTTTATCCCCACAGGCAACAGAAATGAAAGCAAGGCTGAGTTTGATTTCAATGCCTGATGAATTCAGCCAGTCAGGTATAGGCAAGATGAACTCTAAGCATGTGGTGTTTCACCACACAGCCTGAAGTTCAGGGATTAGGTGATGGAGTGGATTCCTTTGACTTCATAGGTTCAATGTTAGCTGCATGCCTAAGCTTTAGTTAAGTATGACTAGCATAAATGGTCATAAAGTTAAAACAAATCCAGGAACAATACAATAAAGATCTTTTTGCACTCTTGTCTCAGAAGATGTACAGTAGAAAAGAAGCAGAGTGAAAGGAAACTGAAGAGGTAAAAGTAACTACCAAAGAGCCAGAAGTCTCGTGAACAATGTGGACTGAGAGAGTCTACTTGTGAGTCTTCACCAAAGTGGTGAACAGGCCGTCCTCTTTGAGGAGTAAGTTTGAGGCAGTGTCACATTCAACTAGAAAGCCCTCAGAAAGGACTAGGACAATATTGGCATCCAAGATGTGAGATACGCGGTGCTGGAAAAAAAGAAAAGAAAAACAGGTGGGTGAAGGAAGGATCAGCCATGAATGAAGAGAGGAAGGACATGAAGTCAACTCTGTGGAGAAAGGTAAATATTAATGTGTGTTATCTGACTTGAGACACCGAGTTTGGAAAGGCAAAGCAAAAGAAAAGTGAGATTCTGGTGAGAGCAACAATGGTGAACATTTGAATGTCATGTAACTGATGGACTGTTTCACTGCTAGCATCTTCAGCATTTGCACATCCCAGAACCTTAGGGCCTGTTGTAATGAACTAGGCTAAGTGGTTTGGCCAATGCAAACTAGTTACTGATAGACTTGAAACTATAGTCTATGAGAACTGGATTCTAGCAGGATCACCTAGAGCTGGTCACACAGGAACACATCCAGGTGGAACTGGAATGTCTCCAGAGAAGGAGACTCCACAACCTCTCTGGGCAACCTGCTCCAGGGCTCTGGCACCCTCACAGTGAAAAAGTTTCTCCTCCTGTTCACATGGACCCTCCTCTGCTCCAGCTTGAACCCATTGCCCTTTTCCCTATCACTGGACACCACTGAGCAGGGCCTGATTCTGTCCTCCCCACACTGCCCTTCACATCTTTATAAACATGAATGAGGTCACCCCTCACTCCCAAGCTCAAGAGCCCCAGCTCCTTCAGCCTTTCCTCAGCAGGGAGATGTTCCACTGCCTTCAGCATCTTTGTGGCTCTGTGCTGGAATCTTTCAAGGGTGCACGATTGTGCATACATGCATGTGTCTGCAGTTACACTGCATACCTGCACAGATACATGAAACTTCTGAGCAATAGAAATGTTAGGAAAATGAGAAAAAATATCATAAACCTGCTCAAATGTAAAATCAATTTTGAGCAATTCCCATTGAGTCAATTTTTTAAAACCTTTATCATAAACCCAGATTTTTATTCAGAAATTCAGAAAAGATAATGCAGCTTGAGAAACCACATGAAAAATATTTTGAAATCTCATGTCCAAATGAGACCAGTGACCAGTGGCATCCCTCAGAGGTCAGTACTAGGACCAGTGCTGTTTAACATCTTTGTCAGCGACATGGACTGTGGTACTGAGGCACCCTCAGCACGTGTGTGGGTGACACCAAGCTGTGTGGTGTGATTGACATGCTGGAGGGAAGGGATCCATCCACAGGGACTTGGACGTGCTTGAGAGGTGGGGCTAAGCCAACCTAATCAAGTTCATCAAGGCCAAGTGCCAGGTCCTGCACCTGGGTCAGGGCAATCCCAAACACAAATCCAGGAGTGGCTTTAGAGCAGCCTTGGGGAGAAGAACTTGGGGGTGTCAGTTGGTGACAAACTCCCCAGGAGCCAGCAATGGTCACTGGCAGCCCAGAAGGCAGCTGTGTGCTGGGCTGCATCCAAAGCAGGGAGAGCAGCAGCACAGGGAGGGGATTCTGCTCCGCTGCACTGCTGAGACTCCACCTGGAGCACTGCCTGTCCAGTTCTGGTGCCCCCAGCATAAGAGGGACATGGAGTTGCTGGAGCAGGTCCAGAGGAGGACCATGAACATGATCAGAGGGCTGGAGAACCTCCCCTGTGGGGACAGGCTGAGGGATTTGGGGATGTTCAGCCTGGAGAAGAGAAGGCTCTGGGGAGACTTTAGAGTGTTCGTAGGGGGCTCCAGTATCTGAAAGGGGTCTACTATAAAGCCAGGAAAGGACTTTTGACAAGGGCTTGGAGTGATAGGGTGAGAGGGAACAGAATGAAGCTTGAGGAGGGCAGATTGAGATTGGAGATTAGGAAGAAATTCTTTCTAGTGAGGGTGGTGAGACACTGGAAAAGGTTGCCCAGGGAGGTTGTGGATGCCCTCTCCCTGGAAGTGTTTGAGGCCTTGAGCAACCTGTTCTACTGTAAAGTGTCCCTGCTCATGGCAGAGAGGTTGGAACTGGGTAATCTTTAAGGTCCCTTCCAATCCAAACCTTTCTATGAATCTACAAATCTCCTTTCATAAGTCTGTGCTCTGATCGTTGGCATTACATGCATAGACTTCAGTTCGGTTTCATTTTTTTAATGAGAATGATTCCAAATTTTCCTGGAGAAAACGTAGATGCTGAAGCTCCCTGTGAATTCCTTCTTTGGATCTAAATGTTTTAGTCTGGCCTGCTTTACAGCACAATATCATCTTTTTAGGTTGATAGCGTGTGTTTGGACTTGTTCTAGTATCTGGGAATATCCTGAGTTTGTGTTTTAGTTTTATTTTATGACGTTTTTAGTTTTATATGGTGGTGTTTAACGGGTGAAAGGCAAGAGGAACTGCCTGAGGAACGAGGAAAGAGAACGTTTACTGACATCAGTACTTACTGCTATGGTCACAACCGTGCGGTCTGCAAAGGCAGTCATCACAACCTTCTGCAGAATGTTTTCCTAACAAAGGAAAAAGCTGGCTTCAGTTAATTAATCATTGTACATTGTCTCTTTAGGCACACAAGAGATGGGACCATATTCCATACTGTCTCTGCTATGCCCACCAGACCCCTGTGAAAGCAGGGATTTTCTAAAACATTTCATGTTGTCTTTTTTCTCCTCACCATTGGCATCAATTCTCAAAACACATCAACAGCAACAACTGAAACTGAGCACAAGAGAAAAGCAACATCCTGCAGGTTTGTCTGCTAAGATCTCATGGCTGACATTTAGGGAAGATACCCCTCCTAGCAGATCCATGAGTACAGGGATGGTGTACTTACTGTGGCCATGTCAATGGATGCTGTGGCTTCATCCATGATGAGAATGCTGCTTTTGCGGACAAAGGCTCGGGCCAGGCAGAACAGCTGCCTTTGCCCTACGCTGAAGTTTTCTCCTCCTTCTGTGACCATTGCATCTGTAATAAAATCAGTTACTTTGAAAGTTACACCACTGAAATGCAGTCAGGACCCAGTACTTTTGAGTGGGCACTTTAAAAGATTTGCTTGTGCACTAGTTCATCCTGTCAAATCCCTGTAAAAACCAGTAAGCACAACCAGCCTTCCAGCACCTGAAGGGGGCCTACAAGAAAGCTGGAGAGGAACTTTTGACAAGGGCTTGTAGTGATAGGATGAGGGGGAATGGATTGAAGCTTGAGGAGGGCAGAATGAGATTGGGGATTAGGAAGAAATTCTTTCCAGCGAGGGTTGTGAGACACTGGAACAGGTTGCCCAGGGAGGTCGTGGATGCCCCCTCCCTGGAGGTGTTCAAGGCCAGGATGGATGAAGCCTCAAGAGACCTGATCTAGCGGAATGTGTCCCTGCCCATGGCAGGGGGGTTACAACTAGATGATCTTCAAGGTCCTTTCTATCCTAAACCATTCTATGAATCTATGAATCTTGGCTGAACACTGGAGTGGAGTGATACAGAGAAAAGTGAGCACAGCATCTCGGGAAAGGAGCAATATATCATAAAGCAAATAGTTGGCACAAATAGCAAATCAGCTAGGCTGCAGAATAATATCTTGGCAATAGAAATAAACTTAGTGTGGAAAGAAATATGTGAGTTTCCTTCATGAACCAGATCTGAAATGATAAGGAAAACGATCTCTCAGTGTTCTGGACAAGAGCTACAGCTCTGTTGGCAGAGACAGATCCTGACGGAGAAGCAGAGGTAAAACTCTTCTTTTTTTAACTCTTTCCTGGCTAGTTACCCCACTTTGATGCTGAGATGATGCAGGATTTTTACACAATGAATGGAAAACCAGACTGTCCCTTCTAACCCCTAACATTCCTTGATTCTGTGATACTCTCCAGCTTTTTAGTAAGAATATTCTCTCTAACACAGAGTTAGAATATTCATTAGCTGCCCATGAACTCCTACATGATGGCTCAAAGTGTAAGATCCCATGTATCTGTTTATGTGTATGCATGCTCACACAAGCATAATTTCACTGTTGGCCTGTGTTCCCAGAGACTTGATTCAGACATACCAAGGCCTCCTGGCAATGATTTGACCATGTTCTTCAACTGAGCAATTTCCAAAGCTTCCCAGAGCCTATCATCGGTGCACTTGCATTCTGGATCCAAGTTAAAGCTGCAAAGAAAACCATAACAGGAATCTTGTCAGTGCAAGTTCATTGAGGTCTTCTGCAAGGGGACATTTTGGCATTGTGTATGTCACTTGATTTCCCTTGGACAGAGTGTGTAGATAGAAGGGACTGAGCTTTTCCATCCCTTCCTGTGCTACAATGCCCATCACAAACATGTCAGTGCCCTGTGGCATGCACCTACCGGATGGAGCCACTGAACAGTATTGGATCCTGGAGAATAATGGAGAGTCGAGAGCGAAGGGTATGAAGAGGCAATTTGCTGATGTCTATTCCATCAATCACTATCCTCCCTGTTTAAAACAACACACAGAAGACATGTGAAGGAATTGCACAAAGCATGGGATCAGCAGGTAGCAGACAGAAAGATAAACCAGATTGTTTGGGCTGGACTCCAGATGATGAGGCAGTGTGTGCCTGTGATCTCTCAGCGCTGTCACATAAACATAAGGAAGGTGAATGTGTGTAGTAACACAAGCCAGAAGGAGCCCAGCTTATTAATGACACTGTTGTTGCCTTGCTCTATTTCTTCCTCTCCCTCTCCCTCCCCCCACCTTCCCTTAAAGGAAATACATGATCTGGCTTCCATGCTATGTGATTAATGATAGCACCAGAAGGATAATTTATCATGGGGTAACCTGAGCTTTACAGCCAAACATGACAAGAACAAGAGTAACTTAGGTAATTAGCCATGTCCTGTGCTTTTATCATGTGTGGAAGATATTTGAGATTGTGCACAATTTCTTTTGCATAATATTTGTATCTGCAATCCATACATCAGGAGCCCAAGCTATCCTTTGAACCCTAGAAGGAATGGGGTAGGATTAACTTTTAAACAAGAGGCAGATCAGAAAAACAAAAAAGGATGTCCTACTCCAAGGAATTTTATTATCATTTATGCTGATTCCCACGGCTCAGTTTGATTTGAGTGTTTGGTTGTGAATTAGCCACATACTGTTCTGCTAGCATAAAGTTACTGGAAGCAGTCACATGAATCACTGCTTAATGTAGTAGTTCATTCCCTGATAAGAAGTTGCTGCAACAGCTGAGATGCTTGGTAAAGTTGAGGGAATTTTTCCTTTTCTAGTCACCACTGCAGGTCAATGAGCATATGGATCTCATCTGAAAATCTGATTTACGATACACTGGATATGGCAAATGCTGATATTCAGGCAAGGGAGATGGGGGGAAGGTACAGGAGATAGTGGTTGGCTACTCCCTAAGTAGAAGAGGGCGAGAAGAGCAGAAGCAATATCTTCCTTTGAATCTTCAAACAAAAGCCAGGAACTACGGATTCCACAGGCATTCCTTGGATACAGAAACTCCCTCCAGGTAATGGGGAAAGGATGGGCCAGGGCAAATTGAAATCAGATCTATTAAGGGGTATTTTTAACAGGCTCACTTCTGCAGTTTCTCTGTGGATTACTTCACTTGGAAGCTACACTTCTCCTTGGGAAGATGACATGAAAGTCATCTTCCAACAGTGAGAACCTACCTGTGAACTGGAAGATGCATGGATATTCAAAGCTGTGCACATACGCCTCTTCTGTCATTCCCAATTACCATGATACTGCATTTTGTAGGTTACTCTGTGTGGCCCTAGTCCAACAAAAGACTTCATCCCCACCTAGCTGGACTACCAATAGTTTTATGCTTTTCTTAGATAGTCAGAGGAGCTGAGATTTCATCTGTAGGGTGCAAAGTCCTATTGTTTTCAGACTTTCAGAAAGTCTGAATCAGATCATAAGATTCAACACGAGACATCAGTGATTGCATAAATGTAACCAGTTCCTTTTCTTCACGAGTGGGTACATGAGAGAGGTTTAGCAGAAGATGAGGTGAGCTAATGAGAGAGAGAGTAATATGGCATGCCTTGGGAATAGAGGAATGCATTTTTGATAGAAGCCAGGGTGCTCAAGGAAAAGAAAAGAGCAGATGAGGAGACAGACTTAAGGGAAAAAGTAAATTAGAGAAGATCTGGGAAACCAGGAAAGTAATGAGCAAGACAGAAGAGCAATGAGAAGTAGTTTGAAAAGAGGGGAAGAAAAACGAAACCCTGAAGAACAAAGAAAGAAGGGAGAGTAGGGGAATAAGGTGAATCCTATATGAAAATGAAATAACAGACATAAGGAACCAAGATGTACAACATGAATGAAGTCTTTGCTCTAGTAATGTTACTCAAAATCTTGTTATATAATTTTTAACAGATCCAGGTCTTCACCCAGGAGTGGACCAGTACAGAGGCCAAATATTGGTCTAGCTGAGAGAGAGGGATGTGCACAAAAGATAAGCAGAGCTTGATTAGAAAAGACTTAGGCGTTCCCACTGAGAAAAAATGGAGATACAGAAGGAACAGACAAAGAAAAGATACAGAAAGAAGATGAAAATTGATGAAACTTAAAGCTGACTATAAACATAATTATTATTTGTTCTCACTATTTATACATCCTGGAAGCTGGGTCATGAATCAGAAGCCTATTACTATAGATACATACAGGCACAGAACCACAACAAAAGCAAGCATCAGCTGCATCAGATTTACCTATCCTCCTATCACATCCTACTGGGGTTCCCCTAGCAAATGCTCTGAGTGCAATGGCTAAATTAGAAACATGGATGTCTTTGAAACCAAAAGGTGACTTTCCATAGGTTTCCACACCCCCACATAGTCCACATATCTGTGTATTATAAATGCCATGCTGCATATTGCTAGCTGCCAGCTCGTGCCAATTAGCTGGGAGAGTAAAATGCTGCAGAGATGAAAACAGCCAAGTGTTTCCAAACTCTTTAATCAGTTTCATAGAATCATAGAATGGTTTAGGTTGGGAGGGACCCGTGAGATCCTCTACTGCATCTCCACAGCCATGGGCAGGGACACTTCACTACTAACTTCACGACTTGCCCAAGGCCCCGTCCAACCTGGCCTTAAATACCTCGAGGGATGGGGCATTCACAACCACTCTGGGCAACCCATTCCAGAGTCTCACCACCCTTGTACTGAAGAATTTCTTCCTAAGATCCAGTCTAAACCTGCTCTCCTTCAGCTTCAAACCATTCCCCCTGGTCCTGTCGTTAGACACCTTTATGGAAAGTCGCTCTGCAGTCTTCCTGTAGGATCCCTTCAGGTACTGGAAGACAGAGTTTTCTCCGGGTCAAGTAACCCCAGCTCCCTCTGCCTATCCTCACAGCAGAGGTGCTCCAGCCCTCTGATCATCCTTGTGGCCCTCCTCTGGACTGGCTCCACCAGTTCATAAATATGAAGTAAATATGTGGGTTTTATTTGGGCTTCAGAAAATAAGAGCTCATTGAGTTGCTCTGCCTCAGCAGAGAGGATGACATTCCTGGTAGCCAGGAAGCCCATCAAAAACAGTGCTCTCCCTGTGAGAGATGCCTGATCAGACTGCCCTTGTTGAGACTGTCCTTGCACAGCGTTATTCATTCAGGGCCTCATCCTGCAGTCCTCAGGAAAAAGCCTGGGGGATTTCAGTGGTATCTAATTTGAAGGCTATTCATGCAAGCCAAAGTTTCTGCTGTCATTGTAGGAAACCACAATAAAAAATAAATATCAAGGGAATGGACTTGTTGAGTTCTAGTTTCTTTTCTCTTCTGCTAATATTTTTACAGCTATCGTAAAATTAATGCAGTTATTCTTTAGGGACAAATCTAGGGCTGTATTTTTAACTCCTATCTCAAAGATGGGGTACTGTTTTATCAGGGCATATGCAAAAAAAATATTTTAAAAGTTACAAGTATAAACTCTGCATAACATTTCCTGGAAGAGACAAGTGCTATTCACAATAGGACACTTTGTACTTTGAAGGATCAGGCACAGCAAGCCCCATTTTAATCAAGTATCTTCTGAGCCAGAGAGCCAGGATATAAACTAGCAAAAAGTCTCCTCCATCCTTCTGAGGATATAAGGAGGGAGCAGGTCAGGAGTGACAACCTAGTCTAGTGAAAACTAACCATCAAATATGTCCACCATCCTGAAGAACGCCAGAGACAGGGATGACTTGCCACTGCCAGTCCGACCACAGATCCCAACCTGCAAGAGAAAGCAAGATGTCACCTGCTTATAGAGGGAAGCTGTAAACCAGGCTTTCAGTCCTTTTGGGAAAGCTAGACTGGATTGCCCTACAGGTGAGGAGAAAGGTGACAGATACTAGGGGACGAAACCGAACAGCACAGCAAGAACACTTCTCTTTTCTACCTCTCAGCAGTGAAGACTTGTCCTGTGAACTTTTTTGAACCTTCAGCATTTTGACTAGACTCCAGTGACATTATTTGCTGAAATGTGAGATAATGCCTTTTTACTCAGGTCCAATCTGGTGTTCTTCTAATCTCATCTCGCCACCTAGGCTCACTCTATGCAAGGCAGATGGACTCAGGAAGAAGTAGGACTCTCAGAGGGGAAAACTGATCCCAGGAAAGAGCAAGGCATCATCAATTAAAGTTCCTAGGGACCTCAGAGAGGACCACCAATGTATATAGCTGTCACTGCAAGCTGTTGTTATTCTTGCTCTTTTACCATCATAGAAAAGAAAAGGCAGTAAGGAAAGGTGTGCTGCAGAATAAGGACAACAGGAAGTTGCCTGGCAGGGTACCTTTTGTCCTGGTTTGATATACGCCTTGACGTGCTTCAGAACAGGCTTCAAGTTGTTCTCATATCGAACGCACAAGTTCTCAATCTTTATCTCCCCCTCCTGAGGCCAGTCTTTGGGGACTTGAGAAGGATCTGAAATAATTACAGAAAAATAACCCCAAACAAATACTGTCAGAGAGTTACCCTCTATGACATTCCACTTTTCACCTCTCTCCTGCCTGGGCACTTTCCTGAAGCCACTCAAGAAAGGGGAGTCCCAGCTCCCTGCCAAGGCTGAGCTGGGAGCTGCCTGGCAGGCGCATTAGCATTTAGCTTCCATATCTTGACACATAAGGAGAGAGGGCAGATGCTAAAGTGGCTCTTGGCAGTGAAGTGGGCAGAAGCCAAAGGAGCAGAGAGGAATCTGGTGTCAGTGCAGTGTTAACAGGCTCTTCGGTCAGTAACCGGCACAGGAAGGGCAGTGTGAGGATGTTGTCACTGCCATACAAGATCAGCTGCTGACATTATCATGTTTTGCTCTGATTTGCAAAGAAGCAGGCAGTTTTTTTCCCTCCATACTAAGAGGGCTGACTTTCCAGGGAAGCATGCTGATCTGGAACACTTTTTGGTCTTTCACTTTGAGCACTTCTGGAGTGCCAATCAACGCTAATGTGAAGTATGTGGGGCACAAACACCAATGCACTGTAGTTCAGGGGAGAGTTACCTGCCAATGTGACCCCATCCTGTAGTCCCCATTTGCTGCAAAGTTCAGAGATTTGGAAGCACAGAACTGATGGTGCTTTTCTAATGTTTATCCATTTTACTGTTTTCTAAATAGCTACCTGGATGTTTGGTTCATCCCTGGTACTTTCTGACTGTATTTATAGGACCGTGTTCTGTCTCCCTGGAACTTGCTAGGGTTGTTTTCTTTCATGGTGACTAGTATGGATTACATATCTCATAGGTTTTCATTGTCTTGCTCAGATCAGTGGCAGCTCCTATACATCAATGCAAACAGGTTTTGGCCAAAGAGGCCTATACATTTTGCATGACCAAGTCTACCATGCTTTCACATTACCATATTAAAATCCCCAAAGTTTAGAGTGCAATACCCAAGTAGCCATCATAGTTCTCCGATTCCATGTTCAGCAAGCTGTGGACTTTTTTTACTGCACCCATCTGCACCTCCAGATCAGCCAGATTCCTCACCACCCAGTTCAAATAGTTGGTTATCTGCATCACAAAATGAGAACAAGAACATGGTTCAGCCTTCTGGTTATCTACCTGTATGCAAATAAAGGTTGGGTAAATTGTGAAAGCTTTTAGCCCGACTTACGACAGTGGGGCTCTTGGCATTACAATAGTTCAAGACTAAATGCCACAACATCACAGAATCACAGAACGTCAGGGGTTGGAAGGGACCTACAGTACAACCATCCTGCCAGAGCAGGATCACCTAGGAACACGTCCAGACGGGTTTGGAAAATCTCCAGAGAAGGAGACTCCACAACCTCTCTGGAAAGCCTGCTCCAGGGCTCTGGCAGCCTCACCATACAGAAGTGTCTCCTCATGTTGAGGTGGAACCTCCCGTGTTCCAGCTTGTACCCATTGTCTTATCACTGAGCACCAGTGAAAAGAGCCTGACCTCTTCATCTTGACACCCACCCCTCAGATATTTATAGATGTTGATAAGGCCCCCTCTAAACCTTCTCTTCTCCAGACTAAACTACTTCAGGTCTGTCAGTCTTTCTTCACAGGAAAGATGTCCAAGTCTTGCAATCATCCTTGTAGCTCTCAATTGGACTCTCTCCAGCAGATCCCTGACACAACAATTTAGTGCTCAGTATTCTCATCTTTGTTTTTTGAAGAACTATGAAAAGGTTATACTTAGAGTCTGAAGATGTGAATGATTAAGGGAATGTCTTCTTTTCAGAATCTGGTAATCAGTACTGAAAGACAACTTCTTTAAGCACACAGACGCAGAAATAAAAATAAAAATTGGAAGTGCTCTTTGGAAATACGACATTTTCTAATCTTTTGAAGACTGATGAGGATTAAGAAAGTTCACTGTTTGCAAATATATTAAAAAGATTTGAGGGACATTTAATTTCTGCTTCTATCTGTGCATATTCAGAGAATTCATTTTTCTCTGTGGAAAATATGAGGGCTTTTCGCATAGAAATAAATGAGAAAAAATGTATTAGCAGCTCAGTGGTATTTCCTTCTTTGTTTTAACTCCTATTGTAATGAAAAAGATTTGATCAATAGTAAAGGTATGTCCAGGTTTTGCTGGGACAGATTCATGGGCCTGCCAAGGGCTGCAAGCCATTAGCAGTTCTGAGTCAGCCGGGACAGCTGGCTTGAGTTGGCTCACAGGTGTATTCCAGACCATGAGCATCACACTCAGTATAAAGGAGGAAGTTTGCCTTTCTTCTCTCTTTCAGTTTCCTTCTCCTACTCTTGAGGACTGTCTTCATGGGTATTATGACTGCTGCTGAGTATAACTTTATATTCTTTGTGCTGCCATGAGTTTGCTATTTCATGAAGCCTGTTTTCATCTCAACCTGTGAGTCTCCTTTTCCTGATCCTCCCCTTTTCTGCTGAGGAGGGGTCATTGGGTGATAGAGTAGATGATACCAACCTGAGGGGTGTGGTTGATAAGGCTGAAGGACAGCATGACTTCCAGGGGGATCTGGACAAGCTGGAGAGGTGCACTGAGGAGAATCGCATGAGGTTCAATAAGCCCAAGTGTAAGGTCCTGCACCTAGGTCAGGGCAATCCTAGATATCCCTCCAGGCAGGGGGATGATGAGATTGAGAGCAGCCCTGCAGAAAAGGACTTGGGGGTGCTGGTGGATGAGAAGCTGACATGAGCCAGCAATGGGCACTTGCAGCCCAGAAGGCCAATGGCAGCCTGGGCTGCATCAAAAGCAGTGTGGCCAGAGATGGAGAGAGGTGATTCTGCCTCTCTGCTCTGCTCTGGGGAGACCTCACCTGCAGTGCTGTGTCCAGATCTAAAGCCCTCCACACAGGAAGGACATGGAACCTGATGGAGTGGGTCTGGAGTAGGGTCACCAAGATGACCAGAGGGCTGGAGCACCTCTACTATGAAGTCAGGTTGAAAGAATTTGGGCTGTTCAGCCTGGAGAAGAGAAGGCTTTGGGGAGACCTTCTAGACCTATGTAGGAGACATTTCAATACCTGAAAGGGAGCTATAGGAAGGATGGGGAAGGATTGTTCAGAAGGGCTTGTAATGATAGGAGGAGGGGCAATGGTTTGAAACTGGAGCAGGGCAGATTTGGATTGGACATCAGGAGGAAGCTCTTTACAATGAGAGTGGTGAAATACTGGAGCAGGCTGCCCAGGGATGTGGTTGAGGCCCAGTCTATGGAGACATTCAAAGTCAGACTGGACGTGGCCTTGGTCAGCCTGATCTAGTTGGAGGTGTCCCTGGTGACTGCAGGGGGGTTGGAGAAGATGACCTTTGAGGGCCTCTTCCAACTCAATGCAATCTGTAAAAATCTCATAGTTCCCAACCCCATCTCCTCTGCTTTCCTGCCTGGCATGATGAACCATGCCTACTAGCCTCAGAGGTCTCAATCATCAAATCCATTCGGAGTTGCATGGACAATAATGGGCACCTGCATGGCTTCCCTCCAAAGGCAGAACAGGTGTTTCTGGTTCTTCAGCAATTGTTTTATGTGGTCTTTGGTTAAAGATTACCCAGGTCCTGGCAGTCCGTAAGATACTATTTTTGGGCAG
Source organism: Indicator indicator (assembly GCF_027791375.1). NCBI lineage: Eukaryota > Metazoa > Chordata > Aves > Piciformes > Indicatoridae > Indicator > Indicator indicator. Next base: position 18,623,263 of record NC_072023.1, read on the forward strand.
GTTTTGTCATATCCAGGCAGAACCAACACAATGTTCAAAGCAGAGTGCACAGCAGGTCCTCTTACGCATTTGTAACTTTCCTGCTCTGCTTGGGAGCACCACAGGGCCTGGGAACGTTGTGGGGTTTTTTAATTGGCTCACGAAACCTGAAGCAAGTCCAAGCTGCCCTGAACTCTCTCAGCTTTGGCTCAGATCCATTATTTGCAAGATTTTTTTTTTTTTCCCCAAGATGAAGAAAGCTAGAAGATAACCATGTGTATGTATTATTTTTTAAAACATAATTGTAGAATTAATACTTTGGTGTGGAAGCTTTGCCTTGATACTTACTGTCAGGGCATACAGAAGACCCAGCCCAACAAACCCTGAGTTAGGTCCTTCAGTGATGGAAGTGACAGCTGCAGTCAGAACTATACAAGCACCAAGGTAATCCTGGAATGAGAAAGGGAGAGAGATTCTAGGCAACAAAAAACTTTCTGTAGTTGCACAGTAGATTGGCTTTAATAGGCGTTATTTCTATAATGACACCTAGTCCTTAATTCCAATCTATTCTTTCCTGGAAAATGTCAGGGGTTTCAAACTAGAGAAGAGGAGATTTAAACTGCATGTTAAGAACAAGCTCTTTACCATGAGGGTGGTGGAACACTGGAGCAGGTTGCCCAGGGAGGTGGTTGAGGCCCCATTTCAGGTGATATTAAAGGTGAGGTTCAACAAGACTCTGGGCAACCTGATCTAGTGGAGGATGTCCCTGCTTATTGCAGAAGGGGTTGGACTAGGTGACCTTTGGAGGTCCCTTCCAACCCAAACCATTCCGTAAGAGGTTGTGGTGCCTAACCTGAAACACTCTAAAGGAACTTGCTGAACCCAAGTGCAACAGGTCATTGTTATCTACAAATCCATTTGGTCTAGGGGATCTTGTGAGCAGTAGATATCAAACAAATCTAATGAGCACTTAAAAATAAAGTAATAAGAATAGCATAGTAATGACACCCCTAATTCCTACCACTAAAATAAATTCCACTGCCTCCATTCCCTTTTAGGTCTTCTCAAAATTGGGGTTGCCTTCCCCAAAAAAGAGAAGCATTAGTCACTTGTCCATGAAGAAATTTGGTAGATTTTATAGAGGCCATGCCCATGTTTTATTGGCACAGGTGGGCAGAGTGACATCATGCAATAGTATCCTGTGCATGGTCAAGGCATCCCTAAACCTGCTCTACACTCACAGCCTGCAGTGGTTGGCAGTGTGGACTCTGAAAGCAGTACAGCTGTGTATTGTGGTGCTGCAAATGGGCTGCTTGCCTCTGCCACAACACTTTGAGTTTCAAAATTATTCCATGGTAAATGCCTGAAAGTTTTCAGCTATGCTGTGTAGTGAGGACTTGTGTAGCTGTATTAGAAGGATCTGACTTCTCAAAAGCCTTGCAGGAGCTTGAACTCATCTTCTTGATATGTACCTTGGTTTTGAAGTGAATGCCATGTGTGATCTCTTCTAGTTGTCAGGGTGCCTGATTCATGAGACTCCTGGTATTCCTGCTCTCTCACTGCTCCCTGGATATATTTACTTTGGATTACAGGTTTAGTATTTTCCATCCATTTTTTTTCACCCCCTCCTATCTGATAGTATCCTGCCTAGAATCTTTCCTTCTGAGATTTGAAATGAAGGCTGCCTAGTTCACCTCTCTGTACAAAGTGAAGATGAACAGATAACAGACTCAACACCTACGGTGAGGTAGAAGCATAATAGTCTCAAGTCTTCATCAGCAGTTAGGACAGGATTTCAAAGTTGATATTAAATCCTACAGGCTTTTGTGTGGTCTTAGTACCACTGTGACATTAGGCAGGGCTAAATGAATTATTCCTTGGCAAGATCAATTTATTTCTAGAGATGTATTTGTTCCACTTGTAAACAAGTCTGAGACTGTAGGACATCAATAGGCATTGCTGCAGCTTCTTCCAGGATTGCCTGTTACTCTGTTATTTATCTGTCTTTGATTTGGAAGCAAGTTCAGCTTGATCTCATGTGCTGTAGGAAGCCATGCACAAGGAAAAGCTTTGAGGCCCAACTCTGTTGCTCCACCAGCATACCAGGAAATGAAAGTGAGGTTACAGCCCTTGATGTGGGGAGTAAACATGACTGTTACTATTTGTATCTAGCAGAGTAAGGTCACTGCTCCTTCAGTATCGGATGCATAGGGAAGTTGCAGTGACTTTGCTTGTCTTGTTTTGCATTTCAGAGCGGGAAGGTTCCTCAAGTGCTGTCACTGAAGAGCTTGATATTGTAATTAGAGTCTAGTTCTGCTGACTTTTGTGATGGTGACCAGTAAGCTCACAGACAGTATGGCCTCACAGCTTCAGTAAGGGCACTGCAAAGGAGAGGTTTAAATTACAGCCGAGGGATTAAACCTGTTGCTGGAGAGAGATCTCAGGACCTGGAAGCTCAGTGGTGCCTGAAACTGCCCTGGCAGAAGGATGGCACAGTTCACAAAACTACTAAGAAGCCATGCCCTGCTTTGAAATAGCTTTTGCTGCAGCAGGTCTGGAGATGCTGCACAGTAGTAGAGAAAGCTTTATTTCAAGTTCTGTAAATGTTTGTCCTTGCTCTCTCTTCAGATTACAACATTACAACAATTAGACATTACAACAGCAAAAGATGAGGCAGACTTGTATTTTCCTACTCCTGGCCAAGAAAGCTGCAAAACCCGTATGGGTTTAACATAAACAACCCTGATCTATTTTAAGGAAGAGTGTGTATAATCTCACAGTGAGATTAATTCACATTATTGTCTTCTTTGCATCAGACAAAGTCTGTGTTTGCTTCCAAGGTTTCAAAACCATGGCTTGGACAAAACTGAACGTACCGTCCTGACCTCCAGCCATCTGTTGGCAGCCGACAGAAATAAGTAGGCAATGTTGTTTGTGTCCGTCAGTTCCAGCATGCGTTGTTTAAATCTGGCTTCGTGCCTGCCAAGACCAAACTTGTTCTATTACAACACATTACACACTCAGAAGGATCAAACATTAAACTCTTCTTTCCCTCCTCACCCCCCAAAATAGAATTTTTTCCTCTTCGGCTTTTGCCAAACTTTGGGTTAAAAACTCTACCCTCAGGATCCACTCCTGCTGCCATGGTTCTTCTTAGCCAGGCAGAGCTGGATGTAGAATGGGGAGAAATTTCTTCAGCAAGAAATTATATTTGAGTTGGTGTTGATTAAGAGAGCCTGCAATGTCAGGGTGCTAGGGGCAGGTTTTACTTTTCAGGGCATATCTGCTTTTATGGCTGCTGCTGCCCTCCAGCCTGCCTTCTCATAGGCAAGTTCTGCATTGGCCCCTCACTTTTCTCACAAGCCACTGTCAGTTTAAAACCTGCTTTCAGAGGTGATCTGGCCAGCTGCAAGACACTTCAGCATGAGTGACATCTCTCAGGTTTCAATTCAAGTAGACTAGAAATTAATCAGTATCTGCAGATGCTCGTCTCAGCTGTTTTCTCATCCAGTTACAAATGCCTGAGCAATTTGGCAAACTGCAATGGGGGAGAACTACAAATAATTTCTGAATAACAAAAATGAGCAGTGTTACCTCCACTGCCACTTGCTTCTCTCTCCCCTGTGTAATGCCCATTTAAAAAACAGTGCAATGATGTCAAGAGCCAAGGTACACCTTGGAAGGGGAGAAAACTCTGTTGGTGTATTACAGATTCACAGATTGTTTCAGGTTGGAAGGGACCATCAAAGGTTATCTTGTCCAAACCCCACAGTCAGCACAGACCTTCAACTAGATCAGGCTACCCAGGGCCACATCCAGTCTGATCTTGAATGTCTCCAGGGCTGTGTCCTTAACCATATCCCTGGGCAGCCTGCTCCAGTGTTTCACCACTTTCATTGTGAAGAACTTCTTCCTGATGTCCATCTAAATCTACCCTGCTGCAGTTTCAAACCATTGCCTCTCATCCTATCTCTACAAGTGCTTCTAAACAGTCCCTCCACAGTCTTCCTGTAGGGTCCCCTTCAGATACTGAAATGTAGCTCTAAGGTCTGCCTGGAGCCTTTTCTTCTCCAGGCTGAGGAGCTCGAATTCTTTCATGGCACCTTGTCGTACTTTAGGTATGACCTGCAGTCAGATGGAAACCATTTCAGTGTTTCAGGTTCTATTATCTGTTAAACACCCTCAATAGTTGAACTTTTCCAGTAATTTATTTTGTGTTTTATCATGGCAAGCTCTTCCCTTTTAAAGTCTTGGGGCCCTGATGTGAAGCACCTGTAATCCCCGCGTGGCCAGAGACTTCTTTCTGTTTTTCCTGCCTTTTCCCACTGGTACTTTATTTCCCTCTGCACAGCTCGTAAACATGGCAAGGACCCTCCCCAAAACAACAACTGGTAACAACTGTGATGCAGGGGGAAGCAAAGGTGCACTGACTATTCTTCTGGGCAGCATTTCTGGCAGCAGAACTCCTGATTTCTAATGGAAAATCTGACATGCTCTATCTGTATCATGTCATCCACATCCAGCTCATCCTCCAGGCAGTTTTAGACTTTTATCCTGTCAGATGACAAACAGCAAAGGTCACTCAAATTGCTTTCTGAGCCAACTGTACTATTTTGTGGTGAGTTATGTGAAGAGTTGCTCTATTTTATCTTGGTACATACTGGACTCAAACTTCAGGGATGACTAATAGGACTGTTAGTAAATATGAATTTGCTGACAAAAACTGGTGGAGACTTCAGGTTTGGCTGGCAGTGGAGAACTGGTTGACAGATAGGGAAATGAAATGGCTTTGATTAGCACCAGAGATCGTGCAAAACTCAAGTGATTTACAATGCCTAGTGCTTCCCTAGGGCTGCCTTTTGCTCTCTGCTATCCAAGCCCACATATTGCCTTTTTGTAAGGTAAAGAAGAGTTGAACCACTCCCACAAAGAGCTAAGCTCCTTCATCAGGAGATAATGTTATGAAAGGCCATTCTGAACCTCTCAAGAAGCACTCAGCATACATCAGTATCAGGCCTTAATATTATGATTTGCTGTTTCAATATATCCTTCTAGTTGATAAGGCTTGTTAAAACATTTCTTGTTGACTACTGGCTCACATCTCTCCAAGACAGCAAGGACAGCTTGTCCTGCCACAGTCCTTACTGCAGCACTGTGTACTAATAACCTAGGACCCAAAGCTAGCTTGGAGTGACGGCACAGTCTTAAACAGAGAGGATAGGTGTGTAAATAGCATTGCAGTGAGATTTGCACTGGTTCAAAATTCTATGTTGTACAGACTGTGTGTAAATGTTACACTTACTGGGGAGCAAGATCAAATTGGCACTTTCATAGATTCATAAATTCATTAAATGATTTAGGTTGGAAGGGATCTTAAAGATCATCCAGTTCCAACTCCCCTGCCATGGGCAGGGGCACTTTCTGCTAGAGCAGGCTACTTAAGGCCTCATCCAGAAGTGTTACTGAAAATATGCACAAGTGTTCAGAGGTGTGGCAGAGCAACACGAACCCAAAATCTCTTATTTTTTTGACATAGCTTAAAGTACACCAAATCCACAATTTGCCCTCAGACATGCTCCGAGCAAACTGGGCTAGACCAAAACCCAAGCCTACCTCCAAGCATTTGCTTTACTTACCCAAATGCTCTAATGGTGGTAAGACCTTCAGCTGTCTCAGAGAAATGGCATAGTAAAGGTAGCTGAGTGCTGTCATCAAGTTCCTGGAGGTCCCTGGGAGTAGGAAAAACAATAGCCAGCTATTACAGTGTAAACTTCTTCGTCTGTAGAAATTTTAGCTTCCTAAATCCATAGAATGGTGTAGATCAGAAGAGACTTTGAAGATCATCTAATTCCAACTCCACTTTCCACTAGACCAGATTGCTCAAGGCCTCATCCAACCTGGCCCTGAACATCTCTAGGGAGGGGACATCCACAGCCTCCCTGGGCAATCTGTTCCGGTGTCTTACCATGCTCACTGGAAAGAATTTCTTCCTAATCTCCAACCTCAATCTGCCCTCCTCAAGCTTCAATCTATTCTCTCTCATCCTTGTTAACTGCATTACAGACAAGAACAGGCATTTTATCTGTTGCACATATTCTTTGCAGGATCACACAAAATAGTATTTATATAATATAGAAAGACACTGACATGGAATTACCTTTTTCCTCTTCTGTCACAGGAGATTTTGAATCACCTCTCAGCTACCTCCACCATCTAGATTTTGGTCACAGCTAAGCTCCTCTTTGTCCCACAGAGATAAGGACATCGCATCTCTCCTGGACTAAAACCTGCCATCATTTTAGCCAGGTACTAATTACTTTTATCCTCAAACATTCTTATTTATTAATATAATAAATTCAGAACAGTTGATATTAGACTTCATAGCATGTTATTTGTGGCTTTTATATCAAGTATAAAATAATTTGTGCATCTACAAGTTTATCTATTTTATTGCAACTGTACCAGCTGGCCTAACAATAGAACATAGGGCAATGGTTTGAAGTTAGAGGAGATTTAGATTGGCTGTTAGGAACAAGTTCTGCTGGAACACTGCAACAGGTTGTCCAGGGAGGTAGTTGAGGCCCCATTCCTGGAGATATTCAAAGTCAGGCTTGAGAAGGCTGTAAGCAAGCTGATCTAGTGGAGGATGTCCCTGCTGACAGTTAGGGTGGTTGGACTGGATGACCTTTGGAGGTCCCTTCCAGCTCAAACTCTTCTGTGATTCTCTGACTTTCCATATAAACCCTGCCTTGTTTTGACTGTCTGTGTACCGTAAGATGCTGAAGGTAGAATATAACTGACTATAAAGCACCTTCTTTTTGTAGTGCTAACATAACACCTCTGGTTGAAATAGAGACAGCACTGAGAGAGAAATAATATGAATGAGAAATTTTCTCAATTATCCATCAAAGACCTGCACGGAACAATGATATTTAAGTCTGAAAAGCAGGAGCATTTTCCAAACCACAGAGACAAATACATCTTCCTGTAACATTCGGCCCTGGACTTAGAAGCCAGTTGTATAAACAGAAGAAAGGCCAGATCATCAGATATTTAAACTCTTTACTAAAATCCTGCTGTGTTTGCACACTGTAATAGATAGGCCAGAAGAAATAACTGCTCCGTGATGCTGAATGTTACACTATACAGCATTGAATTTGCTGCTGATGTTTTGATGATAAATATGTGCTCTTTCAAATTAATGCTGGAAAATGCACACAAGTATTTGAGAGATGTAATGGAAAATACAACAAGGGGTCAAAGTGCTGTAAGAAATACTGTAAATATTTGCATTTCTAAACATTAGTGGAGCTTATATGCCTGAAAATGACTGCATGTGAGTGAGTTATAAATATTGGCCAAAGCTATCCCTCCATCCTGCATTTCCTAATATTGTTTTATTCTAGAAATACATTGGATACATTAATCCCTATTATAGATTGAAAGAACACAAGTAAAGCCTGAATGCCTCACAAGTAATTTAAGAGAGTTCAGTTTAACTAGGTCTTAAATAAAAAAAAGAAAAAAATTTACTAAATTCTATAATGACTCTAAGAAATCCTGACACTCCCTTTGCTGAAAAATTGTGCTCCTTACAAGCAGACAAGTAATTTGGAATATGAAATGTGGCTGCACACTGTTCCTTTCTGTGGATTTTTTTTTTTTTACCAATATGAAGAAAAAGCCTTTGAGTGACACTAATCCAGGAAATTATTTTCCATTCTCTACTAGCCCTCAAAAGGTTAAAGAGGATCTCTGAGCAGATGCAAGCTGGCTCAGCTGCTTCACAAACTTCATGTTTATCTGACTCTATAGCCCACAGTGCAGAAAACTGATGCAACTACAGCTACTTCCCCTAATACCCCATTTGTAGTCTGTTAGCTGGAAATCTCCTCCAATGTACGTCTCAAGCTTATACCTCAGGATCAAAAGCAGGACACCATGGTCATTTTCTCCTTATCCTACCTCCTATAACCTAACATGCCATCACAATTTCTATGCACACCTTTTTTTTTTTTTTTTTTAGAAGACATTTTCAGGACAGGTTTATCATACATACTTGGAAGCAACTCTGAAGTATTTCTGGATGAAATAAAATGCTATCCCAAGAGGCACGAGGGCAACAAGGAACCATGGAGTGGCATAGGAGATCATTCCAATGGCTGACAGACAGAGTAAGGTGGAACGAGTGAGAGACTCCAGGGTAGGAGGAATGTGCTGGAAACAAAAAGCATACACAACGCAAAAGTCACCTGCAGTACCACTACAGGCCTTTTCCCAGGGAAACTGGAACAATCTGAGTGTGCACTCATTGATTTTCTCCTTAGGAGCCTTTCTGTGGGTCTGCTACTCAAAGGTGCAGAGGTTAAAAAAATGAGTCACTAGGGTTTTATTTCTGAAGGTCAGGATTTCAAAGATCATGGGGAAATAGAAGCCATTTCTACCTTGTTTATATAACAGCAAGAACAATTTTCTCTTTCTTGCTTATCTCAAATATTTAGAGAGAGCATGCTATTTTTCTCAGAGCCTCTTAATTTTCCTGTCATGTTTCCATCAGTCTTTCATTCAGGATTATTGCTCATCTAAACGTTTTAATTCACAGCCATAACGAAACCATCCCTTCTGCTCCCTGAATGCTACAAACGCACACGTGCCACAGCCAGGATGGAACATGTAGTTGTCATCTGTACTGCCATATAGTTAAGATTGTTATATTCTACCCTGTTTCCTCTTTTGAGACCAAGATCTGGTTGTTTGCTCATCCAGATCTTCCAACAGAAGCAGCCAGTCTGCATATGAAGTAAGAACTACCATCTCCCACCATGTCTATTCTGACAACTACCTGCCCTCATTATTGCAAAAGCGTGTACTTTGTTTGCTCTGTTCTTATTCCCAGAGCCTCTGCAATGCTTTCTCTAATAAATACTTTAATTCACCACCTTCATCAGCAGCTAAGTGACAATATGCAAAGACAAGATGTAATAAACCGCAGTACATTAATACCTGATCAATGATATTGGTATCAGCAGAGAAGCGATTTAGAATTAGCCCCAATGGAGTCATATCGAAGAACCTGTTTAACAAATTAAACACAAAAGTTACCTGAAAAGGCTTTCCAGTTTTGGCTCAAGAGCCAGCTCAGACAGAACACAGAGCTATGGCCAGCTGTTTTCTCTGAAAGCAAGCAGTAAATATGAATAACGACTGATTGTGATGTCTGCATCCTGAGTAGCTAAATGCTTCTCTTGGCATTTCCCTTCCTCTCCTAAAAACCTACCGCCTTGTCTCCTGCTCTTTCATCTATGCTCCCTCAATATTTAAGACCCCTTCCAAACATCCCAGTAGCCTGGCTACTACTGAACTTCATAATACAGGGCCCCAGGACTCGGCTTTCTTGAAAGCAACATGATAACATTTGTTATGTAGCCACCCTTCCAGCCATCCTGTTGCCTGTGAGACTATGGTTATCACAGACAGAACCTGTCCCTTTCCAGCATTAGAAGCTTGCTGTCCACAAGCTGTTTGCTAGGAGTTGGAGCTGAGTGCCCTGGAGCAAGAACTGTGCTCAGAACTGTCCTTGACAGCCCCAGCCTTGAAGGGGGTGCCAGCTATCTGGCATATCAGCTAGATAATACAGGAGGCAGAATTTCATATGTTATGGCATAGAAGTTTTTTTTTTCCTGATTGCCTCCCTACTTATTTTTACTTTTTGAGACCTTGAAGGAAACAGGGCAAAGGCAGGAGCTTTTCACAGGAATACTCTCCCAGTTACAAAGAGGAGAGATTTTGGCCATGTAGCCTTTCAGAAGGAATATTATGAAGATAATTGTACCTGATTGGTCCAAGGATGATCTTGTTGAGGAGATTATGGTGTAGGTTCTTGGCTGCTGTGAGGCCCATCCACTCCACAGTCAGAGATGTGATGAGGCAAAGGACAATCCCTGCTCCAGAGAGGATGCTGAAGACAGCTACATGATAAGTCTAATAAAATAACAAATGCATCAATCCTAGAAATAAACACTCATTTCTCTTTTCTGCTAGGGAGTTCCCAAGGTACCTGGGACTAGTGTGTCACATCACTTATATAAGTACATTAACATAGTCTTTGGGAAATAAAAGAACTATGATGGAACTACATTAAATTCACATAAAAAGAAGAGCTGGAAGTTCTAAGATCCCTTCAAGACCCTCAAGAGATAGTACTTAGAACTGTAAAGATAGACTTAACGGGGCAATAGAAAAGTATGCAAATTGTTAGTCAAGAACCTCAGACAACCAAAGCAGAACCTCTCAAGAACTGAGTCATTTGAGAGATGTTGGAAAGCTCCACTTTATTAAGTTCAAGCACCCCTAAAATTCCCAGAGCAAATCCTAAACTAATCTGCCAGGGTTGCAACACGTTTAAGCATTCTGAAGTGGAGTTCAGTGAGATATTTGTATCTGAGTCAAATTTACAGCTACAGGCAGATTGTATTGAAGTAGGACATTTGAGGACTTTTTTTTTTTTTTTTCTGGTGGGACATTATTGGACAGTCAGTGCTTAGGAAAATGGGGTCATTGATTTAGGTGTTAAAAAAAATCCAGCTGGAAAAGTTTAGTATGAGATTCCCTCCTTGGGAAGGTCAATCATTTTTCTAACCTCAAACATGCTTCTATTCCAGTTTCGCAATCTGAATTGTCTAATGGTTTAGCATAGGCAGTTAATCTATTTTATATAATAATCAATCTTTATCTGTCTGTCTTTCTAATCTAGCTGGCTTCTTTGTCCACTTCCTTCCCTCTTTCCTTTTCCCCATTTTTTTTCATTCCTTCTCTTCTGGAGCAATAAAAACCTCACAAATTTTTAGAGAATCCTACTCATGTTCATCTGAACAACAAATAATGACTTTAGAATAGTTGTGTTTGTTTTTTCCCCTCCTCCTGTCAAACTCCAAGATATGGCTCACCTTATTTGTGCTCTTAGCATCATCAACATTCCTGACTTCATTTGCATTGTCCTTCGATGTCCATGTAGCAAGCCAGTAGTCTATGGCCACTATAACTGAATGTTTCAGCAGCTTTGAGAAAATCATCAGAAAGAGCAAGAAAAATCCTCCAGATGTTAGATATCTCCAGCAGGTTTTCCATGGCATCTTTGTCCTGAGCCTCAAGACAGTTGACATATTATCATCTTCCTCTTCTTCTTCTTCTTCCTCTGTGACTCAGATATTTTATCAAGTTAGTTTGGATTCGATACTAAGAATCAGGTTTACTGGCTTTGGTTAACTGGGGTTTGGTTCGGATTTTAAATTTAATGGCAAAATTCAATTTGTCACTTAAAAATAGCTTTCACAGCTGGAAATCCTTGGGGAAGAAGAATGTTGACCTACTCTTGACAACCCTGAAATAACAACAATTCCACTAATTTCTGATGTTGAATGTTAAAAATGAATTAAGAAGTGATTTCTTGTAAGTTCAAATTCTACACTTTTTGAGAGACAGAGACCTTATGTACATTCTCTAGGCCACATAATAAGTATGGATGACCTAGAATGCAATGTTAGGTTATAGTTCTGACCTGAAGTTACTGACTTGTGGTTTTGATCTGAGTGATGTCTGCTTCTCCCCCCCCCCCCGCCCCCCAGGCCTTCTAGGGGCTGTATGGATATGTCCTGTTTATTCTGGGGTTTTCAGTCTTACCCACAAAAAAGATATGGGTTTTTGGCAAGGCTTTCTTGCACAGACCAAAAGGAGAAGCTTGGGAATGATTTCAATTTAATCTTCTCCAAGAACTGAACTGATAAAGTGTAGTAATGACTGCATATATTAAGAGGGTTCTGCTCAGCTCTGCCAAAGGAGTATGAAGCCAACATATTTCCACCTCAAGGGCTTTGGCATCCAGCTCTGCCTATCATACACGGACTGGGAACACTTTTAAAATGGATCAATCCAGGACCTACAGACCTATTAGTTAAGATGACAATCCCTCATGAGCATTGCCAGATGAAACACAAGGCAGAAAGAACCTGTTCGTTCTGCCATCACTCCAGCCAACATCACCATGATTCTTCCAATTCCTGCTGCTCTTGAGTTAAGGTGAAGCCTGCAGTTCACTTCTCTCCCTGGCCCAAAGTTACTGCTTGCCACGGCTGACTACTTCCTTTAGGCTTAGTCTAGCATCCCAGAGATGTTCTTGTTGCCAACTGCCATCTAATGATTCTGCCCCCCACCCTACTTTAAAAGTGGTGTGAACCTGAATCTACCCTTCTAAAAGCATCAAGAACTGGGGAGAACATTAAGCTAAGCTTGAAAACAAAGCCTGAATGTTCTCCCACAAATACTCTCAGCTAGAAAAATAGCGGGTTACATCCAAAAAGGAATTGAAAATAGCTTCAAGTTTGATCACATGATCAAGCCCAGCACAGACCCTTCAGAGACAGCTCATGAGGGGCAGAGCTATAGACGATGAGTACCTCATTGCAAAGCTACCTCAATTTGCTTTACTTACTACTCTTATCATTATTTTACTTCTATCTCATCTTTCAAGACCTCCACGTAGTATGACTTAGCAAAAACCCCCCAAAACTTATTTTGGTACATTCTTATCCATGCACAATGTTCTACGGAGAATCTCTTAAAAAAGCAATATTGTAAACAGGTCAATGGATTAGACTTCCCACTGGTGTTACCAAGCATCATCAACATATTCATGCTCCATTGCTAAGAACTGAGAACTATTTAGGTGCAAAGGCAATGAAAATAGTACTAGAGTAAATAAAGTGAAATGATAAAACATACCTTCATCTTCATCTTCCAGCTGAGCTTTAGATTCTCTGGGGTACATAGCCCTTCTAAGGGTTTTTCTCTCAAGAGTAGTCTGGTCAGCTTCCATATCCTGTAATAAGGAAAACTAGTTATTAGTTTGAGAGCTTAGCTGTCTGCTGCTGTGGTAAAACCAATTTAGCTCACAGAATACAAAACTACTTTGTCCCTCTCCTTCCCTCATTCATTTTTCCATTCTTTCATTCCCTCTCTTCTGGATGTGATAAAACCTTCACAGATCTTCAGACAATCCTAGATGCTCATAGCAAGAACAGAATACAAGGCTAAGAAATACTTTGGGAAGTCTCTTAGTCCATCCCATGCCCTAGCAAATGATCAGTTTTGCACTGTGTTTCAAAAGGATGTTTGCCTACTGTGTCCTTGCAAACCATTCAAGGCAGATTTACACTTCTTAGATAATCTGCTCCAGTCCTTAGTTTTCCTTACACTTCATGTGGTTTTTTTCCCCCTTAACGTCCAGTTTAAAATGTACTTCCTGTGCTTCTCAGAGAATAACTGAAAAATATTTCTTTTCAGAAAGGTCATCCTTGACCAAATGCTCATCTTTACCTTTTCCAGTTCTTGATCTTGGCGATTCATCAGAGTTTTCCAGTGTTCGTATAGCTCAATATCCTTGTTTTGGATATCCTTTAGTGTCCCTTCTCTAAGTACCATTCCATCCTTCATTGCTATGATCTAGGGAAGAAAGCATCCAATAGTTCTACTCAGCAACACAGATACCATAATCACTGAACTCAGTGCTACAAGACATTTCTCAGTATTGGGGAGATCATCATTATGCAAATGTCTATCTTAATTTTATTCAATATTTCACCAATAACTTCTTTGTTGACACAGTTTATAAATTGAAGTTCTATAAGGCATGATTAACTGTCTTCTAAAAGAATGAACAAGACATAATAAGTAATAGTCATGTTTGCATTTAACTCATAATTCTCTAGTGGCTTCTAATCAAAAAAACCTACACAAATACCCTCTGCAGGAGTCAGCAATGGTTGCTTGCAGTCCAGAAGTCATCCATGTCCTGGGCTGCACCAAGAGAAGTGTGACCAGAAGGCCAAGGGAGGTGAGACTGCCACTCTGCTCTGTTCTAATGAGACCCCACCTGGAGCACTGTGTCCAGTTCTGGTGCCCCCAGGATAAGAGGGACATCAACATGTGGAGCAGGTCCAAAGGAGGGCCACAAAGATGATCAGAGGGCTGGAGGACCTCCCATGTGGGAATAGGCTGAGAGAGTTGGGGCTGTTCAGTCTGGAGAAGAGAAGGCCTGGGGAGACCTTAGAGCAGCCTTCCAGTACCTGAAAGGGGCTACAAGAATGCTGGGAAGGGACTTTTTACAAGAGTTTGGAGTGACAGGATGAGAGGGAATGGACTGAAGCTTGAGGAGGGCAGATTGAGAATGGAGATTAGAAAGAAATTCTTTCCAGTGAGGGTGGTGAGACACTGGAACAGCTTGTCCAAGGAAGTTGTGGTTGCCTCATCCCTGGAGGTGTTCAAGGCCAGGTTGGATAAGGCCTTGAGCAACATGTTTTAGTGGAAGGTGTCCCTGCCCATGGCAGGGTTGTTTGAAATACATGATCCTTAAGGCCTCTTCCAACCTAAACCATTCTCTGAATCTATGAATAATGTATAAATAAAATTTTCCCTTCTACTATTAAATTTGCATTATGCAAAGTGCTATTTAGCCATGTGACATATGGAATTAAGAAGGAAGGGCTCTGTTACAGAGAAAAATACTGCTCTCATTAAGTGTTATGGTGCTAACTTCAAGTGTAGGTTCCTCTTTAGCAAACCTGCATCACAGTATTTCTTCTCTTACCCAGTCAGCATGTGGCAAATACTGTAATTTATGTGTCACCAGAACAAGAGTCCTCTTGTCTTCTTGCAGAAACTTCAAAATCCCTTCCTGCATTAAATGATCACTTAAGTGAATGTCCAGTGCAGAGAATGGGTCGTCCTACAACCAATCCCAATAACAAAATATTAGAACAGGACCAACAACAACAACAAAAAGGTTTTATTTCTTGAAAGATTTACTTTTTTTCAACAGAAAGCATCTGCCATTACTAACATTTCATCTCTAATGTCTGAAACCTAGTCAGAAGGCTGCACTATGGAACAGTGAGCTAGCATCTATTGCTCTTCAGTTCATAACAGTGGACTCAATTAACAATGGACTCAGTTTTGATGCTGCCCCTGGTGAATGTTTATTTCCTACCTCCTTAACTTGGATTTGGGGCTGAAGAAAAGTCCCTATAGTTTTCTAAACGTCTCATACACTTTTCTAAATGTCTTATACACTTTTCTAAAGCTAAACATAAGGAATGGCAGTCTTGTTACTGACTTTCCATGCTCCATGTGTAAAAGAAAAAAATCTTACCAAGAAGACAATGTTGGTGTTCTGATAGAGTGCTCGAGCTACACAGATTCGTTGTCGTTGGCCACCACTTAAATTAATCCCCTAAGGAGGAAAATGGATCAGAAATACACAACTTTGAACAAACATCATGATAGGACTTTGTACAACTATAGAGAGTTCAAGTAGCAATAAAAAGCTTTGTTAAGATGCTAATCCTGTTGATAAAGAAGCATAATCCTCATAGCATGAGAAGAAAAATGATTATTCAGTAACTAATCATGGGTAAGTGTGAATTATGAAGAGCTTCTCTAAGCATAGAGGGACTATTTACAAAGACCTGCAGTGATAGGACGAGGGGCACTGGTTTGAAACTAGAGAGAAGGAGATTCAGATTGGATGTTATGAACAAGTTCTGCACCACCAGATTGGTGGAACACTGGAACAGGTTCCCAGAGAGGTGGTTTAGGTCCCATCCCTGGAGATATTCAAGCTGAGGCTCCAAGGGGCTCTGGGCAACCTGATCTAGTTGAGGATGTCCCTGCTGACTGCAGGAGGGTTGGACTAGATGACCTTTGGAGGTCCCTTCCAACCTGAGTGATTCTATGATTCGTAGACTGAAAAATGCACCCAATACTAGCATCAAATCCTGCAAGCAAAATACACAAAACTTTGATCAAAAAATCACATTCTAGAAACAGATGAAGAAGGCAAAAAATTGGTGAATTCCAATTATTAAGCAGGCTTGCAGCCCAATACAGATTAGAGCCATCAGAGAGTGCTTTCTTGATACATAGGCTAAGTAGACATATAAGCATGCATGTTATTTACCCTTTCTCCAATTTCTGTCTGATCACCAAATGGTAATAAGTCAATGTCAGGCTGCAGAGAGCAGGCATCTGTAACAGCTTTGTACCTGTTAAAACAACGTGGGTACTGCAATTATTTAACAAGCCACTTGTTTGCTAACACAAAAACCTGCAGTGTGAATTCACTGCAATGATGCCTCTGTCATCACAGATAGATGGAGAAATAGGCAGAGCAAAAGGATTATCCAGCAGCTAATCATGGAGTGTTGGAAACTAAGCATTGTAAAAAATGACTTCTTTATTATAGATCCTATTTGGAAAGTCTACTTTTTAGAGATTAAATTATATAAATTATTTGGTGTGTTCCTCCCTGTCACAAAACTGTTTTGTTGGACTCTGTGGTGCACTGTCAGGAAGTTTGCTGATGACAGCAAACTGGGAGGAGCAGCTGACACCCCTCAGGCTGTGCTGCCATTCAGCCAGACCTGGATAGTCTGGAGAGTTGGGTGGGGAGAAACTGAATGAAATTCAACAAGGCCAAGGGTAGAGTCTGGCATTTGGGAAAGAACAACCCCATGGACCAGTATAGGCTAGGGACTGACCTGTTGGACAGCAGCATAGGGGAAAGGGACCTGGGGGTCCTGGATGCTCATGAGCCAGCAATGTGGCCTTGCAGCCAAGACGGCCAATGGCATCCTGGGGTGTATCAGAAGGTGAGTAGTAAATGTTGATATTTTTCAGAATCTACAAACTTCCTCCAGAAGGAGAAGCCAGAAACCTCTTTAAAAGAAGCTGTGAGGTGTTTTTTTGCAAGGGGGCTCTTTTTTACCTCTGTTTATTGAACGGGCTCCCAAAGATAATGTTCTCCTCCACAGTAGCATTCAGCAGCCATGGCTTCTGAGCTGCATAAGCCACAGAGTATCTGTTTCTACTGTTGACAGATAAAGAGCATTAGGATAAAGAAAAACACTCACATTATGAATTGGTTCTGAATCAGGCTTTTTAAAAATTAATTTTATGAATGTGCACTCATAAAAATAAGAGAAACACAAGAGCACAGCAACTGGGACAAAAGTGAAGAATTCCAAAATTAGATGCTGTTGTTAGAAGGGCACCCACTCTCTCCTCTGTAAGGCAAAATCTACACTCTAGGTTGTATTCTATTCTATTACAAATGGCTGATACCTACCTTAGTCTAGTAATTGCCATTTCAATCCAAGGGCAAATTATAATTAATCAAAAGTATTAAATTCTCATAGGAATAGTTAGTTAGTTATTTTTTTCCTCTAGCATCAGAACAGGTAGTGATAAAGTACTGCTCAAGTGGCATCATTTGACTTGCATTCTGAAGTTTTAGTTTATTTTATGTGGCCATGCACATGAAATACTTCTTTCTCAGTCCATTTTTTTTTCTTTTCTAAGTCTCTTAGATCTGTAGTGGACTGACATGATACAGGAAAAGAGGGCAGTTTAAGAGAGATTGAGAAGGTCTCCCTACGATCTCCCAAGTACTTATTTAGACAAACTTTAAATGTATCTAAAACCCTAATGACATGTGCACATCAGAGGTGTGAATGCTTTTTAGTCTATCTGGTTTGACTATGTACAGCATCAAAAAAGATCACATAATTTCAGACATTCATCTGAAATGAAAGAGATGTGTGAGGACAGAGACATGAACCAGTATGAACATTTATCTTCCTTCTCAGTCTCTTTGATGGTACTGCTTCAAACCAAACATTTGATATTGCTTTGTATGTGAGCATCTAGAGAGAGAGGGTAATGGGGTACAAAAAATAGCCAGTTAGAAGCAGTCAGTAGTATCCCCAGAATTTTAGGAGATTTAGCAGTTCAGTATGCACTAATATGAACTATGTCCTTGGGATTGTCATGGGGTAGCTCCCACTCACAGCTATGTGTGCCACTACTTCTCCATCACTTATGACATGTTTTTAGCTTAGCTTGTCCTCTTTCTAACCTGCAGACCCTTTCCCTGAAGCCAGGGGCTGGAGTCACTGTTTTACTGCAGCTGGAGCACAGCTGGGTTCCTTTGCAGGCTTTGTGCCCTGCTCCATCACACTGTTGTCAAGTTGGGTTACAAGCAATGTGAAACCCAGCAGTGATCAGAAAACATGCAAGCACATGGGAGGGTACAAATGGTGCCTTATACCTAGAGGCCCTGTCTTGCAAGGTATTGAGCACACTAAACTCCCAGTGATGACAAATGGGAGCTGGGAGTGCTGAACATCAATCAGACAAGACTGAGGTAGTGGTACCACAGCTGGAGAAGATTGGGATCCACTGGATTTAACACAATCTGTCAGTAAATTGTTATCAACGTGGTAAGGAAACACAGAGATGGCTGAAGGGTACAAAGATGGAAGGTTTGAGCAAATTCTGAAGAAATGAATGAGTGTATTATGATACACCAAAACCAGAATTAATACCTTCTGGGTGCTTCAATAGAAGGTTCAGTTTCATTTACACTGTAAGTTATAGTAAATGACATTTAGTAAGCAGGAAATACAGAGAATAACATTCTGTGCAAGTTTCATATACAGGGAAACTGGAGTTCAGTACATGTTTTAAGAAGTCAACATCATTAAAGGGGGTAAAAAAAAAAGGTCTAATTAAAACTAAACTTTTCTAAATAGTTTCATATCTGTAGTGCACAGTGGCTAAAGAGGCAAGCTACATTGTTAGAAAATGTGTTAAAAATGAAAAATGCATTGTAAAATCTAATCACTAATGAAATTATTAATATGGCCTGGATATATAAAAGGTTGTCAAGCAGCAAGCTAGCTTCTCCACACACTTCCACCAGTGACATGCAAAGTCTAGTAATTACTCTAATGTCAGATTTCTTCTGGAGCAAAGATAAGCTTGGCAGATCGAATTTTGCAATGGCAGTAATGATGTGAAAGACTTTGCTTCTCTATTGACTTCTCTCTTTGACTGCCATGGAGTGGCAGTCAAAGCAGTTCTGGATCATCAGTGATGACTGTGTCCAGGTGTGGTGCAAAACCTGAGAGAGTAAGTTTGTGCCAGGTAAATGGGAACAGGCATTAGAAGAGACTAGAAAATGATATTAATTTGTTGTTTGCCTGTCTTAAGAAACAAATGCTCCCCTCCCAAGCCTATGCATCCTCTAGATGAGATATTTCACTTTTGAGACAGAAATGTCTGCTTGCTTCCAGGACACCAGTAATTACAGCTGCACTTGTAAGCAGAGGATCCAAGTCTGGCAAAGGACATTAAAATTTTAGTAGGAGAGCCCTCATTGTGCCAGACACACATAGTGAGCATCTTCTCAAAATGCCAGAGCTGAGACTTGTTGCTTTCTGTGCTGCATATCAGCTCTCTTAGAACTGTGACAGTTCACCTCTCCTGAAGTGCACAATTATTTTGGTTCCTTCATGCACCTATCACCAGAGAAATTTTTACATCAGAAGTGATTAAGCCCTCTTAGTTACCCCAGAAAGGCCAGAGAGCCATAAATTGAGACTCAGACCAAGCAATGCTTCACCAGATCTGGTCCTTTATGCAGAAGAAGCTTTCAGCCTTCTCTACAATGGAAGAAAGTTACAAGAAAGCAAAAGACAGAATCTAGTGAGAGATTAAGAAGTCAGAAATTGGGTCAAGTCAAAGAAAAATAAAGAAAATCTAAATTTCCTTTATTACAACCCCCCAAACTTTTATCAGCAGAGCATTCCAATGGTAGAGAAAGGGATAAAGCTTTCATATATAGATTTGGGACTGCCCTCTGAAGTACAATTTACCAGAAACTGGGCACAAGCCTTACAAGATCCCTTGCAAAGCCATACCAGATTTAATGTACTTGCCATTAGAATCAAATACATTATCTGAACAATCCAGGACTAAGTTTAGGATCTCATTTCCTAAACTCTTCTTCTTCAGTTAGAAATTCCATTCCATGCTTAGCTTGACAAACATACTTTAACTCTTCTGTATTCTGAGGGAGATTTCTGTGAGAGTCAGCATTCATTAATCATCTTCTGAATAAACAAGTGTAAGACCTTTACTGAGCCTTCACAAATAAGGGGATTACCCTGCTGGATCTGAAAGAGGGATGCAACTGAAGGGCATGAGAGTGGGCTGGAAATGAAGCTCCTGAGATTTTTTTAAAATAATATTTTACTTGCCTGCTGGGATTTAGTAATCTTTGCTCTAAATTCTTTATGTATGTGGCTATTTATACTGATTTTTATTCTGTACTAAAAAACATACACATTCCAAAGGAAAAAAAAAAAAGGGACATGGTGAGTTCAAGGCTGAAATGGTAGGAAAGGCCAAATTAATTAGATAATATTTTTCATCAGGTTTTTGAGTGTACAAGCTGATTTGTCAGAAATGTATTTAAATAAAAGTTGTAAGGAAAAGTAAAAAAAAAAAATTAAAAATTGTTGAAGTTTCTACAGCTAACACTGGAATTTAAAAATTAGACATCTCTAACCAGATCCAGGTTCCCCCAGCCTACAAAATGAACATGGAGGAGAAAAAAGGGGTACAAAAATCTCTAGGATGCCATGGCAGAGTGAAGAGGATCTCTTACAGAAAGATACACTAACAGACTTTCTTTCCTAAGATGCCTCTATTAATGTAGGTAAGAGTTTCAAGGCAAGAGAAGGACTGAACATCTACACAAATCCTACCCAGCAGTTTGCAGGGATTTGTTACCATCTCTGCAAGCAGCTGTAGCAGCACAGCAGCACTAGTAGGTATGCTGATCTGGTTTTTCTGGTCAATTATTTCTCTATTCAGTGCCCAAAATACTCTTCAGTGTTTTCTGTGGGCTACTGTGGTTGCAACCTTTTGGTTAGCAGCTATGCTTGGCAGTTCTAATGACTTTTTCTCACTTTCCCTGAAGCCTTCCATAACTCAAGGGCAGAACAGGCCATTTGTCAGGATCTGCTCCATAATTCTTTTGCTTCCCATGCTTTTCACTTACTGCATAACAACTTGTTTGTTGCAAAGAAACCAATTCAATGTAGAGAAAATGTATACCAAATGAAGGGCTTCCACTTAGCCACTCTTTACTTGGGTGGTCTGATAAGAGGGTTCTAACTGTTACAGCATGGATGAAGGGAATCCATGTCTCTGCATACTCCCCCACATTTGTGTATGTATAGACTTAATAACTCAGATCTGAAACAAGCCCAGCTAAATTACTGCATCCAGACAACCTCATGCTTCAGTGCCTAAGAAATCTCTCTGGCTGATTGCTCACTGGGGAAACAAAAGGCCAGCTCCTTGTCTAAGGTTTGTCATGCATGTAAGGCATGTCTTGTATAAGTAGGCTGAATCTTACCCATAAGATTTTCCCTGGCCAAGATCTCTTACAGAAAGATGCACTAACAGGCTTTCTTTCCTGAGATCCCAAACCAGTGGCCACCTTGGCAGCAGGACACAAAGCTCTCACTGCAATCAATCACAACAGCAACAGGGTATTTGCCTATCCTGGGATTTCACAGTGATGCGTTGCAGGATTACCCCAATATGACCAAGGCTGAAATTAGAACCACCATCATGATTATTACTGTGGTGTTATGCCTGAATTTGTTGTGGAGTCAGTAACTGCATTAGTCATGCATGGAAAGGGATTTAAGAAAGCAAACAGGACCTTGATGATGGTTTTGTATGGGATCCACTTAGTTAAATACCTGAAGCATCCTTCTGTATTCATCTGTCTGTCAGGCAGTCTGAAATCATCAGCAAAACACAACCATGTTTGCATCAGCTAAATTAGTTTTCAAGGAAAAAAAATCACTCAGTAAGGCCTGAGATGCTTGCTAAAACCTGAGGTACTGTTTGCTTATGCATGGGCTGCTAATCAACTGGCAATATGATCTTCCTCTCTTAACGCTTCATGATCTTTCTCTAATACCTTTGTGAGATTTCTCTTTCTGTCTAATCTTCCTAAGATTCCCTGTCTTTCTGTAGGACAAATCTGATTCCTCCTCAAATACAGCTTTGAAAACAGGTATGCCAATGATTTTAGGGTACACTACTTCTTGTATTCTCTTAAACTACATAGAAAAAGAAAAGCCTGATTGTGAAGTCAAAATCTTCATTATATATCTTCAAGAAATTAACTGTGCTAAGTCACATATTCTTCTTCCTTCAACGCTTAAGCTCACATGAAATGAGTCTTAGCCTTGGCTTCAACTATACCTGCTACTACAGTGAGATCATATGTTTAGAATAGCAGACAGTGAAATATGGCTAGAGAACAAAAAATGCCACACATACTAGCACAGGAAAAGCAAAAATATCCAGCCTGCAACATTGCTGTAAGAAAAAAATGACAAAGGAGGTTACTAGTCAAGGGACAGGGCAACAACATACTGCTGTGTCACAAAACCCACCCTTTCTCCTCAAATAGGTGACTAAGAAGAGTTTGGCATAGTAGTTTTAAGGAACCAGAACTGGTCTTTTAAATCAAAGGACAAGCCTCAGGTTTACAGCACATCCCTTTCACAGCCTCTGCTCTGCCTAGGCTTGAAGAGTGGTTTCTGCCCCACTCAGTTTTTAGTGAGTTCTCATTCACTGAGTCTGAATACATGTGGATCCTGAGGCCAGATACCAGGGAAGGGGAGAAGCATCTCTCCTGTGCTATTATTGTATCAGCTTTTTTTCTGCCAGCAGCAGCACTGAGTGGGAAAGCCAGCCTTGCCTGTGTGCTGGCACACACACCACTTGACTGAAGAAGCTCCAGCCTGTGTATAGCAGCAGCATAACAGTGCTGACTTCAATCACAGTGAAGTTTGAAGCCTATCTGATAACAGGAATAGTGTCTGCATTCTATTCAGGTCCTTTGCTGGGGCTAATATTTTAGATACCAATTGCCAGGCTAGTCTCTTCCCCCTCCTGAGCCACTTCCTCTGCCTGCTTGAACTATGCCAAAAGAGCAATAAAAATCCTTCATAGGTTTGCAAGTGATGCCTTATAGAGAGGATCTGGATGATGCTAATCATTCAACATCCAATTTCTAGGATGTGAAATTTACATTTCTCACAGCAAATCCTAACTACCTCCTGCTTGCATAAATTCAACAATTAGTAGCCATATAAAACATACTTGCTCCAGTGAACTTTTCCTTCCAGGGTCTGCATCTCTCCCAGTATAGCAAGGAGAAGTGAAGACTTGCCACAGCCAACCTGGCCCACAATCATTGTCATCTGACCTATGATAACAGTAACAACAAACACATTAAAAAAAAAAATCCAGCAATTCTACTTGAGTCCACAAGGCCCAACTAGATCCAGTTCCAGAGCACTGGAACCACTTGGTTAAATTTTTTAGCATCCATGATGTAAATGAGCAATATTGCACGGATCTATCTGTTGGAAATAGACATGAATGGACAGTACAAGCACACAGTAAGCTCCAAAGGAAGGAGAGTATTGCTTTGACAAATATTATAGACTCATAGAATCATCATCATCATTCATTGCGTGTTGTGTACTCTTCCAGCCCCTAACATTCTGTGATTCTGTGTGTACAAAACCATGTCATTTTTGGTTTATTTATAGTACTTTAGGTTAGTGATGTAGCTATACCAGCACCAGAACAAGAGGACACAGTCTCAAGCTGCGCCAGGAGAGGTTTAGGCTGGAGGTGAGGAGAAAGTTCTTCACAGAGAGAGTGGTTGGCCATTGGAATGTGCTGCCCAGGGAGGTGGTGGAGTCACCATCCCTGGAGGTGTTCAAGAGGGGATTGGACGTGGCACTTGGTGCCATGGTTTAGATAGGCATGAGGTGTAGGGTGACAGGTTGGACTCGATGATCTTTGAGGTCTCTTCCAGCCTTCTTGATTCTATGATTCCATGATTCTATATGACCAATACAGCTCACAGCATTGTACACAGTTTTAGCCTTCACTTTTCCTTATAAAAATCAACACATGTGGATTTCTACTTTTCTCAAAATCAAGAAATGGAATTAGGAGCAATTTGGTATTACCTCTTTAGTGTTTAACATGTGCACTTATCCTACCTGTTGGGATTCTGATGTTTATGTTGGACAATGTTGCTAAACCACTTCCCCATGAAAAGTATCCATTGGTCACCTACAAAACAATTACCATGTGTCAGATAATTAAACACATGAAGAAAACAAATAGAACATCTAGTCTGGATTCAAAATATGATACTGAAATAAATCTGTGATTAATAGACATGGTGAGGTATGCTCATACACAAAAAAATAAAAGCAAGTTAGGCCAGTAAGGATTGCCAAATTAAGAAAAGATTGTGAATAAGAAAAGTTCTATACACAAATACATCTACTTCAAGGGATGATCTGGAGTTGAACTCTACCAAACATTTTAATTCTGTCAAGTATAAGAGCAAAGACTAAGAAGAATGATTGCAAGATGCCACAGGAGACAATTTAAATAGCAAAGATTCTCAAGGAGTGAATCATGTTGTATACTGTGATATATTGTCTCTTGTGAATGGGTTCCCAAAGTACAAATTGAATATTCACAAGGTTGATGCTGGTCATGAGACAAAAGGTTTCCCAGTGTATGGTACCCTCTTTGTACTTCCTTTAACATTGACAGGTCCCTGAAACATTCTTTGCCCAGAGCAGAAGACCATATGTGAGGAAAAGTTGGCCAACATAACTTAAAATAACGTCATAATAAATGTAAAAGAATTATTTAAAAGTCTTTTTCCTCAGTTCTAAGAGTGCATGAAAGGAAATTTTAAGAAATCTATATTAATTTCTGCGTATCAGATTATCTAGTTTTTGTTTCTTTAGACTCATGATCATAGAGTCACAGAATCACTATGGTTGGAAAAGACCTTTAAGGTCATCAAGTGCAACTATTATGTAACTCTACCAGGGCCACTACTAGTCCATAGCCTTGAGCGCCATATCCAGGGAGTTTCTCTAACCTCAGCCCCAGGGAAGCAGCAGTGGGATGTATCTGATCAGCATATGAGACCCTCTGTTCCCCTCAGGAGGGAATCACCTATGACAGTGACCCTCCTTTTTTATCTAATACAATCAATCCTAATGCATGGGGCTGGCTGAGTAACCCCAGGCAACTCCCTGGATGGACCTTCATCTATATCCTCATTTGCATGGCCCTCAAGATCTAGAGCCTTGTAACTGTGTTACATAAGGGCAACTGGAAGAGGGAGGGAGGCCGAGAGGGGGTCTGCCTGCCTCCGTGAGCAGGGGCCTGTTTCCATCCTCCCCCATCTCTTAGGTCCCCTTCTTCTGCCTGGTGGCAAGAGGAGAGAGGATCCCCTGCTTCTTGTGGAGCCTCCGTCTGTTGCCTTTGCCTCAGAGTGTGGCTCCACCATTCTACCTCCCTCAATGCCTCTGTGTCCTGTGAATACAGAGAATCTATAAAGAGTTGGTTAGTAAATAATCCTTTTCACTTTATATCTGACTAAAGTACTGATTAATTTATAGGCTTGCTCTAGCAGTGGACAATTTGCCTTTGAAAGCCCAGCAGAAGTTGGTCACTGTCTGGTACTGTTGCAGGAGGACATGGTCCTTGTAAAGAAAGAGACAGTTTCCAACCCACCTTGATTGCAACATCATCCATGTCCACAGGACGTGTTTGCTTCCTTGATGGTTGTTCATAGCTTTCAAGCTGATACCTCAAGGGCTGCCTCCTGTTGATGGCTTTGGTGTGCTGCACAGTGAAATAAAGAAAGGAGAACAGTTGGAGTTCTCAAGAGAGGACAGTATTTGTTTCCCTATAAAACAGACAATCAACTTCCCTTTCTTACCACCATTCTAGGTCACAGGAAGAAACCAGTGCTTTGCAGTGTCTCTGATAGTAGAGACACGACTGTGATGCACATATTGTAATGTTTCAAACACCCTTAACTGAAGCACATGGAGTATCTTTCTAATTTTGGTTTTCCACATATAATCCTCCCAAAGTTCAGCTCTGTCATCCTCTTCCAACCACTAGACCAGTTTGTTCTACCTGAGGTAGCTCAAACAAAGCTGTGTCAGTAAAAGTGTGATGACATGCAGTGACCAGTTTGGTTCTTGGAAGCAGAACAGCTGCAGGAGCAAGAAGCATATCAAATTAGCTTCTGCAGAGATCCTCTCTGAGGCATAATAGTGATTGTGGAGTTAGCTCATTCAGAGCTGCCTGTGATGTTTGTGAGTGCCACTGTATTGAGTTGACTCAGCATAACCTTAGTGATTTCATCCACCTGAGCTGCCTACAGTGAATGATTTCCCTTTACAGATATTACATTTATTTTTCCCTCTCATCATCTAGACTTTGTCTCTGAAGGACTGGGCAACAGGTGGACAACAGAAACAAAACAAACGATGAAACAATTCAACGTTTGTTTCCTTTATTGTAACAGTTAAGCCAGAAAAGCAAGAAACGTTTTGGGTTGGCAATCTGATTTGATTCAGCTTAGTACTTTCTCTCTGCTGCCATCTTCAAGTTGTAGTCAGATGACATAATCCATTTGAAATAGTTGAAATACCCAGCTTTAGAAAAAAATATCGAAATAAAGAAAAAAAATCTTTTCCCAAAATATCTTCTTTCGGTTTTCTTGTTTTTCCCCCCCTCAAATTTTACTCAAATTCACTATATGCCTAGCACTCCTGAAACAGTGGTTTGCTATTCCTGTTTCACAACGTTTGGTGTTGGTTTTCCCACCTCTAACGCTGAATTGCATGGAACAGGAATCAGTCCTACCTGAAGATGCTCACATATGGCAGGTGACAGTGGCAGTACATGTTACAAACCTCAGAACCATAAGACATGAGCCTGGGCCTTTTGTAAAAACTGAGAAGGACAAATCTGAACCATGTGTAAATGCGTCCATTTTATTACTACTGGCACTTCAGCAAGGCTTATATGTGTTTGGGGACCCTTCACGTTGTAGAAACACAGAGATCCTGACACAGAAGAGGTAAAACTGGGCAATGTCAGAGTCAGGCTGGAAGCAAAACTCCTGAGCCCCATCAGCTAGCCTTGCATAGGGCTATATGGCCTCTTTGCTTTGAAATCAGTCTCATAAATCTGAACTTACAAGTCCTGTGTGCTTCTTACAGGATTCATAAGCTACAGAGCTGTCCCCACCTCTCCAGCTGTCATCTCCAATCTCATCACTTAGAAGAAACTCATTCAGCTTCTGTACACTTGAAAGAAAACAGGACAGTGAGTTAAATAAACCCCAGATTCACGAGTGCATTTTCATTTTCATGCAGCCCAGCCAGCAGGATGTATCAGAAATGTCTCAGAAGAAGTTTATGGGAGACTTCTGGATTCCTGCTGGACTGCCTGCCACCATGATGGCAAGTGAAAAATTGTTTATGTGGAAGAAGGACAGATAAAAATAATTAGACATCATACTGAGAGCTGGGAATGAAGAGATCTAGTCATGTGAGTGCCACTAGAGCTCTGTGAGAGCATCTTGCCAGGCTTATCTTTCCTGTGCCTTTCTCATGCCTCCAGCAAAGTCGGGATGCATAAATGAGTCATTCAGCCACCTACATCCTCTGAAAGGGCCAAGCATGAGGTGTGTCCTGAGCACAGCTTTTGGAAACACTGCATGCAAACAGGGCTGAATACTGTACTAATCAGTACAGCCACAGCCAGCTTTGGAGAAATAGAGCAGGACCTCTCTTTGCCTGCTTCAAACTGTCCACTGGGAAGTACAGCACACAGGTTCCATTCATTCAACACAGAAAGATTTGGTTCTCTTTCTGCTCCACTTCCTTTCAGAGTGCCATAAGCACCTGGCTCTCTCTTGTTCTGAGGAACGGATGAGTAAAAGCACCCACTGGTCATGGTGAAGCTATGTTACATCACCCAGGCTACAATCACAGAATCATAGAACTGTTGAGGCTGGAAGAGACCTTTGAGATCATGAAGTCCTGCTCACCTTGAGCTTACAATCCCACCACTACTGCTAAGCACCACATCTATGCATCTTTTAAATACCTCCAAGGACGGTGACTCCACTACTGCCCTGGGCAGCTTCTTGGTTCTGCCTGATTTTGGGCTGTGGTGTCTGCTGGTGGAACTTTATTCTGAAACCACCTATTGATCTCTGCCCCTCCACCTCTGATGCTGCACACCTCAGTTACAGTTTCCTGTAACTCATCCACTTGACGTAACAGGTTTGATTGATGTTAAAATCATGGAGTGGCCAAGCACACGTTCTTCATTCTTCGCTTGGGGGACATGATGTGCATGGGAGAAAGATGTCAGGAAATAAGTTTGCCAAAGGTTAAAGTTTGTTTTGGCAAATATGGTCTTTAAATAATATCCTGAGTGGTGGTCAGCAGTGCTAAGGAAAAGGTACTCACCATTTTGATATTAGAGCTATGATAAACATAGTGCAGGGATGTAGAGCCTAGGATGATTTATAAAGGAGACTTGAGATTTTCCACCAGTCAGAAATAATTTTCATCCTAGGGAAAATCTTTCATGTAGCCCTCCTGCTTCTTTCACAAAAATAAACCCTGTTCAATTATTGTCTTTTTTAAAGTGACTGTGGTGCTGGCAGGTCACAGCTGTGGAGCCTGAAGTCCCCTTGACTGCTATCTGTTGTTATCATTACTCACCAGAGGCAGTGGAAGCAGCAATGCAATACCTTGCCAATGTGCCTCCTTTTTGGCAAGGAGTAACTATGCTTCTGGGTGGGAAGGCTAGCATGGTCTTTACATCTTTCTAGTGCTTGGCATCTGATATGTTATTGCCAGTCAGGTGCCAGTTTGTGCTTTTTGGGACATCTTGGTAGTGTATATGTCTACATAACTGTCCCATGACCACCAGTCTGTCCATACAGACCACTGAGGCAACAGCCAAAATCTGAAATTTGACTTACTACCAACCAGCTCCCTTGGGATTAAGTGCTTTATAGCCCAGCACAAAGGAAATTGTTTTGCTGGGCTAGTTGCCAAAATAGGTGCCCGGAACATAGAAGTTTCTGATGAAGCAACACATTTTATGAGTTTCTTTTCCTTTTTTTTTTTTTAAAATCTCTCCACTACATGCCAACCTCCTCAGTGTCCTGCCATGCAGATCCCTCACCCTCACAGATGAAACTTCCAAATATCTGCCTTGCCATGCTTCCTCACTTGCGTCTTTTTACTGCCATTCATGGGAACATCATTTCCTCTATAAGAAAAGTCCTGTAGGACTCAGTTTCCCTTGAACAACTAGTTCTTCAGTGTCCAATGTTCCTTCATCCACTCTCTCGAGATTCCATACTAATGCCAGACAATGACAGGCAAGACAATCCCAAATTCTCACGTAAAGCCCAAAAGCACCCATTGTGAGGTTACAGTTCAGCCAGGTTCTCTTCCCGACACCAGCATGGCCAGTCTTGCCAAATAGCTTCACACCAGTTGTTCTCATCTCCCTCTGTGTTGACAAGAGCCCACAAAAGTACTAGGTGAGAGTGATGATGGTATAAGAGGAGCATAGCGGACACACTTTCAGGCTGCACAGGGGGAAGTTTAGGCTTGATCTTAGAAAGAAGTTCTTCGCAGAAAGAGAGATTTCCCATTGGAATGGGCTGCCCAGGGAGCTGGTAGGGTCGACGTCCCGGGAGGTGTTCGAGGTGTTTAAGAAAAGACTGAAGGAGGCACATAGTGCCATGGTCTGGTTGATTAGATAGGGTTGGGTGATCGGTTGGACTGGATGATCTTGGAGGTGTCTTCCAACCTGGTTGATTCTGTGATTCTGTGAAAGACAGCCCAGCTATGAGTCTGGACAGCTAAACTTTGTGAAATGATAAAAAGAGCAGAACATTTCCTTGTCTCTGTATCATGCAGTACAAAGAAATGCTTCCTCTGATTTTTCTCATGTTTTTGAACGTTCGAGACCCACCTCTAAATCCTCTTCCACATGCGCAGGTAGAAACAACCTTTTTCTCCAGCACTTTTGCTGTGGCATTACTGATCATAGGTGTTCAAGAGCAGGGGAAACTGAAAGGGCCACATACCTTATGATAGCCTTGACTGCAAAACGAACCACAGTGGAGAGCAGGAACAGTGGGGTGACGAGGATGTGAAACAAGGAGAGCGAGGCAAAGGCCTGGGCAGGCTGCAGTGGCTTTTCATTGGTATATGCATAAGTCACGAAGGTCTGTCACATCAGGAAAAGAGCATGTCACCATATGGACTCTTGGAAAAAGATGAACAAGGACAGCAAAACATTTTGCTCAACTGAGGTCGATCACTATATACCTCAATTTATTTGGAATCCCAGTAAACTGAAGAAAAAGGTGCCCTCTCTTAAAGTGAAACATTTGTAAAGCTTGCCAGTGTTTTAAAGGGATTTGCACATTTAAGAAGCACAAGATTTTCTTTGTAGAATCAAAGCATTTAGGGGTTTTCAGTTTTGCAACTGACTTCATGGTTTAGAGGAAACACACAGCCAGAAAAAAATCGGTAAGAATCTAATAAATCTTATTTTTTCCACAGATGCAGAGCTGTAGTCATACAGGTCTGAGTAACACCCTCAGAATTTGGTCTATGAAGACTCCTTACTGACATGCCACAGTTCCTCTTGGCCATTAGGCCAAGATTTAAACCTGGCCAGAAGTTGGGCAAAACTGATGTCTCCTTAAACTGCAGAGTACCTTTTCCTAAATATTGAAATAGTGGCTTCTAATGCACTTTGAAACAGGAATGATTTTCACTGCTAGACAATCGAAAAGCAAAGCCAGCCCTTCAAAATAAGAACTCCTCAAAATGGGTCTTCTTTCAAGTTGCAGTGATATTTTTCTCTATCTCTTCTAGTAAAAATTTAGATTTTTGTTTGTTTTGGTTTGGTTTGGTTTGGTTTGCCTTTTTTTTACCAATTCAAACTGCAGCTGGTGAAATACCACCCCTGGGGACAGGCACTTGCAGTGTTGTGCTGTCCTACAGTTAGCAGGGACATATTAACCCGTCTAATGATTTTATGAGGAGTATGACCTACGATAACAATGCCTTTTATTGCTTTCTCCCCTTCTCTTTTTCTCTCTCTTGTTACAATGAAAGGTGAAAAAAAAAAGAATCTTACTGCAAGAACAGCTGCTATTGGTATGGCTGCATTCATAAAAACTGTGAAACAGAAATAAAATAGGCATCAGATTACATGAAATAAAAAAAAAAAATCAACATTTTTACAAGTAGTTGTATGGCACTAGAGGAATCCAATTATTTCTAATTCAAGTGTACTTAAAACTCCCAAAGGAAAATTGTTCTGCAGGAAGAAATTTCCTTCCGTGACAGAGAGATCTTAAACACACAAACAAGGAATTATCTTATTTGTACACTTTAGTGGACTGGGACAAAAAGTTTTATGTGCACAATTATTATTCAACACAATTGAAACATTGCCCTCTCAGCTCTTCTACAATACAAAAAAAGTAGAATTTATTTCTGATACTAATTTATCTTCGCTGTAATCAGAGCTGCTAATATTACCTGGACCCTTCTTACTGTGAAGCAGCTCATAACTGTAATGTCATAATGAAGGTGACAGAAAATGTACAACAGAAAAAAAATCAACAAGGTATGCTTTAAATTTTCAAGCTTCTTTGTTATTTATAGATTCATAGAATGGTTTAGGTTGGAAGGAGCTTTAAAGATCATCCAGTTCCAACCCGCCTGCCACGGGCAGCGATATCTTCCACTAGAACAGCTTGCCTCACCCAGCCTGGCCTTGAACACCTTGAGGGAGGGGGCACCCATGACCTCCCTGGCCAACCTGTTCCAGTGTCTCACCACCCTCACTGGAAAGAATTTCTTCCTAACCTCCAGTCTCAATCTGCCCTCCTCAAGCTTCAATCCATTCCCTCTCATCCTGTAACTCCAAGCCCTTGTTAAAAAGTCTCTCCCCAGCTCTCCTGTAGCCCCCTTCAGGCACTGGAAGGCTGCTCTAAGGTCTTCCCAGTGTCTTCTCTTTTCCAGGCTGAACAACCCCAACTCTCTCAGCCTGTCCATATTGGAGAGCTGCTCCAGCTCTGATCATCTTGGTGGTCCTCCTCTGGACCTGCTCCAGCAGCTCCACGTCTCTCTTATGCTGGGGGCACCAGAACTGGACTCAGGTGGGATCTCATGAGAGTAGCACAGAGGAGAGCAGAGCAGAGGGGCAGAATCACCTCCCTCATCCTGTTTCTATGAAAAAGCATCATAGGCACAGCTGTGTCTTGCTTCAGTTGAAGTCAGGAGGAATGTTGACATAAAGAACAGGAGTCATTTCCGAGCACTAAAACATAGTTACTTACTGGAAAGAGAGGTATGAAGTGCAAAGGTTTTGAGACTGGTGAGCTCCTTCATTCTCGTTTCTTCCACGCTAGTACAAAATATGTGCTCCCAGGCATACAGCTTTAATAACTTAATGCCTTTTAGTATCTCATTGGTTTTCTTTAATCTCTCAGTAGAATAGTCCTTCATGTCAAAAGAAAATAAGGATAAGAAATTGCTAATGGTTTGTAGCTTTAACGAGAATGCTCTTTTCCTTTTACTTCCCTTGTAAAATTCATGAAAGATTTATAATTTTTGCAGGCTTTCAGTTCCCATACTGAGTAGAGCACTGTCATAGAACCATAGCATCTTTGAGTCCAACTGTAACTCAACTACCATGATCACTAAACCATACCCTGAAGCTACCACATCTACAGCTTCTTGAACACCTCCAGGGACAGTGACCACTCCACCACCTCCCTGGGCAGCCTGTTCCAACCTCTCACCACTCTCTCAGTAAAGAAGTTTTTCCTAATGTCCAGCCTAAACCTCCCCTGGCACAACTCAAACCCATTTCTTCTGGTCCTATCTCTGGTTACTTGGGAGAAAAGACTGACAACAGCAGCCTCACTCCAACCTCTTCTCATGGAGCTGTAGAGAGCAATAAGATCTGCCCCCAGCCTTCTCCAGACTGAACAACCCCAGCTCCCTGAGCTCCTCCTCATATGATGCCTTCCAAACCCCTCACCAGCCTCATTGCTCTTCTCTGGACACCCTCCACCCCCTCACTATCTTTCCTATCCTGTGGTGTCCAGAACTGAACCCAGCACTCAAGCTGAGACCTCACCAGGGCTGAGTACAGGAGCACCATCACTGCCCTACTCCTGCTGGACACACTGGTTTTGACCCAGG
The DNA here is from genome assembly GCF_027791375.1 of Indicator indicator. Classification (NCBI taxonomy): domain Eukaryota; kingdom Metazoa; phylum Chordata; class Aves; order Piciformes; family Indicatoridae; genus Indicator; species Indicator indicator. Next base: position 18,656,343 of record NC_072023.1, read on the forward strand.
CCAGGATGCCTTTGGCCTTCTTGGCCACCTGGGCACACTGCTGGCTCCTGTTCAACTGTCCACCAGCACCCCCAGATCCTTTTCCACCAGGCTGCTTTCCAGCCACTCTGCCCCAAGCCTGTAGTGTTGCTTGGAGTGGTTGTGACCAAAGTGCATCACTTGGCCTTGCTAGACCTGTGTTCTTTGGAGATATCAAAATATTTACCATCAGGAGGGGAAATTAAGTGATCCTGTTCCGAAAACAAAAATAAATCAAAACATCCAAATCCTTCAAGGGAGGGGGAAGTGTGGGGAGGTGGATTAGTAGGTCAGTGGTGCCCATAACAATAAACAGAAAACTATGTGTGCGCTGACAAAAAATTAATTCTGTGACTCATACAGACCAGCCATGAAAATGAGATATTTATTGACATATTTAGCTAATTGTCCCTCACCAAAAAAAAAAAAAAAGAGTAATGACAAGTTTTTGTAAAATGATAATCCAGAAGATGATATGTGTCAGAGGAACTCAGAAAAGAGCAAAAAGACCACGGAACATTCAACCTCTTTCTGAAATTATGCAAAGACAATTCCTCTGTTGGTATAAATTGGCACCACTCAACATCATTGAAGTGTGCTGACGATTAGAGCCCTGTAGTATAATTTACTTTAAATATGAAGATAACAAGGATCTTTAAATATTTAACAAATCAAACATCAAAGGTTGATTGAAAAAGTTCCAGGATCATGAGAATAAAGTTAAAAATTAGACAAAGTATCAGAAAACATTTGTAATTGGTAAACTAAATCAGACAGCAAAATAAATTTGCAGCACTGAAAAAAAATGTAGAACAGATCCAGCATTGCTTTGCTGGGTTTGAGAGAAAACCAAAGGTTGGAATGACAACATCAAGTCTGCAGACATTGCAGAGAGGGATAGGACACATTCTTTAATACCGTCCTGCTATAATTCATCAGGCATTTGTTCCCTTTGCTAACATCCCATGAAATACAACGTCCAACACCCTTTCATGGAATTGAATTCAGATGAAACTGCACTAGCAGGGTGAAAAATACTCTGCACAGAAGACAGGTCAAGGCCCACATACTATTTTCAGATTCTTGTTTGACAAATGTTAGGAAGGAGGAGATACTAAGCAACAGCAAAACAGGGAGTGAAGATGAAATTAAGGGATGGCTTGCCCAAACCTTTGCAATGAACATTCACTGACAACAAGAACAGAATCCAGAGTCTCTGGTTCCTTGTTCTGATTTCTGGATTGCAAATGTCACTGAAAGAATTTACTTACGAGAGTGCTCTTCTGAGCCTCAGCCAGCTTCGTAGCTATGAAGTACTGTATGGGAGCTAACAGGACAATGACAGCAGCACCAACCAAGGCACTCACTCCCAGTAAATTATAGAGTAGAATCACACCCATTATTATCTGTGAAGGAAAATGCAATAAAGAAGAAGAAAAATAAAAGTAGATTTAAATGTGTCAGAATGATAGCAAGAAAAAAATACTTGGTTCTTCTAAGACTCAGTGACATGGTTCCTAGGAATCAGCTGAGCTCATACTTCAGAAGGTTGTATTTGTAAAGTGTGGGAAATGAACCCAGCAGCCTTTCTTTTTGACATGAACTGTGCAGTTTGTGTTACTGCCTGACAGCTCTAACTCCGGATGAGGCTTCCACAGAATGAAAGGAGCAGGAAAATGATGGTGCTTTCCCCAGGGTGCTTTGCAGACTTACTGGCTTCAAATCTTATTTACACTAGGGCTCCTTACATCACCCTGGAACTATTTGAAGGTCCTAGGACTGCCATGAATCACAGATGCATTCTGTTGTAGTGGTCCTCTTGCCACTGCAGATAGAGGCACATAGAAGACAAGCACTGAAGCATGAAGCAGATGTGCTGGGAGTGACACGAAGCTGAGCTTGTGCATCAATATCATGTAGCTCTGTAGGAAAGTAGCAACCTTAGCCCTACAAACAGTTTGGGGAGAATTCCCACAAAGGTTTACCTGGGAATGGCTGTGATGTAACTACCAAGATTCTGGTTCCTGAGTTAATCCAAGTGCTACTACAGAAATATTTTTATTAAAAGCTCCACTTCATGGCACAGAGATGTTCTCAGTGATAGCAGGGCATGCAGAACTAGCTCACTGCTTTGTAGTTCTAGTCAGTTCTGTCTTTAAATCTATTTCCCTGGGCAATCTGCTCCAGTGTCTCACCACCCTCACTGTGAAGAATTTCTTCCTAGTAACCAATTGTCAGTTTCTTCCTGCTTTGTCCAAAAAACAGCCATTAGAGCTTATGAGGCAGAAAGAAATATTACCACAAACCCCAGTGCCACTGATATCAGCTGCATAATATTTTGAGGAGGAAATAGTAAGTATTTGCCTCTCAATGTTAATTATGGAGCAGAGGGGTAAGGTAAGTGCTATGATTAAGAGCTTAAGAGCAGAAGGAATTCTGCATAGCCTTGGTCACAGATGTTCACTCACCAAGTGCAAGTTCATGGGTGATGCGCACCCATCCCCAGCCAAAGCTACTGTCAGGCTACCCCTGTGTTCCCTGTCTCCCCATTGTCTGATGATGAACTCCAGGAACCAGCAAAATCATCAGAAACTTCCTTAAACCAACTTTTTACAATAGTGGTGAGGAGGGCATTACATTTCTACAGTGGCTGGGACAGACTCTCCAATAAAGAGACAAACGGGTGGTGAATTTAGCCCACCCACAAACACCAGACCACTGATTCCTTTAACAGCATTCACAGCATTAACAGCACCTGGGTGTGAAACAGAGACTTGAAATGAAACCCTCCCTATTATTTCTGATTTGTGTTGCCTTTCTGTTGTCTTTTTCTCCCTAAATCATGCTACGACTCTAAATCCTACCTGATGCATTAGTAGTAGCAATATTGCTGGCTGTTAGAACAGATTACTGATATTGTTACAGGAATTTCAGCAAAATAGCTCTTCTGTAGGAGTGGTTTCTACCCCTTTTTGAACGTGTTTAATCTCAGTGGGATCACTCATAGGTAAGAACCCTGGCCCACCCCAAGCTAAAATTTTGAAGGTGCTACAGGAGTCCAAGCTTCACGCAAAATCAGCACGACTCATTAAGTCATTTAGCACTTTTGAAGATTTCTTTCAGACTAATAAATTTTACTCTTCCTTCCAACAGATCTCCCTACAGATCTTTCCCAGGGTTGTTAAAACCCAGATGTTTGCAGTAGCTAAGCTTGTTTAGATGAGAGCTCCTCTGAGCATGTCACGCAGTGCACTGTCAGTGCTGCTGTCAGCCTCTGAGCAGGATTCAACTGCTTTTTGCTCCTGCCACAAAATGCAGTTACCAGTGGATGCTGTAGATGCAATACACAGCACTGGTCAAGTCGCCTGTGCTGCTGCCATGTGGCAGAAATAAAAGAGTGCCACTAACAATGGAAATAGGAGCAGGGAAAGGATGGCAGGTCAACATTGTTAAAGCCACAGACCACATCCATAACATGGAAATCCTGCTCAAAACCCCTCTCTCTCTTTAGTGCAGAGCCAGGATCCCAGTCCTTGCAGCAGATGATGGGCCATGTTTCTTCTTGTTAGTGTTCCTGGTAAATGAGCATGAAATCCAGATTCCCTCTGGATCTTGTAGCAGTTTCACAGACATACACACTTTTCAACGAGGCTGGAGGATCTCTGACATCAGGCTCTTGCTTTCATACTCTACCTGAACAGGCATTGCCCACAGATTAGGGCACAGGAACAAGAACCACATTAATTGGTTTGTTTCTATGGCAACCAAGTTATTGATTTGTCCCAAGGTCATCTCTCCCATTGACAAGTTGGATGTAGAAAGCCTCAGGATCTTATTATATATCATTGCCTGTAGGAAGGGAATAAAAGGGAAGATGTTTAAATGATAAAATTATAGAACAACAGTAGCAGCAGGATGCTTCAGGCTCTGGTATCAGTCTTTACCTAAGAAAGCCAGAGAGAGAGACAGAAACACAATGAGAGAAAGCACAAGAGAGAGAACAGACTTTTAAAAACTCCTAATTCCTCTTCAAAAGGTTTGTGGCTTAACACAGACCTAAAACAGAGGAAACCATCCAAATTTAGAAGACTGGGCAATGTTTTTTAACAAACATTTGGTAGGTTTCTATGACACCCTTTGCCAAAGAAATCCTTGTTTCTGATAAGATAGTTTAAACTTTTGCTCAGGGTGGATATATATTCCTTTGGGTTTCTCTCCTTCACCCAGTCACCTATTTCCATGAAATTTGTAGGAGTTTAACAGGGTTCAAAATTAATCAGGTCTTATATCTACCAGAATTTTGAAGACAAATGTTGTGAGCCCAATTGCAATTATGACCAAATATCAAATAGTGCAGCTTCAAGGAAGTTTTAAAAATAATTTATGCTCTTTGCTCTGTTTTGTCCAAGAGCAAGGTAGAACCTGCAGAATTAATCAGGAAAGCCTACTGGCCATGGTGAATTACAGCAGCTGCATATGGTCCTGTGGCTTCCCATTTTGGCAAGTGAGTATCACAAAAGGACAAGGAAATTATCAGGTACTTTTTCTTCAACAAGACTGTACCATCTATCCTGGGAGAAGGCACAAACTGTGTAAAACAGCTGCATCAATCACAACAAAAAAAGGTTCCATGCTGAGATGGTAGTCCTATGGTTAGTCACCCCTAGCAAAACATCTGTTCTGCCTTCTGCTTTGAGCACAGTTCTACTGCTGTCTGTGGAGTTTGGTCTGCAGAGGTTCTTGCTACAAACCACCCACTTGCTGAGCTGGAGCTGCTGGCTCCAGTTCATGAAGATGACTTTCACAGAGGGTTAATGGATGCTGCTTTTAGAGAGGCAGTTTTGCAGAATAAGCACTTCTGTCCCATCCCACAGGGCTCTGTGCAAAAGGGCATAAATATTCAGAATCACCACACATGGTGAGGCGTGGGCAGTGTTCCCATAGAACACAGCTCAGCCAAAGATACTCTGAAGATGACTCCGTTCACAGTCAGAAGTGACCTGATAAGCATAGGAACAAAGCAGATGCATAGCCAAAACAACACTGCTGGTCTTCATATACCTAACATCATATGCAAAGATAAGTTCTGACATGCCCAGAGTGAGTTGTTAAACTTTCACATGTTAGTATGATGGATTTAGTTCTTAGCAAAAGGAATTCACAGAATCACAGAATGTTAGGGGTTCGAAGGAACCTCCAAAAATCACCCAGTCCAACCCTCCTGCCAGAGCAACATCACCTAGAGCAGGTCACACAGGAATGCATCCAAGCAGGTTTGGAATGTCTCCACTGAAGGAGACTCCACAACCTCTCTGGGCAGCCTGCTCCAAGGCTCTGGCACCCTCACAGTGAAAAACTTTCTCCTCCTGTTCACATGGAACCTCTTCAGCTCCACCTTGATCCTGTTGTCCCTGTCCTATCATTGGACATCCCTGAGCAGAGCCTGGCTCCATCCTCCCCACGCTGCCCTCACATCTTTATAAACATGACTGAGGTCACCCCTGAGGCTCCTCTGCTCCAAGCTAAAGAGCCCCAGCTCCCTCAGCCTTTCCTCAGCAGGGAGATCTTCCATTGCCTTCAGCATCTTTGTGGCTCTCTGCTGGACTCTTTTAAGCAGTTCCTTGAGATCCTTCTTGAAGTGAGGGCTCGAAACTGGACACGATATTCCAGATATGACTTCATCAGGACAGAGTAGAGGGGCAGGAGAACCTCTCTTGATATATTTACCACAGCCCTTCTAATCCACCCCAGGATGCCCTAGGCCTTCTTGGCCACAAGGGCACACTGCTGGCTCATGGGCATCCTTCTGTCCACCAGCACCATGAGATCCCTTTCCCCTATGCTGCTCTCCACCAGGTCAGTCCCCAGCCTACTCTGGTCCATGGGGTTGTTCTTTCCCAGACTCTACCCTTGTCCTTGTTGGATTTCACTCAATTTCTCCCTACACAGCTCTCCAACCTGTCCAGATCTTGCTGAAGGGCAGCACAGCCTGAGGGTGTATCAGCCACTCGTCCCAGTTTGGTGTCATCAGCAAACTTGCTGACAGTGCCCTCTGTGCCCTCCTCCAGGTCATTGATGAACATATTGAATAGTACTGGTCCCAGTACCAAACCCTGAGGGACCCCACTAGACACAGGCCTCCAACTAGTTGACCACAACTCTCTGACTTCTTTCCTTAAGACCTGCCATCACCTTCTCTGTGTCAGTGATACTACTTTTTCCAGCTTTCTGTACAAAAATACAGTGCCTATCTTCCCTCAAACAGTTGTTAACTTAGTCTCCAGAAAAATAATAAGACAAATGAAAGTACCAAGCTGGAGCAATTATCACTGAATAGCTTGGCAAAACATGGGAATATCTTTGCTCACCAGCAAAGCACCTCGTAAGTTGATGCCAGTTTCTGTAGTCACATAGTAGGATGCCTGTAGGAATGTCCTCTGCAAGATAAGAGCCAGGAAGAGAAGAACTGCCAAAACATAAACATTCCTGAGGAATTCCTCTGAGGAAAGATATGAATTTGAAGGATCTTTCACCTAAAAAGAAACGAAAAAAATTATGTAAGTGGCATAGGAGAGACTGCAGGTTCTTGGGACACTGGAAAAGAGTGAAATTCAGTCATTGCCTTAGAATAAAGGATATTGATGGAATTATGCAAAAGTTATAAAAATCAGATTTCTCACTGTCCAACATATCAAAACCATTTGGATAGAAATTAAATACTCTGCTCATGCTCCAAAGGTACAATGAACATAAAGCATATCTGGCTTACTCTTAGTCTCTCCATCACATTCTGGTGATTTGTTGGATAGAAATGCTAAGCAATAAAAAGTAAAGCTCATTCCACCTGCACCACAAAGAAGCTGAAAGAAAGCATTTTTTATTATATGGGATTAGTTACTTCTGTTGCATTTGCATATTATGGAAATAGTTCCTTCCAGAAATACAGTCTCTGATACCTGTGAATTCTGAATAAATTAAGGATGTATATGCCAGTATTCTCCACAAAATGAGGTTTATATGCCTTAACAGGGTGGGAAAAAGTCTTGTTGAAATCACTTTTTTTTTTTTTTTCCATTTTCTAGTTTTTATCTTCACTGATCTGCTCTATTTCAGGCAGAAAAGGAAACAAATGTACCATAGTACTGCAAGGAAGGCTGTTCCCTTGGTATTTGTGACCCAGCTGGAAGCAGGATATATTTGAATTCTTAAAAAAAACTCAAAAAAACACAAGAAGGAAAAAGCCTGTTCTACTGAAATACCCAGCCTGATTCTGAGACCAAAGGCTTGGGAAATACTGGAAACTAACCATGTACCTACCCTCCTGAAGATTCCTTCATCACTCTGGATTACTGTCATCTGCCGTGAGACTGCATGCAGGACAGATGTGCTCTGAGCCATCCAGGCTCACTTTGCTGCAGTGACCCCAGCCTCTCCACGCTGCACACAGGCAACTGACACCCAAAAGGTGTGCATAAGCACCTAAAAGTGTTCTCCAGTGGTCCAATGTCTGTAAAACACCTAAACCCCTGGGACTAAGTGGCTCAACTAGTCCAAAAATTTGCTTAAGTGCATGATTGGTCAGCTAAATATGTTCAAAACATATTTTCTTAACATTCTTTTCTTTTCTTAACATTCTTTTCTTAACATTCTGTTGCATCTACCTTCCCCATCTTTACATGGTGGGGATATTAATAATAATATATTTGTATCAATTTACATAGAGTTCTCAGGAATTAATGGGGAATAGGCATAAACTTCAATTAATTCACATTAATTGAAACCGGAGAAATACATAATAGCAAGAACAACCACGGGAAAGTTTATCGAAATCCATAAATTCAAATCAAATGGGTTCTGAAATTTACCCAAGAGAAATAGTGACTGTCACTGAGCCAGGCCCTTGGAGTGGTTTAAATTTATCCAGTGATTTTAATCTTTCCTTTTGCCAGTGTTGATTAAAACTTAGAAAACCTCACAACACTGAAGAGTACCAAAGAACAACGAAATGTACAAGGTACAGATTCTTAAGTTTTACATCCAGAGATGGGTGATTTTCAAACTAAAATAACTTGTTTGTTCAATACCCAACCAACCCACCACCACCAACAACAACCACAAAAAAACAACAACAAAAAACCCCAAACTCAACATTTTGGGAGCAAAATATGCATTTTGCCTTTTAACTCTGTGGCTCAAATCCAGCATGTGGAGGTTCAAGGATGATAAACAACTTTATTTGATAAGCTATACAATTAAAATCTCATTCTTCAGTGCAATGGCTGAATGAGAGTCTAAAGCCAAATTCAGACCATCAGTCAAGAAAAAGAATGTGAGGAGTGAGCAGCCAAAGGGAAGATATTTGGAAGTGATGATAGTCAAATGCTTTTTCTGGAGGGTTATTCAATTCCATACCTATGTGCTCATTCAAATACAAAACACTCACTTTATAAAGTCTATGGAGGTATTTCCGTATCAGAAGACAGATGTTAGGAACATTTCTTCCTCCCTGCTGTCAGCTAGTAAGATAATTCTACCTGTATTGTTTCACTAGTTACTGGTAAATTCTTCATCTTAGGATCAATGCTTAGAGCTGGGTTTTGAAGGTTCAGTCTTGGTGAAACTTGAAATGAGCTGTGAACTGGCATCTTTTGTGCATCTCCAGTAGAGAATCATAAAATGGTTTGGATTGGAAGAGACATTTAAAGGTCATCTAGTCCAACCCTCTGGCAGTGAGCAGGGAAGGACTTCTTCAACTAGATCAGCTTGCTTAGAACCCCCCATCCAACCCCACCTTGAATGTTTCCAAGGATGGTGCATCTACCACCTCTCTGAGCAGCATGTTCCAGTGTTTCACCACCCTCATAGTAAAAAATTTCTTCCTTGTATCAAGTCTGAATCTATCCTCCTTTAGTTTAAAACCATTACCCCTTGTCTTTTCACCACAAGCCCTGCTAAAAAGATTGTCCTCGTCTTTCTTATAGGCCCCTTCAATTATTGAAAGACTGCAATAAGTTCTCCCTGGAGATTCTCTTCTTCGGGCTGAACAACCCCAACTCTCTCAGCCTTTCTTTATAGTAGGAGAGGTGCTCCAGCCCTCAAGTAGTTTTTGTGGCCTTCCTCTGGTCTGGACCTGCTGTAACAGTTCCATGTCCTTCTTGTCTTGAGGGCTCCAGAGCTAGACACAATACACCAGGTAGGACCTCACTGTAAAGATTTGCCTTCCTTGACCACCCTTCTTTTGATGTAGGCCAGGATCTTGTCTTCTGGGCTGCAAGTGCACATTGTTGGCTCACATTCCATCTTTTCATCCACCAAGAATGCTGCTGTATGAAGAATGCCATTGAACAAAGTGTGTGCTTTTCACCTCACATGCACCAGTGCATTTCATCACAACAACAAGCAGCACAATCGGTCACAAAGAGGGAAAACAGATTTCAGAGAGCTCAAATCTGTCAACAAACTACAAACTGACAGATGGACAGAAGTGAAGCAAAATTCCTACTCCTCTTTGCTGCAAGCAGCCCTGAGGCACAAGGAGGCACAGTTAAAGAGGAGCAGAAAAGCTCTTCCTTCTCCCCAGAGCTGCAGGGGTGACTCTAGCAGAAGGCAGACAGCTGGGCAGCTGGGGGAAGTCTGCGTTACCTGTATTACAGTCACACCAAAGACTTCCACTACTTTCTGCCTTGACTGTCTCTCACCAAAAAAATTACTCAGTTTGCTTGCAAGAAACAATTAAATACTACAAAGATCACAGACATCACAGAAACATTCAAGTTGGAAAAGACCCTCAGGATCACCAAGTCCAACCAATAACCCTACTCTACAAGGGTCACCCCTAAACCATAACCCCAAGCACCCAATCCAAACCACCTTTAAACACATCCAGGGTTGGTGGCTCAACCACCTCCCTGGGCAGCCTATTCCAATGCCTGACCACTCTTTCTGTGAAAATTTTTTTCCTAATGTCCAGTCCAAACCTACCCAGTCGTAGCTTGAGGCCATTCCCTCTTGCTCTATCACTAATTACCTGTGAGAAGAGGCCAGCACCATCACAGGCAGATAAGAGCGTGCAGTCGTATTAAATATGTGGATGCTACCAAACAACCTCTCAATCCATGCTGTCAGGTTACCTTTTCTGTTGTATTTGTGTTATTGGTTGTATTCTGGAAGCCTTGGACAATGCCAGAAATGCACAATGGCCCAGCAAATCCCAGCAAGTCAGCCAAGTAACGGAAGGTGCTGCTGAGAAGAATCGGGCGTCCAAAAGCAGTGTACATGGCCAGCCATATGGAGGGGCTCCGGTTGGGCTGCTCTGCTACCTTTTTCTGGAAAACAGAGAGACAGGTGTCAATGCACCAAGAAGAGGCCTCCGTGGTTGCATATGGACAATTTCATTTCATTCGTGACTGGGTACCAAACGCTTCCTGAAGGCTGCCTGGGAGCAGATGAGGCAGCAAACGTGCTGTAGATATCAACAGATTTCAGAAATTCTTCACAGCAAATTCAAACTCTGCCGCTTCTTGGTAACTGAGACTCCTCTCTAAATGCTAACTCTTTTCTAAACCTGTGAACATATGAATGCAAATGCAGATTAATCACATCAGCAGAGAGCCATTGCTCCTTGTCACATGTGCACTGAGGAAAAGGTCTGCCCTTGCTGACATGGGCAATCTGGACTTTCACAGTAGGTATGAAACTACTTGAACCAGTGAAGGCTTCTGATGTGAGAAAAGAATTGAATTAAAAAAACCAAGATACTGAGACACCTACAGGAACATTGTTTTATTTCATTTATCTGGGTTTTTTTGGTGGGTTTTTTGTTCATTTGTTTGGGTTTTTTTTCCTCTATCTTTTGGATGCCTTCCAGGAAAAAACACTTCAGCTGATCACTAATTAGTCTGCTATGTTGGTAGGTAAGATTAAATCAACTAAGGCTCCTTTCTAGCCTTCAGTTCAGGGAATCTATGAAATATCACAATGCTTGCTCTAAAACACCAAGCAGATATCTCTGTATCTAGCCAGAGGAGCTCTGATATTTCTGAGGTCCTTTCAATCTAAAGAAGAAAGAGTTTTGCTTAACAGACCTGTGGTCTGCAGAGTGTTTCCTTGTGCTTCAGGCTTTTGACACTTTAAAAAAGCTTCTGTCGTTTTTCAAGCAGCACGGATGCCTGCAACCCAAGCCAAGCTCTCTTGAGTGTTCACAGAGACATTTAAGTACAACCCAGAAATAACAAGCCCTTGCCTCAGCAAATCAACCAAAGAAAAGCAAGTTTGCCTGTACCCTGCCTGGCTGCCTTGTCTTTTTGACTCCTGTCTGCCTTTCCTTTTATGTCACTTCAGCAGTAAGACAGAATATGTGCATGGTGCCAAAAATGTACAAGTGTACAGAAGGGCCAGATGGCCCTCTGGCTTCTAGAGACTAGACCAGAATGGTCATACCCAATGCCAAGAAGCTTAGTACACAGAAATAAGCAGCATGGGGGCAAATTTGAGCTAACATTTCAGGGAGTGGAATGAAAGAATGAAGCTGCTGCTTCTGATGAGGGAAAGGGTACAAGGGCTTCAGGTGAGTTTCCCAGGCAAAAGGCTCTGAAATTCTTGCCTAATAGGTTTTGAGTCAGACTTGCACTACAGAGGCTTCTGTCATACTTCTCAAATGAATGATCTGCACTTTACCAGCTTGATAGGACTTATTAGGAAACACATCTGTTGTCTTTTGGAATAAAATGGCACATACTTGTGTCAGTGGGCAAAACTTCATATGGTAGAAGCCAGCAGAATTCCCTCTAGTTGAATATGATTTTCAGGAGTTGTTCACTGACATCAAAGAAAACAAGAAAAGGTTGAACTCAGTGTTCACAGACTCCATGGTTATACAAGTGGCACTATGCTATTTTAGCAGGGTACTGCAGCCATCAAAACTTCATCTCAGACCTACTGGTTTACAGTCCTGTGTGCTCGGGACACAGGTTTGGCAAACAGGGGTTTTGAGAAAACAGTCAGCAAAACTTCACCTGACTCCTTTCTCTCATGCTATTATTTGTAGAGAACTCCAACAGGTTTCTGTTTTCAAGGTATGCAGAAGGGATAGAAAGACAACATCACACAAGCTGTCTCAAAGATATTTTAGAATAGAGAATATTCATGGTCATATTCAGCATCTTTCCTCAAGGCACATGATAAGAAGGGTTTGGAAAAGACCAGAAGCCTTCTTTCTGCAGGAGCACGGAGTAGAGCTGAGATCAGCTATCTCCAAGCACAGGCAGGGGTAACTCAACTTAATCCAAAGGATGCTGGGGGAGCTTCTCTTGCTAGCTCCAGAAGATTAGTGTAAAATACACCCTGGCAGCAGAGACAGTGATAGATCATCGCTTTCATATTGCAGACCATGCTTCAACCTGAAGAATTTTCCTCATTCTGGGGCTGTTTTCTGATCTGACCATGCACAAACCAAGATATTTTTCTGTGGGAGTGAACTGCAGTGAATTCCACTGCCTGGCTCTTTGAATTGGCTTTAGCTCTTCGGTTTACTTTACCTATGAAGTTTACTCTAGGGTTACAGCCTGTTTTCAAATACTAGCACAAATGTGCTAGAGGCTGTGGTAATCTCCAGACTTTAAACAATCATGGAAACAACCCAAAATCTGTTGTAAACCAGTTTTATAAATGTAGGCATGTGTAGCTATCAGTGACAGTTCTGCAAGTCTTCATACATGCATGGCATGCTGAGGGAAGCTACACACTGAAAGTTCACACACACAGGCAATAGCCCCTTTAGGTTGCCTTTTGGCAGCAGAACCACATCTTTGTGCAGGCACACAAGGTATCTGCACATGTAAAAGAGATACAGACAAATGCTTGCACCCACTCATCATGCCTGTCATTAAGAATGGCATAGAGACTCAGATCCTTGGGGCGTGTGGGTTCCTAAGAGTCTTTGGTTTCTTTAAGTAGGATTTTTAAGGAGCTGGCCTAAAGGATGCACTACTTTGCTGTGAAAAGCACAGATCAAATGACTCTATTTTCTGCTTAAAGCAGGTCTCTAGTCACTGTAAGCATCGACTGCAAAAGGAAAGTGGAGCAATCTAAATCTATTAAACCAAAAATCATCGTACTGCTTAGGTTTCATTTCACAGGGCACAGAAAGGATCCTGCAGCTCCATCCTTTGCTAGGAGCAGAGAGCTGCTCCTCCTGACTTCTCCTTGCCTTGCAGTTCTAAATTTTAAACTGAGTGGAAACATCTTTATATGGTGTGTGCAGGGATGGGATTTATATGTTTCTGTCCTATATGTTGCATTTTCCAAAGGGCTTGCTTCTGAGTGATTGCATTCCCTCTGTTTATGCTTTAGAGTTTATACGTATGGACAAATCAGGGAGGTAGGCTCTCAAATCCTTCCTCCCTTCTGCAGAACAAAATCTTTCTTCTTCTTCTTTTTTTTCTTTTTCCCCAGCAGAAATTAAATAGATTTTCCCCTTCTAAATACATCCAGAAATTTCTCAGGAAACTCCTGCCCTACACAGTGTGTTTGTCCAATATGGTTTAGTACTGGGTCTGGCTACATTGGAGTTAATTTTCTTCATAGCAGCCCATGTGGTTCTGTGTCTTGGATTGGTGACTAAAACACTTGACAAGGCACCAGTGTTTTGCCTATTCCTGAAGTATACTTTTGATTCTTTCTCTTTGTGGAGAAAAAAAATAAGATGAGTATTTCCAGATGAAACTATGTTTTCTAATTTAAGATGCTTTCTCAAGTAGCTAAGATTTAAACACAGCTTTCCCTTTTAAAATGAAATCCAGCAAGTGACCAGTCTGTTATGGTTTTACTTTCCAGTTGCTCTCAGTCTGGCAACTCTCCTCTACTGTAAATTCACCTAAAACCAAACAGTGACTATTGGATCGGAACTTCCTAGGTCAAGTTTCACCTTGGAACAAACAGTCCTAAGTTAAAAATTCCTAAAACTAGGGTTTTATTAAAGCACAAAAACTTCGGTAGGATTTCTAAGGCCAAACAGTGACATGAAGATCTTTGGTTACCTTTTGTTCCTCATATGCTTCTTTGAGACAAACATAATTTGTCAGTGCTCTCATTGCAATTGGAAGCTTTCCGATGGCCTTCAGGTCCACAGGTTTCTTGTGAGCTGATATGATGAGAGTGTTCATCCACCAGTAAGTTGCCTTTGAGAGCAAATTGACAAATGGCTGCAGAAACCTCACCCCCAGGTCCTGCAGATCCTCTGGGGGCTTTACTTTCTGAGGGTTCATGAAAAATACATACCTCTGGAAAGGAGAAAATAGGTAGCACACGCTTAGGAATTACCTTAACAATAGTAATTTTTTCTAGTTAAAATTATGTATAACACAACTATAGTGTCAAATTAGCATTTAAAGGTTGAGATTGAGATTGAATATAGATTTGCATGGAAAGAGAGGCATTTCCATTTTGACAACACAACTGTCAAGAACTTGAATAGATGATCAGGAGGCTGGAGCACCTCCGCTACAAGGACAGGCTGAGGCAGCTGGGGGTGTTCAGCCTGGAGGAAAGAAGGCTCTGGGGAGACCTAATAGCATCCTTCCAGTACCTCACATGAAGGCTGCAGAGGGACTGTTTGCATAGGCCTGCAGTGATAGGACAGGGGACAACATTTTGAAATTAGTGAAGGGAAGATTCAGATTGGATGTTAGAAACAAGTTCTGCACCATGAGGGTGGTTGGACACTGCAACAGGCTGCCCAGGCAAGGAGTTGAGGACCCATCCCTGGACTCAAGGTCAGGCTGGAGAAGGCTCTGAGCAACCTCATCTAGTGGAGGATGTCCCTGCTGATTGCAGAGTGGGTTGGACTGGATGACCTTTGCAGGTCACTTCCAACCCAAACCATTCTCTGATTCTATGAACGTGGGATGTGTAGCCTATGAGTACTACCTCTCTCTATCTGAAGAACAACAAAAAGAGAATTTTTGGGCTATAATTAAATTTTAAATTACCGTGGGTAAGAACATATGCTAACTTACACATTCTCTATAAATACAGTTTAACATATAGTTTAACATAGCATATACTGTGTAGATTACATACAGACATACCCTTACGTGCACAAATACTCATATATATACACATCTATATATATATCTACAGATACATATATACACACATATATATGTGTGTGTGTATATATATTGAGTATTTGTATATATATATATACACATAATATTTATTTATATATATATATACACACACACCTCTCTTATGAGAACAGACAGAAAGAGTTGGGGCTATTCAGTCTGGAGAAGAGAAGGCTCTGAGGAGACCTTCCAGTATCTTCAGGGGGCTACAAAAAAACTGATGAGGGACTTTTTAGGGTGTCAGGTAATGATAGGACTGGGGGGAATGGGAAAAAATAGAAATGGATAGATTCAGGTTGGATGTTTTTAAGACGTTCTTTACCATGAGGGTGGTGAGACACTGGAACAGGTTGCCCAGGGAGTTGGTGGAAGCCTCATTCCTGGAGGTTTTGAAGGCCAGGCTGGATGTGGCTGTGAGCAACCTGATCTAGTGTGAGGTGTCCCTGTCCATGGCAGGGGGATTGGAACTGGATGATCCTTGAGGTCCATCCCAATCCTAACAGTTCTATGACTCTATGAAATATGCAGTCTCTGTGTGCATACAAAGAGACACATAAATACTATGCCCAGGGGACACATCAAGGATGCCATCTCCTATCAATTTCTATAGAATCAACCAGACATTTACTGCTAGGCTAAACTTGGGCCTAAATGTGCCACAAGCCAGAATTGCTGAGACTAAAGATTCCTCTTCATCCCCAAGATACTGTTGATATCTTTTCAGGTCCTGATAAAGAAACCACATACCCTAACTCGGATGACATTGATCTCCACAGCCATCAGCAGCCCGTAGAGAATGACCATAATTCCAGTGATGCAGAAACGCAGCTGAGAGAAAGGCACACCATCCTGGCAGTATCTGACAAGCTTGATAGTTTTGGTGACAAAGGCCATTATCCAGTAAAGAAAGAGAGCTGTAAAACAGGTGCACATGCATAATTTACAAAAATTTTAAAAAAAATATCTACACTAGTGCTGCAGGAGTTTTAACTCTCTCATTCTGTGGTTTAGTGCAACGCAGCATGGTGACCCTCTATAGCATCAGCCTGCAGGTTGGTGATGTGTGATGTCAGCCAAAGTCAGCAACTCAGATTAGAGATTTGCTTTGTAATACCTTTTCCCAAGTCACTCTTTTCTTTCCTGGACCAATACTCTTCAAAGGCATCCACAATGGTGGGTCTTCATACAATTACAAAAGTCCACTGAAGGTAATCTGAAGGGGTACTTTGTTGTTAAAGTGAGGTAAAAGTCACTTATGAAACCTATGAGGAGAGGCTGAGAGACCTGGGGCTTTTTAGGTTGGAGAAGAGAAGACTGAGAAGAGGTTTAATAAATATTTATAAATATCTGAGGGCTGAGTGTCAAGAGGGAGGGGACAGACTCTTCTCAGTTGCACCCTGTGATAGGACAAGGGGTAATGGATATAAACTGCATCACAGGAGATTCCACCTCAACATGAGGAGGAACTTCTTCACTGTAGGGATCACAGAGCACTGGAACAGGCTCCCCAGGAAGGTTGTGGAGTCTCCTTCTCTGGAGACTTTCAAGACCCATTTAGATGTGTTCCTGTGAGACCTGTGTTAGATTTATGGTCCTGCTCTGGCAGGGGGTTTGGACTCAGTGATCTCCAGAGGTCCCTTCCAACCCCTAACATCCTGTGATCCTGTGAAACCTGACAAATATCATATTACCTCTTTGAAAAAGCAGAGGACATGACAGGTGAGCATATGGAAACATGCTCATTTTGGAAAAGAATTTGTATAGTTTAATTATATCTTGCATCCTGTCAGTGACTTGTCCAGGTGGTTGAGTTATGGAACATATTCATACATGTATGAAACATTATCTTACAGTGTCTTCTAAATTCTCCTGATCATCTCCTGACAGAGACAGTAGACTGCATAATTTCAGAATCAGCTACAAAGGATGCTGAGAAAGAGTGATCAGCACAGAGTGGTTTGTGATTAGCTTGCTATTAAAAGTGGCCTTTTAAAACAGCCCTTTTGAATGAAGACAAGTTTTTGTCATTTGTCAAAATAATGATGAGTGTTAAAAAAATTCCCTAAAACTCATGTTAGAAAGACAATAGGCATACAATGCTTTTTCTCCTGTGATCATCTTTTAAAATAGTTTCCAGTGTGTACTGGAAAGGTGCAACAACTCCTACAATACTACTACTTCAAAGAGCAGAGGATTTTTCCTCCCTCTTTTAATATTCTCACACTTTTCACCATATATATATATGTATATATATATATATATATACGCATATATGAACACACAAGCTAACTTTGGCTCAACAACTGGGTTTTGTAAGAGTACATTACTAGCAGACTTAGACTTACCCAGCAGTAACTTTGGAAAGTTAGATGTTTCAATATTATGATAATAGACTATGGATACCGTGGCAGCCACAAAGCCCATTATAGCTGGTAGAAAGAGATGCAGATGTCGAGATTTCATTTGTCTGAAAATAAATAAGGGACACATTATTGATACTGGTGTCTTTTCCACCATTGTTACATTTCTAGATGTTTTGCTAATCTGTTTATTTAAGAGGACAAATATGACTTTCATAAATATGATTTTCATAGGGATAAAAATGAGCTGGCAATGGCCACTTGCAGCCCAGAAGGCAACGGTGTCCTGGGCTGCATCAAAAGAAGTGTGACCAGCAGGACGAGGGACATGGAAATGATAGGGCAGGTTTAGAGGGAGACATGAAGATGATCAGAGACCTGGAGGACCTCCCCTATGGGGACAGGCTGACAAAGTTGGGGCTGTTCACCCTGGAGGAAAGAAGGCTCCAGAGGGAGCTTAGAGCAGCCTTCCAATACCTGATGGGGGCCTATAAGAAAGCTGGGAAGAGATTTTTTAGAAGGGCTTGTAGTAATAGGATGAAAGGGAATGGACTGAAGTTTGAGGAGGGCAGATTGAGACTGGAGATTAGGAAGAGATTCTTGACAGTGAGGGTGGTGAGACACTGGAACAGATTGCCCAGGGAGGTTGTGGATGCCCTCTCCTTGAAGGTGTTCAAAGCCAGCTTGGATGAGGCCTTGAGTGACCTGCGATAGTGGAAGGTGTCCCTGCCCATGGCAGGAGTGTTTGAATTAGATGATCTCTAAGGTTCCTTCCAATCTAAACCATTCAATGAATCTATGAAAAATAGGTTTTTTCATGTGAATGCTTTAACTTTGGCCAGTATTTACTTTCCATTATAGCTTGAGAGAAGAGTAACAAAGCACTAAGAATAATAATTTCACCTTCATCCCCTTAAAATCCAGATAATTCATGAGATTATGCCCCAGATAGTTCATGAGATTATGCTTCATCTATTTTTGAGGAAAAACTTCCTAGGCAGCCCACTAGTCATTAACAGTATACATTAATGAATGCCATTAGCTCGGTTATCTACTGACCACCATCACTTACGTATCAGAAACTATGCCCTCTGCTATTTCACACACATGTACGAACAGGAGGGTGAATGTCAGGATCCACCGCAGGTTGTGCCCAGGGAAGTGCAGCCAGGTGTTGTGGTGAATCTGGACTTTGGAACTTTGGCTTCCCCAGCCTGGGAAATAATAGCAATGAAAGAGGAAGGTTATCATACAGCCAGCCAGTGAGTGATACAGTTATCAATTCCCTATTTTAATCCATAGGCCACACTCAGTAGTGTATAATCAACACAAAATTTCTATGAGACTATAAGGGCTGTTGTCACTATTAAGATGATGCAGGAGCATTGGGGTTGCCATATAGCTCCCCATAATTTAGATCTGCCCATGCAGACAGCAGGACAATAGACTTCCCTAGGAGAAGAGGCCACTGGAGAAGACAAAGAAACATCTCAAAGTTTTACCCTCAGACAACAGGGACTGACAGCTCTTCACATCCTTATAAACGTGAATGAGGTCACCCCTCAGGCTCCTCTGCTCCAAGCTAAAGAGCCCCAGCTCCCTCAGCCTTTCCTCACCAGGGAGATCTTCCACTGCCTTCAGCATCTTTGTGGCTCTGTGTTGGACTCTTTTAAGCAGT
Source organism: Indicator indicator (assembly GCF_027791375.1). Lineage (NCBI taxonomy): Eukaryota > Metazoa > Chordata > Aves > Piciformes > Indicatoridae > Indicator > Indicator indicator. The sequence continues at coordinate 18,675,524 of NC_072023.1, forward strand.
TTCCTGAGATCCTTCTTGAAGTGATGGCCCAGTATTCCAGATGTGACCTCACCAGGGCAGAGTAGAAGGGCAGGAGAATCTCTCTTGATATACTCACCTCAGTCCTTCTAATCCACCTCAGGATGCCCTAGGCCTTCTTGGCCGCAAGGGCACATTGCTGGCTCATGGACATCCTTCTGTCCACCAGCACCATGAGGTCCCTTTCCCCTGTGCTGCTGTCCACCAGGCCAGTCCCCAACCTATACTGTCCCATGGTTCAAGTGCTTATAGGGTTGCACAGCTCTATGGAATCACTCACCGATGAACAAAATTGGGAAGGTGATAAACAGCAAGAAGACATGAGGGACCAAGTTGAGAGCATCCACAAAGCAGACATTCCTTAGCACACCAGCACTGATGTTATAGGCTGAAGCATTGTCGTTACCACAGAACGCGAGCCTCATCGCTTCCAGGAGTTCTGACTGCTACATAAAAAAAAGAGAGAGGATAATTGACTACCCAAACTGCCACCATTCCCTTTAGCATAACACAAAATAAATAAAACAAGGAGATACAGAAGGAGCACACTGAACAGCCCATAGAGACATATTTAGTTGTGTGTTGCAAAGGCTTTTGAACCCAGTCAGGTAGAAGCACATTAGAATGTAGGCTCTGGTTATACTATACATACTCATTAAACACACTGCACAATGTCTTCTGCTGTTCTTTTTATGCTCAAGTGTATTGCTGCAAGAGAAAGAACAAGAAAAACTTGAAAAAATTATTTTATTTTCTCATAAGGAAAGTCAAAAGCATATAAGCTCACTCCTCTTTGTTACTGCTTCTTTGACGATCCAGTGTCCTCTGTGCAACATCTTTCATTGCACTAAATTTCCAGTGCAAGCTTTGAACCTTTAATATTTGTAATTTGGCAGCTTTTCATTCACTGATATTTTTTATTTCTTCATTGTCCCATAGAACAGCAATGGTCCTGCACAGCAGTGATTACCAGTAACTTGTAACTAAAGTAGGTTGTATTCAAGATTGCATAGGCAGAAAAAGTCAGGATTTATGCTTGATCCTGCAAATCCTTATGCACGTGCTCAGCCTCATCTAAGCAGTTCTCTGACTTCTGTGATTTCTTATGAGATTATCTTTGTACACCAAGATAAACTCAAGCATTCGTGCTTGCAGGGTATGAGCCATAGTATGACCTAGAGTTATGACCAGCTTCTGGCTTTTATCAACCTGTGCATGGTTTACTTAATCATTCTTTAAAGAGAGATGAAAGAAAATTGCAACCAAAATGTTTCCTTGATAGTTTCTTTCTCCTAGACTTACATACAGCAACGTAATGCTGGGGGATAGTTTGTATAAACTCATTTGCTCACATCCTTTAGCCCAAATTTTACATCCTTGAAAGGGAAAGAATATCTTTAATTCAACACATCTTTGTATACTTTGGTGAATGCACCTTTCTGCTACAACACTGGTGCTAATGAGTTTTGCAGAATCAGAACAATATAAATGCAAAAAATGCATGATCACTCCTAGAAAAGCAAAGATAGTTGAATGGAGAGAAAAAGGTTTTCCTTCTTTCCTCAAATAGTACAGATTAGTTCTCTGAGCCTAGTTGTAAGCATAACATGGTAGGTATAAACTAGTAAAGCACTCTATTAGAAAGAACAGAAATATATAGATCACCAAAAGAACTTTAAACCTCTGCAAAACCCCTTTTTGGCCTTTAACTCACTTTATGCTGGATCTGAAAAACACAATCCATAGTGAAATGCATCAGTGAAGTTTGTAAAGGAGTTTCATCGAAAAGAACATGATAAATACAACCCCTCTTCCAAATGGATCAGCAGTTTATGGTCTGAGATTTTCCAGAAGCTAAGTGTAACTCAGAGTCATATGGTGGACTGCAAATGCAAGCATGCACTTACTGTGCTGCAAAACCTCACAGGCAACCCACTTAATTCTCAGTAAAACACAACCTGATGGAGAGCTTGGCCCATTCTCTACAATAAGCAGAGTGATATGACCACTATCTTTTGTTTGTATATAAAAATGCATTCATCAATGCATATGAGAGGTAGCATAAAAAACCATTATGTTAATATGAGTTCTGTCTAAATAGACGTGGGGAAAAGACTGGGGAGTTATTAGCAAAACAAATATTGAACTTCAGAAGGAAAAAAAATCCTACAGAGATTGTTTTTGTTTAATTTGTAAAAGCTTGACATGTTTCCTTTAAGAAAAACATAATGGTAATGATAATCTCTTGAAAATCAGAAGTGGTTTTTCCTCATTTTTATCAAAGGTCAGAAGTCCAAGGGAGTTCTGCTGGGAATTTTCCTCCCATTCCCACAAATAGGACTCCTTTTCTGAGACAGCACAAGATGCTATTGTGGTCTTGTGGTTGGACTGGTAGCGAAAGGCAAGAGGATCCTGGGTTCAAATGAGCACTGAATCACTGTCTTCCAGTGTAGCTTTTGGATTATGGTCAAAAATTAATTTGGGAGAAAGGATTAAAAACATCTGCAAGAGAAGCTAAGGGAGATGCTGGGGTTTGTCCTTTTTTCCTGGAAGGTAAGTGGAATATTGGTAGTAGACATTCCCATGGAAGAAAGAATATTAACTGGAGGGCTACTAACTGGAGAGTGCTGCTAGCTAAGGCCTACCATCAATTTGTAAAGGTTTCATATCACACCTCAAACAACAGTCCCTAAAAGCTTTCAAGAAAGGGATATTCTTCAAGAATCCCATCTGCATCTTCACAAGAATCTGTGCTATGCCTCATTTTGTGATGGGCTGAGTCCCATAACACACTCTTAAAACCAACTATCCTTTGCACACTGTCAGGGTTGAGGGAAGAATCTGGCCCTATTGTTGAGACTGATGTATGGAAACAGTCTCCATCATACCAAGGAGACTTTGCAAGAATAGATATAAACAATCAATTTATAACACTTTGGTTAAAGGTTCGTTTCAAACTAGAGGCAGAATTTGTCTTATTGTAAAATGAGATAGGAAAGTCAAACAGTCTATGTTAGTTTGTTAAAAAGCCCACAGAGAACAACAACAAAAAAAGATTGCATTGCCAATAAAATGAGATAGGGCAGTTGGCAATGTACTGCCAAGCTTTTAAATTAAAAAACACTTCCTCATTAATCAGCACAACCAGTGACCATGTCCATTAAAACTCCACGGCCTTAAACCTTATCAAAACATTCTGATCAGTGTCATAATGCTGTGTTGACACAATGCAGCTCATGATTTGACCTCATAAAATGCCCACCAGGTACAACTTCCCTCTTTAGCAGCGCCTGCTTCAGGACACACATCTAGTACCATATGGCAGTGATAGGGAAGAGAGAACAACTGCAAGAAGCATTAATAGCCCCATGATCCATCAGCCTCCATTCAAACCCATAAATCCATTTCTTTATCACCACTGTGCTAGAAACTAACTATGGCTAGTAGTGGAGGACTCATGTTCTGCATCTGTTGACATATGTCAGCTTTCATAGACACATTCTGGAGTTTACCCAGGCAGGCTGAAGTGGTAGTCCTCTGTAGTAGACGCTCTTCAAGAGAGGCACATGAAAATATGCTCCAGCACATTAGAGCTTTAAGAAATAACTTTATCTCCAGTGTGCCTCACAAGGAGCAAGAAACCACTCCATCATTCCCTTCCCATCCGTTTCTGGTGCAGAAGCTAAATCCAACATACCCTCCACACTTTTGCTCATGTGACTCAAACCACTGGACCTTGCTCTGTTAGTTGTTTGGGTTTTTTTTTGACAGCTTAGACAGGAGGCTCTGGAGATGTGCTGATGCACAGGCTTATCACCTTAGGCATAAAGCAGGCCATCCACTTTCTGCTTCTTCACTCAAGTTTCACAGACATTGGAAATATATTGGATGACATTATACTGACATGTAAGGGAGGACACTTTGCATTTACAGGCAGTGTGAATGAGGTTCCCATTTGGTTCAAAGCTGAAATTAGCCCTTACTTTCTGTTGCACCAGGGCATGCCTTCCAGAAGCTCATTTTCCTTGGCCTAGGATTTAACAAGCTGTGCTTGTTTCCAAAGGACAGGACAGAAAAGTCCCTAAAGCAGAACGACTAGACCTTGATTTCTCTACACAGTATTGGGCATCTTGAAACAATGCTTGCACAGCTCCAACAAAGTTAATGGGAGACGGCCCATGACAGGTTTCCAGATGCAAATTGCTCATGCAGGGAAACAATGTAACCTTCAGTTTTCTTCAGGGAAATATTTGACAACATAAGAGCAAAATTTCTCATGCCCACACTCAGATCTCATGCTTGTAAAGTTCATTGTAGCTATAGATGGACACATCCTTATGATTGCAAAGAATGCAAGTAGCATGTTCAAAAGCTTCAGATTAATTTGGGAATCCAAGATGGGTTTTCAAACAGTATTTGCAGTTAAAAACAATGAGATCTAGATCAGGTTGCCCAGAGCCACATCCAGCTTGCCTTAAAACATCCAGGGATGGGGCTCCCACCAGCTCCCAAACAAAAATCAACCAAAAACTAATAGCTGCACTTCCTAATTAAAATATACCATCTTACAGAGCATACTTGGGTCTTAGCTCAGCTTGGGTTTTTTTGGTCTTGCATATAATTTGCATTAAATGCCCATATATAGATAGATAGATAGATAGATAGATAGATAGATAGATAGATAGATAGATACATATAGATAGGTATGTGTATACATATATATAGGCTGGAGAAAGCACTCAGAGATTTACAAAAGTAATTACTTCTTATCTTCTGAATAACTGAGTCATTACAAAAGCAAGAATTTATCTTTATTTCTTTAATTTCGCAGAGAAAATTTTAGCTAAGGACCAGTTATGAATTTCTAGGTTTGGATAAGCATAGGGAAAGGCCTAACTCTGAGTTTCTCCATAGATTTTAGATCAGTGCTCTGAATCTTTTCCCTTTCTAGGTACAAACCTACCAGTTCATTCTTCTTACCTTCCTAAAAGCACAGGACCTGATGCATTTTATGTGATCCACCATCTGTGCATTGTTTGCAGAGAGGTAATAGCAGAAAGTGCTGCCCCTTTAAAATCTATTCTATCAAAACCAGTCCTGTACAAAATATAATTTCCCCTTTTTATTCCTATTTCAGCTGTGACCACCTATTCTAGAAAGACCCCATTTCCTTGATAATCACTGTCCCTGTTACCCTGGGCCTCAAGGTGATGAATTACCTGATACTTGTCAGCACTCACACCATTAACTGCCATAGAGCAGCAGCCTGATCCCAGTGTCACTGAAGCCAATGCAAAGAGTCTCAGGTTTTTGGTACAGGCTCTAAACACAAAGAAAATCACAACAGCAGTGGTGCTAAACAGGCTGCTGGCTCTGAAAAGCGTTTCACACAGACATCTGCAGTGGTCTCATACATCGGGATTTTTTTTTTTTCTGGTTTTGGTAAGCTTCTTAACACAATGCAATTTCCACCATCAGAGTGCTGCACTGCCTGTTGTAAACCCTTCGACTTCACATGCCAAGACAGGACAGTTTAAAAAAAGAAACATAACCTTGTGAGCAGCAGCAAAGAAAACAGCAGGAGGGGAGCGGTAAAGGCTGAGAATGCCTGTGAATGGAAAAGGAAAAAGAGACTGAGGTTGTAATCCCAGCAAAGAGCGAGGAGCAGCCCTGTCCCACAGATATAAAGGGAAGGAGGAGGAGGTGGTTAGTGGGAAATAATGGGGGAGGATCATCGCATGCCCCGTTTGGTTGCTGAATGTTAGATCAAACTCTGTAGCTTACCTTCGTAAACACAAACCCAAAATACCAACCCAGTCACTCGGTTGTGCTATGTGATCAATATCATCCCGATGGCAGGATTTTCCTCCACTTAGTGAAGCTGCTCCAAGCCCTGGAGTGGATTATTTTTAGGCTGGTGATGGGAAGATCAGCTGCTGCCTCCTATCGAGTTTCCAAAGTGCACAAACTCTTCTTGCCTTTCTCATACGCTGAAGGGGGCAGGAAACTGGGAAGAGACAGGCAAGCAAAAAGCACCAATTTTTTGCCTCCTGAAGCTACAGTCCCCTGGGACTTCTGCTTGCTTTTATTTTCGTTTTCCCCTCACTGGGCTAGTAAGATTCCAAGAGGCTGCATTACAGCACATGGGCTATTAGTAGATTCTGAAGTAATCGATTTACACAAGGTAGTCTCACTTTTGGCAGGCTTGCAGGGATTCAGCTTTTGATTTCTTTTGAATTAATCTTGGATAATTTGAATTTGAGAGCACAGTTTTGCACATCTTTTATCATCTTGATCGGATGAGAAAAAAGAAGCCTACTCCAGTATTTTACTTCACCCTAGATCCCTCCAGGCTCTTCTGCTTAAAATACAGATCAAATCCCACTTTTTGATCACATGGAGTTGTTTCTCTTGAAACAGATTTTTTAAAGCTTGAAATAAAACTCAAAAGCAGTGTGGTGCTCGTACCAGGAGTATAGTTTTCAATACCATAGCCCTTATGTACAAGGGATAAATGTTTTTTGGCTGCAAAAAAAAAATTTTGGATATGTTTACTTAGAAAGAAGACTTGAGAGAGCCCCACATCCAGTCATTTGGTTTCCTTGCTCCTTTTCTTTCACCGCTATTGAACCAAGATATACCAAAGTTGAGACTGTCCATCATGACCATTTCACTTATAACTACAACTTGAGGCCACTGACAGCAAAGACCTGGGAGTTGGTGATGTAATACAGGATGCTTGGTAGGGCGTTTTTGAGCACAGCTATTCGGTCATTAGGTATCAGAAATGGAAGCCCCGGGAGAGAATTTGCTTAGATCTTGTGGGATCCAGGGGTTGCATCTAGATCACTAGAGAACAAATGGTTTTCAATGGATTGAGGTCAAAGATGTTTTCTTGTTATGAAAGGGATTACAATGAGCTCTGAGCTGAGAATGTAGTTTGATGGCTGAGGCCAAACACGTCAGTACTCATTAAAATCTTAGCAAGCACAGTTTGCTCCTTTTCCTCTGACATTTCTTACCTTATGATTGTGGGGATAAGAAAGGGGAAACCTCAGTGGAAACCTCAACTCAGCATTACACAGAGCAACTGAGACATTCCTCAACATGCCTTCAAGGCACTTACATTTGGCGGGGGGTGGGGGGGGTGTGGGAGCAGGTCGTGATGGTGTTTTTTTCCCATCCCTTTTGTGCATTACAAATTGCACATTACAAACTACATTCAAAACTGTAGAAAAAAAAAGATTGTGGATCAAAAGCTTCTGAGTCCTCCTGTAGACCTGTGTTTTGTTAAGGAACATAAAAATAAAACCTTTAACCCATTTAGTCATCATGTACAACAGCATGTCACAACAGCATTTCTGAATGTTTCAGACAGAGGTGAGTAGTGTTTATGGTCACAATTTTCTTTCACAAAACACAGCAGTTTGGCTCACTGTCATTCAGCTGTGTCATTTCTACCAAATTGTTTTAAAAGGAAAAAAACCCCAAAAAAGACAAAATAAGCATGGAAGCAGCCAGCATGTTTCATTTTGCTGCTTCTAAATGAAGTGCATTCATTCCTCTACATGACAAGCTAAAATGTTTTGAAATGCATTTTTAAAAGGAAGAAGAAACATCAAAAGCCCTTAAATGTCAGAAAACATTCTGCTCTGACAGGAAATTATTTTTTGTACCCAGGCTTTTCAATTTGCTGGCTGGGGAGAGGGAAGAATAAAGCAGCAATAGTGGGAATCTAAAATGGTCTTGGTTGTGTTTGGACCTGTAAATGAATGGAAAAAGTCAGATCCCATTCTCAGGCATTCCCCTATGCAACCTGTCACCAATTTTAGTTTTAGTTTTAGTCCCTAGAAGGCAAGAGCTCTGTTACCACCATCTCCCAAAGCTCAAGCTATCTTGGCTGAAAACCTAACTGGGTTCCAGCACCTCCTGGGCCAGGTGCAGCGGCTGGGCAGGGATGGTGGGTGGCAGGCATAATGGTCCAGATCCCAACAGTGGGGTATGGGGAGGGATGTGCAGCCCCCTGCCAACCACTGAGGGAGGGATATGCTCCTGCCCTTCCACTCACCAAGGGCGTGGCCCCTACTGCTCTCCTGTTGGGCAAAAAAAAAAAAAAAAAAAAAAATCTAAGCAAACCTTACAAATCCTCTGAGTTTTGGCTCCTCACTCCAAGGCAGGTGAAATGGGCTGCTCAGCTCTGGCAGTGATTTCCATGTCATGGTGTGCTTCCATCAGCTTGGCTGGCTAAACCCAAAGGAACTGAAATAGTGATTTCAGATGATGACAGCTCGCTTCACATTTTCCATATTGCAGACCAGTCCATAGGTCTCTCTTTAAGTGCACTTTATGGCACACCCACACTAACAACCAACTTACTGGCCCATAATCAGCTCTCAATCGTTAGCCAAACTCAGGGAGGTGCATGCAGTCTTTCCCATTTCTCAGGTGATGACCTGAATTCACCATCATTTCACCCAAGAGCACAGGTTGTTTTGATTGATTGTTGTTTTGGAGAAAACCTCTCAAGGATACTGTGCTGAGCAAGTGGAGATAAACCACTTGGCCCATTACAAACTTACGTGCATGGAGCAATAGGACAAAGGGCAATGGTTTGAAACTAGAGCAGGGTAAATTTAGGTTGCAGATCGGAAAGAAGTTCTTTACAATCAGAGTGGTGAAATACTGGAACAGGCTGCCTAAAGATGTGGTTGATGCCTTGTCCCTGGAAACATTCAAGCTCAGACTCATTGTGGCCCTAGGCAGCCTGATCTAGTTGGAAGAGCCCCTGCTGAGTGCAGGGGGGTTGGAGAAGATGTCATGTGAGGGTCCCTTCCAATCCAATGCCATCTGTGAATCTGTGAACTTATACCAGGGCTCTATCTTAATACAGAAAGATAAACAAACGCTGGGAGTAAATTATATAAGATGCACTCTATCAAGTCTTTATTTTAGATCTAAATTTGTCACAGTGACAGAACCCTTGTTCTATGTCAGAACTTGTGCCATTATATAAAAAGGTCAAACTGACACAGCTTCGAGATCAAGAGGGACATGGAATTGCTGGAATTGGTCTAGAGGAGGGCCAGGAAGATGATCAGAGGGTTGGAGAGCCTCCCCTATGGGGTCAGGCTGCGAGAGCTGGGGCTGTTATTAGGAAGAAATTCCTTAGAGTGAGGGTGGTGAGACACTGGCACAGGTTGCCCAGGGAGGTTGTAGATGCCCCCTCCCTGGAGGTGTTCAAGGCCAGGTTGGATGAGGCCTTGAGCTACCTGGGCTAGTGGAAGGTGTCCCTGCCCATGGCAGGGAGGTTGGAACCAGATGATCTTTAAGGTCCCTTCCAACCTAAACCATTCTATGAATCTATGAATCAATTTTATCTATGCTCACAGCCCTATTTTGAAAAAAGGTTTGCTGTATTTGGTTTAATTACATACTGCCCATTTTATGTAAAAGAAATGGATCTAACAAGAAGATGTCAATAAAGTAGCAAAGATTTCATCTTCCATTTTAATTTTTTAATGTAATGGAAAATGCAGCCTGGTCTTTGAATAACTTCTCTGTCCCTTTTAAATATTTATTGTGATGGAGCTTGCAGGGGCTGGGGGGCAGGGGGAGGGAAGCAATATAAGCTTAACATTATTTGAAATATTTTCCATGTCCTTTTTTTTTTTAAGTTATTATTCCTGGTTTCTATGGGGAAAACTGTTGTGGAAAATATATACAGCAAAAGTTCAGCAGAGCAACCTAAGCAGAGAAGAACTCTATATGGAGAAGTAGAAGAAAACCCCATTGCTATAAAAGGTGTCACAGGACTTGAACAGGGATTTGCAAACCTTCTGGTCTTTGATGGACAACTGTGCCTAAGCGGCGTGAAGGTGGAGTCAGAGGCACCAAACTCAGTGCTACAATTTGTCTTGGTAGCTCTTAATCTTGGCTGGATCTGCATGCAGCACTGCAGCTTAGATGCTAAACACAATATAACTTTTGAGGTATCCAGTTTTATTAATTCTGTTTGATAAAGGATTATTTTTTTTTTAATTTATTGAATCAGTCACATTGGTAACGAAGTACAAATGCTTTGTATTACACTCTTGAGTTTCATTTCAAAACCCACACAAAACATGAGAGCTATTCTTTTAACATTGCAGGGCTTCTCAAGGCTGTCAGGAACACCATAGTGCTCCATGTCACAGAATCACAGACTGTTGGGGTTTAGAAAGGACCTCCAAAGATCATCCAGAGCAGGATCACCTGGAGGAGGTCTCACAGGAACACATCCAGTGGGTTTGGAATATTTCCAGAGAAGGAGACTCAACCGACTCCCTGGGCAGCCTGCTCCAGTGTTCCACCACCCTCATGATAAAGAACTTGTTCCTAACATCCAGGAAGGAAGAAAGCCAGGAAGGGATGTTTTACAAGGAGTTGTACTAATAGGATAAGAGGGAATGGCTTGAAGCTTGAGGAAAGCAGATTTAAACTGGATATTAGGAAGAAATTCCTTAGAGTGAAAGTGGTGAGATACTGCAACAGATTGCCCAGGGAGGTTGTGGATGTCCCCTCCCTGGAGGTGTTCAAGGCCAGGTTGGATGAGGCCTTGAGCAACCTGGGCTAGTGGAAGGTGTCCCTGCCCGTGGTAGGGGGGCTGGACTAGATGACCTTTGGTGGTCCCTTCCAACCCAAACCATTCTATGATTCTATGTTTCTATGATAAACCCCATGCTAACAAGGAATAAAATATTGAATAAAAATTAGTCAAAAGGATTAAGATTATTTTAAAACAACCCTACACAGCAGTATGAGGCAATGTCTTAGCAGAAGACAGAAAAGCCCTTCAATGAAAACAATTAAAAACTTCCTAAATTACCCAGCAATCAGCACACTGCAGAAAGATTATGTCACAAGGAATGGTGCCCCAGCAGTCTCTCCCCAGACATGTTCTGAAGGATATATCTTAAGGTACTTCTATAATACTTCATCACAAACCTGTGTCAGCAGTCTGATAGCATGGTCAGTGGGTTCATATCATCAAAGGAAAAATGCAATAAATTGGTACAACACAACTTGGTCCAGTTCCAAGACAGCAACAAACCCATATAATACAAAATTTCAGAAAATTAAACCATCTTTGGGGTAAAAATAGTAGTTTCAGTAGAGCAGTAGGAATAAAACATCACCCTGCAGTATATAACATTGCAAGGCAGACTTTTGGCAGACAATATATCATTTATTAACATGACTTCAGGGAGATTTACATCATATTTGCTGTAATAAAGCAAATGGTCTGAGAAATGCAAAAGCAAATTAAACAATTACCAGTGTTCATCCTCTGTTTGAAGTCTAGTCCCTGTAGCTGCCATGGGCTTGCTATGGAGCAATATCTCAATTCAAATTGACCAACAGATTCTTCTTTAACTTTGTGAATGAAATGCTGACACGCTGAAGCAATCTGGAGATCAAACCCACCTACAATCAGAACCCCTCTAGACAAACTTTCAGTTTGTGCATTGATGTGTAAACTGGCAGCACATGAGCCTGCATTCAGCTGTTCTGATCAACTAATTTATCCCCTCTTCAGGTTATCTTAGGGATAAGCTGGTTTATGTGCATGAGCGTGTGTTATGTGCAAGTGAAAATGAACCCCATCTGTACAACTCAGATCCAGATTGGATCTGTAGATGCACCATCATCCAGCAGATGTTTCAAACTAAAGGGTGGATTTTTATGCATTGAGACAGATTCTATGAGCCAACTTTCAGCAGCTAATTGCTAGATGTGGCTGAGGGATGTCTGAGAGCAGTCCAATAGAACTGGGTTTAGATTTGAAACATAAGGCAACAGTCACTAGTGATAATAATTATATACATATGATGTGTTATGTCTGAGCAGATGAAATAGTATCTTCAGGAGATCAGACTCCCATTTCCCTATTCAGAAAATCCTAGATGGAAATAAAGGTTCATGAAATCAACATGCAGTGTGTCCAATACTCTCTTCAGACAGTCTATCGTGTCCTGAGCAGCTGATGCGTATGTGCACTCTTTTATTTAGACTATAAAAAACCCAAACTCACTTTATCTGTTGCTATGACAATATTATGTTGTTGGAAAAAGTAGCTAATGATTGTCTGATTCATGTTGTTCCACGGGACAGAGAAAGGAACCGTGAGAAAAAGAGAGGGGAAGAGAGAGACACTTGAGAAGATGTCTCCAGGATCATTTATATCTTTGAGGAAAAATACAGCTGCACAGCCTACCTACTTTTGCAAGACAAGGTGTGTTCATTTGAATTGGATATTTGGCTAAAGTAACTAAAAAGGTGAGATTCAAGGTGAAAAGAAAGAAGAAGCTGGTCACTTTCAGGATCAATGACGACCAGCAGGTCCACTGTGGTGCAGCCATGTTCTGAAGTTTCTCAGATTTGCATGCTGCCTAATCCTTACCACTCAGCTTAGGTTATTAGTGTTTAATTCAGCTGCTTCCATACCTGCCGATAGGAAACCCACAACTATTAGGGTTGGTTGGAAGTTTGCTTTGTGAAGCTTTTTTCTTACTCAAAAAAAAAAAAATCAAGTTCAAAGTATTTTTGTAATGTTTTTATTTTTTACTTATGAAAAATGCAGCCTTTCTTATTTCTACCTTTTTCTCCCTCTTTTAAGTCATCCCTCTTTTTAGCAGCAAAACACTCAGCCTGGAGAAAACAAGGCTCTGGGGAGACATTGGAGTGGCCTTACAGCATCTGAAGGGGGGCAACAAGAAAGCTGGGAAGGGACTTTTTACAAGGGCTTGTAGTGATAGCATGAGAGGGAGTGGATTGCAGCTTGAGCAGGGCATATTGAGACTGGAGAAAGGAATTCTTTATAGTGAGGGCAGTGAGGCACCAGAACAGGTTACCCAGGGAGGCTGTGGATGCCCCTTCCCTGGAGGTGCTGGAGGCCAGGTTGGATGAGGCCTGGAGCAACCTGGTGTAGTGGAAGGAGTCCCTACCCCTGGCAGGGGGGTTGGAAGGCAAGGGTAAATGTATGAATAAAATGACTAGATAATATCTGTCTCGATAGAGCAGAGGTTTCTGTGTTCAACTCTTTTCCTCTTGGCTATAATGGCCACCTCCCCTACTTATTTCCCCTCAGTAAGCATGGTTGAACCTGATCACTACAACTCAGGCTTAAAGCAATCAAAATGGCACGACTGAAGCAGTTTGAAAAATAACCTAGAAAATCCTATTATTGCCTTCCCAGCAGCAATTATGAGTGAAATGTGGCTCGTGCTCTAGCAGTCCAAAATAACCATATGCAAACTGATTGCTTAGAGTGTGACAACCATCTTCCAGAAATTGACATTGCAGTGAAGCACGAAGATTGTACGTGCAAACCTGAGCTCTGTAATGATCTCAGTGGCTTCACTGAGGCAACTGACCCTAGGGAAACGTGACACAAAATATTTCTGGGTCTGAGAAGATGGTTAGCCAAACAAGGGGCCACGAGAGCAACAAGAACTTTCTGACTCTGTTGGCTGTTTGTTGCGTAAGCAATGAGGAGCGGGGTGTAGATTTCCCAACAGTGTCACTTATTAAAGGTAGTATCAGGAGACCCTGACCCCTGCCTGATATCTCATGCAGTCTTCTGTAATTCATACGCTCACAGAGAAATTATGAAGAGGACTATTTCTATGACCCTGCCAATTTATGTTCAGGCTGCACTCGTGCTTTCGGTGTAGGGCTTGCTCTGTGGGTCATCAGCCAGCAATGAGACTGGAAATAGGAACCAATCCAAACAACAACACTCTACTGTACTCCTTTCCCATCCCAGCCTAGACAGAAGGAGGGTGTTTACACTGAAAGGAAGAGGAGCAGCACGACTGCACAAGGAATTAAGCTCACTTAAAGGGAAACAACCAGCTTCTCTATACCTTCAAGTCTTGCTCTGTGAGAAAGAGGAATTCCAATACAACGTAGAATCATAGAATGGTTTGGGTTGTCAAGGACTTTCAAAGCTCTAGTCCAATCCACTTGCAGTGAGCAGGAACAGCCTTCACTAGTTCAGGCTGCTCAGTGCCTTGTTGAGCCTGACCTTGAAAACCTGCAGGGACAGGGCCTCAACTATGTTCCTGGGCAACTTGTTCCAGCATTTCACCACCCTTATGGTAAAGAACTTGTTCCTAACATCCAGTCTAAATCCATAACTAATCTAATCCGTACTGCAAAATCCCTAATGCAAAAAATACAGTGATTAGAAACTGCAAGCAGTAATGGCATACCAGCATCTGCAGAAGCTGTTTCATGTGCAACAATCACAGGTAACTCTCTGAAAATCTGCCTACAGTAAATACAGCTGGCTGTTTTACTGGGCTCTCCATGGACACACTTTGACATCACTCTCAGAGTAAGAAGGATAATTTAAGCTCAGTTCTTATTGCACCTCTGATGAGGATTTTCTCAGTTGATTATTACTTGCTTCTGTACCACATGGTGTTAATGCTGCTATAGTAATGGCTTTACATGGCACTGTTCCCACCAGCTGCCAAAACACCATGCCAATGCTACTTTGGGTTGCTGATTTATGAAGAATTATAGCAGGCTATAATACAGAAGCAGTTTCAGAAGACATAACAGACTAGGAGGTGCATGAATCTATAATTAAATCTATTGCTTCAGACAGAGGAAAGTTATAAAGTGCTTCAGACTAGGTACAAATAAAGCAATCTCTGTTCTGATTAGGCCACAATTTCAAAATGTGGATTTCTTTGCTGCTGAGAAGCAACATGCAAAGCCTTGCACTTGGCAGACCAAAACCATTAGCAGCAGTCAGCAATTTTCAGTGTCAGGCAAAAAGGAGGTACTATATACACATTCCTGTGAAAGAATTTGTTAATGTGTAAAAGAAACATGCATTTCATAAAGAGTTCTGACATATATCGATGGCAAACAGTGGCAGCAGATTCAGGATGTTTATGGACTCAGGCAGATAAAGTATTTAATGACCCAGTGCACAGATAAAATGAGTGAGCTGGCTGCTAAAGTTGTAGGCATTTGTAACAACAGAAAAAAACTTAAAAATCAAGAGTGTTACGAACACAATATGAATGGAAATATTTATGAAAGCACCAGATGAGAGGTGTAAAAGAATCACAGAATGTTAGGGGCTGGAAAGGAACTGGAAAGACCATCTATTCAAATCCCCCTGCCAGACCAGGACCACATAAATCAGGCAGGCTGTATTGATAATGGAGGACACCACTCCCTTGACACTCTTCCCAGAACATTGTTGTCAGCAGTAATATTGAATAATACAACATTTAGGGCAAGGCCAAAAGCCTGCACTCAAAGCAACACAGCCTGCACTCTAAGACCATAGGACAATATGATGTGCCAGCAGAAGATGATGCATCCTCACAACAGGAGGATGACAACAAGGCTGCAGCATATGACATGGAGCATTTCTTTTCCCATTTGCCTGTTGGAAAACCAGACATACACTTCAAACTAGAGAAAATTAAAACCAGTAACACAGCCTAAGGTTTGTGGGGGCTGAAGTGAATAAGAGCCCGAAACAAAGGACTACCTTATAACAAACCTTGATTCCTAAAGGGTAGCAAAGATCTGTCAAAAAACAAGTTCATTGTTGCTAGTCATGAAGAACTCCAGAGAAATGATAAGCACATGACAGTGTCCTTTGCTGTCTACATTGCACACAAGTGATTCTTGCCAGGGAGACACGTGTAGGTGCTTGGTACTGATATGGGACTGTGAGTAAAGTATTTGAAGGAATCTGAGTGCATTACATCAACTTACATCAAGATTTTGTAAACAGATAAAAAGTTCTCTTTCTTTAAGATCTAGCACTAGGGTTTGTTTTGATGAATTTTCCTTGTCTTTTTTTTTCAAATTCCCATGTCCCTTGACCCCTTCATGTCTTTTAACTCCAGTCTATGATAATCTTCTCTGAAACATACATATGATAGCAGGTTTGGGGTTCTTCTCTTCCTGTTTTCTTCATCAGATTATTTTCCTTGCAAATCATAATTTTAATAAAATAAAAAGAAGAGATGGAAGGGACTTTAAGAGATCAGTTAAGTCACCCAGTGGTACATAGAACAAATCCTAACGCCCTGTAATTGTCAGCTGCCAATGAAGGAGATGCCACATCCTCCCTAAGCAAGGCAGGGGTAATCACTCCTCTGATTAGACTTTCTAAGAGCTAGCTTTAGTATCCTGTGATGTAATTGAAGCTTGTAACTTCTCTTCCTAAGCACACTAACAAGGTAAAGATTTTTTTCTTGTAACAATATTTTACTTGTATGATGATTGCTATTGTGTTCCCTCTCAAGTTTCTCCTGCTTTTGATTAAAGACCTTTTTCTCCCTCAATGTTTCTTAGCAATTTCAGCCCCAGAAGGAAAACCAGGCAACTCCATGAACACAAAAATTAAATCCTGGCCCCAGTGAGGTCAACAGCAATTTTACTACTGTTTTTTTAAAGGCATTTGCCTTTCACCACCACACCATAAATCTCTGCTCATGGAGCTCCACTTTGAGCTTCAAAGAGTTTCCTTACTTTTCCTGTCTTGAAGCCTACAAAGAGTGTTGTGACCATTGTGAATGTTAGAAAGGGAGGCTCTCAAGATTGGCAGCTCAGAAGGTGGAAGGGCAGAGCAGCTCTCAAGACTGGCAATGCAGAGGGTGTTAGTTTGAAAACAGACCCCAGCCATCATTACTACTGAGGTTCTTGCTCAACCTTCCCTGATACACATGAATTACAGTTACACCATGCATAACAAAACATTTCCCTAATTACTAGCCTAATTTCCACAATGTGCTCCCTGTTAGTAGATTATAACCTTTGAACAGTGTTCACAGTAACACCTCAGCACAGACCTGCTGAATGCCTCCAGTTTTGTTCATCTGCTCTTATACACAGACTTGAATGAATGGACTTCTTTCTAGAGAGCAAATACAATGTGAAACTTTATAGCAACTGAGCTGTGACTAGAAAGGAAATTCACAGATTTTATTATCCCCAGGGGAATAATATGGCACAGAACATGTTTTTTTATAGAGATTTATTCCCACTACTTTTACCAGTATACCACTATTTCCTTGAAATGAGCCAGTTTGGCCCTATTTGTTCAGGGGAAGTCAGGCATGACAGCACTAGGGACAGGCAGGATATACAGTCACAAAACCTTGACCATGTTATGTGATGTGGAATGTGTGCTGCATTAGCTAGTGAGGATGAGAGAGCTAAAACCCTTTCCTCCATGCTGGGAAACCTGTGCCTGCAGGCCACTCCATGGGCCCATAAAGCAGCGTACATGTTCCAAAGAAGCAGAAAGCATTCATGGAAAGACATTGTATTCTGTGCCTTGTCTTCTGCTGCTCTATTATTAGAATAGCAAATGTTCTTATCTCACCGAGCACTGTGCCCCACACAGTCCCTTCAGAAGCAAGACATCAGTACAAATATGGAAGAAATGAGTCAGAATATATTTAGGTGAGTAATATGTACTCAGTCTAGCTCAGAGCCAAGCTTCATCCTTGGATCCTGAAGCAGCTGGCTGATGAAATCTCAGCACCAGGTAGAGTTACCAAGACTAGGCAGCACAAAACACCCCCTAGGTTAAAATTAGGGGGAAAGGAACAGTCTGAGGACTATATGCTTGCTTTAGCAAGAAGTGTGTAATAGTAACAGTTTACACACTGGGAGGTTCAGTTCAGAAGTGTACTCTTGATCTAAACTAAAATAATTAAGCAGGTTTTAATTACATACAGTCTTGTAGAAAATTCTTACAAAATAACCCCCACCTAGATCTATGATATATGCCAGATCTTCTAATGTCATATTTTTCCTCTGTAAATGAAAGTTGAATCCAGACCCAGCTCCTTGCTTGGGATATTCCTGGGCTATGAAAAAGAACTGAACCAAATTATGTAGTTGAAACATTATTACTGATAATGAACCAGAATACAGATATTTTGAATTCATTGCTTCTAATCTTGTAGGTATTTTGAATGTTGTAGCAATAAAAAAACTCTGACAGAGATTTAATACAGCATATGATTTCTCATTCTTCTACTGTAAAAGCCTTGCATACTTTCTTTCTAACATAATATGCTATTAAAGGGCCAATTTTGGCTACTTTAAAAATGCTTCTCAGAAAAAAAGCACAAAATCACAGAATCATAGAATGCTAGGGATTGGAAGAGGCCTCCAGAAATCATTGAGTCCAAGCCCTCTGCAAAACAGGGCCACTTAGGGCAGGTCAAACAGGAACACATCCAAGCTAAGGTACTTAGCAAGTTATGGCTACTACTTTCCACCTTGTCTAAAAAAAGAAAAGAGGCCTGAAAGGAGCTGCATTGCTCTGCATAGTAGAAGAGCAAGCTGCCCATCTCTGCTGGATTTTTTTTGAACACATATCCACTTCAGACAGAAAAAACATTCCCCCCCACCAGTGATTCTTCTTAAATGCCTGCCTCTGGATGAATATAACTCAGAGCATTTCCTTTGGCAGTGGTAGATGAGGTACTGCTGCTTCACAACACATTAAACAACCTGAGGATGACTTCAGTGAACTGTACGTAGTACATTTCCATTAGAAACTGAGACCTCAAGTCTGTTCAACAGCTGCAGCTTTCCATTTTCCAGATTACATTAAACCCCAGATAACCTATGCAGCCTTGCACGGGAAGTGTGCTACTTTATTTTTTCCATCCGGATTGTACGAGTAAGTTCGTATAACTTTACGTGGGGTGCTTTTATGTTTTAATACACTTTTTGGGAGGTGGAGAACGGAAAAGAGGTAGAGGGAGTGTTTCCTTTACAGATAAAAAGGCTCTGCTGTGACTCTTCTGCCCTCTGCCGGGGTTCCTCGGACAGGAAGAACATGACAGAGGAGAAACCACTGAAGTCTACAAGAGTGGTGGTTGCCAAGTGAAAATGCTTGGTGTTATACTGACACCGGTGAAGTTAGGGTTAAATGTACTGCATCGGTCTTCTAAGGAGGACAATTGATCAGGGGCTTCATGGTGTAAAGCTGCTCACTTGGAATAAACGAAGCATGCCTTGCTAGCAACTAAATCCTTGAAAATAGCCAAAGGATGGATGACAGCCTCTGCTGGAAGTTCCCATCAAAGTAAAACATCAAGGATATCAAGAGGAGCTCTTAATTGGAGGAGACCCCTTGGGTTTGTATATTATGGGGAACATCCCGATATAAATTGCAACAATATGTCATCAAGCAGGACTCTGGCAAGAAAACAAGGCTTAAAGGTATCCTTTCTTTGAATCACCCTCACAATGTGAAAAGCCACATATCCTAACTAGAAACCCCCCCACCCAAGTAAACCCCTCACCCTCTGAGCATGCCTAGTGAATTTGAAAGAAGCTGCATCTTTAAGATTAAGCAAGAAAGAGACTAACCAATATCTAATTAGTAGGTGTCAACATCAGGTGTAGATAATACATTTTACTGTACAAATATACCCACAAATTTCACCTGCTGTGCTAGATTTGTGGGTAGGGTGTGGGATACACCCTAGCACCCAAACCTGCACAGCACTGTAATAAATCAGTATCCTGTCTCAGTATGTGAGATTGGATTCCTGCACAGAGCGGGAAAGAATTTGTTTTTCAGACAACAGTGGCTGATGAAAAATCTCCTGAACGCCGTCACCTGATGCTTATGCAGCTTTCCAGACAAAAGCTGCAGTGCATGCTCCTCCCAGCTGTGAGGGCTTGCCATTACCAGAGCTGAAAACCACCTTAAAGCAACCTTCTGTGTGCTGACAGAAAACACAGCCACAACTTTGACTAGCATTGATTGACAAGCAGCGATACCAGGCTGCAGAAAGCTAGGAAACCTCCATCCCATCTCGAATTGCTATCTGCTGGGCACCCTCCCCGAGGACAGGGTACCTTGTGCCAAAAGGGACAACACACCCTTGTGAACACGCAAGCGGACGGGCATCACCCTCAGCTTTCTTGAGCCTCTCAATACATGGAGGAGTGTCTCCAGAAAAGGGTCTAGAGAAAAAGGTCTTATGAGAAGCAGCTGAGGGAACTGGGGTTGTGTAGTCTGGAAGAGGCTGAGGACATCATTGCTTTCTACAACTATCTGAAAGGAGGTCATAGAGGTGGATGTTGGTCTCTTCTCCAAGTTGCAAGTGATAGAATGAGAGGAAACGGTCTCGGATTGCACTAGGTTTAAATTAGATGTTAGATTTTTATTTACTGAAATACTGGTCAGACATGGGAACAGGCTGCCCAGGAAAGTAGCACTGTTCCTGAAGGTGTTCAAAAACACGGAGAGATGGCACTTTGGGACATTGTTTAATAGCCATGGTGGTGTTGGGTTGACAGCTGGACTTGATGATCCTAGGTGCCTTTTCCAATGTGAATGATTCTTGGTTCCTTACCTCCCCCAGACTAACAGGTGCTTGCTGCTAGATCCCCACCAATCTCCTCTGCCCCCAACTCTCGCTTTACGCCACGCCCCCTCACACGCCACGCCCCCGCCACGCCCTCCTCGTGGCCTCCCTCCCCGCGGCCTCCCTCCCCGCCTCTCCTCTCCAGCGCGCAGGCGCGGTCGGGACTACACTTCCCGGCATGCAAGCTGGGAGTGGGGTGGCGCCGGTAGCGGCGGGAGCAGAGCCTGGTATGGAGGCGGGCGCGGGGGGTTCGCGCGCCCACCTGGCCGCGCTGGTGCTGGCCCGCGGCGGCAGCAAGGGGATCCCGCTGAAGAACATCAAGCTGCTGGCGGGGGTGCCGCTCATCGGCTGGGTGCTGCGCGCCGCCACCGACGCCGGCGTCTTCCACAGGTGCGCATGCGCCTTTCCGCTGCATCGGCTCCTCTCCAACTCGTCTGCCTTCCCGCTCCGTGCGGGAGGATGGAGGGCGCAGCCCGGGACGGGGGCAGCGGGAGCAGGATGAGGGATTTCTGTGGCAGCCCTCCCTTTCCAGTGAAGCTGGCGAGGGGGTCTAGAGCACAAATCTTATGAGGAGGGGGCAAAGGGGAGACCTTCTCGCTCTCTGTAACTGACTGAAAAGTGGATGTCAGTCTCTTTCTCCCAAGTAACAAGCCATAGGACAAGAGGGAACTACCTGAAGTTGTGTCAGGGCAGGTTTAAATTGGCTGTTGGGAAGAATTTCTTCACTGAAGGGGTTGTTAAGCATTGGAACAGGCTGCCAGGAAGTGGTTGAATCACCATCCGCGGAGGTATTTAAAAGGTGTAGATGTGGCACTAGGGGATGTGGGTTAGTGGGGGACTTGGCTGTGCTAGGGTAATGATTGGACTCGATGCTCATCAGGGACTTTTCCAACCTAAACGATTGTATGATTCCTAACTGGCTTCACCCTGGCAGGCTCCAAGGCATGGTGCCAGATATGCC
Source organism: Indicator indicator (assembly GCF_027791375.1). Classification (NCBI taxonomy): domain Eukaryota; kingdom Metazoa; phylum Chordata; class Aves; order Piciformes; family Indicatoridae; genus Indicator; species Indicator indicator. The sequence continues at coordinate 18,696,923 of NC_072023.1, forward strand.
CATCTGAGAGGTGGGCCAGCAGTGGGGCATCTGTTCTCCCCTGTGGTGTCTTTAACCTGGCTGAAACTGCCCCTTCGGGTTTGTGATTGAGGTAGATGTGTGGTGAGGGATCCTCACTGAAGGCAAGGGGGTGCAGTTAATGTAGCACCCCGTTATGGATCAGGCAGGGCATGGCACAGGGCAAACAGGCTGCACCCTGCCGTGAATTGTAGTGCCCCTTTTTTGTGAGCAGTGAGAGAATGAAGGAATCAGTGTCTTGCAACAGTTGCCGCAATTTGTGGTTGATGTTTGCCAGTGAGTATTGACATTTTTACTTTATTAAGATGGCTTCATTAAATGAAACTGCCAAATGATGGGCAATCTCCCATGGATCATAGGATGGCTTTGGTTGGTGATCATCTGGTCACACCCACGGTGCAAGGCTGGCCTGGTTAGGGTTTCCTGTGGCCATATGCAGCTGAGCTTGGGTGTCTCCACAGATGGTGACCTCACAGCCCTTCTGGGCACTGACTGCAGGTAATTGATAGCTCTTGTGGTTGAAAAATTGTTTTGTAATTATGTAATTGGCACTCTGTGTCCTCTTGCTATGCTCATTCAGGAAAAGCTGCTCTGTTTTCTCTCAAACCTGCCCACCAGGTACCTGAAGACAGCAATAAAGTCAATCCTTAGCCTTCTCTTCATAAGATGAATCAAGGTAGCTCTGTCGGCATCCCCTGGCATACAAATGCTCCCAGCCCTGAGTTGTCTCGCTGGCTCTCTGTGGAGCTTGCTCCAGTTTTTCTTTCTTGTATCAGGGAGCTTACAGCTGGACACAGCATGTCAGAGGCAGTCTCATAAATGTTGAGTGGAAGGCAATAATGATGTGTGTCCATGTGACACAGAACAGAAGCTTAGTTTATGGCAAAGTGCACAAAACTTTGGTAGCAATCATTAGAACTAGCTTGAAGCAAGCATGTTGTTAGTTTTAGGAAAAGGGGCATTACAAATTTCTTTTTTTTTTTTTTTCCTGTGAAAGCAAAACAGATTTTTCTCCGCATACTGGAGAAATTAATTAGAACCAGTGTATGCTTAAGATGCGCTTGGTGTGTAGCATTCCTAGGTGCAAACCTCCTACATTATGTTCGGAGCAGGGACTTGATACAGACCAGTGGAAATGTAGCTCAGTTAGATTCAGAGCTGGAAATAAGCATGAGCCTCCTGTATCTCATAGCTGCTATATCATTATCTACCCTCAAAAATGTTTTTACTGTGTCTGAAAAGTAGAGGAAGCATCACTGACTTGTTGTTTCTGTATTAAAAATAAAACCCAAAACTGCTGCTGAGCTAGATTGCTAATAATTATTTAATGCATGTGACCCCATATTGCTTAATGACCTGTGGTGGATGTCGTGGTTTGAGTGACCTACCTCATTTCCTAATTGCCTTTTGAATTTGCCCAAGAGGAAGCCAGTTAGGGTTATGTAGCCTAACTTTGAGGCATATCAAGTTCATTAGATGAAGGGTGCTAGATCTTGTAGTCACTTCTGAAACAGCTCTGTTGACAGGGTACATGTTACACGGCAAAAATCTGTTAGTTGACTTGGGTGTGTCAGCTGATGAAAAACTCAACATGAGCCAGGAGTGGCTGCTGCCAGCCCAGAAGGCAGCTGTGTGCTGGGCTGCACCAAGAGAAGTGTGACCAGTGGAGTGAGTGAGGTGATTCTCTCCTTTTACTCTACTCTCCCCACCTGGAGCACTGTGTCCAGTTCTGGTGCTCCCAGCACAAGAGGGACTTCAGACTTGCTGGAGCAGGTCAAGAGGAAGGCCACAAAGATGATCAGAGGGCTGGAGAACCTCCCTTGTGGGGACAGGCTGAGAGAGTTGGGGCTGTTCAGCACAGAGAAGAGGATGCTCTGGGGAGACCTGAGAGCAGCCTTACAATATCTAAAGGGGGCAAACAAAAAAAAAAACAAAAAAAACAGGAAGGGACTTTTTACAGGGGCTCATAGTGATAGGACGAGAGGGAATGGATTGGAGATTAGGAAGGAAGAAATTCATTACAGTGATGGTGATGAGACACTGTAACAGGATGCCCAGGGAGGTTGTGGATTTCCCCCCCATGGAGGTGTTCAAGGCCAGGTTGGATGAGGTTTTGAGCAACCTGGGCTAGTGGAAGGTGTCCCTGCCCATGGCAGGTAGGTTTGGGCCTACATGACCTATAGGGTGCTTTCCAAAACATTCAATGAATCTGTGAATGGGGAGTGTGTATGTAATCTAATTAGCCTGAAGCAGTGGATGGAAAATACCTCTTCTGCATTTGTTCGTATGGGTGTGACCTGACATTGCTGTCACTGTCACACATTTTTTTTATTCTGATGATCCTATGGTGTCTTTGGATGAAAAACCTGAAGCAGCACTTGCCATGTGCAGTGCTTTGAGAATGGGTGCTTAGCTGTGGGAAGGGTTATTTTTCATATGTTTTGGAGTTGTATCTCACATGCTTTTTTTTCCACAGCGAGGGCAACAATGGCCTCTCAGTATTCAGCCAGTGTTTATCATCATCACATATTATTCAGACTGAGCCCTTCCTTTTGTCAATGTTTATTATCCCTGAACAATGGCAGTCTTGCTTTACCAGTATTGAAGTTTTTCTGTGCCAAAAAACATATGGGATGGTAATTTGAACAGCCCTTTCTCTCAACTGCATGGAGCCTAATTAACACAATAGAAAACACTTGCTAATCTTCTAACTATTTGGCAGTTTTGCTTGTCAGTCTTCTTTCTGAACTCTTAAATTACTTTAAATGCCTCATTCAACCCATTCATTGATCTGTTAGCATGCCTAACATACTGTGGTGTGCTGACACAAGATTTTTCTGGTATTGCTTCCTTTATGGTGCCTTAACTTTCTATGTGGAAGCAAGAGCAACCACCCAACAGTATTAAATTGAAATGCAGCCCAAGCTTGAGATTTTGCAATCTAGTCAACAACCCCAACATGCTTGGAGCAGGGTGGCTGGAGAGCAGCCTGGTGGAAAAGGATCTGGGGGTGCTGGTGGACAGCTGAACAGGAGCCAGCAGTGTGCCCAGGTTGCCAAGAAGGCCACAGGCATCCTGGCCTGGATTAAAACCAGTGTGTCCAGCAGGAGTAGGGCAGTGATGGTGCTCCTGTATTTGGCCCTGATGAGGCCACAGCTTAAGTGCTGGGTTTAGTTCTGGGTGCCACAGGACAGGAAAGATAGTGAGGGGCTGAAGGGTGCCCAGAGAAGAGCAACAAAGCTGGTCAGGGGTCTGGAGGGAGCTGGGGTTGGTCAGTCTGGAGAAGAGAAGGCTAAGAGGAGATCTTATGGCTCTTCACAACTCCGTGAAAGGAGGTTGGAGTGAGGCTGGTGTTGGTCTCTTCTCCTGAGTAACCAGCCATAGGATGAGAGGAAATGGGCTTGAGTTGTGCCAGGGGAGGTTTAGGTTGGACATTAGGAGAAAATTCTTTACTGAGAGTGGGTGAGGAGTTGGAACAGGCTGCCCAGGGAGGTGATGGAGTCACCATCCCTGCAAGTGTTCAAGAAGCTGTAGATGTGGTGCTTCAGGATATGGTTTAGTAGTTGTGGTAGCTGGGTTACAGTAGGATTTGATGATCTTAAAGGTCTTTTCCAGCCTTAGTGATTCTATGATTCTTTATGTATTTTATCCCTGTTACAAGCTGCTTATTGGACTGACAGGGATGGTTTTACTAGCACAAATAAAAGAACTAGTTCCTTTCAATGGAAGGTGTAGTGCCTACATAAGATCAGGCTATTGTTCTTGTTAGATTATGGGAGGCAAATCAACAATGCTGGGATTTATTATCTTTATTAATTTCTGTCACTGTCTGCCAACAGTATCTGGGTTTCTACAGACCATGATGAAATTGAGAAGGTTGCAAAGCAGTTTGGTGCTCAAGTCCATCGCAGAAGCCCCGAAGTTTCTCAAGACTCCTCAACTTCTCTAGAAGCTATCAGAGAGTTTCTTAATCATCATCATGGTAAATCAGTAATTAATTTGCTGAGCTTTTATTTTGTAGCCCCAAAGGGATGGTGCACTTATTATTTAGAAAAATAAGCCTTCATAAAAGCAAGAAAGTTTCTCCTTTTGTGTGTGGGGGGGGCGTCCACTCGTACCACACTTTGCAGTTGTGTGTATTAAGTGTTCATTGTTTCATAAATATTTCTTTGTTTTGCTTTAGAAGTTGATATTGTAGGAAATATTCAAGCAACATCTCCTTGTTTACATCCCAGTGATCTTATAAAAGTAGCAGATATGATCCAGAAGGAGGGATTTGATTCTGTCTTCTCTGTTGTGAGACGGCATCAATTCAGATGGAGCGAGGTGAAAAAAGGAGGTAATATTTAGCTGTTTCTGGTTACACTTATACTTAATAATTTATCCAATTTTTCAACTGGTTTATTTTCATACCTGTGGTACTTACATTAGGATGTGATATCAGAGGCAGAAGCCAAACTCTTCAAGAGATGTGAGATGGCTTGGAAATTCCTTTTAAGCAGTGCAGGTTTGATATTACCGATCATTGTTTTATCTTCCTGTAATTCTATTGTAGAATTGATAAGATATTGAAAATTAAATTATTCTTAGCTTGTCTAAGCTCAAAATACAGCTCCCTGGATCTTTACATGTTAACTTCTCCTTGGCAGACATTCATGTGTTTGTAGACATGACCCTGAGGTCCTGTCTTAACTAGGAAGTTGCTTGTCCTAACAAATGACAACTAATGTCAGGTAAAGCTTTAGGGAATATGGGATGAGAAGTTTGTAGCCTGGAGACACAGGCTTTATGTCAGCCTGCTAATTTGGCTGCTGTCTTATGGCAAATGGCAAACTGCTTTTGAGTCATGAGGACTGAACTCATGGTTAACTCATAGTTAGCTCATACAAAAGAATATGACTGGTTTTCCCAGCAAAAATATGCCTCCCAGGTACAGCTGCCAAGATGACTAAAGGCTGAACTCTTTACTTACTTCTTGTAGCTGTAGAAGTATCTTTTGTCCTTGTACAAAGAATTATTCCATACGTCATCTATGTAGGTGGTGGTGGTGGGGTTTGTGTGTGTGTGATTAAAGCAGAAACATTTGCTTCTTTTTTTTCCTAAACCCAGTTAATTCAGATGCTGTCACATCATTATTATTATTTTTGTAAAATTAATGTGTTCCTCAGACATTACAATTATTCTGTGGAGACTGAATTGCTTCTGATGAGAATTTTGTTGGTGAGCTTACAAAGCATGCTGTCAAAAAGCTTGCAAAATAAATGAAGCTTGGTATTAGAGTTAAGTTGGAATAGGAGTTAGGCTTTTGTTTAGAACAAACAGCTGACTTGAACATTCTCATTGTTCTCACAAGAGGAAAACTAACATGACACAGTTTGTTCATCAAGTATAAGAGGAGTATCAAAAATGTGGGTGGCAGTTTAGGATTCTGTGGATTGTGCGTTAGGCAGCCGAGCAAAAGTCCACTTCACACCTTGAGGTGTGGCTAGGATGGATATCTGTGAAAGACTAAATCTCACTTGGATCTACCATGTGGCTCTCTGAAGTGACAGTGTGCCTCCTTATCCCTATAGGTAGATTATTAAAATTAAAAAGCTTCAAGGCCTACCTGTAAGAGCAAATTAGTTTAATGCAACGTCAGAAGTCTTTTCATGTGGCAAGGGGTAAAATATCATTCAGTTGCAAGAAGTGTATGCAAGCAGAACAAAGGAATACATTGTGCAAACATGATCATCTTAAGGGTAAAAGCAAAAGACCTTTCAGGACTGTGGTGTTTCAGGTGACAGTGATTGGTGGGAGCATTATACAGCTTAGCAGTGTGCTCTTTTTTCATCCTTTGTTTTTTTTATTCCCCCTAGATGGCTCTAAACTACTGGTTATGTACACTTTTCTTGTGTATTTGTGTTGTTCCTTCTGCTTTAAGGTTTAATATTGATGCAGCCTGAAAGAGAAAAGTGTCTCTCTCTGCAAATGTTTACTCCATTGAGACACAAAGCTCTAGTGTATTTTGGAAACACAAGGTGTGTATATATCTTAAAGCCTCAGAGTGTTTGAAAATGTCCTCTAGCTTTTTCCTGGTTATTAGATCATGAGACCTGCTGAATTTTAGCTACTTTGTGGATGGCATAAGGACAGAAGTCTCTCTCCCTAGTTTCTGCTGCATGTACTACTGGCATTGATTGGTTCTTATGGGGTCAGAGTTGCTCAAAGATGTTTGTTTATTTGTGGACATTGATTAAACCGTTTAGAAAAAGTTAACATAAGGTGTGTCCTTACAAAGGATGTGTTTTGGGTAAGTGCCAAGATGTTTTCACAGACAAAATTTCATCTCCTGTGCTCTCTTTTCACTTTCCAGATTCCAGGTTGAACGTCTCAGCTCTCAAAGGACATTCAGGACGTTCCTGATTTTAGGCCTAGGTAGCTGAATGGGGGTTTTGTTTACCTTCATTGTGAGTTAAACCCCTTCCTATTGTGTACTAGGAGATAGAATACAGAGAGATTGTGTAGTCTTTCTTTGACACTGGCAAGGACAGTCTGGAAGAACATCCTCCCTGCTCCTTTTGGTAACTAATTTTGGAGCTGATGACCTCTCAGGGTTTTGGTCTATGTTGTTGTTGTTTGTTTTTTGTTTGGGTTTTTTTTTTTTGTTTGTTTGTTTGTTTTGTTTTGCTTTGTGTTGTTTTTTCTAATTGGAATGAAAAATTTCCTTTGCTGGAAGTACAGGGCCATTCTGCACTTGGTTATCCACGGTTCCAAGAAAAGGAAGTGCTTCAGTGATTCGTTATGAAGCTAAGCAATGAGAGGCAGTAACGAAAGAAGTTGGTGACTGAATCGTGTCTTTAATTTTTCAACAGCAAGCTCTTTAAAGAAAGTTGAGTGACTGAACAGAGGTTCTGGAAAACTTGTTTCCTAGAATCATAGCATCCTTATTTTGTCTTTTTTCACTGTTAACAGAAAACAAAATGACAGAACCCCAAAACCTGAATCCAGCAAAACGGTACCGGAGGCAAGATTGGCCTGGGGAGCTGTATGAAAATGGTTCATTTTATTTTGCTAAGAGACACTTGATTGAGAAAGGCTACTTGCAGGTTAGTGATTCTGTTTTTCATGCTCTTTAGAGTAATACATCCTTTGTTCTAGAGGGTTCTGAGTTCAAGAATGTATTTCTGATGCAGTCAGTATGCAGTAATGAGACTTTCACCTCAGTCCACTTTGCTTATTATGTTTAACAGAGTTAGCTGTAGCTAGGGCAGCTCCATTAACAGCACCCTACACAGCAAATGCAGTTATTCAAATAATATTAAGGAGTATACAGTTAGAAACCCAAACCAGTACAATAATTAATTTCACATAATTACACCAGGATGTGATAATTGATTTCACTGCTATTTAGGGTGTAAAATGGGCTGTCATGCAGTATCATAGGCTTCTCATAGAATCTATAAACTTATTGACAGATTTAGTCCTATGCCAATTTTGTATTGTAACTTAAACAGTTGTTTTTCCCTTTGCTGATATGGATGTCCCAGTGTAGTAATGCAGAACAAATGTATTTACTTCTCATTTTGTTTGCCTACCAGTAGAGACTTTCAGTTTTCCCATGAAGGACAAGCTCTCCATCTTACAGACCATTTCCAGTATTTGTCAGCAAAAATAAAAAAAATCCAAATGTAGATACATCCCTGAGCAGAGCCTGGCTCTGTCCTCCTGGCACTGCCCTCCACATCTTTATAAATAACATGAATGAGGTCAGCCCTCAGACTCCTCTGCTCCAAGCTAAGGAGCCCCAGCTCCCTCAGCCTTTCTTCAGCAGGAAGATGTTCCACTGCCTTCAGCATCTTTGGGGCTCAGCACTGAACTCTTTCAAGCAGTTCCCTCAGGCCCTTCTTGAACTGAGGGGCCTGGAACTGAACACAGTATTCCAGATGTGGCCTCACCAGGGCAGAGCAGAGGGTCAGGAGAACCTCTCTCAACCTGCTCACCACAGCCCTTCTGTATTTAATACAGCCCAGGATGCCTTTGGCCTTCTTGACCACAAAGGCACATTTCTTGCTCGTGAGCATCCTTCTGTCCCCTGGGATGCCCAGGTCCTTTCCCCCTGAGTAAATGCTACAGGTATTACTATTTTACTATATTAAAAGACCTAAATGTAACATAAGGACTGTATTTGATGATGTGTTTCTTGCATGCTTTTTCTAGATGTAAAATTAAAATGCTCATTGTCTGTTGCCTATAGGAAGTTGTTTCAAATGCTTCATTGTGGCAGCAGTAAAAACTTTGCTACTGATTGTTCATTTATGTATAAGCCCTTGTGACCACTGTGCAACCAGATACTTGGCTTTCATTACCTGGTACTAAATGGTGCAGGGTTGCATTTTTATTAACCCAAGCAGAAAGTTTTACTGGGCTCTGCTTTATTTAGGGTGGGAAAATGGCCTACTATGAAATGCGTGCAGAGCACAGTGTGGATATTGATATAGACATTGATTGGCCTATTGCAGAGCAGAGAGTATTGAGGTAAAACCACTTTTTAAATTCCTCTACTTTTTGCATATCTCTCATTGCTTCAAGCTATGGTAATGTGTATTCATAATGTAATGTAAGTAATCAAGATCAAAGATAATTGGAAACTTTATTTCTGGTCATCGCTTTTTTTTTTTTTTCCCCTGTCTCTTTTGAAATCTTTGCTGTATGTTTGGGTTTTGTGTTTGTTTGGATTGTTTGGGGTTTTTTGAAGTGCAGCTTGGGGAAAACTCTAAGCCCCACTATACTATAGCAGTGTGTTGGCATCATCTCCTGAGTTTCCCAGCTGAGTTGTCCAAGGCTTGCATGGCCTGTACCACACATCCTGGTGTGCATGGCTGACAGTGCTCATGTTGAAGGCATGAGCTTATTACGCCTTGCCAGCTGCCTTTTCTTTGCAGCCACTCTGCAACCCTCTGAAGAATGAGTGGGAATGAAAAGGGTTTTATGTGCCTTTTATATCCTCTACTCCATTTTGGGTTTGCCCCAATAAATGCTACAGAACATAACCTCTTAATGTTAAGGAAATAACTCTCATCCTAACATTTAAATGGACAACATAATTGAGCTGTTTTTTTGGATCATTTTGTTGGGGGGGGTTGTGTTTTGGTTTTGGGTTTTTTTGTTTTGTTTTTTTTCATTGAAAGGGGAGAATATAGTTAGGAGAATGACAATGATGAGAAAAGACATTATCAAAAAAGAGTTTCAGAGATGATTTCCCTGTCTGAAGGTCACATTTGTATTTGAAATACTTGGGTTTGCAGTGTTCAGAGTTCCACCCTAAAAAGATAACTTGTTTGTCTAGCTTTGGATATTTTGGCAAAGAGCCATTGAAAGAAGTGAAGCTGTTGGTTTGCAGTATTGATGGGTGCCTGACAAATGGTCGCATTTATGTGACAGAAGATCAGAAGGAAATGGTCTCCTATGATTATAGAGATATTGTTGGTGTTGATCTATTAAAGAAAAGAGGAATCCAGGTAAGTGTTCTGAAGTGTGAGGCTTTATGTCTGCTGTAACCTTGAACATTAAAAGATTCTAGAAGAGTGCAGCATATAAGTTGAAGTTTCTTCAGAGTGCTTCTGATCAAGCAACACAATACAGTGTTTCAGGGTTGGGACAAATGTTCTGGGATCCCTTGCAGGAAAATAAAAAGTTTTTTTTTGAGAAAGTTCCCCATCTTATTCACAGCAGCTGTAGCATCTTTTTCCTTTTGTCCTGGAAAAATGTGGGAATAAGTTTTTATGGTATTTGGCCATCACTAGTCATGTTGTTCTGTGCAATCTAGACACTCAGTAATTAGGAGGCAGATTTACAAAGCAGGGATGTGTTGTTACCTTTTGGCTATAGAAGAAGTAGAAATACCCAGGCAAATTAGCTGGTTCATCCTAGATCACCCATGATTGTTGTAAAGAGGAGAAAATCACCCCCCAGACACTTTTGTCTGCATTGTTGTTTAATGTTGTGCTTAAATGAAAAACAGCCCAGATTGTCATGTGGCTACTTTCATTATTATTGATTATTATTACCACTACTCAATTCTGCTGATCTGAATCTTTGCTTGCATTTATGTAAAATCAGCCTTGTGGCTGTTTTCTGTTGGTAGAGCTGGAAGAGTTTTTGCCAGGATGGGAACTAAGTGCAGATTTAGACTCTGAAAGCCTTAACTCAGCTCTGTCACAGAGGCATGGATAAGACATAAGCAGCTATACCCAAAGTAAACTTCTCCAGACACGTTTTTGGAGTCCCTGTTGTAGGATTTTTCTTACAAGCAGCTGGGTGAGACATTCATGACATGCTTTGATGCATCTCTTGCTGCCTTGGGGTAGTGAAATGCAGTGGATGGTTTTTCAAGCCTCCCTTAGCTTTTTCTGTGAGGCAAAAGAGTGAAGAAGCTTGTGATCATTGTTTTGTTGCCTGTGAGAGACCATTTCCATACTTCCTGTGATTTGGAATCCTTCCTTGAAAAATGTATTTCTAGTACCTGTGGCTGATACACACTTGCCCTGAGCACCATTCCTCTTTATTCTGTACTTGGAATCAATGCTAAGTTAGTATTTAAAAACAATTAGGGAAGATAGGTTTGTTCACAGCTTGGAAAGAAAATGTGGAGGGGCTATGTCTGAGATTTTAAGAACTCCTGCTGCAATAATCTTCTAGGTTTGGTTCACCTTGTACACGATTCCTGAAATTTCAAGTTTGGAATGAACTTCCAGAGACGAATGTGCTGTGCTACTTCACTCTATTTAGTGTCCTCTTGGTGCTCTGGAGTCCTGCTGTGAATAAGTGAAGTTTATTAGATACAAGAACCACAGAAAATACTTCATAATATTCTACTTATAGAACTGTTACAGAAACTTTCCTTGGAGATTTTCTTACTCCCTGTGGTGATGTAATTAGTTGATACTGCACTAGACAGTCATGCCACTCTGCTGTGCTACCCAGTGTTTTATTTGATACATGTTGCATTTACAAAGACAAACGGAATTTTTTTTTTTTTTTTAACATCAGAGAGGTTTCACAGAACAGCTACAAGTCTGGAATGTGGGTTTGGGATGCTTATTATTTTTGCTCTGAGTTTTGACTGAAGCAACCAGTTACTGAATGCTTTTATGATATCTGAGAGAGCTTCAATGAGCAAAACTTATACTGTTTGGTTTTTTTTTTTTTTAGTAAAACAGCTTACATGGAATTTATTCTAACTTGATTCTGTTTTAATAGGTTCGACTCATCTCTGAAAGAGATTGTTCAAAAACACTGTCAGCCATGCAGCTGGGATGTATAGCGAAGGTTAACACAGCAGATAAATTACAAGTCCTGGAGGACTGGCAAAAAGACATGGGTCTGAGCTGGAAAGAAGTCGCTTACTTAGGTCAGTTCCTGGGTTTTTGGTAGTAAAATTTAGGTACCATACTGTCCACAAATGCAAACTGCACTGCTCAGCTTCAAGAGTCTTTATTCTTTATTAATACCCTAAACTTAATGGGATTGACATGCATATTTCAGCACATCATTGCTTGCTAGGATACAATCTAAATATTAAAGGCATTGATGAATCAATGTCTAATTTGGTAAGGGAAGTCTTAGCTATTATAATCAGATTTAGGAAAGGTTTTGATATTACACAAGCATACAGTTCCATCTTTTTACCATGAGGGTGGTGGAACACTGCAACAGGTTGTCCAGGGAGGTGATTGAGGCCCCATTCCTGGAGATACTCAAGGGGAGGCTCAACAGGGCTCTGAGAAACCTGATCTAGTTGAAGATGCCCCTACATATTGCAGAGGAGGTTGGACTAGGTGACCTCTGGAGGTCCCTTCCAACCCAGACCATTTCTATGATTCTGTTTCATTTTAGATGGGTATTGTGTAGATTATACCCTGAAATGGACACAATTAAAACTGAAAGCTGTGTGATTCTGCACAAAACTGTATTTCAGTGACAGCTTAAGTGTATGATCCTGAAAATGCTTATTCAGTTCCTCAAATAATTTTGCTGCTCTTCACACAGTCTTTAGGCAGGAGAATGGTACTTTGAAGTGTGATTAGCATTTACATTTATCCCTAAGATGTTCTGAGCACTGCCTCACATCTGCAAAGTGCTGTTGAGCTGCTGAGATGAAAACTGTGACAAATTTTTAGAAAGATTAATATGTGCACAGCCAAAAAAAAAAAAAAGTTCAATTTTCTTCCCCACTGTGATATTTTTCCTTGTCTGTCATCTTTCTCCATAGGAAATGAGGAGTCTGATGTGGAATGCCTGAAGAAAGCTGGCATGAGTGGTGTGCCTGCTGATGCCTGTGCAGTTGCTCAGAAGGCTGCTGGTTATATTTGTAAAAGCAATGGTGGCTGTGGAGCTGTCCGGGAGTTTGCAGAACACATTTTCCTCTTGTTAGAAAAAGTGAACTCTGCGAGGAAGCAAATGCAAGGAATTAGTTCAGCGGGAAAGGAAATGGGGAAATGAGAACAGCAGGAGAGGAAATAAGGAACTGATGTAAAAAGAGTAACACAGTTTTGGTCAGTCCTGCTTTTCTTCTCTTCCTCTCTCAGTGTGCATCTCAAAGGATGGCTTCTCTTCCAAGTGTTACATAGCACTGGAGTTACAGTGCTGTTTCCCTTGATGTTTCCCTGTAATTTAAGGTCCCACTTGGAGTAAGTGCTGATATTCATGACTGTATGCTGATATTATCATATGATGCTTATTAATATCATCATACTCATGATTATTTTAAAAGCCATTGAAGTGCAGTGAAAGGAATGCTACAAAAGGTAGTGTCCTGTAAATGCACTCTTAAGCATTACAACTGTCCTACAGGAATGATTTGTCTTTATTCCATAATCTGAATATTTTCAGGGATCAATGACTTTGCATGACTTGGGAATTTGTAAATCAGGCTTTAAAAAAAAATAAATGAAATTGTCTGTTTTCTTTATTTAGTTTATATTTTCTTTATCAAATGTCAACATGATCTTGTAGTTGTGTGCTTGCTTTTTACAGGGTTTATTGCTAGTGAAGAAGAGTTTTAGCATATGCTGGAGAGGTCAGGTATAAAACAACTATGAAACTCCTGTGTTAATGTACAACTAGTTAATAACAGTATTAGTTAGGAAAACCATTTAGGCATGGGCTCAGTTTGAAGCTTATAAATAATTAAATTGCATTTGAATTATACCTCTTACTCATCGATTCATCAAATGGCTTAGGTTGGAATGGACCTCCAAAGGTCATCTGGTCCAAACCCCCTGCAGTCAGCAGGGACATCCTCCACTGGATCAGCTTGTTCCGAGCCTTGGTGAACCTGGCCTTGAATAGCTCCACAGATAGCGTCCCAACTACCTCCCTGGGCAACCTGTTCCAATGTTCCAGCATCTACATGGTGCAGAACTTTTTCCTAACATCCAATCCAAATCTGTTCTTCTCTCATTTCAAACCATTGTCCCTCATCCTGTCACTGCAGGCCTTCATAAACAGCACACCTAAACCAGCCTTTGTCCATGAGTTCTGTGACTCTGACATGGTTCCTCTGTTTCTGAACCTTGCTTTCTTCATCTTATTTCTCGTATGGGAAGCAGCCAAGTGCAGTTTTATCCTTATTTCACAGCATGTATCAGTGATTCATTCTAAAATGTCAATGGGTAGCTCTGACAGTGAGAAGCAGGACTGTTACTGATAGGAATTAATCATCTAATCTTAAAACTCATGGAAAACAGGGCAAAAGTGCACAAAGAACTGTTGAAGGGCATGAGGACATCAGCTGAATCAGCATCCACTGGCCATAGGTAGCAATGGGAAATTACTCAGCAAGTTCTTAAGCAAAATATAATTGGAGGCTGGGAGAACATTCTGGAAATATGACAGGCTTGTTCCATTTGTTCACATACTCTTGCGGACAAGTTCCTTGGCTAATGTGATGTTATCTCAGCTTCTATGGCCACTCTTAGGTTAAAATTAAATGTGGAGATTATAGAATCATAGAATGGTTTGGATTGAAATGGACCTTCAGAGGTTATCCAGCCCAACCCCCTGCAGTCTGCAGGGACATTCTCCATTAGATCAGCTTGCTCAGAGCCTTGTCCAGCCTGACCTTGAATATCTTCAGCAATAGGGCCTCAACCACCTCCCTGGGCAACCTGTTGCAGTGTTCCAGCACCCTCATGGTGGAGAACTTTTTCCTAACATCCAACCTAAACCTTCTCTAATTTCAAACCATTGCCCCTTGTCCTATCCCTGCAGGCCTTTGCAAACAGTCCCTCTGCAGCCTTTTTGTAGCTCCCTTCAGGTACTGGAAAGTTGCTCTAAGGTCTCCCCAGAGCCTTCTCCAGGCTGAACAGCCCCAACTCTCTCAGCCTGTCCCTGTAGGGGAGATTCTCCAGCCCTCTGATCATCTTTGTGTCCCTCCTCTGGACCCACTCCAGCAGTTCCTTGTCCCTCTGCTGGGGACACCAGCACTGGCCTCACACCCTCGCAGACACTGTCAAGTCAGAAATTAAGGACTTCATAAGCAGGCTGTGCATCAGGACTGTCCCTTGGTACCCAGAGACAGACCTGCTCCCCTCCAGCCTGTGTCCAATTCCTTTCAGAGTCTGCTGCTGCTTCTGAGCCCGGCAGCACCCCGTCAAAACGATTCTCTCGCTCTTGCGCAGAGCTTTGCAGTTTCAAGGCTGCGGTCAGCAGATGTCAGTGGAGAACAAACATTTGGGAGGCAGCGCAGCTGCAGCTTCCCTTTGTGGTGGCGGAAAGCCTGGGTGGCTGCAGAGCGCGCACCGGGGTGGACACGTCTCTGGTGCCATGAGGTTGTGGTCGTTCCCAAGATAGCTGTCTCCCCATTTAGCAGTTTGGAAAGAGGCCGCAAGGAAGCCTGGCAATGCAGTTTGGGACTTCACACTTTCATGTCACTGAGTTTTTCACCTGACCAGCTGTCAAGTGCTCCCTGCTTGCTCCGTGTTGGAGTGGAAGGTGCTGCTGCTCCACTCTGCTTGGTCTTGGAGAAGCCTCCTGTGCGGGAGCACAGGAAGAGAACGTTTCACCATTAGCACCCATTGTCTTTCACTGTCTTTTCCTGCAGTTAATGCTCTGTGGTATGCAGGACAGGTAAAAACATTTGGGGAAAGGGGAAGGCTATATCTCCTATCAAAGTTAATGAAGAAGATGCTGCAGAATTATCTCCTGATTGCTGGTCCCTTGAAAGAAGATGGATTGTAGTCACCTGTGACACTAGAACTGGTGAGTGATAAGGCCACTCAGTCCCTTCCCCCTTTTCATTTTTTACTCCTCTGGCTGACACGTGGTTACAAGTAAACCCTTGTCTTGATTCCCTGAGCTTCTCAGCTCTACTTAGACCCAGTGCAGAAACCCACCAACAGATCTCCCCTGAGTCTTCTCTGTTTCCCTATGACTTCTGACTTCAGCATTTACCAAAACTGGCTCAGATTCCTTCCATGACCTGTGGAGGCAGATCTCACAGGATCACAGGATGTTAGGGGTTGGAAGGGACCTCCAAAGATCGAGTCCAATCCCCTGCAGAGCAAGACCATAGAAGCTAGCACAGGTTGCACAGGAATGCATCCAGATGGATCTTGAAAGTCTCCAGAGAAGGAGACTGCACAGCCTCCCTGGGGAGCCTGTTCCAGTGCTCTGTGACCCTCACAGTGAAGAAGTTCTTCCACATGTTGAGGTGGAACCTCCTGTGCTGTAGTTTTGCCACCCAGCCCTCAGGTACTTATAAACATTTATTGAATCCCCTCTCAGTCTTCTCCTCTCCAGACTAAAAAGCCCCAGGGCTCTCAGCCTCTCCTCGTAAGGCAGTGCTCCAGTCCCTTAACCACCCTAGTAGCCCTCTGTTGGACTCTCTCCAGTAGATCCCTGTCCCTCTTGAACTGGGGAGCCTAAAACTGGACACAATATTCCAGGTGTGGCCTTACCAGGGCAGAATAGAGGGAGAGGAGAACCTCCCTCAATCTGTTGGGTGCACTCCTCTTAATACACCCCAGGACACCATTGGCCCTCTTGGCTACCAGGGCACATTGCTGTCCCATGGATAACTTGTTATCCACCGGGACTCCAGGTACTTCTCCACGGGGCTGCTCTTTAGCAGATCCCCTCCTAACCTGTACTGGTGCAGTTTATTATTCCTTCCCAGGTGCAGTTATCCTTGTTGAACCTCATTAGGTTCCTCTTTGCCCAGCTCTCCAGCCTTTCCAAATCTCACTGAATGGCTGCACAGCCTTCAGGCATATCAGCCAAGCCTCCCAGTTTGGTATCATCAGCATCTCCCTTCAGTTGTGTTGCACTGGTCAATGGCAAGGACCTGAGGTGAAGCAGGTTTTTCTCTCACTGATCTGTTCAGCACCTAACTTATGTATCATTTGTGCAGATGCAAAATTGGAAGGTATTGACATCAAGCTGGCACAAGCAAGGTAGGAAATTAAAGGGCCGTGTGGCAAGTGTGAAATGTGTGGCTGGAGAGAACATTTGTTTGGGGTAAATTAGGCCTTAGCTCAGCTTTTTAGTAACCCCACCCCCAGAGGATGAGCTCACCTTACAGATGTGTAACTTCAGCTCACACAGCAGTTAAAGCAGACCAAATCATATTTGTCTGCTTGGGTTTCCTTTTGATCAGCTTTTGCTGTGTTTTTAATGCCTTGGAATTGTATGGCTAGGGAGAAGATCCCTAAAGCCAGCCTGCAAGGCTGATGGGGAGAACAGAGAACACACCACAGGATAAATAAGAGAAGTTTTCACTGGGTTCACAGAACAGTCCCAGGGATGTGAACACAGACAGCTGATTCTTCTAAAATCTGTCTTATCAGGAAAGGGTAAGCAAATAAGTTGTGTTTAGGTTAAATGTCTCCAAGTGGTGGTTTGTTTGCCCCAGAAGAACATTCAGTTCTGTTGCAAAAGGACTGTGAAGTAAAAAAGTTCTCATCAAAACCCTGGAAATAAGCATTCTGCAGGAAGAAAGTCAAAAGGAAAAACTCCACATTTATATTTCCTCAGCATATGCTGCAGCAATTTACATGGGTTTATATCAGTTGCTATACATGATCTAACCTAACAATAAGTTACATCAAAAAGCTACATATTTAAAAAGAAAAAAAAAAGAAGATACTTTATAAACAAACTCCTCTTCAGATCTTCAGATGTGCAGTAGGAATTTTCATCCTCATTAGCAATAACGAAGTCTGATAAGCTAGCCACTTCCCAAATCATGGTAGATCATGAAGGGAGAAAGTCTGGGGTCAAGCCTTTGGTCATTTCTGTATGATGTAGTTTTAGACTTTTTTCTATATTCAGATTATTACTGGGGTGTTAGTTGGTTGGTTTTTGTTTGGTTTGTTTTGGATTTTTTTAAATATCTTTAGAGAAATTCCTAAATCAGACCTATGAAGTCCATTTGTATCCCTCTAGAGCAAAGTATAAATAAAGGGTAAGGTAGATTTGGTTGTAGAAAATGGGTCTGACACCTGCCTCTGTAAAACCATATACATCTGTCTGCTGAAAGCTGTGTTCAGCTCTGGCATTGTGTCCTCCAAATCTCCTGGTTACAATCCTTTTTGCTGGGGGTACAGCAAACAGACTAGGATCTCCCACTCACAGTTTCCCACCAACTGCTCCCTCACAGGGAGTCAAAATTCATAGATGAGACTTTTGGCCATTTTGCTCAGTTTCATTTTCTCATTAAATATCTCCTCAAACCTTCGGTTCTGTTTTGGAGTGAAGTGGTTCTTCCAATCACCAACAGCACCTGGAAGAGCAGGGGCAGAAAAAGAAATAGTGAGGCTAGCAATGTAATAGTGCTGAAACTGATTTAAAGGCAGCTTGCTTTTGTTTGCAGTTGGCCTAAATCACAGTATCATCACAGTATATCAGAGGTTAGAAAGGACCTCAAGAGATCATCAGGTCCAACCCCCCTGCCAGAGCAGGATCACTTAAGGTAGTCCACACAGGAATGCATCCAGGTGGGTTTGGAAAGTCTCCAGAGAAGGAGACTCCACAACCCCCCTGGGGAGCCTGTTCCAGGGCTCTGTCACCCTCACTGTAAAGAAGTTTCTCCTCATGTTGAGGTGAAATCTTCTATGTTCAAATTTGAACCCATTGTTCCTTGTCTTATCACTGTGCACCACTCAACAGAGCCTGGCCCCTTCCACCTGACACCCATCCCTCAGATATTGATAGACATTGATCAGGTCCCCTCTCAGTCTTCTCTTCTCCAGACTAAACAGCCCCAGGGCTCTCAGTCTCTCTTCACAGGGGAGATGCTCAAGTCCCCTAACCATCCTCATGGCTCTCTGTTGGATTCTCTCCAGCAGGTCTTTGTCTCTCTTGAACTGGGGAGCCCAAAACTGGACACGGTATTCCAGGTGTGGTCTCAGCAGGGCAGAGTAGAGAGGTAGAAGAACTTCCCTAGCTCTGCTGGACACACCTTTCTTGATACATCCCAGGATCCCATTGGCTCTCTTGGCCACAAGAGCACATTGTTGTTCCATGCAGAACTTGCTGTCCACCAGCACTCCAAGGTCTTTTTCTGTGGAGCTGCTTTCCAGCAGGGCAGCCCCTAGCCTGTCCTGGTGCCTGTTGTTATTTCTCCCCAGATGTAGGACCCTGCACTTGTCCTTATTAAACTTCATGAGGTTTGCCTGCACCCAGCTCTCAGCCTGTGCAGGTCACGTTGGATGGCTGCACAGCCTGAGGGGTGTCAGCTGACCCCCACCAGGTTTGTATCGTCAGGAACTTCCTGAGGGTACTTTTAATCCCCTCATCCAGGTCCTTGATAAAGATACTGAATAAAACTGGACCAAGTACTGATCCCTGGGGGACACCACTTGCCACAGGCCTCCAAGTTGACTCTGTGCCACTGGTGATGATTCTCTGAACTCTGCTGTGGAGCCAGTTTGCAATCCACCTCACTGACCAGCCATCTATGCCACATCTCCTGAGCTTTTCTATGAGGATGTTATAGGAGACTGTATCAAAAGCTTTACTGAAGTCAAGATACAGGACATATGCTGCTCTGCCCTCATCTACCCAATTGGTCATAACTTCATAGAAGGCTATCAGATTAGTTAGACAGGATTTCCCCTTGGATGACTCATTATTGTTAACCATAGTCTCTAAATTATTATTAACCATTGTCTCAGAATTAGGTCATGATCATGAGATTTATTGGTCTGATGAGACTGATGGAAGCATCTGGATCATCATCCCTCAGACATGCTGCCAACAACACCAAGTGGTGTACATGATGAAGAGCAGGTTTCCTAGATGGAATTAGAGCTCTTGGGCATCTCAGCAGAGAGGTATCTTGCCACACCTTAGGTGTATGCAGCTAAAGGTTAAGCAGTTATGCCCAGAGCATCTGGGCTCTTTCACAGTCAGTAGAGGGAAATGGTTTCTTCCTGGCTGAAAGTCATCTCATTCTAGTCAACATCTAATGCTAATTAAATGAATGGTTCCCCCAATCCAGCTCTATCTCTCCTTTGACAAAGAAGACTCTTGAAAAATGGGCCCAGAGACACCTAATAGATGGGGGGTGTGGGGTGTGTGAAGCACCTCTGCTATGAGGATAGGCTGAAGGAGCTGGGGTTATTCAGCCTGGAGAAGAAAAGGCAGACCTAACAACAGCCTTCCAATACCTGAAGGGGGGTACAGGAAAGCTGCAGAGGGACTGTTTCCAAAGGCCTGCAGTGATAAGACAAGGGGCATTGTAGAGAAATGAGAGGAGATGTAGAGTAGATTTTAAGAACAAGTTCTTTACCATGGGGCTGGTGGAACACTGCAACAGGTTGCCCAGGGAGGTAGTTGAGGCCCCATCCCTGGAGATATTCAAGGTCAGGCTGGACAAGGCTGTGAGCAAGCTGATCTAGTGGAGGATGTCCCTGCTGTCTGCAGGGGGCTTGGACTGGATGAGCTTTGGAGGACCCTTTCAATGCAAACCATTCTCTGATTCCATGAATCCCACCCTCACGCTGCTCCTAGTCTCTAGGGCAATGAGAAGTCTCACTACTTAAGTGGGCAGTTAACTAGGTCTGGGTGACTCTGCACACTTATGGTCAGTGAAGTGTTTCAGATGCTGTCCAGTTTGAGCAAAGAAGAGGCTGGTTTTAAAACTCTTAATGAGACAATGCTTACAGTTTCCCTTCACGTGCATCTTCTAAAGGTTCTCTATCACAAAACTGCTGACAGGACATTCCAGACAGCAGAGAAAAGAAAAGCCAGCTTGACAACTAATATTCTTTTCTATATACTTATAAATGCTCTGTAAGCTGTCTGAAACTAGCTGAACCTCTGGGATTTGCAGAGGAATTACTTGGAGGAAAAATTTGTGATTTTTCAACTCTTTTAAAGTAACTCTGTTAAAGTTCACTGACTTAGAAAAGTGCTTTTGAGTTGTTGGCTAGTTTGTTTGTTACTGACATTACCTTTTGGCATGTAGTCCATTGGTAAAAACATTCTGAGTTAGTGAAATGTGCCATTTCCCTATTTATTGAAACACCTCTTGGTTTAAAACTGTCAATTCTTTTAAAGAATTAACAGTAAAAATAATCAAAGTCCGTCTCAACATGATGGCTTTGTTTTACTTGCTATCTAAATCCAAGGGAGCTTCTGAAATGTCAGGAGCAAGAAAACAACTCCTGCAGAGATTTTAAAGTCACATCTGAGCTAAGCACTGTTGAAGATTTCCACATGGATTCCAGCTTGGCCAAAGTTTGAAGGCTACCAATGAAGGCATCAGGTGACAGTCATCCATTCTTACACTGTTGTCATTGTCAGCATATTCCCTTTTAGGAATATTTCAGTAAGGTGTAACAGTGTGAGAGCTGAAATCCCCACCACCACCAATAACCAGCTAGCTCAGTCTGGAAGCAAGTGAAAGCTGTATTCACAAGCAAAATCTACAATCTATGATGAAATGCAATGAATATGTACAAATACACACAAGTCACAACATTTACAAATATGCACAATCAACAGAAAGGCACAACCAAGCTGCCTTTGCTTCCCCTGAGGGACCTATTCCCAAGGGGCCTCCCCCCCAGAAAGAACCCCTCCAGGCCCCCCTGGCAGAAGGCAGAGAGTTGAGGAGCAGAGAAGCTGTTAGACTTAGCTTGCCAAGGTCAGTGTGTTATCTTCAGCCAGAAAAGAAGAAGGAGCAGAAGCCAGAAGCCCAGCAAGTTGTGAACCCAGACTCTGACTCCAACTGCCCCAACTTTGTTTTGAGTAGTGGTTCTTAAATATTTCTCTCTCTCCAATGGAAGTGTTTAGAACAATCATTATTTTGCTTTCTTACACCCAAGAGTGACTTATTTACATTCTTTAGCTTTCTCTGCTTGAACTTTGTGAAGAAAAATTAAAAAGACAATTTCAAACCATCACAGATGGTAAGGAGCATAAAGGCTATGAGCAGTCTCCCGTGGAAGGAATGTGTCTCCCTTTCTCTTGTTCTAGGAATCTAAGTGACCTTTGATGTCAAGGGGATAGGTTGTAAAAGACTGAGGTGGTCAACTTTTAGATAAAGAGTAATGCTTTGTGAACCTTTCCTTTTGGCTTAAAAGCTGCCATGGAGCAGTATTAGTCAGGCTTGTTCGGACTCTTCCGTTCTTCTCTAGCAGAAGGATGCGTTTTCAACCAGAGAACTTGGGGGGGGGGGAGGAAGCGATTTTGGAGATGGTTCCAAATTGAAGGATCCTATCACTGATTCCTGGGACTGACCCTAAACATCACTACAGCCCAGGAAAGAGCTGGACTGCAGCCTCTGGCTCGATTCCCAACTTCTTCTGCTGTGTTAAGCATGGAGCCGGGAACTTACCTTTCCTGAAAATCAGCTTCCTGTCGGATGTCAGCACACAAACAGTGTTGCTGGGATCACTTTTCTCCTTTTCTGTGTCACTTTTCATCATGGAGAAAGACGACTTCTTGCAGATGTCTTGGATGTCATTTTCACTGACATTTAAGCCCAGGAACAGACTGATTTTCTCTACAATCTTAGGGAGATCCTGGGGTACAAGAAAAGTAAAGCATTTATATTTCTTTGCTGATTGTCAGACTTTCAGTTGATAGGAAAATGATCCTTTTTATTCCGTATCAAGTTTATCACATATTCGATACAGGAAGGATGTGGACCTGATGGAGCGGGTCCAGAGGAGAGCCATGAAGATGGTGAGGGGGTGGAACACCTCTCATATGAAGCCAGGCTGAGAGAGCTGCAGTTGTTCAGCCTGGAGAAGAGAAGGCTCCAGGCAGACCTGATAGCAGCCTTCCAGTACCTGAAGGGGGCCTACAAGAAGGCTGCAGAGGGACTGTTTGCAAAGGCCTGGAGAGATAGGACAAGGGACAATGGTTTGAAATGAAAGAAGAGGAGATGTAGATTGAATGTTTGGAACAAGTTCTGAACCATGAGAGTGGTAGAACAGTGCAACAGGTTGCCCAGGGAGGTGGTTGAGGCCCCATCCCTGGAGATACTGAAGGTCAGGCTGGACAAGGCTGTGAGCAAGCTGATCTAGTGGAGGATGTCCCTGCTGACTGCAGGGGGTTTGGCCTGGATGACCTTTGGAGGTCCCTTCCAATCCAAACCATTCTATGGTTCTATGTCATTAGATTGTGAAAATGACAGGTGGAAGGTGTCCCTGCCCATGACAGAGGGGTTGGAACTCAATAACCTTCAAGGTCTCTTCCAACCTAACCATTCTTTGAATCTATGTTGGTATTTGAGTTTTCTGTGTAGCCATTTCTGTTCATGAAACCTTTTTTCCTAACCCTGTAGCCTCTAATTTTTTTCTCTATTGGGAGCACAAGTCCCACTGACCATGAGTGGTTTTGATGTCTTACATCACATTTTGAGAAGTTCACCTGAGATGTCAGGCATAGCAGGTTAATGTACGGCCCTTAACAGATGTCCTTGGTCAGTCTTTCCATGGGACCAAGAATGAAGAACATAAAATTCTCTCTGTAGTCTGAGGAAAATTACATCATACATGTCCCACTCCTGTATCTATGAAATGCAGCTCTCACAGGGTTTGATATTTATACAGCTTGTGCTACTCTGCCCTGGTGAAGCCCCATCTGGAATATTGTGTCCAGTTCTGGGCCTCTCAGTTCAAGAAGGACCTCAGGAAGCTGCTTAAGAGAGTCCAGCACAGAGCCACAAAGATACTGAAGGCAGTGGAAGATCTCCCTGCTGAGGAAAGGCTGAGGGAGCTGGGGCTCTTTAGCTTGGAGCAGAGGAGCCTGAGGGCTGACCTCAGTCACGTTTATAAAGATGTGGGGAGGATGGATCCAGGCTCTGCTCAGGGATATCCCATGACAAGACAAGGGGCAATGGGTGCAAGCTGGAGCAGAGGAGGTTCCACATGAACATAAGGAGAAACTTTTTCATTGTGAGGGTTCCAGAACCCTGGAACAGGCTGCCCAGAGAGTCTCCTTCAGTGCAGACATTCCAAACCATCTTGTTCCTGTGTGACCTGCCCTAGGTGATCCTGCTTTGGCAAGGGGGTTGGATTGGATGATCTCTAGAGGTCCCTCCCAGCCCCTAACATTCTATGTGGTTCTGTGTGTGCAGGCAGAATTAGCTCCCTAGTATAAAGTGATATGCAAATACAAAATATGCCCAAAGATATGCATGAATGTTTCCCTTCTTCCTCTCTTTTTTTTTTTTTCATCATAATTTACCCTTTGCTATTTTAATCATGGTAATTTCCAAGTGACTCTTTCTGAAACAAGAGCAGAGAACATGTTTACCTTCTTCATGTCTTCATAGAATAAAAACAGGATGTTTTTGTCATTTGCATGTTCTTCCCAACTGAGGAAATGATCAAACCAGGATCCGCAGACAACTGAAAAAGAAAATCCACGTGGAAGAGTTTCATATAAACTCTGTTCATAAATAACTCTGACTGTACCTCACACATGCAAGAGAGTGATCCCTTATTAGTGTGTACCCTGTATTCCTCTAAAATGGATTAGAATCTTTTTTGGGCTGACTCAACCTTACAGTCTGAAGAGGTTACTGCTCTTATTGGAATGATAGAGATACTGTTCTGAGATATGGTTCTCTAGAGGAAACAGGCTCCAAACCCAATGAAAGGCCACTAATGAAGGAAAATGTCCCCCCCTAACAAGATCTGAATGTCTCAGCAGATGTCTGCATGTCTGTGCTGACAGAGTTATGATCACTCCACTAGGAAATCAAATAAGGAGTCTGTTAAATTGAGCCCACTGTCACTGGCTCTATTTTTGTCCCACCAAAGGGGAATCTGTATTATTCTTTAAAGCCAAAGAAGAGTTATGTAAAGAAGTTATTATGCAAATACATCTTTCAGCCGCCAACACAGATAACTTAAGGGTTTATAGCTGACTCATAGCACTTGTTTTCTCTGGCTGCTCTTTTTGGTGAACCATGGGAGGAGAGAGAAATTTCAGCTTCCCTTTGAAAAACAAAATTCTGACTCTTCTGGTTGAAGGACAATTTGAACTGCTTGGAAGGCTTGAGATGAAAGCCTCCTGTAGGAGATGAGAACAGGCCTGGAGAGAGCAATCACGGCCAGCATTCTCCAGAAATATGGCTTTGCTTTATCACTGCTACCAGGAAAGTGTAATATTGTAATGAGCATCATTTTGGTTGCAAACCCTGAAATCTAATTAAGTGCTTTGCTGAATGCTCCAGCCTGTAGCCATCTCCTGTGCACAAAACACTGTCCAAGGCATGTGTGCTCCACAGTTTTCAATTAAGCCCTGCTTTCCTGGTCAGCCACACTGGGGGATGTGACCAGCAATAGCACACAATAACCCTACTGGCTTCAGGTGTACAGCATACAGCCTTGGAAAGAACATGGACAGCATCAAACTTATCTGTGTGTGTCCTCACCCTTGCTCTGAACTGAGATTAACTCTGCAAGAGTACTGCAGGATGAGGATCAAGCATCACAACCTTCATGTGTTTCTATCAGGAGCAAACCCAACAAACTCTCTGTGGGTCACCTTGTACACAAATTTCTCTTGTAACCAACATTTTTATGCTATACATAAGCACACAGAAAATAGAATCATAGAATGGGTTGAGTTGGAAGGAACCTCTAAAGGTCATCTACTCCAACCCCAAATAGAAGGTGGCTACTGATTTACACAAAAATGGGAGATGCTTTTAAGATTTAACAGAATCCTCTCTTCTTTTTTTCACCCTTGTTCATTCAGAGTTTATACTAAACAAGCCAAAATCCTGTGCTTTAGGGCTTCTTTGAATCAGGAACATAAGATCTGGGACAAAGCTCACACAAGCCAGTAGACAAACTGACTTCTGGAGTGTTTATCTAAGCCCATGCTGACTGCAATGGCACTGTGCTTCCAAGCTTTTCAAGGTGAGGTGATGTTGTGGCTGTTATCGTCACTGTGGTTGTAGAGCAGGAACATGTCCTGAAAGGAGTAATAAAACACTAAAAATGGGAGTGGATTACTGAAACATGGTCCTGTTGTCAGCTTCCATGCCACCACTGCTACTCATAAAGGTCTCACTCTTGTCCTTGGTCTTTGGACCACACTACTACAACAGATATTCAAGGCCAGGCTGGACAAGGCTCTGATAAGATGATCTCGTGGAGGATGTCCCTGCTGACTGCTGGGGGGATTGGACTAGATGACCTTTGGAGGTCCCTTTGAACCCAAATCATTCTATGATTTGAAATCATAGAAAGAGCAGCAAAACCCTGCAAAGAGCAGCTGTGCTGAAGTACTGCAGCTGCTGATCAAAATGCCTCCTTGCAGGGCTGAAGCCAGCATCCTGTTATTTGCTCTTGTTTGCTTTGGCATTAGAAGTCATCCTGAAGGAAAACCCCTACCAAAGCCATAAGAATAAGGATTTCAGTTAGGAGTTTTATCTAACTGTGTCTATGCATTGAAAGCTAATGTAAACTGCAAGGAGAAAACATAACCTTTATCCTTACCATCTCCTTTTAAGAACAAGTCAAAGAAAGCAGTCCAGCTGTCAATAGTGGGAAGGTTTGGGTTATCCCTGTAGTAGTGATACATGGAAACTGCAGTATCTTTTGGATTTCTACTGATGTAGATCATCTGTAAATCAAGATGGTACAGTTCTTAGTGCTAATCCCCTTCCTGTGTTTTAGAGGAGCTCAGTGCATAACTGTAGCATTTTCCCAGGCAGTTTTGCAGTGTCAAAACCCTTTCCTTTAGGAACCCCTCTGTCAGTGACCATGCCGATAAGATTTTAATGCATTTGTCCCTGATTAGGCAGGAGTCAGTAGTGGTGAGTAAACAATTCCATGTGGGCAGAGGTGTGTCTCCTGCAGCTGGGTGATGTTTATGTTTTATGAAGGAGGCAGTGTTCCTTTTAACTCCTGAGTCAGTTCACTGCCTCATAAATGTAACATATGAAGCTATTGGCTAATTAACATTTACATGACAGATGCAAGCCATAAGTTTTCACCTCTTGTTCAAATTAGCCTTGTCCCAAAAGTCTGGATCTGAGTAATGCTAAAATTTTGAACTTCTAAGCTAAAATTTGAGGCCCAGAACTGATTTATTTTAATGACCTCACACATTAACATGGGATCTGATTCTGATTCCTGCATTTCAGTTCTCATCCCTTTCTCCTTTATAAGGTCTTCATAAAGTTTCAGTAGGAGGGGCAGAGTATCTTCACATCCAGAGCAGTCTCTAAGTACCCAAGGCAACCATTTCCTAAGTGGCTCCAGCCACTAGGAAACAGGAATATGTAAGCACCTCCTATCCCTAAGGTATTCCTGATTTGTGTATACAAATCACCCTGTGGGAGCACTAGGGCAGGAGCAGAACCTAGTCCCTAGCCCAAGTCCCAGCTCCAAAATTCACAGCAAACCATTTCTGGAACCTCTGAATCATTTGGAAATTGTTAAAGAATGGCAAGAGAAAATAGATTTCCAACAGGCATTTAACATGTCTTAACTGCTTTGATATCTTTTTTTTTTTGCCTTACCTTGCACTTTTTATTCTTAAAATTTGGAGGTAGCATGTTGTAGTCTAAGTGTGTTGGGATGAGCCTCTTTGATGTGAGTTGATTCAGTTCCTCCAGTCTGGATATGTCTCCAAATTCAATGGGAGATGTTAGTGTAACCTGAGCACTGTAGAGGTTTGTTAAAACTCTTGCAAGCCAGTGAGTGCCTGCAGAAAAGTAAGTTTGAAGGGGGTAAAAAAAAAAGAATCAGGGAAAAAAAAAGAGAGAGAGAGAGAAAGAAAAAGAAAAAAGAAGGGGGAAAAAAAGAAAAAGAAGGGGGGAAAAAATAAAAAAAGGGGGGGTGGAAAGGGGAAAAAAGGAAGATTTGTTAATGGGAAAATACCTGGAGCATGTGTTTTGCATATTGAAAGAGCTTGCAATGTACAAGTGCTACTTCTAACCCCCCAGCTTCAGGAAACTTCACATAACTGAGTCATCTCATTGCATCCAAATACAGACATACTGGGAAAATGAGGACTGTAAATTAAGCACAAAATAACTCTTTGAGAAGTACTAATATTGATACCAAAACAGTCTCATGAGACAAACTGCCTATCAGCTGAGAAGTTATAGTATTTTAATCATTAATTTATGAACTTATCTATTTTGTCCTTACAGTAACTTGAGTCTTTATATTTGGGAAGCATTAACTGAGCTTCTTTGGTGTGTGTTTCTGTGTGCAAGTGAAGCAGGGCAAGAGTGAAGAACAAATTAATAAATCTACTGCCAAGAACCATAAAAATAACTTCATACAACTCCTGACTTGCTCGTAATTGAATGCAAAAAGCCCTCAGAAAAATCCTTCAAGTACAGATTTTGCTACAAGAGATAAATATTTATTTGCTTCCCAATGTGAAAACACTCGAGATTATTTTCCATTAAGGAATCAAAATTTAGACAAATTACCTTTTTTTTTTCTTTTTAATTATTTGAACACTTACTGGCAGAATAGTTTATTCAGATACTAAACCATCCTTCCTTGTTTCTTGTACACAGGCATTTCTCAAGTAGTTTAAGCAGACATTTCTCAAGGAGTTTAAGCAGACAACATGAAGCAAACAATTGAGACTTCTTGGAACTAATATTTCAAAGAAGAGCTTACCAGATTTGGGATAGGAAACCAAAAGGACATCATCTTCTCGAGCATCAAAAGCATCCAGAGAATTCAGAAGTTCTAGAGAAGACTTGGTGGTAAAGGGAATCCCCTTAAACAAGTGAATGAGCTCTTCCTCCCTGGAGCTGGACATGTTTACTTAAGTCTTGGATATTTGCAGATCAGGTAACAGTGAAGTGACAGGAGGATTGAAGAGTCACTTCTAAGTCAGATGACCTGAGGTGACAATCTGAGACCAAGCAATGCAAACTGCAGGCTTATATAGTTTGTTACCTGCTGCTGAGTCCTGCCAGAGATTGATTTTTTCCGGGGAGCTGATAAAGACAAGTGAAATATTAGAAATAGCTTGATAAATAACTGAAATGCTGAGTCATGAAAAAGGCATGCTCTTTGTCATTTATTAGCTCTGCAGATAAAGACAGGAGGTGGTGGTGTTCAAAATGTATTACTTGTGGAAAATGACGAGGCTGAAGATTATGTCTTGCCCTCAAACACGTTGAAGGTGGTCATTCTGATGAGTTAGGCTTTGTTGGAAGCTGGCTCAGCTTCCAAGAAAAAAAGCTGCCTCTTAAAATCCTTTTTGATGGCTACAAAACAAATGTATTTTATGCAAATAAAATATTTATGGCTTTGTTTTACCCAATGTACACCAGCCTGGATTTTTTTTTTTAAAGTGCAAATCAGTTCCAAATGTTTTAATTTTGTGATGTTAAAGAACTTTTTCTTTTCTTTTTTAAATTTTAGAAATTCAGCCTGGGGCCTTTTAAAAAACAGAGGCACTTTAAAACATTATCAGTTTCTAAACTGTCACATGTCTCTGTAAGAAGACTACAGACAACAAAAATCACACATTTAAAAGAGGTATTTAACATTGGCTTGACTTCTGAATGTTTCATGACTAAAAGTGGTTGAAAATGTTTAAATCATGGAGTCATCAGAGAATCACAGAATGGTTTGGGTTGAAAGGGAACTTTAGAGGTCATCTAGTCCAACCTCCCTCCATCCTCCACTAGATCAGGTTGCTCAGAGCCTCATCCAACCTGCCCTTAGATGTTTCCAGGGAGGGTGCATCTACCACCTCCCTGGGCACCCTGTTCACCAGTGTTTCACCACCCTCATCATGAAAAGTTTCTTCCTTATATCTAGTCTAAATTTTGCTCCCCTTTAGTTTAAAGCCATTACCCCTTGTAGAGTTGCAACAAGCCCATTCTGTCTTTTTTGTCAACCCTCTTTAAGTACTGAAAACTGCAATAGGCCTCTCTGGAGCCTTTTCTTCTTCAGGGTGAACAACCCCAACACCCTCAGCCTTTCTTCATAAAAAAGGTGTTCCAGTTCTCTGATAATTTTTGTGGCCCTCTTCCAAAGCCCGTCCAGAGAGGTCTTTCTTTGTTTCCACAGAATACGCAGATTCATCAAAATAAAAGTCACTTGCAGGAAAGATGCAGTTCTCAATCAATTGCCTTCTTTTATTTTTCTTTTGTTTTGTTTTAATTCTGAATCTGTGGAAATCATCATTAATATATTTTCAAACTCCACTTTAAACAAAAATGCCCATAAGAAATGTGAAAGCATTAGTAAATAGCTCTGGTCCAAATCAAAACACTTTTGAGCACTTAAAACCTTAAATTTCCTTTTTAATGGCCACAAATTCATTTGCCTGTTTTAACATTCTTTTTCCTCAAACTCCTGCTAAAATTCTAACTCAGCTGAGATCCTTAGACCTCTTCAGCTCAGGTCAAGACCAGGCATGCAAATTTTGTTTTACAGTAAAGCAGTCCTTCAAAAATTTCCCAAGTGTACCACAGTTCCAGTTCTTGTTTCCTTGTTTAAGATAACTTAGGCTTGCTCATGAGAGCTGACTGTCAAATGTACCTCTGATGACCTATGGCAAGAAGTTAATGATTAGAGATGCCCTTCCAGGATACACTTGAGCAGCTTCTGGACTTGCTTCTTTCTAATTCAATCTTCACCATCAGTATGACTTTGTTTCCCCTTGGTCTTTTCTTTGCAGTGTTGCCAGCCCATCAGTCAAAGAGAAGTCAGCAAGCCTGCGTCTCCTCACCTGTGTTGCCTGTTATGCTGCCCTTCAGCAGCTGCTGCTTGCATAATGTGTCTTGTGCCATGAGGAAACTCCACATTCCAGTCACACATGGCCAGGTGGGGATGAAAACCATGGAAAAAAATGCCCAGGGGAGACGTTCCCTGTGAGTAGGGAGGAGGCAGAGGAGGTGGTCAAGTGAGCCAGTGAAGGTAAATGAAACACGTGGATACTGGTGTTCAGGTGGGAGCTGGGGAATTTCTCGGTGCTGTCTGAAGACCTAAACCATCACATCATATTTTAGGGTCAACATTCTTACAACTCTATCCTCTGTCAACAAATCGCTCTTTGGTTACTTCAGGTACTATACCAAGTATGTTTGGAGGCCTACTGATTCCTTTTTCTATGTTATTGTGAACATCTCTATTAGTCTGAATAGAGAGATCTCTAAGTTTTATTTTGCCATCATCACTCCAGACATATGCACTTCGTGCAGGCCAATAAAACTGTGCTACCTTGACCTAGCAACAATAAAAAAGCTTATTGCAAAACGTGTTGCATATTTACTATGCCTTTTCCCCTTTCATTTCTTCCTCCATGCCTCCTGTTTCTTGAGTCAGCACACTTGCCTAATCTAATCACTTGGACCTTAATTAATCATTCACAAATGAAATGGCCAAGGTGTAAAACAGAAGCAATACAGTAACAAAGAAAATTCTAATCTCCCTTAAGTCATCTCAGTTGCTTTTTGTACTAGCTTCTCTTTTCAGCATACATAATATTAACCCAGGGGAATCAAAGGGAAAATGGTCTTCAAATGCTGCCTGGACTTGGAAAACAGGGCCCACTCCTGCAAGGGTACAGTATCCTTAATTGCAATAACTTAAGGAAAAAAAAGAATATTCAGGATATTGCAAGAAGAAACCTCTTCTTAATAAATTATTAGGAAAAAAGTACACTACAAATGACTTCTTTATTAACATAAAAAATTACATTAATACATAAAGATGACATTATATGAAGAGAGGATGGGTTTAAAGAACCAAATCCTCCATTCAACTTTCCATTTTTTTCCTTTATCAGTGGAACATCTCTCTGCTGAGGAAAAGCTGAGGGAGCTGGGGCTCTTTAGCTTGGAGCAGAAGAGCCTGAGGGGTGACCTCATTCATGTTTATAAAGATGTGAAGGGCAGTGTGGGGAGGATGGAGCCAGGCTCTGGTCAGAGATGTCCAAAGGTAGGACAAGGGGCAGTGGGTGCAAGGTGGAGCTGAGGAGGCTCCAGAGGAAGAGAGCTTGAAGATCATCTAGTTCCATACCCCTGCCATGGACAGAGACACTTTCCACTGGACCAGGTTGCTAAAAGCTTCATCCAACCTGTCCCTGAACATCTCCAGGAAGGTGGCAGCCACGACCTCCCTGGGCAACCTGTTCTGGTGTCTCAACACTTTAGTGCAGAGTATCTAACACAGCTGTTACAAAGTGTGCAAGACTGGTCTCCAATACAGAGTTTCAGCCAGGAAATCTGGTGTTATGAGTAAGCTTCCCTTCCACAGGTCCAACTTTCCTCTATGATGATCTACAGAGTCATTTCTGTAATGATCACTCCACCCAGCCATTGCTTTCCCACCTTGCTGAATGATATCCTTACTTATTTTAATGCTACAGCTCAAGTGCCTCTTTTAAGTTGTACTCACCACTGGTGTGGCCACACCTTGAGTGCTGTGTTCAGTTGAGGGACATTGAGGTGCTGGAGCATGTCCAGAGAAGGGCAACGAGGCTGGTGAAGAGCCTGGAGCACCTGGGCTGTGAGGAGCATCTGAGGGAGCTGGGGGTGTTCAG
The DNA here is from genome assembly GCF_027791375.1 of Indicator indicator. Lineage (NCBI taxonomy): Eukaryota > Metazoa > Chordata > Aves > Piciformes > Indicatoridae > Indicator > Indicator indicator. The sequence goes on from NC_072023.1 coordinate 18,728,930, forward strand.
TCTGGAGAAGAGGAGGCTGAGGGGAGACCTCATTGCTCTCTACAGCTACCTGAAGGGAGGTTGGAGTGAGGAGGGGGCAGTGAGGAGGGGTTTTGATCTCCACCAGGGGAGGTGTAGGCTTGATATTAGGAAATATTTCTTCATTGAAAGGGTTCTCAAATATTGGAATGGTCTACCTGGGGCAGCACTGGAGTCACCATCCTGGGGACGTTCAAGCAGCCTGTGGACCTGGTGCTTATGGATATGGTTTAGTGTTGACCTTTAAGTGTTGGGTTGAGGATTGGACTGGATATCTGTGAGGTCTCTTCCAACCTGATGTTTTCTGTGATTCTGTGACTACTTCATAGAGACAGGCTGCAAAATGTTAAATCATGGAGCAGATTCTCCTGGAGGCACTACTGAGACAGAAGAATAGTGAAGAGGTGATTGGGTACAGTCAGCATGGGTTTACCAAGGGCAAATCCTGCCTGACAAACCTGGTGGCCTTCTATGACAAGGTCACAACCTTAATAGATGAGGGGAGAGCAACTGATGTCATTGACCTGGACCTGAGCAAAGCCTTCCACACTGTCCCACACCACATCCTGGTCTCCAAACTGGTGACACATGGGTTTGATGGGTGGACCACAAGATCAATAAAGAACTGGCTTGATGGCTGCACCCAAAGAGTGGCTGTCAATGGCTCCATGTCCCAGGGGAGGCCAGTGACAAGCAGAGTCCCTCAGGGATCAGTCCTGGGACCAGGCTTGTTCAACATCTTTGTTGGTGACATGGACAGTGGCATTGAGTGCACCCTCAGCAAGTCTGCTGATGACACCAAGCTGTGTGGTGCAGCAGACAGGCTGGAGGGAAGGGATCCATCCAGAGGGACCTGGACAGGCTGGAGAGGGGAGCACAAGCCAACCTCATGAGGTTCAACAAGACAAAGTGTAAGGTCCTGCATCTGGGTCGAGGCAATTCCAAGCACAAATCCAGGCTGGGCAGTGACAGGCTGGAGAGCAGCCCTGAGGAGAGGGACTTGGGGGTGCTGGTGGACAAGAAGCTCAACATGAGCTGTCAATGTGCACTTGCAGCACAGAAAGGCAACCAGAGCCTGGGCTGCATCAAGAGAAGTGTGGCCAGCAGGGCAAGGGAGGTGATTCTCCCCCTCTACTCAGCTCTGATGAGACCCCACCTGGAATACTGCATCCAGTTCTGGAGCCTCTGTTACAAGAGGGATCTGGACATGCTGGAAGGTGTCCAGAGAAGGGCCACCAGGATGATCAGAGGGCTGGAGCACCTGTCCTCTCAGTACTGTGATTTAACAACTCTGATCTCAGAATTCTCTGATTTCACAGGCACTGCTATCTGTGGCAGCTACAGTCCCATTTGGGAATTAGTAAGTTGCTATGCAGGAGGTCAACCATATGTGCAGGGTCATGCTGCGTTCCTGTCATGTCAGACTGGAAAGCTCTTTGACCTTCTCTTATCCCTTTCACAACAAATCATTGCCTGAGCATATTCTGTGCCAGATCCACAACTGATACAGCTAATCATCACAGTGCAAAGCTGTGCCCTTTACAGACCTGGCAGGAAAATGCCTCAGCTGTGAGGTTGCTGCTACTGACTCAGGCTTCGCTCTACAAGGGCATGTGATGATACCTTCAAGGTGTGAACATACACCTAATGAGGACATGGTCAGCAGGGGGTAAAGAGAGAAAAGCTAATGAGTATTTGACCCCTCAGTGGAGTAAAAAAAAGGTGATGCTGTGCACATGCAGGAGGGCTCAGTCAGGTGAGCACTCTCCCTGGCAAATGCCTGTATGTCAAGGTGAGATGACCTGGAGATGTTCCCAGGTGCTCAGGGTGATAGGAGGGCCTGTGACAGGCACGGCTGCCCCTCACAAGTGCAGGGTCCTGACAGGCTCCGAGCAAGGGGGCCAGGCTGGCTAGAAGCTGATAAAGATCAGCTCCACGCCCTCAGACATTAGCTCCTCCTTTTGCTGATTGGAGAACTCCACCCTCCAACTAATTTAAAAGTTGACCACAGCCTAATTAAGAAATTGACCACAGCTGAACTTGGAAAGGATGTGAATGGTGCTCTGCAAGGGAGAGAGCTGGGAGCTTTCTCTGCACAGCAGCAGCTTGGCAGTCAGATCTTCTCCTCTTGGAACGGGAAGTCCTCTCCCCTTCCTTGGTGAGTGTATCTGGGTACCCGTGGGAAGGTTTTCCTTTCCTGAGTGACTGTGGGCACGTTTTGGTTCATCTCTCCAACTAGTTTAATGAGTTGTGCAGCAACACTTTCCCAGCTGACATCCCACTCTGTAACTTTACTCTGTTGGAAGGAGAGCAGATTAACTGCAATAAACCCCTGGCTTTCAGGTGGCTGTGGCTGGCTGGTTTGTCGGTGCCTCCGTGACAAGAGCCTTGGAGGTTTGGTTTATTTTCTGCTTATCTTTGCTGTCATATCTAGTGTGGACATTTACTGGGATGGGTTTAAATGACAGGAACTATTGAGTCACTTTGTTATTGCTAAGGCACCATAGTTCTTCAAGTGTGGCAGTGACTTCACTAGTGACTTGAAATCATTGGACTTTATCTTGATTTGTTACTGTAACTACTTAGAGGTTGCTGGCTATTTTGAATCTCACATGCATTAGTAGGATATAGCATTCCATAGGGAGTCAGATAAATTCCTCTGGAAAAAGTAGAAAAAAGCCTTTGGAAATGTAAGTCCTTCAGAGATCTACAGCCTCTAGAGCATCCCTCCAGACAGGAAAAGCAGAGTGGCAAAAGCTGTCCTGTCAGGTCACATGCTGTCAGTAAAGACAAGAGCTGAGGAAACCAAGTTCAGCTAACTACAGCCACCCCTGGGAAGGCTCATGTGTCACAACCAGTGGAGCTGTGCCATGGGGAAGAGGAGCACTTGTGTCAATGCACACCGTGAGACAGTGCCCAGCATGCAGGCAGGCTCTTGCACTCTGTACTGGGTCTCTGGTGGGTCCAACCCGAATGAATAGTGTAATCCTGATGTAAGAGGCAATGAAGTTTGCTTTTGAGGGAACTGTCTGTTTATGTCCTGCTCTGGGGCCCCCATCAGCAGAGAGACATGGACCTGCTGGAGTGGGTCCAGAGGAGGGCCACAAAATGATCAGACGGCTGGAGAACTTCTCCTGTGAAGGCAGGCTGAGAGAAGAGAAGGCTCTGAGGAGGCATTATACAGCTCATGTCTAATGACTTCTGACTGAGAGACCTTAAAAGACCTTAAAATAAGGGACCTTAAGATAAACTGAGACCTTAAAACAAGCTCGGGCCAAGGCAGTGCAGCTCTGCTTAGTAGGAAGGCAGAGATGGAGAGGCCCATCCCAACGGGGGGGCTGTGAGGCTCAACTCTCTGCTATGGGAAGTAGACATGAGCTGTAAAATGCTACAGGAAAACCAGAAGGTGGTAAAGAGGTAAACAACAGCACCATAGGAAAGTTAACTCCTTCCCAGCCAGAGCCAGTACAGATCAATTGTCCTCAGGACAGTTAGTCACCACCTAGACAGACAAATGAATTCCAAAGCCTGAGCAGAAGTTACTTGGCTGTTATTTAGTCATTTGTGATAGGAACAGGAATCAAAATACAAGGTAGACTGAGGCTAAGGGAAAAACACATTTAGTGCTGATTCTTTGCTTTTGTGTCATGCAGTGGCTGTGAAGTATTTGCAACATTTGTATATTTCTTCTCTGCTCTTACCAGTTGGGTGTTTGGTTTTGGTTTGCTTTGGTTTTGTTTTGTGTTCCTAAGTGTTAAATGAACTATTTAGGCATAGATGCTTTTTAGAGGAAAAATTTTATCCTTTTTTTGTGTAAGTAGAGAATTCTCACTGCACACTCATCCTCTCTGAGAGTCAGGCTGTGGTTCAGAACAAGAGAAGAACAAATCATTCATTGCCTGCTATGCAGTGTGTTAGTCTTAATATTGGCTACCCTACCTTTTTGTGGTTCTAAAGGAAGCTTTCAAAACAAACATTTTACAGCTGCCCAGACCTTTTGCTGACACAGACCACAACTCGTAGCTCTTTTCTCCCATCATGAGAGATACTGTTTTGTTTCACAGACTTCAATGTACAAATAGCTTCACAGATTCTATATTCTAAGCATGAGTCTAACACATCATCCAGCTTCATCCAGTTGTATCTGCTCAGATCTCTGCAGCCTAAGTGTGCTTTCTGTTTAGACTTGTTTGAAGTCTTCCTTCAAAACAAAGAGGATGCTTCTGTTATTCCTTTCCTGGTAGATAATTACTGTCACTCTTTTACCTCTGTCTTACTGCTAATTTAGAAAAAGAATTTTTTTCCAGTGTGAGTAATCAAAGATGTTACAAAGATGCTGAAGGCAGTGGAACATCTTCCTTCTGAAAAAAGGCTGAGGGACTTGGGTCTCTTTAGCTTGGAGAAGAGGAGACTGAGGGGTGACTGAGGTTTAATGTCTCACATGGGCTGTGTCTCTGTTCTCAGAGTTACCTTGTTGTAAGATACAGTAAGGTTTGTAACTCAGGTGTAATGAGGGGTGATCTGTGAGAGCTTTTTTAATTCTGCTTCTTGATCCCCTGCATTCCACAATGCACCAGGGCTAGCCAGCTTCAGCACACAGCAGCACCTTTATTAACTGACTGACTGCATCATTTCTTCAGGTGCACTTCAATCAGCAAACCTTTGGAAAATACTCCCGTGCTGTCATCTTAGTAATAACTTCATGAGCTATGTTGTTTTTCTCTGAAGAAAAGCAAATGCTTCTGAAGACTGACAGGTTAAATGCAAGATTGAGCAAATTAATGCTAGCATTACAGATCTAGAATTCCAGCTGCTTTTTACAAAATTGCCCTCAATTGTCTGCATTTTCAGATCATTATTTTCAACACATGTACCATCCTGTTATTACTATACAACAACAACAACAAAAGAGAGAGAGAGAGAAAGAGCAAAGAGCTGCCTGAGAGCTAAAAAGAAAAGTTAGTGGAAGAGAAAGTAGGTGGTAGTTTATTTCTGTGTGTTGGCTTGCAGTTAAATTTCTAAAATTGCCTTTAAAATGAAACAAAATACAGACAGCAAGTATAAATATCAAAATACAGATCTGTATTTCTTCAAGGTTTCCAGTGTATCCTGCTTTCTGCCCCAAATCCCTATCACAGAATGTTAGGGATTCAAGGGAACTCTAGAGACCACCCAGTCCACCCGCCCTGCCAAGGCAGGATCACCTAGGGCAGGTCACAGGAACACATCCAGGCAGGTTTTGAAAGTCTCCAGAGAAGGAGACTCCACAACCTCTCTGGGCAGCCTGCTCCACTGCTCCATCAGCCTTGTCATAAAGGAGTGTCTCCTTGAGTTCAGGTGGAACCTGCTGTGTCCCAGCTTGTACCAGTTTTTCCTTGTCCTGTTAGTGGGCACATTGAAAAGAAGCTGGCACCTTCTTCTTGACACCCACCCCTCAGATATTTACAGACATTAGGGTGTCAGGTGATGATAGGATTAGGGGGAATGGAAAAAAAAATAGAAATGGGGAGATTCAGATTGGATGTTAGGAAGAAGTTCTTCCCCATGAGGGTGGTGAGACACTGGAACAGGTTGCCCAGGAATGTGGTGGAAGCCTCATCCCTGGAGGTGTTTAAGGCCAGGCTGGATGTGGCTCTGAGCAACCTGATGTAGTGTGAGGTGTCCCAGCCCATGGCAGGGGGGTTGGAACTGGATGATCCTTGAGGTCACTTCCAACCCTAACGATTCTGTGATTATTAAGATCCCCTCTCAGCCTTCTCCTCTCCAGACTAAACAGCCCCAGGACTCTCAGTGTTTCTTCATAGCAGAGATGTTTAGGTTCCCCAGTCATCCTCACAGCTCTATGTTGGGCTCTCCCCAGCAGATCCCTGTCTCCCTTGAACTGGGGATCCCAAAACTGGACACAGTATTCTAGGTGTCGAATGTTTCTTCCTTTCTCACATGGTTGTAACTCTAGGCATGGTTCAGAAAATAGGCAATAACCCTGACTTCAGTGGGACCAGTATGTTTATGTGTGGATGTCAGGATCTGATTTTTTTCATTACTAGGAATGACTGATGGGAAAAGAAATTTTTTTTGGAAGCTAGAAATAAAAATACTAAATGTCACCAGCTGCAAGAATGTCATTTTGCAGCAGTTCTTGATTGCTGAATACAAAATGAATTAGTTATGTGCCTGATTTCTTTAGATGTGTATCCAGCAGTCACACACAAATATGAAGGACAGGGCTTTAGAATGTGGAAATGAATATATGTAAATGTAATCTGGGTTTTCTTTTATTCTTAAAATTAGAGAGATCTTCAAATGAATGTTTATTATTAGTATGAACATTTTACAGTTATTAGGCCTATTTCTTTTCTTTAAGGTTGTAATTTCCCCTGCTGACAGTGAAAGATTTAGCATCAGAGGTCAGCCCTCATCACCAGGCAGTGACTACGTCACTCTCATTTGATGAAGAGATATTCAAATCTTCAAAAGTAATCTTTCAGTTACTTTTGTTGCTCTTTGGATGAAATGTGAAAGAGAAATGCAGCAGGAAAAAAAAAAACAACATGCAGCCTTTTGAAGTGCCAGGCCACGGGATGTACACATCCCAATAGATTCTGTTATCTCCATTATCCCTTACCTCCCCCTGGCGGAAGGCAGGGCACCCCTAATGGTGGGGATTACATCCACATGTACAGCTGGCACAATGTCCAGCACCAGAATTAGGATCACTGTTGGAGCTATCAGAGTTGTTCTGGGAAACTGAGGAAGCGACAGCTACCCTCCTGGTATTGCTACCTCGGGATCTGCCCCTCTGCAGCTCCCGTAACCTCTTGAAAAGATCAGAAGTTGGTTGACCATCCCATCTGTTCATGTTCTCACCAAACTGATCACGCAGAGTTATCCAGATACTGCCACGTGATTGCCTCTGCTGTCTGTTTTGGTTTGACCTGTTCTGGAATGGCCTCCTTGGAGCACGTCTGTTCCTAACAGCTGAAACTTGTATCCATCTGGAGGAAGAGGAATCAGAATCATCCCCCTTCATCAAGTTGGATATGGAGGTTTTAAGTTCCTCCTTCAGCTCTTTCATGCAATTCTCCATCTTTCCAGACAGAGTTTCAATGGCTGAAACCAAAGAAGTACGTGCAAGACTATCCTACAACTGCCTCATTTGGTCAGTGAAATGGCCAACAATAGGAGGTGCTCCACCATAATTTCTTGCCACAATCCTGCTTGCCAGAATAGTAGCATAATTAGGAGGAGCAAGCTTAATGAGCTTTTTGGCAAGGCCTGTTCCAACAGGAATTTCATCAGGATTCAGAGTCTTATGATCTCCATACATTACTTCTCTCACAGCAAACTCTCTCAGACGCTTGATTCCCTCAGCTATTGTGGTCCAAGGCTTAGGGTTCCATGGTAAATCATCTCTGCTCCATTCCCCCTAGTCCTATCACTACCTGACACCCTAAAAAGTCCCTCCCCATCTTTCTTGTAGCCCCCTGAAGATACTGGAAGGCCACAAGAAGGTCACCTCGGAGCCTTCTCTTTTCCAGACTGAACAGCCCCAACTCTTTCAGTCTGTCCTCACAGGAGAGGAGCTCCAGCCCTCTGACCATCCTCATGGCCCTTCTCTGGACACCTTCCAGCACATCCATATCCCTCTTGTAATAGGGGCTCCAGAACTGGATGCAGTACTCCAGGTGAGGTCTCACCAGAGCGGAGTAGAGGGGGAGAATCACCTCCTCGCCCTGCTGGCTATGCCTCTCCTGATGCAGCCCAGGATGTGGTTGGCTTTCTGGGCTGCAAGCATACACTGCTGGTTCATGTTGAGCTTCTCATCCACCAGCACCCCAAGTCCCTTTCTTCAGGGCTATTCTCAAGCCAGTCACTGCCCAGCGTATATCAGTGCTTAGGATTCTCTTCCAGCACTTCTTCCGCCACTTCCTTGCCACTTTGTGCTGTTGAGATATCAGTACTAGTAGTAAAGACATGTAAAGAACCCTGATTTTTGCTACATGGTTACACATGGAAAAAAACCTTCTCAAAACCATCACAAAAACCTTTCCTGCACATATGCAGGATGCTGTATTGGTGCTGGCATTTTGCACAGACATATCCAGACAGCACTCTCCTTGACAGTCACTATATAGGTACTGTCCCCAAATGTGTGGAGTTTAAGGTGATTCTCCCCCTCTACTCTGCTCTCATGAGATGCCACCTGGATTACTGTGTCCAGTTCTGGTGCCTCCAGGGTAAGAGGGACATGGAGCTGCTGGAGCTGGTCCAGAGGAGGGTCACAAAGATGATTTCAGGGCTGGAGCACCTTCCTTATGGGGACAGACTGAGAAACTTGGGGCTGTTCCACCTGGAGAAGAGAAGGCTCCAGGGAGACCTTAGAGCAGCCTTCCAGCACCTGAAGGGGGCTACCAGAAAGCCAGGAATGGACTTTTGATAAGGACCTGTAGTGATAGAATGAGAGGGAAGATTGAAGCTTGAAGAGGGCAGACTGAGACTGGAGACTAGGAAGAAATTCTTTCCAGTGAGGATGGTGTGACACTGGAACAGGTTGCCCAGGGAGGTTGTGGATGCCCCCTCCCTGGAGGTGTTCAAGGCCAAGCTGGATGAGGCCTTGAGCAACCTGGGCTAGTGGAAGGTGTCCCTGCCCATGGCAGAGGGGTTTGGAACTGGAAGATCTTTAAGGTCCCTTCCAACCTAAACCATTCTGTGAATAAATGAATCTATGAAGTGTGGAGCATATAAGAAAACTATGAATGTCTTGAATTTGGGGACCACTATAAAACCCCAGGAGAATAGGAAACAGTGACAAATACTTTGTTTCCTTTTTTTTTTTTTTTCCCCAAAACAACAGGCTTATATTGGAGAAAACTCTAATTTAAATGACCCAATTTCTGGCTTGTTTGCTTCCTTCTACAAGCCTTTAATATGCTAGCAACTTTCAAGACAGTGATGGATTTAAAACACTTGGAGCTGGTCTTTAATTGTCTTCCTGTCACACACTGAGAATACAAATGATGCTCCACTATGATGCAGGGTCACAGGCACAACAATTTTGTGCTTGAAAAGGAGGAGACATTTTTAGGACAATGTCTTTTGCAGAGCCTAAGTCCTGTGGTCTGTGCTGATTATTTATCACCTGCATTCTGGCATGCCCAGGAGGCAATTCAGACAAAATCACAGGAAAGTCTTACAAGCATCTGCAACCTGACAGATGATTTGCTGTATTGGATATAGTAATAAACAGACACATGGCAAGAGAAATAATAACCTATTTTTAATAGTCATCCTTTGAGGAGTCACAGGAGTCCTGAGTCCACAATCTACTAACAATACAACTGTTGGCAGCATGTGTTATGCATGATGCAAACTGCCAAAACAGTCAGGAAACTATCTGCAGCTTGGGGTGGGGAGGAACACAAAATCCTCCAAGTAACTGAGATTCTGGGAATGTCCAGTTCATTCCAGCTCCTTCTGGTTTTACACCTCTTGGAACAAATTCTCTTCTCGCATCTGCTTCAACAACCTTCTTATCCTCTCTTGGCCCATTGTACTTAAACAAAAGGAAAAATAGCAAGTAAAATGAGCAGCTAACCAACATTATTTCTATGGATTTGCCACAGGTCTCATATTAAATTAGTTTCTGGAGGATGCTGCAGCTGCTACCTAGAAGATCAATCACTTGACTTTCATTAGATTTGACAGCTATAAATGCTTCTAGATGCAGAGTCTGGCAGGCTTAGATTAGTCTCCTTACAAGCCAAACATCACACATCAGTGCAAGCTTAGGATAATTGCCCTAGCTGGCATTTACGAGGGGCTAGGTGAGAAATGTTTCATGTTTGAGTAAGTGAGTACATTTGGAAAAGGAAAAGATAAAGAAATAAACAGATAAATCTCAGGAAATCAAAATACAAACCTCTGAGTATTATACTTCTGGCATAATACAGCCAAAGGTCCCACAGTGAGATCAGACTCAGAAATCCAGATTCTTTGCTCTGGGAAGTTATTCTGCTGTTAAGGTTGGTTGGTTGGTTGGTTGGTTGGTTTGTTTTCAGGGGTCTTTTGTTTTCTTGCTTCTTTGAAATGCAATAAAAGCTTTCTGAAAAGCTGACAGATCAACTGTACCAGGCAAATCTCCAAAGCAGAGGCATCTTCCAAAGCCTATTGAAAGGAAAAGGCAGGCCCTGGTGCATTCATCTGGTCCAACACAAATAAAGATCTGCTCCTTCCTTTATGTGGAGACTGTTCCATACAATCACCTGACTCAGGTATTCAGTCCCTTGGGTGCTCAGTCCAAGTGGGTCTAGTTCTCTTCCCACAGAATTACATTTATTGTGTTGGAAATCATTAGAAAGAGTACAAAAAAAAAATAAAACCCTCAACACTCTAGGACATGCAACTGAGTGAGTTTGAGACATCCTTACACATCTCTCTCTGCAATTTGCTTCCTTGTAGAATTACTACTGTAATGCATGAGGATGATGAAGGATCCCACAGTTTGGTTTCCCAAGCATTAACCAAGGTGGGGGGGAGGGATCTTGTCGAAGATACTTCTCTTACAGTAGAAATATTTCAAAGCCTCTAGCTTTTCTTTCAGGACATAATCCAGCAACTGAGGTCTGGGTAAGGGCTGCAGAGAAAACCAGCTATGTAATTAGTGGGGGGAGAAAGAGAGATCATTCTTACTCTGGTCTTTTTTTTTTTTCATTTTTCTTTGGGAAAAAAAAATTAAAAATTTTGAAAGAGGCAAATTTTAATCAGTCATTTGCCAACAACTGGGTCAGGTTATTATTTTGACATGAACAATTCAAGTTGGCTTGAATAAAGCAAACTCCCTTCTTCAAATCCATTGAAAACACAGGCAGGACATGGACCTGATGGAGCAGGTGCAGAGGGAGGCCATGAAAATGATGAGGGGGTTGGAGCACCTCTGCTGTGAGGACAGGCTAAGGAAGCTGAGGTTGTTCAACCTGAAGAAGTGAAGGCTCCAGGCAGACCTAATTGCAGCCTTCCAGCACCTGAAGGGAGCTACAAGAAGGCTGCAGGGCACTGTTTGCAAAGGCCTGCAGGGATAAGACAAGGAGCAATGGTTTAAAATGAAAGAAGAGCAGATTTAGATTGGATGTTAGGAACAAGTTCTGCACCATGAGGATGGTGGAACACTGCAACAGGTTGCTCAGGGAAGTGATTGAGGCCCTATCCTTGAAGATATTCAAGGTCAGGTTGGACAAGGCTGTGAGCAAGCTGATCTAGTGGAGGATGTCCCTGCTGACTGCAGGGGGTTTGGACTGGATGACCTTTGGAGATCCTTTCCAACCCAAACCAGTCTATGAGTCTGTTGTCCAGATCTCTATGTTAAGTCAGTCAACCACATTCTTACATTCTGAGGACATTTGTGGTGGAAACTACACATTTCTGTTGACTGCTTGGGTTTTGATGAGGTGACATTTTCTAGCAGGAAAAAAATAAAATGCCTTAAATTATCCAGCCAGCTCCATTAACATCTGCAGCAGTTCTGGCTGTTCACTTTACTTAACAACATCCCCCTCTGTGACAGGTATATGCTCAAGGGTTTAGCACAAATGGTTCTCACAGTACTTTGTAAACACTGACCTGGGTGACAAATGAGGGTATTTGGAGTATGGGCCATTATCTGCTCAATCTCTGCACCACCATGTGGGGAGGTTTCTACCTCTGCTCCTGATGTTGTTCATTTTGTCCTTCTAGAAACCTGCTGGTCTCAGAGAATTCCGTGGGTGTATGTTATTCCCTCTGCCTGTGTGATCCCAACTGGTGTTACCTCACCCAGTTCAGAGGGGAAGGGATGCAGTCCCAGGGTGGTGGAGCTTGCTTTGGTTAGATGAACTGAGGTGTAGGGAGGTAATGGCAGGACAAGTCACAGATGTGATTTACAGGGGGGATTTCATAAAGGAATGGTTCAAACTTGTGGATTCTCTAAAGGATTAGTGCCCCAGGCTCTTCTCTGAGTGAAGCCTTCTACCAGCAGCCCTAGAGAAGAGTCTGCATGCATTTAGGCACTGATTGAAGGGTGTAACTTCCTTTGTTCCTAACCAGTGCTGTGTTTGGGCCACTGACTAAGATGTGCTAATCCATTACTAGTCCATTAAGCTAGTCAGCCCTGGGTTTGTTTTGGGTTTGTTTTCTAGTCAGATTTTTTTTTTTGGTTAAGAATTTAGTAGGAATTGTATTCCAAGGAAATGCCAAGAAAAATCCCGAACCCTATAAAAAAAATCAGGTGCAACTATCTCCATTCTCCAGGTAGTTACCTTTTAAAGGTGTCAGGACATGCATTAATGAAGGTTTTATTCACTTCAGTCCAGACCACAAATTAAGGATTAGTTGCAAGAGGCTTAACAAGGCCAAGTGCTGGGTCCTGCAGTTGCATCACAACAACCCCATGAACACTCCAGGATTGTGGTTGGAAAGCTGCCCAACAGAAAAGGACCTGAGGGTGCTGGTAGACAGCCAGATGAACCTGAGCCAGCTGTGTACCCAGGTGGCCAAGAAGGCCAACAGCATCCTGGCCTGGATCAGAGACAGCATGGCCAGCAGGAGGAGGGAAGTGATTGTGCCCCTGGACTTGGCTTGGCAAGGCTACACCTTGAATACTGAGTTCAGTTTTGGGCCCTTCACACCAAGAAGGACATTGAGGTGCTGGAGCAGGTCCAGAGAAGGGCAATGAAGCTGGTGAAGGGTCTGGAGAACAGGGCTGGTGAGGAGCAGCTGAGGGAACTGGGGTTGTTTAACCTGGAGTAGAGGAGGTTGAGGGGAGACCTCATTGCTCTCTATGACTACCTGAAAGGAGGTTGGAGTGAAGTGGGTCTCTTGGGCTAGAGGTCTTCTCCAAATGAAACAGTTCCATGATTCTGTGTTTCCATGATTCTCTGGGGAGACCTTAGAGCAGCATTCCGTTACCTGAAGGGGGCCAACAAGAAAGTCAGGGAGGGACTTTTTACAAGGGTTTGTAGTGATAGGATGAGAGGGAATGGATGGAAGCTTGAGGAGGGCAGATTGAGACTGGAGATTGGGAGGAAATCCTTGACAGTGAGTGGGGTAAGATGCTGGAACAGGTTGCCCAGGGAGGTTGTGAATGTGCCCTCCCTGGAGGTGTTCAAGGTCAGGCTGGATGAGGTTTTGAGTGACCTGTTCTAGTGGAAGATGCCCATGGCAGGGGGTTTGGAACTTGATGATATTTAAGGTCCCTTCCAACCTAAGCCATTCTATGACTCTATGAATTCCATATACAGTTGAAGCTGATGGGTGTACCCCTGATATAGAAATGGCAGAGGATATGAAACTTTCAGAAGATTTAAGAAGTGTGTAAGAAGGGAAAGCAGATAGAGATTGGGCAAGAGGAATGCTTGTGGCAGGCAACGTGCTCAGAGGGCATGCAAAATACCTTCTGAAAAAATGAAAAGAAACATTTCAAGGTCTGCTCAGCTCTAGCCATAGGGGAGTGCAATGTCAATGATACAAGACAAGACAAATGTGTGATTCCTGTTAACATTACCAAAATACAGGTAGTTAAGTCCCCCACTGAGAGCTCCAACAGCTGGATGTAACAGCGTGGATACCTTCCTCTGTCTGTTTGCATGTGCTTCTGTTTGGTTGACCTGCTAGAAGTTTCTAACTGAAACATCATCTCTGCAAGTAGATGGAAGCACCTGGGGGAAGGAAATGCCAGATGTGTTGTTATTCATGCCGGATCTCTGCTGGAGACAAGTCATTGTATGCTAAGGAATTACAGCTGGGAGGAATTAGCCCAGCAGAAGTTAAAATGTCTTGTTCAAAGTTGTTTCAGGTAGTTGCACAAAATGCAAAATGTTGTATGTGACAGTGGTGATGACATTAGAGTGAGGAAAAGAGGAGGCTCAGGGGAGACCTTATTGCTGTCTACAACTACCTGAAGGGAGGTTGCAGCCAGGTAGGGATTTGTCTCTTCTCCCAGGCAACCAGCAACAGAACACCAGGACACAGTCTCAAGCTGTGCAGGGGGAAGTTTGGGCTTGATCTTAGAAGTTCTTCACAGAAAGAGAGATTGCCCATTGGAATGGGCTGCCCAGGCAGGTGGTGGGGTTGATGTCCTGGAGGTGTTTAAGAAAAGCCTGGATGAGGCACTTAGTGCCACGGTCTAGTTGATTAGATGGTGCTGGGTGGTCGGTTGGACTGGATGATCTTGGAGGTCTCTTCCCACCTGGTTGATTCTGTGACTGAAAGGAAGAGTACAGACAACTCAAGTGTGGCCACAGTCATACTAGTCTCAGAAGCAGGTTTTGCAGGTTACTGCACAATAATGTAGAGCCTACCCAAACAATTTTTCCTCAGGATCCTCAGAGGCCTGATGGCTACATTCTTTCCAAAGCACAGCAGAATTCAGTATTTTTTTGAGGCAGCATTAAAGCTTTCAGAGTGAATTGTGGAGGGGAAAAAGCATCCTTCAGCTCCATAGGACAGCTCCCACTGCCCCTGTTGAAGAAAGGAGTTGAAATCTTTGCTTACAGTTACTATTTTTTGATTCACATATTTGAGCAGCAGCACCAACATAACCTGGTTTCCTTGCTCCATCTGCTATTTGAAAGAGGGAAAGGGCTGTTGGCAGACTGAAGTAAGCTACACACTACCTCATTTTTGGAGGCATTGATATCACAGTATCACAGTATATCAGAGGTTGGAAGGGACCTCAAGAGATCATCAGGTCCAACCCCCCTGCCAGAGCAGGATCACTTGAGGTAGTCCACACAGGAATGCATCCAGGTGGGTTTGGAAAGTCTCCAGAGCAGGAGATGCCACAACACCCCTGGGCAGCCTGTTCCAGGGCTCTGTCACCCTCACTGTAAAGAAGTTTCTCCTCATGATGAGGTGAAATCTTCTGTGTTCTAGTTTGAACCCATTGTTCCTTGTCCTATCACTGTGAACTACCAAAAAGAGCCTGGCCCCCTCCTCCTGACACCCACCCCTCAGATATTTATAGACATTGATCAGATCCCCTCTCAGTCTTCCCTTCTCAAGATTAAACAGCCCCAGGGCTCTCAGTCTCTCTTCACAGGGGGGAGATGCTCAAGTCCCCTAATCATCCTCATGGCTCTCTGTTGGATTCTCTCCAGCAGGAGATTTCTCCCTGTAAAAATAAACTTGGTACTGTGTGGTTAAGCATAATTCGTAATTCTAATTCTAACAGACATTTCATTATTTTTGTCAAAACCTTCTTACCATGCTTGACACTGCTAACACCTTTAGCAGGTCTCCTGTGACCTGAGAAAAACGCATCCAGTTCCCCAAAGGTTTTATTACCAAGCAATGGCCTCCCTACCCCATTTCTCCCCTCTAGAAAGAGGATATATCCTTTTTATTGACAGAAGTTTATGGTGTGCTCAAGGCTCACCCCTAGAACCTTCTCAGCACAGAGCAGCATGCTGGCTCTGCATCTGCAAGATCAGCTCCTTTCTCATGCCTCAACCCTGCACTTGAATCGGAGCACAGCCTCCCCCACCACAAATTTAGACTTTCAGATTTGTCACCTGGCTCCCACTATGACATCAAAGGGACCATGAGATGATCAGCCCTGCACCAGAGTAGCTGTGACAGCTGAATGGATCAGTGACACACCAAGAATTTTAGCACATCTTTTAATCAGATGGAAATGTGTCTCTTGTGCTGTTTCTCCCTGAATGCCTGGTTTCAGCCCTGTACTTGTGCAAAGCTGCTTTCTCACCTGCCTTACAATGAGCTAGTGGCTGATTGATACCCTTCACAAATCAAGCAAGTAAGGATCATGACAGCTGAATTATTGTGTCTGGCATCCAAAGGCATAAACATGGATAGAATATGCTGCTGATTGCCAGTGCTCTGCCTGGCATCATTGTTTCCCAAGCTACCTGTCTCTAAGAATTGTCTTTATGAGAAGGCAGGAGCTCAGCTAATGAGATCAGGTATGAACTACAATCGATTTTTCTCCCACTCAAGCAGGAATTGTGGAGGCTGTGAACACATTGTCGTGCTATGGCTACTTCCTACACTAAATCTTATTGATTTTTCTGAGACATCTATTTTACCCCTCAGAAAGATTCCCTGGCTGCCCACGCAGCAATTTCTGCTTCGGCAGTGAACTTCACTGTTTGTGCTGTGAGGCACCCAGCGAGCATCAGAGAAGTTGAGATAAGTTCTCTTTCATGTCTGTCTCCTGCAAAGAAAGAAGCACTTGCTGGGAGAGAGAAAGATTTTGGCACAAAATCCACTGAGAATTTAAAGAATTCATTCAAATTCTCTTCTGTGTGATCCCTAAGAAATATAATAGCCAATTTCATCTAGGCAGTGTTTTGAAGGCTGTGGGTTATGTACCGGAGTAATGTTCAGGACTCCTGAGTTCAGTTCTTTACTCAGCAGTTCCTGGATTATCACAGTCCTCCCTCTATTTGCACAGCAGAGGTGAAGCAGGGATATTGGTGCAGGCCTTCTGTGTCATCTGGAATCAAAAGCTATTACAGGAGGAGCAGGTATTAATCTCTTCAAAGCAGTGGTTAATAGTGGCACATTAGGTCCTTCCGTGGGCAGGTAGAGTTAAATATGGGAAGTTTCTTTGGGAGGTGGAAGTTTGATTTGGTATCAGAGTGAGAGCTCTGTAGTCCTAGCTTTCTTCCCTTTTTCAGCTGCTTCTTATAGAGCTCTATGTGTAATTTAACTGGATGTAAGTCATAGAATAAAACCCTGAAAACATAATCAAGTGCAGGGAAGATAAAGGGGAAAAAAAGAGCATAAAACTGCTTGTAAGTGCTTCTTACATTTCTAATATTCTAGAGTTCAGTCTTCAGTAATGCCAAGGATTCTGTCTTCCATTCTCCTGCATGTTTTTTGCAGTGTCCAGGGGAGGATGCACTTATTTGACATAAATCAGTTACCTAAATTGCACATTTAGCTAAAGCCATGCCAAGGTAAGGAGAGATCAAGGTGCAAGTGTAAAAGCAGATAACACAGTCTACAAATGCTTCTGAAAGCCAGCAATAAGCAGCCTTGTGCCCTGGGGTTCATCTTACCCAACTTTAGTGCCCAGCCAAGGGGACCTGTGACCTTGCTCACTGAGCTCCTTCTGTGACAGCAAAGAGCAAGTCTGCGAGGTGTATACAGAGGTCTGACGTAGTTGCTCTCAGTTGACTTTGTCCATGGAATGACAACAATCTTTTAAGGATCACTTACTTCAGAAGTCAACAGCAAACTGAGATAAATTATGCCCTAGAATGACTGATTTCTCTTTGCAGGAACTTGGGGAACTGTCTAGGTTGGAATATCTTTGACACAGAAAATTATCCTGGGTCAGATAATCAGAGTGAGGCTTTCCCATCATGCTGGGAATCCTTTGAAGAACGTGGTGAAGCCTCTTTACACTTCACCCTTTGTAGTTCGTTCACCCTCCAGAAAAACATAAAGCCCTGCCTCATCCTGGCAATCCCTTGTAGATGTGGGATCCACAGCTATAGATGGTACATTACTGTGGGAAGACACAGAAGAAACCAACCACTGAGGGCAGAGAGGGGTCCTCAGCCATGCCTCTGACAAACATTGTGACAGGAACTTCTTGAGTCCTGCAGTCTGAACGCTGCCTCTCATAGCACAAGTGTGCTCCTAGGTATAAACCCTGCAGGCACTGTTGTAAGGCCCTGGCCCAAAGAGCTGTTTTAGGTTGGCACGTCACTAACTCATAGGACTGATGTAATTCCAGCTGACTGCTAATGAGCATTGGTAACTGACAATTGCTTACACTCTCATCCTATAACTGTTTGATAAATGGGGCACTGGAACAGGCTGCCCAGGGAGGTTGTGGAGTCTCCTTCTCTGGAGACTTTCCAAACCCACCTGGATGCATTCTTGTGTGGACTACCCTAGGTGATCCTGCTCTGGCAGGGGGGTTGGACACAATGATCTCTTGAGGTCCCTTCCATCCTCTGCTATACTGTGACACTGTGATCTTCTCCTGTCTGTGAAGTCATTTAAAAGAGTCTGACTTTGTCTACAGCAGCTGCTGTCCTTGGCTGTTGCTCAACTCTATCTACGAAGAGCACAAAGAAGGGCCATGAGGATGATCAGAGGGCTGGAGCACCTCTCCTATGGAGACAGATTGAGAGAATTGGGACTATTCAGTCTGGAGAGGAAAAGGCTCTGAGGAGACCTTATTGTGGCCTTCCAGTATCTTCAGGGGGCTACAAGAAAGATGGGGAGAGAATTTTTAGGGTGTCAGGTAGGACTAGGGGGAATGGAGCAAAGCTAGAAATGGGGAGATTCAGATTGGATGTTAGGAAGAAGTTCTTCCCCATGAGGGTGGTGAGACAGTGGGACAGGTTGCCCAGGGAGGTGGTGGAAGCCTCATCCCTGGAGGTTTTGAAGGCCAGGCTGGATGTGGCTGTGAGCAACCTGATCTAGTGAGGGGTGTCCCAGCCCACAGCAGGGGGGTTGGAACTGGATGATCCTTGAGGTCCCTTCCAACTCTGACAATTCTATGATTCTATGGTAGGAGTTCCTCCTGTATACCAGGTGTACATTAAGCACAGGTTTTAACTGCATGTTCTTGAAGCAGCACAGTGAAGACTCAGAGGAAACAGGAATGCTTAGCTGAGATGGCTGTGGCAGTGAAGGAGTAAGGGCTGTAGCACTCAGATCTGTAGGAAAGCTGACTTCATTGGTTCTGTTTCTATTTTGCATGGTTGTTTTAACCTGCAGACCATCAAGGGAAGACGTGGCATCCCTAGGGTCAAAGAGAATTAGATTCATTAAGTAGCAGCCCTGGCAGTGCTCTTTCATCTGCACTCATTTCCTTCTGCTGAAAATAAATCCTTTACAGACAGCAGTAAAACACTTCCTAGATGACTTCTGTCTTAGACACATGATAAAATAATCCTTTAGATCAGGAAATGTTTCTTATATCTTCTTCTTGACTAGCCTAAAATCCCTCAAGGATTTTTCTTACTCTTCTGGGGGTGGCAAAAATAGTTAATGACATGATTTTTACCATACAAAAGAAAAAGGATAGTCTTGTGCTTAAGGCATAAGAACAACTTAATGTTTCAGGTCCTAGTTGGCTTCAGAGTTTGTAATATGTGAGAAAAGAGTGAGCAGTAAAGGATGGTTAGACCTGCTAATTTTGTGTTCTTGGTTTAGTACAATGTCTGCCCATTCAATTTTATATTGAAATGATGAAATTCACAGAAATTGAATTCCAGACAGAAACAGGTCTGGGTGTGTGTGTCTGTTACAGTTTGAAGGGGGAATTTTAGCCTAGTCCCTGACTGCAAGGAAGTCAAATAAATTACCACTGGATGTAAAAGGAAAATAATGATAAGGTCTACATAATTCATTGGATTGCTAATGGCAATATAAAGCAGAGGCATAAACAGTTCTCTCTCTCTTTTCTTCTTCTGTTTCTTCTGCTCACACCTTTCCTCTCTCTCTTCTCATGGTTTTGCCAGGGTATCTCTGCTTTGACTACTGTGTGAGGTAATGGGAAGGAGGGGGAGAAAGTAAACAGGTCCCCTGGATCCATCCAGGGGGATCCAAGGAGTTTCTGTGTTGTTCATAAACTGTAAATATATATCTATATATAAACTGATGACTTTAATTGATGACTTTAAGCATGAAATGAAGGCTCCCTGCCATGGTATGAATAAAACCAAACTCAAAGTGGAGTGGAGGGAATGGATGTGGGTAAACAATATAAGCAAATTACCTGCCCTGGATCCCAGGAAGTGCAACAGAATTTGGATTATTTACCACAACATTGCTGCAGAATTTGGGGTAACGCTCTAGCACGGGATGTCTACATAGATTTAGGTGAAGACCTCCCATTTTAGGCACTAATGTGCCTCCAGTTCTTGCCACAGAACTTTGTCATCAGTGTTTCCCAGGCATGTAAATATCTCCCTATGAATGTGCCTGACTGTCTCTTTGGTAGGCTTTTGTATTCCCCACTTCATCTTCTGCACATGTTTAGCAGAGCACAGCATGTGTCTCCTCCTAAAGACAGATGAGTCCTACATAGTTTCTGATTCCTCCCCCCAATGTGTTTATAGCTGCAGATTTGTAATCTTGGGGACATCAGATTTGTGCATGTTCTGTATGTGCTGCCAGGAGGGATGATACTATCTGTTGAGTCAGTTGTGTGCAGCCTCTGAGTAACTAGATAAGTAATTGTGGGCTGGCAGAGGAGAAGGAGAGCAACACCACTTTATGAGAGGAGCAATCAGAAGAGACATGAAAGAGGTCAGGAAATTGTCATTTCCAGAGCCCACGAGGTGGATATGTAGGATGCAAAGCAATAATGATTGCCTTGGAAATCCCACTGCTTGTTTTCATTGTGGAACTGGGGTCAATGAGGTATGCAGGACATAGGGGAGGTACCACACTGATGGGAACAAACCAGAGCAGTTTCCATCTTGCCCACACTGTTCCTCCTGGGTGGAGAATCTCCTCAGTGTTGTCGACAACTTTAGGTGTTTACACTTCTGTTCCTCACTCCTACTCAAAAATAATCCCCTGCTGTGGAAACCATCTGACATGCTAGGAGGATGGAAACATTGACCTGATTCTGTGGAGGGGGAGACACTGAGTTTATCTGCATGGATGCATTATGTTCCCTGCAGTTGGAAGGAAACACAAAATCAGTCTCTGAGCTACCTGTTTGGTTAAGGCAGGTCTTAAAACAATTGATTTAAGATAAAAATTGATGACTCCATGGGAGGAGGAGTCATTTGAAGCTATTCAAACTGGGGTTTCATGTTTCTTCCCAGAAGAGCTGCATGACTTGTCTCCAAGAGCCAAGCCAATTATCTTCAGAAGAGCCAGAGGTGTCTCCTTTTTATAAAATACATTTTCTTGGCTGGCACCAGGCTGTTACAGTCCACTGGCTGCTTTAACAGTGTAGGTTTTTCTGCAGTGAAAATGCATTCTAATTTTAGATATACAACACAGGCAGGACTAAAATGGGCAAACATATGTTTCTTTGAAGGCTGTTTGCTAACAGGAATTGCATTTACTTCCAAGAAATTTCATCAGTAACTCCTCTAGCACTTATGTTGAAGAGCTATAGGGGAAGTGAAGAGAAGTGAAAAACAACTTTTGGAGATAAGTCTATCAGAAGCAGTACAAAATTTGTCAAGTGAATTATTCAGTGGTTCAGCTAATCTGGAGTATTAGGTTTAAAGCTGGTGGCAAGGAAAGCTTGATGCAATTTCTTGCACTCAAGTAAGATGGATCAGCATTTAAACAGAGAAGCCTCAGTCAGATCAAAGCTCAACGTCGTACTTTACTTCTGGATCCAAGTTTTTTAAGGTTCAGTCCTGTATTTACATCAGTGGAAGTTACCTGAACAAAACCACAGGCTCAGTCAGGAGCACATGTTGGAGCTTTCCTTTCAGTTTTATCACAGAATAGATCTGGTTGGAAGAGACATTCAAGATGTTGAAGGTGAAGGCAAGCAGAAATCAATTTCAGATATGAGAGTGAGAGGTCCTTGTGAAGCTTTTTTTTTTTTTTTTTTTTTAATTCAGAAGGTCTTTCAGCCAGGCCCCAAACCCAGAGTTGCACATGCCCATGAACTGAACTTCCATGGTATTCTCCTCTTGCAGATGAGCTGGCAATGAGAGCCTGTGCTCTGACTTTCCAAGATCATTGGACACTTGCACATGCAATCATTTCAAATTGGCTGGTGTGGTTAAAACTCAGCTTATTAACCTCTAGATCATACAAAAGTGCACTTGTTTTCATCAGCTTGCACTAGATGCTGTCTTGCTCTTCTGACACTGTGCCAGGTGACTCTAGTAGTCGGATCCGTGTTATGTTACTGAGTCAAAGGAATTACCATAACATGTGGCATTATTTCAATATCACCCACCAAAGAGAACCACTCAGTTCCTTCTCCAGCCTGTGTTCTCTGCAGCTTTTAAGTGGAACATTTAAAAACTGAGTTTGCCAAAGCCTTTCTGGTCTCACTCCATGGTATGATTTTGTACATCATTTGTCTGCAAGGTTGACTCTGGGGCAATGTTCTCCAAAAAGCAGTGGAGAAAGAGAGTCCAAAAGAAAGTCAAAGCCTTAGCAGAAAACAAGGGCCTGCTTTTATCCTGAGATCTGGAAAAACCTTTAACAAACTTGATGATCCAGGTGTGTTTAATTGGGGCTGGAGCAAGGGCCAGGGCCCAGCCCTGAGGCTGCCTGGGGAGAGGGCAGAGAGAGTATGGCAGACCCCCCCCAACCTCCCACCTTACACCCGGCCAGTAGCCAAGGATGTCTCTGGCCGAGTGACATCCTTGCTCATTGTGGGTACACTGTGGAGTTGATGTTCCCCTGCACTTTTGCTGATTTTTGAGACAGTGCTGGACAGCTGTGCTCTGCTGGGCATTTCTGATGTAGCTCCTAATTTCCCCTTGACCCCTTGTGAACCTGCTTCTGTTGCACAAAAAGAGGTCTGTTTGAAGTTCAGCCACATAGTCTAGCTGGAGATGAATCTCTATTTGATAGGAAACCCTTAATTGCAAGGGACTTTGTTTATGGTCTTGGGGTAAAGTCCTGAACTTATTTATAGAGCAGGTTCATTGTGGTGCCACTCTCCTGATTACCTCACCACCTAATCAGCTCCCTCTGCTGCCTTTGCTTACCTTTACATCAGAGGACAAGGTGTTGCCCAAAGGACAATTGTAAGGAGAATGATATTAAATACTGTGAGGTCTGTACTGTGCTGCTCAGCTCTCTCCCAGAGCAGGGGAGGCCAGGTAAGTTCTAAGAAGCCATCACAGCACTCAACACAAGAAGCAGAGGCGTTTTTCTCTTTTCCCTCTACCCAAGTATGTGTTGGCTTCACTTTTGCTGGTCTGGGAAATGTGCTGGTCAGGCTCCCATCCCAGGTTCTGCCCAGCAGCTTCTTATGGCCTTGGTGGGATATGGCCTTTTCTCAGGTGTCTGCCCAGCAAAACCTGACACTGGTGGGAGCATAACAGAGGCTTCTCTGTAGCTGGCCTTAGGGAAGTCCCTTGCTTTACTCTACAGTCTGACAGAAGTTGACAGCTACTGAAGGAGAGCTTAAAACCCAATCTCCAAGAATGCAAACAGTCTCATCAGGTAAAAGCCTTCAGGTCAGCTTCCTCTGCCCTTTATCCTGATGACTGTAGCCATCAAGATATATTCTTAGCTCCAACCTTTTATCTCCATCTCAGTCTCTCAGTCAATGGTATGCCATGACTTCTATGGTAACTTCTCTTTCCTGAGCATCTCTCCCTGCAGCTCTCTTCTATCCTAAGGGCAAATAGGAGGAGAATTGAGTTTCTTCCAGATAGCCACACACACATCACTGCACAGCACAGCTCTAGTGGTAGTTGGAGTGTTTTCTAAAAGTTGCTCTTTATGTATGTTTGTTGTTGTTTTGTTGTTTGTTTTTTTTCGCCCCACAACTTAACTGAGCCTCAGCTCCCAGTGAAGGATGTTCAAAAAACGTGAATGTCATCAGAGAAGTTGTGGATGCCTCATGGAAGTGTTTTAATACCCAGGCTGGATGAGGCTTCCAGCAACCTGGTCTAGTGAGAGGTGTCCCTGCTCATGGCAGGGGGGTTGGAATGAGATGATCTTTAAGGTCTCTTCCAACTCAACCATTCTATGATTCTAGAGGAGCTGGTCCTGAAGAAAGAGACCTGGGATCCTTCTTCACTCCTCATTGCATGACAGGGCTGTAATTTGGGGAATGGCTTTGCTCTTTGTCAGCATGTTGCAACAGTCCTGTTGCTACAGCACACTTCCTGGCCAGAGGATCTCCTCTCACAGTGCTCATCATGATGCTTCCCCGTGGGCTTTCTTTCCTGGTGCACTGCCAGGCAGCAGCTTCAAGCACCCTGATATCATCTACTTGACCATATCACACTTCAGATATGTAGCACTCCCCTCAGAAGAATTTTAGCATAGTTAATTAGTAGTGTTCATTAGTAACAAGTGCCAAGCATAAAGATAAGCCATGGCATATGTGGGTAGGAGATAGTTCAGCCTCTGTACTTTCCTCAAAGGAAGTATTTCTCTGTCATTTCTGTTCACCAGTGGCAGTAATACACTGCCCTCCCCTTCAAGGAAACATTAATTATTTAATGCCTGGGAAATTAAATAGATGGCCTCATTCATTTGCTGAAGGTAGGGTTGATTTAGTAGGGAAGAGATATCTGATTATTCTTAAAATTAAAATAGCTAATAGCAAAATGATTGAGCTGCTCTACTACTGAGGAAGAGCCTTTAAAGTGAAACTGAAATCTGAACTGAAGTGTATGTGGATGGGTGCTTGATTGAACATCAGTTGTCAGGTTAAGCCTCATAAGATTGGTGGTTCTTACATATTTTCAATCAGTGGAAGTCTCTCTTTCTTTGACTGATGGGAAATTAAGTCTCCTTTCCTTTGGCCAAACCCCGTTCCCTGGGTAAAGTCCTTACAAGAGATGAATCAGCCTTTGTGTGCAGCACCAGACTCTCCCTGATTGAATCAGGAAACCTCACTTCTTAGTGCATGAGGAAAGCAGTGACTCAGAAGGAAACCCACAGCTTCCAGTCAGAACAGATCCCTTCCTCCCTCCCTGAGTTGCAATGGGAAAACAGTTTAGGATAGGGCTTCAATGTTTTTTTTTGAGAGGACCTTAACTAGTACCTTCATTTTTTCATGCTTGATATTTGCAATTCTTGAAGAAAAAAAAAACAACTCAGGTAAGTATAATTTTTCTGTTTTAAGAAATCACCAAGGCCATAAAATGAGCCCTGTACCATAGATTTTTTTCCTATGATCTCTAATTGTTTTATTTCCTTGCTTTATGACCTTCTGCTTCTTTAACATCATAGACTGTTTGTAAACATGAGAGTAGTAGAAGTGTGGTTGAAAGCCACCCATCCTACTACTTTTCTCCAAGGTACAAGAGAATAGACAATAAGAAAAGACAATATAAGCTCTTTTCTAGCCACTTCCAAGAAAGAACTCACAGAATACATCTGGCTGGAAGAGACCTTCGAGGTCATCCAGTCCAACCCTTGACCCAGCACTGAAGGGTCAACAGTAAACCATGTCCCCATAAGCGCCAGGTCCATGTGCTGCTTGAGCACCCCCAGGGATGGTGACTCCACCACTGCCCTGGGCAGACCATTCCAATGTCTGAGAACCCTTTCAGTGAAGAACTATTTCCTAACATCCAGCCTGAACCTCCCCTGGTGCAGATTGAAACCATTCCTCTGGTCCTGTCACTTGTCACCAAGGAGAAGATGAACTAATCTCGAGGTGAAGGAGAGCTGAGTGAGCAGTTTACAAGCAGTTTACCCTGCTGGGGTAAGGGGCAACTCATACCACAAATATGAATTGGAAACAGTCCCTGTACTGCTTTGCTTCCTCCACAGAGGTGGGAGGCAGGAGTAATACTGAATGAGCAAAATAAGACAGCTGTTGCCATGACACCTCAGCTCTTCACTTATTAGGTACATGAAGCCAAAGCTCCATGTCAGTTTTGTCATGACATCATCAGCCTGACCTCCCACAGAAACCTCCAAAATAAGCACCTACTTTCACTCCCCTGTCTGTGAGTAAACCAAACCATGTCCTTGAACCCTTTCTTACCTTCTGAGGAGGCCCTGAGATGTTCCATTGCCTTTAAACCATCATGGCCAGCTGGCAGTGTTCAAAGCTCTCTAATGCAACAGCAGCCCTGCTTATCCTCGGTGGTGTCAATGAAAATTTTGACTGTGAAAGAATGAAATTAGGTAAGCTGCCAACCTACAGATCACAAAGGATTTTTAAAACCTGGTTGTTAAAACAGTTGGTGCTTCCTTGGCTGCAGGGCCATGAGCTCAGACACGTAGGAGAAGCCATGGAGCTGCTAATAGCTGCCACTGATTGAAAATGAGTGAGGGGCAAATCCACAAGGCACACTGAGGTAACACCAGGCAGCTGCAAGGGATCACTTCATGAATAATGCAATCTCATCTTTCTGCACACAGAGTTAAAATGCTTCTAATTGATACTGCACAGATGGGACCAAGATCCTCTGTGGTTGGTTTCCTGCTCCCTGGAGAGGCAGAGCTCCATTAGAGAAGGATGTAAGCCTAATCAAAAAAGAATTGATGGCTACTAGAATAAAATATGTGGGTTGCTTTTCTTTTCCTTTCCTTATATTGTGAGCTCCCAACTGACTGGTTAGGTAGCAAAAAAATTTAGGGCAATGAAGAAACATTTATCAGAAATGTCTGCAGTATTTCTAAGGACACCAGCAGGTGCTGCTGAATAATTGATTTTTAAATGCAGTCACTCCAGTTTACTGCTAACAGTGACAGCCATTAGCAATATAAAGAACAGCAGATTCTCTTTTGTGAACCAATTACTTGTCAATGTCTCATTTTCAAAAGAGTGGGACAAAATACTCCCCCTAGAAGGAGGAAATGCATGTATTTAAATGTAAATACAGACACACATCCATACAGAGCAGGCTTTTTTCAGAGAATGATCTTGCAGTGATAGAGAAAAATCAGAAGGGATTGTTTAGCACCTTTTGTCCTCTCTGATTTTTGTTAGTATTGAACAGGCTGTGTTTCTGTTTCCCATCTCATAAGGGATTCATAGATTGACAGAATGGTTTAGGTTGGAAGGGACCTTAAAGATCATCCAGTTCCAAACCCCCTGCCAAGGGCACCTTCCACTAGACCAAGTTGCTCAAGGCCTCATCCAACCTGACTTTGAACATCTCCAGGTGGGGGGCATCCATAACCTCCCTGGGCAACCTGTTCCAGCATCTTATCCCCCTCACTGTCAAGGATTTCTTCCCAATCTCCAGTCTCAACCTGCCCTCCTCAAACTTCCATCTATTCCCTCTTGTGCTATCACTACAAGCTCTTGTAAAAAGTCCCTTCCTGGCTTTCCTTTTGGCCCCCTTCAGGTACTGGAAGGCTGCTCTAAGGTCTCCCCAGACCCTTCTTTTCTCCAGGCTGAACAGCCCCAATCTCTCAGCCTGTCCCCAGAGGGGAAGCTCCCCAGCCCACTGACCGTGTCAGTGGCCCTGCTCTGAGCATGGATTAAGATGCTAAGTGAGATGGTTGAAACAAAACTCTTCAGGCTCTTTAGAGAAAGGAAGTGCATGAGACAGCCCTGCCAATGCATCAGCCCCTATGATACTTACCACAACACAGAGCAGTTAAGCTAGAAAAATCGGCCAGTCAATATGAAGTTATTTACTGAAGTCAGGAAAACAATCTTGGTTTGTTCCACTGGTAAATCAGGGAT
Organism: Indicator indicator; assembly: GCF_027791375.1. NCBI lineage: Eukaryota > Metazoa > Chordata > Aves > Piciformes > Indicatoridae > Indicator > Indicator indicator. The sequence goes on from NC_072023.1 coordinate 18,756,234, forward strand.
ATTTTCCCTTCCACTTAACTGAAGCCCACTACAAACACAGAAGGTAAATATGATGCCACAGTAGCATGCACTGATGTGCCTTTAAATCATGGTTCTACTTGAAACCCTTATTAGCATGCTAGGGGATGCAAAAATTTACCCCACATCCTCCAAGGGTGTTTCAGCACAAGAAGAAACAGAGAAGAGCAAATACTGTTGCCCATGGGACATAAGGGGTGTTGGCTCTTTGCCTCTGAAGGGTGCAGACATGCACTTGGAGGTTCTTGTGAAGGTGCGCTCAAAACCCCAAGGTCTTTTCAGGCCATTTTATTGTATCTGGTGTTGTGGAGAAAGTCAGCAGAGTGATTTGTGGAACCATCATTCACCCAGCTAACCCAGACTGAGAGGAGGTCCTAAACCTACCAAGTCTCCTCTGGGTTTCAGAATGAAACGTTTTGGACATCTCTGCAGGCAGATGAAAGGGAAAAGCTTCTGCTCATCACAGTTTTTCCACTTGCCTGCTGGGTGCCACCTCAGAAACAGCATTTGGCTCTCTCCTGAGAACACGCTCAGTGCAAAGCCATAGTGCAGAGCAGGTGTTTGATGTGTCCCTGGGCTATCTGAAGCCTGACAAGAGACTGTAACGTTTCCTCCAGAGCAGCTATGCTCTCCTGGATTCAAATCTGTCTAAGCTTCTGTAAATGTGCATTTAAGCATTTCATGAATGCACATTTACTCGATGGACCACAGGATTGCAAGCTGCCCAGGTCTAGCCTTTGGCTATGAATGCAGAGGTTGACTAAACTTAGACCTTTTTTTACAGGGATCTTGGCTTAGGAAAAGAAGTAACTATTATTAATGACAGTTAAATCACAGCAAGAGTCCTTTCTAACAAAATTATTTGCAAATTTCTGAATTTCAGTTGAAATGAGGATGAAGAGTCTCACAATGTTAGCACTGATGTGCCTTTGGAGCACTTCAGCTCCTCATCAGGACCTGAACTTGCCTCACTGTTCCCACCCTTCCAGGAAATAGATGCAGTGGCCTATTGTGCAGAGAAGAGGAAAGGCATTAAAAGATGTGGCCTTTATTTTACCCAAGCCTTTGGTCCTTCTCAAAGCTCCTGTTTTATACGTTCACCAAAGGTCCTACTTTGGCTCATTATGAAGGAATAAGGTCCCAGAGCCAAATTCCACTGCCTGAATTTGAGATCTCTCTTTCTCCTCATCTCCCACACAACATCCATGGGTATGACAACTGTCTGCTGGGATCCACCTAGAGTCATAGACTCATCAATGGTTTGGGTTGGAAGGGACCTTAAGAGGCTGTCTGCTCCATCTGAAGTGAGCAGAGAAATTTTAGACTAAACCAGGTTGGCCAGAGTGCTGTTCAATCTGACCTTGAATGTTTCCAGGGACAAGACTTCTACACCTCTCTAGGCAGCCTGTTCCAGTGTTTCATCCCCCTTACTGTAAAAAACTTTGTCCTTATATCTATCCTAAATCTAACTCTTTTAGTTTACAACCAAACCCCTCCCCTTAGCAACCAATTAATTCTTCCTTATGGCCCTTCAGCATCAGGAGAGAACTTGCTGGGGGCCTTTTCCTGCTGTGATTAAGTGGCAGCTCCTAGCATTACTTTGTATTTTCTTCCATGAGAAAGCACAACACAAAATGTTTGGGCCCAACTGAGAAAACACAACAAACATACTTGCACAGCCCCCTAGGGAAGCCACCAGCTTTCAAGCATTCTTGGTGTCAGTAAACTCAGCAGGAACAAGAGCATGCAGCACATTCTCTTCAACACACTGGGAGAAAAACATTTCTTCTTTTACTGCAAAGACTGAGTATCTCCTAAATTAGACCTATCAGGGCTTCATAATAAATGCACCAGGATGTTTCCAACAAGCCTGCAAAAAGACTACAAGACAGAGCAGCACAAACTACTAGACAAGAGGAACTTGAGAAGGTCACCAGGGAACGTTAGAAGAGAGAAAGGGATTTGTTCAGACCCAGCTGAGATGGTCAGCTTCACAACGTTTAGGGGAAACCCCTCCCACTAAAGAGCTACAGATTTATGGGTCACATCAACAGTGCTGCACAATTTAAAAGGGCTATTCATCAAACTCTGAAGGACATACATGCAGTCTTTGGTAATAATGCAGCAAAAGAGTGCAAATCAAGGCCCAAGCCCCCAAACAGGGCAGATGCTTTCTCAGGTGTCTTTCTGCCTCAAAGGAGTTAGTGGTGAGAGCATCTTAAAGGTACCAGGAAGACTTGGTCACCTGTGTCTGTGTGTTCAGTGCTTTAAAAGAGAGTGGTTTCAAAGTAGTAAGACCATTAGACAGTGAGGGAAGAACAACCCAGGAGAATACAAGATTCCCTTTTGGATTCTTTCTTTGCTGATAAAGCAGAGACCATTTGTGTTGCTGCACAATGATGGGGAAAAGGCTTTGTGGTATTTGTCAGTTCAGCTACAGCCAAATTCAACAGATGCTTTTAGCCAAGAGGGACTGTTCATTTGGAGGAATGGGCACAGATGAAAGAGAAAAAGGAAGGAGAAATTCAATAATTCCATTGTCAGACTTTTTGACAAAGGACCTCAGAAATGATAATTAAACAAAATACTGGGAGATAAAATCAAAATATTTCGGTGAACTAAATCCAATATTTTAAAAAAATTATTTGTTTTAGTCTATGAAGAAGTACAATAATATAACTGGAGGAAGAGACTGAGGTGGGGTGCTTTTATTCAGGCTCCACAGGCAAAGCAATAACTCAGTTCTTCATACTTGCTTATGATTAATGTGTGAGCATTTTTAGGATACAAAATTCTAGTGCCCTGCCCTTCTTCTATGCAGAGCATATTAACAGAACCCTCAGACATAATCCTAAAATTCATACCAAGGCTTTCTTCCACCTTATAATCTCAAATGATGAATAGAGTAGAAGGGCAATAAAAATTAAAGCAGCTGTGAAACTGGTAGATAAAGAGCCTATGTGCTTAGAAAGGTCCTGTAGCCTTGCTATTTGAAAAACTTATCTTGAGCACTGCCTTCAATTTCAGTTTATCTTCCAAGACAGATTTTAACAATCTTTACTTACATAACTGTCCTCCCTTAGGGCTCTGGCTGCACTGCTGATTCATTTGAGGCCAAGGTTCACCAAGCATTAGATAGACCCAGATAATAAGAAAGAAAAATAAATTGAGCTTAATGATAAGTTGGGGATGATGCACAGTGAAAAATCACAGCTGCTGCTGCCTGCCTCCTTACAACCTCCTCTGTAGAGCCACAACCACCTGACCAAGGGTTTCAGATGTGAGACATAAGGATGTGGCAGCATAGCAAATTCCCCTTTCATCAGTGAAGGGCTTTCAGTCCAGGGCAAGCTGTGCCAAGCAAACCTGCTGCCACCAGCCCCAAATTCCTCTGCCTTGTGTTCCAGGCCATTAGCAGGGGATTTTCTATGGGTGGCACTGATGACTTTATTTGACTTGAGCTGCATGTGACAAATGTTTCCTAAAGCCAAGGAAGGGGGTGGAAACAAAAAGACTTGCATAGCACTGGGATGAGTATTAAACAGTTGAAGCAAGAGGCTTGCAGGCTTTTGAAATCCCTTAGTCTTCATCTCATTTAGAAAGAGCCTTAGCAAGAGCCCAGTGAAAGAATCAGGAGATTTTCCATTATCCTGAGAGTGCTGTATCAGCCTCTCCAGAGAACTGAGATGAATGCAGGTGAACAAGGCAGTTAAAAACCTCACTTACATAGTGGTAAAGTCAGTGCAAGCAAAGGCTGTCACCCCGACCTAATGTGCACAGCAAGGCAATGCAAAAAGGAGGAACAGAGTTGGAAGTCTTAGGTCAGCAGCTGAAAAAGAGCTAACACTAATTTCAGCTTTAACTTGTTTCTTTAATCATTTTTCCAGGTTAGGAATTGCCCATTAATAAAAACCACAACAAAAAAAGACTTCACAGACTTTGAAGGAAACACAGTTCTTTAATCTTAAGAAGAGATTTCCCAAAGCTACCTCTGTCTTACGGAGGCAAACTCTCCTGGCTTCCCACATCATAACAAGATCCTCTTTGGGGACAATTCAAAGCAATTAAATCCCAACTCAGATCTGCTGTTGACTATAACAGCAATTTAGGAGGTGACCTTTTGAACATACTCTCCTCAGACTTCAACTGGCTGAAGTATGGAGTTGAATAGGCTCTGAAATGGAAGGGCTGAATAGAAAACTTTGCCTCATAAAGAGCCCTAAACAGCTTCTCTTATTCTTAGGGGGAGGAAGGGTGAAAAGGAGAAGAAAATCATTAAAACAACAAAAACAGAAAACAAAAAGCCAAGCAAACACAAACAAAAGCAAAAGGTGTGAAAAGCCACACAAAACTGGAGGCATTACATGCAGTCCTTGCCTCCTTATTTCTGAGGATTATCCCCTCCTCCAGAAGCAACAGACATTCAAACTAACTGTAACCAGATTATTCTTCTTAAAGATTTGTATTACAACTACACCTGGGGCTCCATCTGTGATTGTAATTGATGTAGGCATTGTAAAACTGAAGCATCAAAACCCTCAGATACACCCAAAAAAAAAAAAAGTTTATTGCCTAAAGGGACAAACAAGACAAAGGGAGAGAGATTTAACAAAGATGAAGACAAGGCTGCCCCACAGGCCAGCGAGAGAGGAGAGCAGAAGTCTCCAGCACTAGTCTATATGCCTAGTAGTCCATATGCTGCCTCTAAAGGAAACCTAGTGTTGGCAAGAATGCTTCCAAGAGATGCTGTGTTAAACAAATCACTAATATTTGTCCTGAAGGATTCTCATTAAAGCTGAAGGGTGTTAGAAATCAGGTTTGGAAGACGGAACAGAGGAAACGTAGAAGCCTTCATCGTATGACACACAAAATCAATTTCAAATTGTACTTTTATGGTCCAGGAAACCAAATAATAGTACAAATATGAAGTGGCCACAGTGGAAACTAAGAAATAAAAAAAGAGTGAAGAAGCAGAAGGAGCCAGAGAAGCCCTCAGCCCCAGCTTCTCCCAAGTGTAATAGTACCCAAACCTGCACGGCAGCAACAGCTTTGTGTTTGAAACCCTTTCATTCCCAAACTCCACCTGGTGTTGAAAAACTACGTTGTCAAAGCCAGCTAGGAGTTGAGGGCTTGAAAAAAGGCTACTTCTCAAAAGCCTCCAGTGCTCCCCACTCCCCACCCAAAATGAGCTCCTAGCACAGCCTGGAATTTTTACCCAAAGATAGTAGATAGGAATAGAACCAAGAGGCTGGTGAGTCATTTGGGTCAGCATGTCTCCACACAGAGAAAACCAGTGTCAGCAAAGCCATAGCTTTCAAGACACACCAGTTTAAAATTAGATATTAATCTTAACAACAGAAACCTTCTTTTCCTGACTGAGCCATAGGTGTCACTCTATAAATAGTCAAAGCCTTGGGAAACTGCAGGCATGTGAATAGAGTAGATAAGAGCAATTAATTTACATCCAATCTGTAACAGCATTCAGATGAACATTAGCTTCCACTTCATTTTGCTCAAACTCCCCCTCCCCCCCCCCCCCCCCAGTAAGTCAATTAATGGTTGAGTTAGGCAGATGAAAATTAGAAGATGAATATGAGAGCAATAAAGTCAGCAGACAGCTCATCAGAAACAGGGCACAAAGGAGCACATGAATGAAAGGAACACATTCATCTGCAGGCTGGGGGATCAAATAAGAATACTTGGTCTGCCAAGTGACAGAAAGCAGGTAACAGACACAAGGCAAGGAAAGTCAGAATAAAAAGCCTAGGCAAAATACCTGATACAAAGATACAGAGAGTGTTGAGATACTCATGCAAAGGGGCATGTCACACACACAGTAATTGCCTACCCTTATGTACAGTAATTTCTTCCCTGAAGTAAAATTAAGTCAACACAGATATAAGAATTTAGCAGCTGGCTTAGCCGATACCTAACAAAGGAGTGACTATGAAGTAAAATAAAAATAGCTTGCTAGTAAACTATATAGCCAACTCCAAGACACAGAGGGACAGCAAATGTGAAGAGTCATCACAACATGCATTTGTCAAGTGGATGTACAATTTGGTGTCAGCACCTTTATGAAGATACAGAATTTGTTTGTTTTAACAGCCTGCTGTGCTACAACAAAGGAATTTAGTGGGACAAGCTGTCATGCCAGCAGTGGGTAGGGATGTAAAATGCAAATTCTCTTCTCTTATGACTATCCCTACCTTATTCTTCAGCTCTTTGGTGTCTGGCTTGCAACTACCATCCTCTCACTCCATTTTATATCACGCTTAGTGGGACCTTATGACCTACTGCCTTGCTCTGAGACAATACCTAAATTGTCAAAGCAGCACAGTGCCCAAATCCCAGCAGAAATGGATGCCCCTAAACCAGTTGGCTTTCCATGGGAGAAAGGGATGCTTTCCAACCACAGAGGGAAAGGGGCACTGCTCCTTTCCATGGATGCTCCTTGCCCAAACTATGTTGCCACCATCCAGCTAATTGACAAACTAAGTTAATAGCACACTCTAGCAAATATCAGCTCTGCTATTCAAGGTGCAGTGTTTAACGTGTGGGAGAGCACCTTGCAATATCCCCCAAGGTGAACAAGCAATAACCTAATCCAGGAAACCACTGCTGGCACTAAAGCCCACAGCAACAATGCCCAAAGATGGAGAAATTCCATGTTTTCCAAACCAAGGCAATTAGAAACCTAAGATCCTTACGTCAAATCAAGTATTTTCTGCATGGGTGGACAAAACCCAAGGTGCTAATCTTCTCCCTTACATATGGATCCACAGTCTGAATGTCAGTTATGTGCTAAACCAAATTGCTCAGAGGCTTGCCAGAAAAGAAGGGAAAAACAGGTCTCTTAAAAATGTGAAAGATAGGCAAACGTTCAAGTGTTCAGTCACTTTTTTAGCACTGGCTAATGAAAACTCAAATTGATCTCATGGATCATATGATATTGATTGTATTATGAAAAAAATTCCAACAGATAGGAAATTCTCTGGGGAATACCTAATCATGCTTTAGAACACTGAAAATTCTTTATTTGCAGTGGAGTAGCATGCAAACATGGGAGGACATTCCACTAACATCCTCTGGCTAGTGTCAAGCTGTGCACCGGCAGCAGAGAGGTGGCACCAGCGTGTGCAGATCTCTGCATTGACCCAGAGCACACAGAATGGTTTGTGTTGGAAGGGACTTCCAGGGGTCATCAGTGCAGTGAGCAAGGACATGCTCCACTAGATCAGGTTGCTCAGAGCCTTCTCGAGCCTAACCTTACTGTGCTGGTTTGGGGCCAGACAGATCGTCTCTTGCCCCAAAAGGGACAAAAGAATGAGACTCACACAAATGGATTGGAGAGTGATGGAAAGTTTAAATGGAAAAAGCAATTGGTGAAGCTACAGAGAACTACAAACCACAAAGCATAGTGACAAAGAGTATCCCAAAGCGTACAGAACCCCTCACAGAATTCCCAAAGGCTTCCCAATCCTTCCCTTCTTCCCACCTGAGGGTAAACCCAAACCCCCCAGGGCTCTTTCTTCCCCCTCCCGCTGCTAGGCAAGTCTCAGGCTGGCCAGGTCTGAGACTGTCCCCCCCTCCATTCTCCTCCTGGCATTAGGCCTAGACAGGCCTAAGAGGCCTGAGATACTCCCCCGGCATTACCCGATAAGAGAGAGCATCTCCCATGGGAGCAGAGAGGGAAGAAAGAGGAAGAGAATGACTCTGCAGATGGCCTTATAGGGTGCAGGATTTACGGGTAGAAATACGTCGTTTCCTGTGTCCACCCCTATTGGGTGGGCATCCAGGACACCAGAGGTGTATCTCATGCGGCAGTGGCAGGGGGCACCCAGCCTAAACTGCCACACCTTACATATCTCCCTGGGCAACCTGTAGCAGTGTTCCACCACACTCATGGTAAAGAACTTCTTCCTAACATCCAACTTAAATATCCTCTAATTTCAAACCACTGTCCCTCATCCTATCACTGTAGGCCTTTGCAAACAGTCCCTCTGCAGCCTTCTTTTACCCCCTTCAGATACTGAAAGGCTGCTATTAGGTCTGCCTGGAGCCTTCTCTTTTCCAGGCTGAACAACCCCAGCTCCCTCAGCCTGTCCGTGCAGAAGAGGTGTTCCAGCCTCCCACTCACCTTTGTGAGTTCATCATCACATGGGAGAGTGCATCCATTCAGAATTATGGGGCTGTGACTTATGTGCAAAAAAAAAAAAAAAAAAAAAATCCTTGGTCTTAATATATTGGGAGCCCTTCAGCTTTTACTAAAGCTGGTTTATTCAGCATGCCTGAAACTGGCCACACATACAAAGAGCTTGCTATGTGGCTAAGAGAGTTTCACATGAAGAAATGCATCAGCAGGAAGAGTTCTGGCAACCCTTGATCTATACTGATGTGATCAACAAGACATTTTGTATTGCTCATGCAGGAGGAACAGCTATTCTGAACACCAGCAGCTGCACCAGCAATCTAGACAATTAGTCAGAAGTACTGATTTGTCTCAGAGCAAATAGCTAATCAGGAAAAGAACTGCAAATCACAAATTACTGAATATAAATAAATTGCAAACAATGACACAAATTTATCTTAAGCAGAGGTAGCTGACTGGAGAATCAGATCCCAGAACCCTAGAATGGTTTGAGTTGGAAGTGACCTCTAAAGGTGATCCAGTCCAAACCCTCCTGTAGTCAGCAGGGACATCATCCCCTGGATCAGCTTTTCTCAGAGCCTTGTCCAGCCTGACCTTGAATATCTCCAAGGATGAAGCCTCAACTACCTCCCTGGGCAACCAGTTCCAGTGTTCCTCCACCCTCATGGGGCAGAACTTGTTCCTAACATCCAGCCTAAAACTGCTCTTCTCTAATTTCAAATCATTGCCCCCTTTGACAGTCCCTCTGCAGCCTTCTTGTAGGCCCCCTTCAGATATTTAAATGTAGCTATAAGGTCTGCCTGGAGCCTTCTCTTCTTCAGGCTGAACAACCTCAGCTCTTGAAGGAAATCTCAGAAACAGGTGGTTTGAGGGTCCTCTTCATATACAGCTGATGAAAAAATGATTGTACACATTCAATACCCAGTTCTTTGTCTGTTTAGCCTGCTTGCAGTGAGGTTTGCCATGCCTTTTTCACTTGGTCTGAGTAAATGACTACAGTGTAAAGACTAACTGCAGGTGGTGTGAGTTTGATATCAACTCTCAAACTTACCTTCACACATCATCATTTACAACTATCACTATGTTTGTCATCTCCAAAGGTATTCTTTGGCCTCAAGGCACACTCCAGGTAACTCTCTATGAATACAAAAATCAGTATTTCAATGGCTCACATCTCAAAAAGCAACAAAATCTATATGGAGCATTACAAATGGAGATGCTGGGCACAGGTGGTAATTTACTCCAGGTGTATAACAAACACACAAACTGTGCTACCTCAATGTGTTAAACAAGGCAGGAATTGGAAACTTTATTGAAGAACATCTTTGTCCAGGCCACCATTAGCATTATTTATTAAAACTACTGAACCCTCTGATGGCAACTATAAAATAGCCTTTTTTTTTTTTTTTAGTATTTCAGAAATGTTATGTAAAGCATCTACTAATATTATGTAACCAATTGAGTGGTGCAATGTGATGGAAAAAACCAGTTAGCTGGAAGCCAGATAATGAGCATTTCATATCTCAAACAATTAAGAAAGCTTGGTAGTAGACACACAAATGGCTTTTTTGTTTCCAGTGCAAGCCATCAAATATCTTTGTATTTTCACACACAAATTAATACTCTGGGAGTAGCACACAGTCTTCCCCAAAGTTATGTATTACTAAAACAAACGTACTAGGCATCATTTAGTAGACCCAGTTTGAAGCTTTTTGAAAGCAAATCTGGAAAGGCAAGGCTAGCAAGTTGCTACACACTGGTCAGCCAGGGCTAAGACACACTTTCAGCTTCTAGCTGCCCTCCTCAAGGCCAAACTGTGGCTCTGCATCTGGATGTGGGACTCTCTCTGGGTTCCCCAGGTCCCAAACCTCCTGGGAGCTACATAGGTGCCACCTCAATTCCATGGTGGGACCCAAGACTCCATGCCAGCCCTCATCCACAGCCCTTCAGGGCTCTGCCTGGAAGATGCTGGTACCACACAGCACAGGATGGAAAGGACTTTGGCTGAGCCTGTCTTGGGGGTAGCAGAACCCAGGGCCAGCTGCCATGGACACCCAAATGGGAGTCACCACTTCTCTCTTCCCTGTCAGAAATCTGAGAGAGACTTTCATATTTTTTCTCCCAGTGAGAATTGTGCTGCAGTTCATCAGAAAACATCCACTACACTTCTGCCTCCTGTCCAAATCCTCTCACTCAATCTCCAAGTGAGGCTCTAGGTACCAAAGAGCCACAGCTGGCTACTGGAAGCTCTGATGGTTCACAAATCTTGCTCTTTCACTCAACCTGTTTTCTTGTATAATCACATGTAGGTTTCTGAACAATTCTTCCAATTCCCTTTTGTGCTGGCACATAAATATCTATAGTTTTAATGCCACATTTCCCCTCCCAGGTTATATCCACATGAATCTCTTTAAAGCAAGGGCTCCATTCTTTCCTGAAGTATTTTGTTGATGCAGTTGTCAATGACACTTAAATCAGAGAAAAAAAGGAAACAAAGTTGTCATATATTTAACATTTGGGAAGGTGAAACAAAACCAAAACCAAACCTCAAGCAACCTGGGGAAGGGAGGATGTTACAGCATAAGGGAAGGAAAGGCATTGGCTACTTCTCCAAAATATAATAAGATCCTACTGGAAAAATTTGTATACTGGTACACTGACTTACAGGTATCCTAATATAGTGTAGACATCTGTCACTGGGCAGCTCATACTTTTTTTTTTTTTGCCAACTGCTCTACCATCCTAAAATCATCTGAAATGACCCTCAGTTGCTCCACAACTTTAAAATTCAAAGGTGAACAATGACTCACAACTGAAAACCACAGCTCTGCTATGCTCAACAGGATGCTTTTCCACCCAGACATCAAAATATTTTATCATAGAATCATTTTGGTTAGAAAAGACCTTTAAGATAAACAAATCCAACCATCATCTAACTCTACCAAGCCCACTGCTAAACCACATCTCTCAGCACCACCTTAATGCCTCTTTTAAACACCTCCAGGGATGGGGATTCAACCACCTCCCTGTGAGCGTATTCCAATGTTTAGGAACTCTTTGTATCACTGTTCCTCTAACAACACACATCTCTACACGTTCACTGCTGACATGGCCCATGCCTTCCCAACAATTTAGTAAGTCTGACAATTAATATGCAATTCCATTGCTGAGTTTTCCCATTTTCAGGCTTTTTTCCTGATACCACTGGATGCTCTGGCTGCTTACTTAATCAGATGTGAGGTTTGAAGAAAAGTAATGCAGAGTCAGTGATAAAAAGCCTTGCTGCTCTGTTGGTATGAGAACACAATGGAGTTGAGATGCTGCCTGCCAGTCAGACACTCCCATGGTGTGCTTTGGAGAGGGGAGGTGGCACTGCAGGTGTGATATGAACACTTTTCTTCCATGTACTGCAATAACCTTGACATACAGAAAGCATTTTGTTGATAAACACACACAGATTTGCCCTATGCAGAGAGCAGAACACAGTTACTGTTAGTAGGTGGACCAGATTTCATATTCTGATACCCTTTAGGAGTAGATAAGCAAAATTCCCTCAAGCAAAATTCCCCCCAATATGTCATTCTTGAGTGGATGCATTCAACTTCTCCCACAACTGAGTGGCAGCTCCCACATTTATTTCTGTCAAAATCAGCATAACAGGGGAGCAGAAAAGCAGTTCCTGCAGAGCTGGAGTCCTTTCTAAATGTACTTCCCAGGCATGCTACATGAAAAGCTATCTAGAAGAAGCCAATTAAGTAAATAAAAATAGCATTGGCTCTAAGTTCAGCATAGCTTTCTCATTGACTCAAGGGAAGAAAGATCAGACTCCCACTTGCAATTACCACACTAAACACAAGAGGTGTTTCACACCATCTTCCTTTTAACTGCTGTTTATAGAGGGTGCTAAATGTCAATGAATAAAGTTCCAGCAGTGTTTTCTCTCGTCAGGTGGTGCCATCATTAGTACAAAATGATCCAACATCAAATACAGCCTGTTCTTGCAAGCCTGATGCTTCAAAAGCTCTTAGTAAATAGTCACTTGGAGCAGCAGGACAGAAGAGGCACAAAACAAATGTGTGTGGCTTGGGATTACTGAGTTCTCTCTTCTCCTTTCCTCCTCTCAGTTCTGTCTAAATGAAACTTCCTTTGGAAAGCTGGATTTCCATTTGTGCTAATTCAAAGCAACATACCACAAACAGTAACACAGATGAGGTCACTCTCATGTGTCCCAGACAAAATCCAAGAGAACAATGACAGCTGAAGAAGGGGAGAAGGACAGATAGAGGCAAGGTGCCCTTTGGGGCTATGACATACTGCAAATCAGCAGTAGGTTGAATGCACCTGGAATGAGCTCTCCAAAGGCTGAGAGGTTTGAAATTCAAGCCAAGAGTTTATTCAAATGAAAACTAGAAACTTAACTTTTAAAGGGGAGGAAAATTCAAGGCAGGCATGGAAGGCAGAGCAGTCCCACTTCCAGGGCATGACCCCATGGCCTTTTAAGAGGCTATAACATAGAGCACACGCAAATGAAGCCAGTGTGGGGATGCTGACAGGAGGTTTTGCCAAAGATATTTCCTGAACTTCAGACCTCAGATCTCCACCCCATCTTTTCCCAATCTGGAAAGAGCTTTGTTGCAACTTGTATCCAAGTTACTGACACAATCGTATTTCTCGGCCACTTCAGAAGGTCTCACAGAGTCACAGTTTCACAGATTGCATTGGGTTGGAAGGCACCCTCAAAGGTCACCTTGTCCAACCTCTCTGCAGTCAGCAGGAACACCTCCAACTAGATCAGGCTGCCCAGGCCCACATAAGTCTGATCTTGAACATCTCCAGGGATGGGGTCTCAACCACATCCCTGGGCAATCTGTTCCAGTATCTCACCAGTCTCATTGTGAAGAACTTCTTCCTGATGTCCAAACTAAATCTCCCAGTTTCAAACCGTTGTCCCTGGTCCTATCACTCCAAGCCCTTCTAAGCAGTCCTTCCCCAGCCTTGCTGTAGGTCCCCTTCAGATATTGAAATGTAGCCCTAAGATCTCCCCAGAGCCTTCTCTTCTTCAGACTGAACAGCTCCAATTCTTTCAGCCTGTCTTTGTAGGAGAGGTGCTCCAGTCCTCTGATCATCTTGGTGGCCCTCCCCTGGACCTGCTCCACCACATCCATATCTCTCATGTCTCCTTTGTTGTTGTTCCTGCCTATCCAGCAGCAATAAGGAAAAAAGCTGTGGGGGAGAAAATAAAACCTCACCACCTTTTATTACCTCATTTCAGATACCCCATCAGTTTCCACAGGCAACCTTGCTTGGGTGCTTCAAACTAGCTTCACAGGACTGTTTCTAGGAGAAGATGCCCTGTGTGCTAAGAATCTTATTTCTCAGCTAGCCTTCCAGAGCAGTTTCTTCTTTCACTTTTCCACTAACATCTGCTCCTGAGAAGCTCCCTACAGCTAGGGAAGCAGCATAACACGAAACAGCCATGTGAGGGAACCTGGACTTCACAGCAGACTGCTTCTTGCTCAGGCAGTCGCTCTGATGGCAGCATTGCTTCCCAGATTCACACAGACAAGAAGAAACCTCTTTACCTATGAACCTCAACTTAGTTCTACCTCTGCATGTCACAGCTACAACCATATCCCCAAACTAATCACATATTCTGAGCAGAACAGGTAAGTGCAATTATAGAAAAAGGGCTAATACACATTAAATTACAATTTTTCTACCTCTCTTTAGCTGTTGCCAAAGACAGGCACAGGAGTCTCATTTTCAGGAAGCCTGAGGCCAAAAGTTGATAAAATAACTGCAAATGCAGCACGATTCTGTTGTGCTGAGGAACACAAATCATCATAATGCCAGTTAAATTTTAAATAGCATTTGTTGTCTGTAGGACTCGGGGAGGTCAATATCAGAATATTGATATCAGCTGTTGCTTTGTCAGAAGCCCATTACCAGATGGCTTATTCAGTGCCCTGTAATAGGTTATTAGCAGAGCTGTGAATAGAAGCAGATCTGAAGCGTCCTAGTCAAAAAATGCACACACTTGGCTGCCTAGCAGCTCAGAGATGTAGGATTCATAGTTCTGGTTTGTCCTTTAATAAACAGAAGCTTTATCCTAGGATTACCAAGCACTATGACAGTAATTAAAAGAGGGTTTCCTCAAAGCACAAATGTGAATTGGGCACCTGTTAGTTTGCAAGAGATGCTAAATGCCTGATTGCTCTCTTTGCTTCGGCGAATCTCTCCCGATCCCACAAGCCATGGGATTTGTGGTGCTATTCTTCAGCTGGGGAAGGTGCACCTCAGTCATGACAATCTCCTGGGGTCTGATCCCTGCCTAAATGTACCTTATAATGCAGGCAGGACTTGGGATTTTTGGTCAATGAAGAAATGGATGAAGGGAGCTTTAATGTAGTGTTCGAACACATGAAAAACCAGCTGCAGCAAACAAGGGGACAATTGGTTCTCCAAGTCTAGAGCTCACAGGGGGTAAGAAGCAATGAGCTTACATTACCAAATGGGAGATTTAGGGTAGTAATTACAAAAAAATAGCTTCCTAATAATGAAAATAGCAAACCATCAGAATGGTTTCACAGAGGTGACTGTGAAGACTGCCTCCTTCAGCAAACTTCCCAAAGAAATACTAAATAAATAATTTTTATATAGTTCAAGTCAGACTTAACCACCCCTTGGGACAGGAGAAAGGACTTGATGGTCTCTTCAGGTTCCTTTTTTAACACTAGCCATGCATGGAGCATAATGACTGCTATCAAGCACAAAGAAAATGATTTATAATCCTTTTGCACCCATCATCACACCCACAAAGAGATCAGCAAACCTACAGCCACCCCATGGACAAAGTAAGACACTGTGTAAGCAACGCATGCAAACATGGCAGCCCAGCTTGGCTAGCAGCATGTTATGGAGGAAACCTGCTGCTTACATTGCTCACTGCTTACACTGACCACTGCTTTTACATTGCCCACTGCTCCTGGAGTTATTTTGTGCATGAAGATGCCCCTGTAAAAGATGTTCTTTCTGTGCTGCATTTCAGGGTGCACAGAATTGGCAAGGCAACTAGCAATAAGAGATGAGCTTATGCCACTCTTGTTCTTGGCCACATTAGAGCATCTGTGATGGTTTGTTTCCTGTCTCACATTCCCTCATTAGGGAAGTGCCTGATCATGACTTTGATGCACACTGCAAAGAGATGCCAAACACCTTTGCCACTCTAGCAAAATGAGTATCCTGTTAGCTGTATCCATCTTCCATGGAGAACACTACTCCAGCAAGGTTGGAAGACCTTCTTCAAGGTGATAACAGAATTATTACAACTGTTCAAAGGGAGGGGCAGGCAATGCCATTCATAGCTTTGCCCATCCTTAGTCATCACAACCTTCATCTTACATTCTTCTGTCTCCCTGTAGCTGCTGGCAATGCCACCCTCTCTCATCCAGCTGTTACTCCTTGTGACCCTCAGCAGGCTCCATAGTCATCCTTGTCAATCAGCACTAGTGAAGCACACTAAAAAGCCAGCAGGATAGAAGCCCAGCATTAGGATTTAGGACTAAGGGTGATAACTGAAGAGGAAGCTTTACTAGATGGAGTGTGGGAAGTCAGTAAGAAGACACTGCAGGCAGTCTGAGGAAGGTGGTTTGGAGTCTTGCTGCTTAATTGATGCTCCATCTGTGGTTCCTACTGCCTTCTGGAAAATGGTAGAAATGGGAGCAGGTAAGGCTTGAAAGCAAAACTAAGCAGAGCATAATTGCTGGTATGGCCCTCAGGGATAGTTATTCTCCCCTTCCTTAGCAAAGCCATGATCTCTGCTGTAAGTGTGTGTGGCAGTGCTTTCCCTGGGGCTGCTCCTGCTCTTGGGAAGTGCAGTGCCTTATCTAGGAGCACTCCCTGGAGTTTTGAAAAGAAGCAGAACACTATATGATGTGTGTAATGACAGCAAGAACTGAGAGATGCTTTTACTGCTTAGTAATGTGAGCTAAGCAGTGCTCAGAGTTGATTAATATGCATGTGTGAGCAGCACCAGGTATCTTATCTGAGGCTAAAGGGGGCCAGCACAAGTTCAGCACAGTGATTAAACCTCTTTTTGGTACTAGCCCAAAAATATGTATAGGGCAAATCACTTTTCTCCATCTTGAAGCATTCATTTGCCATTCAGCTGTTACAAGAATTTGTATCAGAAGAATGATACAGACGGAGGAAACTTGGTTTTCCCCAACACACCATTCATTTTCTTTTCATTTGTGATTCTCCATCAATTTTATACACAGAAACCCCATCTTATCTAGTGGAAAATGGGAACCATCTTTTTCTGGCTCTCCACTAGCCTACAAAATCACTGTTCTTTCAGAGGTAATTTATAGAACTCAGAACTCCCCAGCATTTCTGTCAATTTATTTTTCCTCTTAATTAAAGAACTCGAGATCAAATTTCCTATCTGCCTACAGACTTTTATACATCATATCCCTGGTAAGTGAGAGGCTGTTTAGTAATATGAAACCAACTGGATTTTCATTTTTGGCATTACATCCATATATCCATTACATCACATCCATATATAATTATTAAACCTTGATGTGACCAGCAAATTTGTTTAGAACTGAACACTGAAAGAGGAAGAAATTTCCTAGATATTGGTTTCATCTTTTGCATTAGCATATTTTTAGTCTCATTAATTCTGATTGAAAAGGTAGAATAAGAACTGATAGCTAGAAATAAGAGCCAGAACACTTCAAACTAGAAAGAGGGCAAAATTTTGCCAACATTTTCAATGAAGGTAACTACCAATTAGAAAGAAATCACTGGAGAAAGGGACAAAATCATTACAAATGTAATTTCCACGCAGTTCTGAATGTTCATCTGGAGAGTGAAAGTTGCTAAACATGTTATTTAGCTTGACTCAGACCTCTACTAGGCAAAATTTTGCTCCCTGTCACTCAGGAGATCAGATTAGGTGGAAACCATTGTAAGGCCAGAATATATTATTACTACCATTTGCAGATCACAGGTGATCTTTCATTTAAGAAAAAGGAACATTCAGCCACCAGAAGCTAGATCTAGGGGCTGCATTGGAGTGTTCTGTGTTGTGCGTGTATAAGTCATGCATCTATAATTACTGTTTACATTCACAGAATGGTCTGGGTTGGAAGGAATCTCCAAAGGTCATCTAGTCCAACCCCCTCTGCAGTCAGCAGGGGCATCCTCCACTAGATCAGGTTGCCCAGAGCCCTGTCAAGCACCACCTTGAATATCTCCAGGCACGGGACCTCAACTACCTCCCTGGGCAACCAAAGCTCCACCACCCTGATGGTGCAGAACTTCTTCCTATCATCCAATCTAAATCTGCTCTTCTCTCATTTCAAACCATTGCCCCTTGTCCTATCCCTGCAGACCTTTGTAAACAGTCCCTCTGCAGCCGCCTTCTAGCACCCTTCAGGTACCAGGAGGCTGCTATTAGGTCTCCCAAGAGCCTTTCTCCAGGCTGAACAACCCCACCTCCCTCAGCCTGTCCCAACAGCAGAGATGCTCCAACCCCTTGATCATTTTTGTGACCCTCCTCTGGACTTGCTCCGTCAGGTCCATGTCCTTACAGTTTATTTTTATTAACTGTCCTTTTGTTTGAAAAGAAACCTGTTTCTTAGATAGCAAACACATGCATTTGCCATCCCTGTGACTATTCTTTCTGCAGCTTTGTTTTGCTCTAGTTCTGGCAACATCTGTCATGTCCAAATGAAATGCATCTTCTGTTTGCTGTTACAACTGTCATCTGTTGAGACAGCTCCAGCAGCAGTGTGTCAAAAAATATGCCCCTTGGACATTCAATTATGTTTTGTTTCCTGGAGTCTTCAAATGCCATATAACGAAGCTGTCCAGAAAAATGGCAATGTTCACAGGAAAGGCACTTGGGGTTTAACATGATTCTTCACAGATTTTGGATGAACAAGAACTGATAGGATCAGTGCAAAGCTTCCTGTAATTTGACCCATAAGAATTATAGATGACTTTCTTACATAGCTAAAAGATTCTCTTCTCCCTGGATTTACTACTTGTTTCTGGGCATTAAAATCTTCAGCCTTCTGTGTTTGGAAGTGAAGTTTGTTGGCATACTCTGCTAGTTTTCTATTCACCAATCTCAGTGGATGCAGTTTTAGTATGGATTTCACCATTCATTTAAATGGGACCAAAATTCATGCTACAGGGCTAATCCTCTGAACTGTTGAGCTCAGTGAGAGACAAGGTGATGCTGAATGCTTTCCTGAACACAGCTCTAACCAGGGAAAACTTGGTTTTAAACATGAAGGGAGGGGTCCTTTGTGGGGGGGGGAAGTTTGTTTTTTTGTCAAAATCATTTAGTGTGAAGAGAAAAAAGAATTTTAAAAATCACCGTATGAAGACTATTGCAGGGAAAAAGTGACATTTTATGAATTTCTTTCTGAATGTCCTTATTTTTGCTTTCATCCTCATTGCCATAACTATTAAAATCAAGCTACACAAGCAGCCATGCACAACAAGCTACTGAGATATCAAAGTGGCAAAAGGATGATGTGTTATAGCCAGCGAATACCTTGGGCCTGTGTAGGCACAAGAGACACCCTTCTGCCTATCTTAAACACGAGGAAAAAGTTTGAGTCTCCTTCTTGGAGACTTTCACAACCCACCCAGACATGTTCCTGTGCAACCTGCCCTAGGTGAACATGCTTTAGCAGGGATCTTGGACTAGATGATGTCCAGAGGTCCCTTCCATCCCCTACCATTTTGGGAATTACCAGCAACCCACAGTGAAATGTGTTGATTTTTGCTGCTCTTACAAAAACAGTTTAAAGGCTAATGTTTGCCATGTGTCAGCTCAACCATTCTATTATCATGTCTTTAAAATTGTGAAGGCTGCTGATTTGCATTGACTGAAGTTTCTCTTCCTGCATGAAAGCCTCCTGTCTGTATCATAATTGAAACATTCTGTTCCTGTACTACACAATGGTTTCAAACCGTGCATCAGGTGCTTTTGATAACAAAATAAGGACAACAGTTTGGTCCTCCAGAGATGAAAGAGTTCCTGCCCTGTCACATCCCCACAAATCTCACTCCTGTAACAGGTTCTAGATGTACCATGCGCATCTCTAGTGGCTCAGATGGTTACCTATGGTAACAATCATTTACCTCTTGAGCTATGAAATCCCTTACAAGATGATCAGATTTTAAAACAACCTGGCACAGTCATAACATTGCCTCTGTTCTAAGCCTTAGGAAAGTTCAAATAAACAAAACAAAAAAGTGATAGAGCAGTTTTGGTTGGAAAAGATCTTGAAGATGATCCTGTGCAGTTGTTAACCTAGCACAGCCAAGTCCACCACTAACCCATGTCCTTAAGCACCACACGGCTTTTAAATACCTCCAGGGATGGTGAATCAGCCACTTCTCTGACCAGCCTCCTCCAGTTCTTAACAACCTTTTCATGAATAATTTTTTCCTAATATCCAATCTAAACCTCCCCTGGCACTATTTGAAGTCATTTCCCTCTTGTTCTGTCACTTTTTAGTTGAGAGAAGAGACCAAACCCCACCTCACTCCAACCTCCTTTCAGGGAGTTATAGAGAGCATGAGGTCTCCTATCAGCCTCCTTTTCTCCAGACTAAATAACCCAAATTCCCTCAGCTGCTCCTCATAGTCCTTATGCTCTACACCCTTCACCAGCTTTATTTTTCCCTACAATTCTGTGATTTCCAGTCACTGTTGCTTAATAACTCACCTAGAATGGCATGGAGGACTTACTTCTGTAGTTAAAGCAGAACAATTTAAAGTTGTGATAGAGCAATAATTTCACTGTAACATTAAATGTTCTTTCACACACTGAGGAGAATGATTCATTTGCTCTCTATTTTCCCTTTTAGGTGGTTTGTACTATCAATAAATTAGGCTTACAGATATTTGCATGTACAATTGGTCTTCTCAATCTGGGCTGTTGAGAACAAGCCTTGTCTCCTTCTCTGTAGCAAGCAGACATCTCTCTTTTCCTCTGCTTTAATTTGGTTTAGTAGACAACTTACATTTTGGTCTTAGAGTGATTGAATGGTTATTTGGATTTTAGAAAAAGCTGGTTGGGGTGAGGCTGAGCCTGAGGCATCTTGGAGTTTAGTTTTACTCCTTAACTCAACACTACAGTGCAGCTCTGACTTTACACCAAGGATGCATTAGCAAAACATGGATCTCAGTGCAAGGTCCTACATCTGGGGAGAAATAACAACAGGCACCAGGACAGGCTAGGGGCTGCCCTGCTGGAAAGCAGCTCCACAGAAAAAGACCTTGGAGTGCTGGTGGACAGCAAGTTCTGCATGGAACAACAATGTGCTCTTGTGGCCAGGAGAGCCAATGGAATCCTGGGATGTATCATGGAAGGTGTGTCCAGCAGGTCTAGGGAAGTTCTTCTACCTCTCTACTCTGCCCTGCTGAGACCACAGCTGCAATCCTGTGTCCAGTTTTGTGCTCCCCAGTTCAAGAGAGACAGAGACCTGCTGGAGAGAATCCAATGGAGAGCCATGAGGATGATTAGGGGACTTGAGCATCTCCCCTGTGAAGAGAGACTGAGAGCCCTGGGGCTGTTTAGTCTGGAGAAGAGAAGACTGAGAGGGGATCTGATCAATGTCTATCAATATCTGAGGGGTGGGTGTCAGGAGGAGGGGGCCAGGCTCTTTAGGGTGGTTCACAGTGATAGGACAAGGAACAATGGGTTCAAACTAGAACACAGAAGATTTCACCTCATCATGAGGAGAAACTTCTTTACAGTGAGGGTGACAGAGCCCTGGAACAGGCTGCCCAGGGGGGTTGTGGAGTCTTTGGAGACTTTCCAAACCCACCTGGATGCATTCCTGTGTGGACTATCCTAGGTGATCCTGCTCTGGCAGGGGGGTTGGACCTGATGATCTCTTGAGGTCCCTTCCAACCTCTGATATAGTGTGATCTGTATTTCATCATGCTTCATCTTGCCTGTTACTTCTCTTTCACACTTGGGACAGCAGGACCAAGAAAGATGCCCAAACAATACTGAAAATGCTCAAACTCTCTTGTTAAAAATGAGTTGGGCACACAGATCATACCACAGCTCCCTTTCAGCTATGCTCAAACAAATAATGACATTGCTGGGAAAAGAAAAAAAAAAAAGACCACAAAACAAAACCAAAGCAGTGTGGGGATACAGTGGCAATATGGAGCTGTTCCACCAGGCAAGCTTGTCAGGAAGATTCTAAATGAGGTCCATGCAGACAGGAGTAGAAGATGAGAGAGAAAATTAAGCTGAATTCTATGACAGTAAATTCCCTCAGGTTTCTGACAGAAAGAAGAAATTATCTCACCACCAGTTGAAAAGCATTAGAGAGAAGCACTATTGTGCTACAGCTGTCTTTTAGGAGCAGGAAAAAATTCAGAAATGGTGATACTGAAGAGCATAAATGTGTCTTGGGCTGAAGGAGGGAAGGGATGGGAGGGAAACTGTCAGGTTTTTTTTCTCTGCAGGGAAGTGGTAGCACAAAATATTTAGAGAACAAAAATCAGCACAATTACTCTATTATTATTCTTTTTTAAACATACTTTGACACTACATCATCCTCTCAAGCTGTATTTTTGAGCTTACCTAGGAAGATTATTTTTTCTCTCTTGATTATCACAGCCATCTACCAAGCAATACACCAGGAAACTCATGGATAAAAACAAGTCAGGTAAAGAAGCAGTGCTCAGTACAAATGATTTCAGGGTAAGGTTTTCAGCTGAGTTTCAGGACATGCCTAGTTGGTGGAAAGCAGCACATCTTCTGTAACTACAGGAAAATTCATATATTTAGTTAGAAGCAGGTTGGTTTTTTTTCCCCTAAGTGTTTTTAATGGGAAAAGAATGTCACCAGGCTGTACTTCTATCCCCTGACTCCAGTGCCCCTTCACTGGAAAGCATCCTGGATTCCTTACGATTCATTCCAGCCCACTCCAGCATACCCCTGTCCTGCTGCAGTGCACTATAGGTACATTTCATTTTCCAAAAATATTCAGCAATCAGGAATCTGAAAGAGAATTCTGAGAACCAGTTGTAATTTCATAGAATGAGTTGTAATTTCATAGAACCAGTTGTAATTTCATGGAATCATCATTCAGGTTAGAAAAGACCCTTGGGATCAATAGGTCCAGCCATCAACCTGCTCTACAGCAAGTTCACCACTAAACCACATCACTAAGCACCACATCTAAATGACCTTTGAACACCTCCAGGGATGGTGACTCCACCACCTCCCTGGGCAGTCTGTTTCAATGCCTGATCACTCTTTCAAAAAAAAAAATTTTTTTTCCTCATGTCCAGCTTAAACCTCCCCTGGAGCAGCTTGAGGATGTTCCCTCTTGTTCTATCACTAACTACCTGGCAGAAAAGACCAGCACTTACCTCTCTATTATCCTGTCAGGTAGGTATAGAGGGTGACAAGATCTCCCCTCAGCCTTCTCTTCCTCAAACTAAATAGTCCCAGTTCCCTCAGCTGCTCTTCATCAAACTCATTCTCCAGGCCCTTCACCAGCTTAATTTGCACCTGCTCCAGCACCTCAACCTCTTTCTTGTATTGAGGTGCCCAAAACTGAATGCAGCACTCAAGGTGTTGCCTCACTGATGCTGAGGACAGGGGTACAATTTCCCACCAACTACCAGACCTTTTGCTCCTCTTTTAACTGTGAAATCAGCAATGGTTAATGCTTTACAAACCTGTGCAAGCTCACCCATGAAAGCAAAGACAGACTGGCTAGAGCTTGTCTCCTGAATCAGGAGAAAGGGGATACAGCTATTACCAACTGAATAAAACAAATCAGGTTTTTGTCAGCTCTGTGTGTGTTCCCTGACACCCAAGTTGATGGAATGGATATGCCACACTCTCACTAAAGGAGAGCTTTCATTAGGGACTTTGTAATTAGGGAATTTTCCTACTTCAATTACAATTACTGCCACGAAGATTAGATCCCATGCTTGCAAGCATGATTAATAAGACAAGGAGACTGGAAGTCTTATCATCCTACTGCCTGCTGTCATCTGTGGGCAATCAAAGCACATTCTCACAGCTCAGGGAGGAAGGTGGAGGTTTCACCATCTGATTAGCTTGACTTCTCTTGCAGGTCTGTGAAATGACCAGCTAATCAGAACATAAAACAATAAAAAAGCCATTATCTGGGGCAAGGCAGGGAGGTAAGAGCAGGATGAAGAAAATACAGAAACAATGTTATAGTAGATCTAGGACATAAGAAGCAGGAATGGCATTGGCATGAGGGCTTTCATGCTTTACTGGGTGTTAATTGAATGCTTGCTATGTTCCCCAAGTATGTTTTCCACTTGGCATGACAATTAATTTGTGCCCATTGTTCCCATCTCCAAGTGCCTGCTTTTCACCACAACAAATCGTCTGCATTGCTCTAGGCCAGACTAATATGAATTCTATGATTCCATGAATTACCAAAATAATTGTAATTTACCCATTTAGACAATTGCTGTTAACTGTCTGACTGCTGACAAAGTTTCCTACTTTCGATTATCCCAGCAGCCAGGCTGGCACAGCTGACTGATTGCTGTATGAATGATGTGGTTTACATCAAGGTTCACACTGCATGGAAAAGAGAGAGCATTCAAGAGAGCTTGATTAGCCAAAAGTAAATAGCCAAAGGACCACCATGGAGACAATCAAACAAGCCAAATCAAAATGTGGGTTGTTTTATTTTTTTTGCTTCATCACTGACTCTGTGCCATGACTGTGTGAGGGAATATATAAATTCTTGGACAGAATGTTCCATACATACTGAAAGAGTTTAAAATTGCTGGTGCTGAAGCATGGGCTGGGTTCCAAGCAATGATATTTGCCTATACTAGTGCATCTGTATGTGGCTGAGAACTTTAAATTGAAGAGGAAACCCACTCAGAGAAAGTGTCTAAATTTTTACTCAGTGCCTTGATCAGGTTTTGAAGTCCAGGCTTAGTCTGTGGAGCAATGCTGCAATCTAAACATCCCTATTACAGTTGATAGCACGTGTGAATCATAAAATCATAGAATGGTTTGGGTTGGCAGAGACCACTAAAATCATTTAGTTCCAACCCCTCCTGCCATGGGCAGGAATACCTTCCAACCTGGCCTTGAACACCTCCAGGGAGGAGGCATCCACAGCCTTCCTGGGCAGCCTGTTCCAGTGTCTCACCATCCTCACTGGGAAGAATTTCTTCCTAATCTCCAGTCTCAATCTGCCCTCCTCAAGCTTCAATCCATTCCCTCTCGTCCTGTCACTACAAGCCCTTGTAAAAAGTCCCTTCCTGGCTTTCTTCTGGCCTCCTTCAGGTACTGGAAGGCTGCTCTAAAGTCTCCCTGCAACCTTCTCTTCTCCTTCTCAGGCTAAACAGTCCCAACTCTCACAGCCTGCCCCCACAGGGGAGGTTCTCCAGTCCTCTGATAATCTTTGTGGCTTCCTCTGGACCTGCTCCAGCAGCTCCATGTCCCTCTTATGCTGGGGGCCCCAGAACTGGAGGCAGTGCTGCAGGTGGGGTCTCAGCAGAGCAGAGCAGAGGGGCAGAATCCCCTCCCTGTGCTGCTGCTCTCCCTGCTTTGGATGCAGCCCAGCACACAGCTGCCTTCTGGGCTGCCAGTGACCATTGCTGGCTCCTGGGGAGTTTGTCACCAACTGACACCCCCAAGTCCTTTCTCCTCCAGACTGTTCTCCAGCCACTCCTCACCCATCACATACTTGTGCCTGGGATTGCCCTGACCCAGGTGCAGGACCTTGCGCTTGGCCTTGATGAACTTGATGAGGTTGGCTTGGCCCCACCTCTCCAGCCTGTCCAAGTCCCTCTGGATGGATCCCTTTGCTCCAGCATATCCTCTGGGCTACACAGCTTGGTGTCATCTGGGTACTTGCTGAGGCTGCCTCGATCCCACTGTCCATGTCTCTGACTAAGTAAACATCACTCCCAAGCCATCCTGTCACTGCAGTTATAAAAGTTAAACACCTTCTGTAAGCTTCTCTAGCTAATTTACAGCCTCCTATTTTGCACACAGGCCTCAGCTTATCAGATGTCTGATTTAATTGTAATATATTAGCTTAATCTATTTTTCAGTACTACCTGAAAATACATACAGGCAGGATTTACAATCTCAACTGTTATCACTTGAGCATTCAGAAATCCTCAGAGAGGACAGAATTCTACCTCTTCTGCTATTTGCAGCTACAGCAAAAAGAAAAAAAATCTCAAACCCAAGAGCTATAAAATTACCTGCTGACACGCCAATTTCCTTGTGAATTTCAGAGTCAGAAAAATTTAATACTTCAACAAATCCAAAATTATCTCTGTGCAGGGAGTGCAGAAGCAGGCAGGAACGCTGGGGCTGGCTGCTCCTCCTTGCCCACAAAGGGACCTGCTGCTGTAGCCACACAGCAGTGTGCAGGCTGAAAGGAGAGGCTTTGGGCACGAGCTGTGGAAGAGGTGAAGATTCCATCTCCCTGCAGACCAAACTCAGAGGCTGGGTAACTATTTCACTTTGAATTGCTGTAAGGAGAGAAAAGGAATTGTAGACTCCATACACCCCAGCAGAACATTGCCAGTAGAGGTGGTGCAGGTCTACTGGTGAAAACTTTGTATGCCAGCACTTGTGTTTCAGGATGTTAGGGGGCTATCTTACTTTATTTCAGATCCCTTTCCAAACAACACACAAGGAACCAGAAGAGTTCTGTCCTATGTGGGACTCTATCTTGTATGTGTCAGCTCATTCAGGGAAGGAAACCAACAAAAAACTGCTCTCCATCCTAGGTAGGTCTTGAGACATGAAAAACATGAGGAGGAATGAGAGGGAAGGGAATAATAAAACAAACAAACAAACACAACATAAAAGGCAAGACTCCAGGGAGCTGTAAAAATGTATTCTGTTGAAAGTTGTCTCTTGAGTACAGAAGAGAGCATGTGAAGGTGTGGCATCTGGCCTGCAGGATATATCCTTGCTTGTTAGAGACCAAGAGCCAGGCACTTCTCCCATCCTACCAGCAATGCCTTGAGAACAATAATGGCTTTCCTCTCTAAATTCTTTCTACTGCCTCGAAATACTCTGCAGCCCCCAAAATAAAGCACAGATGGGGTTCCACCAGGCCACCAGTCTTTCTGGAAGCAGCATGCTCTCCCACAGAGCTATGCATGATATTTTTCCTTCTCCAGGCTGAACAGCCCCAGTTCTTACAGCCTGTCTGCAAAGGAGAGGTGCTCCACTTCCACAAAGCCACTTCTGTAACCACTTTCACTTCTTCAGAACCACATTTTAGAGGTGAGAGGAGAGCAAGTGCTGCAGGAAGTCATTGTGGTGTGGATTCTGTTGCACTGCTCCTATGAGAGAGAGGTTTTGGTCTCAGCAGAATAACTTTGCAACAGCCTGGAGTAAGGAAAAGCAATCTGGACCTGGGGGTAGCTTTGATTTCATTAGGTTGTACTGAGGTTACACCTCACAAAATAAATATTTTGCTACTGTTTTCTCTTCTGCAAACCTAACACAATCAAGGAAGAAAAGACAACGGATTAACTCATCCATTTCAAGAATGAAACCCTGCCACTCACATGTCTCTGTTTAGGGACTGAATTAGAGCAGAGGCAGGTTGCTCCAATTCACCTCTTTCTGATCCTGCCACACTCTCATGTAAGGTGGTTTCAGCTGGCACAAGTTGCTGATGTTGACTGTGTTGCAGAGAGCTGTGCTCTCCCTGGCAAAGATCTCTGACGCTCTGAGTAGGAACAGGGCTCTGGTGCAGGTACCAGCAGCTGACACATGGCAAGAGCCCTGACTGGGCTTGTCAGCTTTGAACAACGTCCAGGCAGTTTTCACCAAGTCAACATCTGTGCTCTAAACACTTAAAAAATGACCTGGCTGAGCACAGCTGCAGAGCTTGGATTCAGACCAGCAGACCTCAGCCCATCAGCAGCATCAGAAGGCAGCGTTTCATAGAGTCATAGAATGGTCTGGGTTGGAAAGGACCTCCAAAGGTCATCTAGTCCAAGCCCCTCTGCAGGCAGCAGTGAGATCTTCAGCTACATCAGGTTGCCCAGAGCCCTGTTGAGACTGGCTTTGAATATCTCCAGGGATGGGGCCTCAACCACCTCCCTGGTGGTTCCACCACCCTCACAGTGAAGAACTTGCTCCTAACATCCAATCCAAATCTGCTCTTCTCTCATTTCAGACCATTGCCCCTTGTCCTATCCCTGCAGGCCTTTGCAAACAGTCCCTCTGCAGCCTTCTTGTAGCTTCCTTCAGGTACTGGAAGGCTGCTATTAGGTCTGCCTGGAGCTTTCTCTTCTCCAATCTGAACACTCCCAGCTCCCTCAGCCTCTCTGTGTAACAAAGGTGCTCCAGCCTCCTGAGGATCTTTGTGACCCTCCTCTGGACCTGCTGCATCAGGGCCATCTCCTCGCTGTGTTGAGGGCTCCAGAGCTGGATGCAGCACTCCAGGTGAGGTCTCACCAGAGCAGAATAAAATGGCAGAATCTCTCAATCTCTTGGCCACATTAGTTTTGATGCAGCCCAGGACCATGCTTGGGAGCATTGCAGCAAGGAGAGGGGCTACAGGGAAATCAAATTGCAGCTAACCCCCAGGTGAGTAGATGTGGAGATATTTTAGTTTTGTGCTCAGAAACATTTGACTGTATTAAAGGTGGCAGCTAATTTAGGAACTGGAAGAAGGCCAATTGCATTTCTGGTCACAAAGTAAATCATGGCAGTACTACTCACAGCTGAATAGTCATTACATGCTGCAAATGGATGGCATGAAGAGAACAAGCTCAAGGTAGGCTGAAACACGGATATGAGTGATCCCCCCCAAAAATCCATACTAAAATAAAACTGAAGAAGTAATTCATGTTGAAACACCTTAAATATGGGAAAATGGAACAGAAATCACAGAATGACAGAATGAACCAGGTTGGAAAAGATCTTTGAGATCATCAAGTCCAACCTATCACCCAGCACCATCTAATTAACTAAACCATGGCACTAAGTGCCTCTTCCAAGCTTATTTTAAACACTTCCAGGGATGGTGACTCCACCACCACCCTGGGCAGCACATTCCAATGGGCAATCTCTCTGTGAAGAATTTCTTCCTAACATCCAGCCTAAACTTCCCCTGGTGCAGCTTGAGACTGTGTCCTCTCGTTCTGTCACTGGTTGCCTGGGAGAAGAGACCACCCGCCTCCCGGCTACAACCTCCCTTCAGGTAGTTGTAGAGAACAATGAGGTCTCCCCTGAGCCTCCTCTTCTCCAGGCTGAAATCAGCAATAGTAAAAAAGAAAGCATTCTAAAAGTGAAGTTAGAGCAACAATTGCTCCAGGCACCATGGGGCAGACAGAGTATCAGAAATAACCATGAATATGCCACCCAGGCATGGTGGCAGAGTTGCAGAAGGCAACCTATTAGTGTCAGAAACCACAGGATCTATTGGTTCTATTGCAGACCTGGACTGTGCTGATGCATTGGAGGCCTTCCATGCACCTGTGGCCCTTTGCAGAGCCAGCTGTGCACAGGGATCAAGGCTGGCTGCAGTGAGACAGCTCTAAACAAAAGCTATTGCTACCAGATGGGGTTTCTGGAGAGCTCCTATGAACTGAACTGGAGGCTCCAGCACAGTTCCCAGGAAGCAGCTGTCCACCCTGTCAGACAGCACGGGGGAGGCTGCCAACAGCACAGGCTTGCACTCTTGGCAGCAAAGCAAGGACTGGCTGTGGTCCTGCCCAGGCAGTCAGGTTGTCAGAGCAGTGTACAGCTGTGGCTTTTCTGCTGCTTTCAGAGGAGCACTCCAGGGATGCTGTCCTGGCATTTTTACAGAAGAGAGGGAAAAGAATAAATAAAAGAAACAATTCAAAATATAAGACACACCTTTAATTGGATTGAAGTGAAGAAAAGAAGGAGGAAGGAGGAGGAGGAAGGAGGAGGAGGAAGGAGGAGGAGGAAGGAGGAGGAGGAAGGAGGAGGAGGAAGGAGGAGGAGGAAGGAGGAGGAGGAAGGAGGAGGAGGAAGGAGGAAGAGGAAGGAGGAAGAGGAAGGAGGAGGAGGAAATAAAGAAAAAACTACCAAAAAAAACCCTACAAAAAATAAACTACAAAGTGTCAGACTAAGTCAAAGATAGATCAAGACAGATCATCTTGGCTCTACAAGAGTGTGACTTCAAGAGGGAATTTTCACCTCCTCTTTCACTTCAAAGTTAGTTAAAATCAAGAAAAAAGAAAAAAAAATCACTTCCATTCATTTCCCCCTGAGTTCCTCACGAGCATAGAACATTCTGCTACATATTTTTACCATGTTCTGCAAAAAGTATTTCAGAGGTCATCTTATTGGCTGCAAAAAGAGCTTCTCTCTTGTGACAGTGCCTTTTTAATGACTCATTTATGCACTAGGGTCGGTGGCTAATATGCATTTTGCAGATAGGTTTATGTCCTGTGCTCTGCTCTGGTACCCCCTCCCTTGGCAAGGTGGAGCAAGGAAATGTAAGAGATCCTAAAAATTTGTTTGCTGACACAGGTAAGGCAGGGAGGGGGATGTTGATAAGCTCTGCACTGACCCAGTTCAGAGCAGGCTAACAGGGTGCTATGCTTCATGCATTGCTGTCCACACATCTGTCTGAGGGAGATGTGCTGGAAGAGCTTCTGTCCTCACCACAAGGTGGTGGATCTCACCACCTTGCCTCTAACTCCCCTAGTACTACAAACAGGCAGGCAAAAGGCCTGTGCTTGCTGCAGAGCACCCAGGACACAGGGAAGCACCTTTGTGCACTTTGTCACCTCTAACACCAGTATTGAGATACAGAACCACAGAATGGTAGGGATTGGAAGGGATCTCTGAGCATCACCTAGTCCAACCCCTCTGCTGAAGCAGGTATGCCTGGATCAGGTTGCACAGCAAAGAGTCCTGCCATGTTTTGAAAGTCCCCAGAGAAGGAGACTCCACAACCTCTCTGGGCAGCCTGCTCCACGGCTCTGGCACCCTCAAAGTAAAGAAGCTTTACCTTATGCTTTTATGTGGAGCCTCCTGTGTTCTAGTTTATGCCTGTTGCCCCTTATCCTACCACTGGGAACCACTGAAAAGTGCCCAGCCCCATCCTCTTGACCTCCACCCTTTAGGTATTTATGTGCATTGATAAGACCCCTTCTCGGTCTTCCTTTTCTCCAGGCTAAAGAGCCCCAGGTCTCTCAGTCTCTCATCACAAGAGAGATGCTCCAGTCCCCTAACCATCCTCGTGGTCTTCTGCTGGATTCCCATCAGTAGTTCCCTGCCCCTCTGGAACTGCAGAGCCTAGAACTGGATACAATACTTCAGGTGCAGCATCACCAGGGCAGAGCAGAGAGGGAGGAGAACCTCCCTCAACCTGCTGGCCACACTTCTTGTTGCAGCTGCCAACATATAGAGCAATGGGCTTTTAATCTGAGGTAAAATAATTTCTTTAGACTTGATATGTATAACTGCACAGCTCAGTCTGCTTTCATCTCCCAGCACTACTTCACTGTGTCTTAGGTCCATAAATAGAAAGCCCAGGAGTCATGAGAACCCTGAGCTTCAGGCCTGTGCAAATACTGGGTCAGCCCTAAGAGCTGATATTGTGGTACTCCACATCATATCATGAGGATGAAAACAGTTAGGCTTGGGAACTGAAAAGAAGAAACCCCCAACTAATCTGTCATTCTTGCCTCCCACACAGACTCCAGGCTCCTGCCCCTCATTCTGTAAATGACAGAGTTCCCAAATCCAGATGTGGAAGGGTATGAGAGCCTTGCAGACACTGGCAATGATTTCCTTCCCATTTTCAAAGCAGAAATGAAAGGCATTATCCATTTCCAAAACCTTCTTTCAACAGATGGACTGAGAGACTATGCCTCTACCAATATTTATGCCCAGTGATTTCCTTGGGCCCAGTGCCAGCCTTTAACCACATCCATAATTAATAAACTCCTGCCCAGAGCAAGAGACTGGCATACAAAGTGCCTTTGGGAACGGTCCCTGGATTGTTCTAATTCCTAAACTGTGCCTGGTAAACATTTGGGAGACCCCCAGCTGGCAGAAGCCTGGGCTCATGCTGACTGCTTCCCAGCATAAATGATTGTGTTCCTGTGCCTGGGAGCCAGCCCAGGCACCATGGAGTTTACTAGCAGAGATGCAGCCATAATGTCTCTGGCAACAGCAAACAGCAGATCATAACTCATCCTTATTTCTCCAGCATGGGAGTCCACTGAGGACAACCCAAACCACCAGGAACCACTCTGTTACACCACATTTAGCCCCATCTCCCCATGCTGAAATCAATGCATTTACTGCTACAGTCAAGTCATTATTCAGCCACCAAAGAGTCTTGCATGTGTTTAGACAAAAAGCTTTTTGCATCACCCTCTAAGTGTGATGGCCAACCTAAGCCATTCTAGGATAGGAGAGCTCTCTGTGGCATATTTATTCTTTCAGGAAAACAAAACCAAACCTCATCCCCACAGCCAGCTGTATTTCCAGTGATTTTGGAAGGATCGTTTTTGCAAGTCCAAGTGGCAGAGCCTGTCCAAGAGCAGCACCATTCTTAGAAAGAATAAAGCTGACAGCTGCTGAAATCCAGGTCCCAGCAGTGTCCCAGCCTGAATTTGAAAGCCACCCAGAATTTAGATAACTACCACTGGATCCTTTTGAAAATTCAGACCTAAATCTTCTATTTTGTTAAAAATAAATAAATTAATTAAAACTTAAGATTATCTATTCAGCATTCAGACTGTCACATCTGAAAAAGGACATTGTGAGGGACATCAGTAACCTTCAACTCTAACCTCTGCTAATGATTTCTATTCCATATGTGCTACTCCAGTGCTGCTCAGGTGGCACTTAAGTACAGTTTAACATTCCCCTGGAATTTTGTCTTTGGATGAATAAATGTATACTAACCCTTTACAAGCAATAATTTGAACCTGATAGCAATAGTAAAGACTTACAGGAATGTTGATAATTCCCAACAGAAGTGTAAATAACTAGCAAATTTTTTTTTTCAATACATATTTCTGGGCAGTTTCATTTCTGCTCTTTTCAGATCAAACTGAAGTAGAGCCTCTAATTCTTTTGCCTTCAGATTCTTTTGGTGAACTAAACTTGAACTCGTCTTACATTTTG
Source organism: Indicator indicator (assembly GCF_027791375.1). Classification (NCBI taxonomy): domain Eukaryota; kingdom Metazoa; phylum Chordata; class Aves; order Piciformes; family Indicatoridae; genus Indicator; species Indicator indicator. The sequence continues at coordinate 18,788,570 of NC_072023.1, forward strand.
TTAATCCTGTGTAATTTTTCCAGAAATCTTGCTACTCTGCTCTTTAAATCCAAACCATCTGTCCACAAGTTTCTTTGACACAGAGTTGAACTTTCCCTTTATGCATCAGATTTATACAGGTCGCAATCGATGTGAAATGAGAAAAGTCTAATTCTTGTTTTGTTTCAGCAACTGCGTGGCAAGAGGCTTATGAACTATTGGAAAAGGACTAAAACATGAACACCTTCCCTCTAATTGCATTTTATCTTGAAACAGACTTCCACAACCATATTTCTTAATGAGAAGCAGAAAGGAAGATGAAAACCTTGCTCTGGAAAGTTATGAAATAACAAAAGCCCTGCTCTCTAAGCAAGCTGAAGAAAGAATCACAGCATCAGAGAATGATTTGGGTTCTCCAGAAATCATCTAGTCCAACCCCTCTGCAGTAAGCAGGGGCATCCTACACTAGATCAGCTTGCTCAGAGCCTTGTAGAGACTGGTTTTGAATATCTCCAGGGATGGGGCCTCAACCACCCCCCTGGGCAACCTGTTGCAGTGTTCTACCACCCACACGGTGAAGAACTTGTTCCTAACTTCCAATCTAAATCTGCTCTTCTCTCATTGCCCCTTGCCCTATCCCTGCAGGCCTTTGCAAACAGTCCCTCTGCAGCCTTTTTCTATCCCCCTTCAGATACTGGAAGGCTGCTCTTAGGTCTCCCTGGAGCCTTCTCTTCTCCAGGCTGAACAACCTCAACCCCGGTAGTTCAAGCCCCTGATCATTTTCATGGCCTTCCTGTGGATCAACTCTATCAGGTCCGTGTCCTTCCTGTGTTGAAGGCACCTCTTCCTCCATGTGAGGAACATTTCCACCTTTTCCTCCAGAAGCTTTGTTTGCTGAAACTTTTATCCTTAACTGGACTTAAACTCAACATCTTCAAAACAGAGGCACATATTGGAATGTCCAGAAAAGGCATCTTGGGGACAAGAGCTACATGAGAGCCTTCAAAGCCCAATTCTTTCAACAGAGAAGTGAGACTGAGGCAGAATGTAGTCGATCCTGTAAGTAAGGCTAAATGCATGTGCATGTCTGATCATAACAATCTGATCACACGTAATTTTTTTAAGTAAAAAAAAAAAAAAAAAAAAAGGTAAAAAGAAGAAGAACGGAAATAAAGATCTAAAGAAGGAAATAAAGCTCTAAAGATCTTCCCTGAGTTGCTTCCATACCACCAGAGCGCTGCCGACGCAGCATCAGCATGAGGCTCCTGCTGTGTGGAGTGGGCCAGTGACTGGAAACTCTCCAAGCAATTTCATCAGCACTTGGCTCCTCAGTATTTCAACAGTTAAAAAAGAAATTATTATCTGGTTTGCACTTGAACAAGGGGAGCATTTTAAGCCAGGAAATCAGCTAGTTGGGACCCAAAAACAAAACAAAACAAATGCATGCAAAAGTCAGCCAGAATTAGTTACTGGACTTGCAGGACTCCTTTTTCTTTACATCCCCTCTGACTCAGCTCAGATAGCTTCCCAGGCTTTGCCTGCTAATCAAATCTACTAATTTTATGCTGGAGATGATTGGTTATTTAACCCCCTTCATAAGCTTCATCTTCATTAGCCTCCAGACATTGCCCTACTGGCTCCAGGGACTGTGATTTATTTCTGCTTCTTGAAGGCTACAGTATGATTGGACAATGCTCTTTTACCTGAGGGCTTCACAGTGTGATAAGCAGGATGGTGATCAGAATTATGGGACAGATTTTTAGTTACACAAGAGAAGAGATGTGCTCCACTTCATTTCAAGTGTCCAGCCTGTATCCTTGCCCACTGAAATGTCCAGATATATTATAACATACAAGATTCCTCCCTGTGCACACTGGACACTCCTGTGGCCAGGAAATCCTGTCTGCCATGGCATTCCCCTTTTTCAAGGCCCTTTCCAGCCTTTTTTGGACCTACAGTTTCTTTGATGGAGAAGTAGAAGTGGCACCAGTGAGAATCAATTAACAATATCCAACAGCAGGCACAAAAAGGAGATCAGTCTTTTGAAGGCTAATGGTCTTATAAAAATATTACTGCTTCAGCAAGGCCAGACTGGAAAACACACATTCAGATGGCTGGATCCTATCCAAGGTTGCTCCCCACACTCTCTTTGTGCATACAGCATCTACATGAAATGCTAAGAGCACACTGGCCTTGAAATGGGGAGAACAGCAAAGAAAGATTCTGGCCAGGTGAAGGCATTGCTGTAATTCCTGTGAGTACTACCTGCTGTTAAAGCAATTTGCATTGATACTTCCAGGCTCCACACTGCAAACCTTGTGCTGTGCTGCACAGCTCTGTCTGATCACATTCTGCATAATCTGCATGGTGCCACCATGCTCTTAACCTTCCATCCCTCCCTGAGGCTGTGGCAAAGAATCTGCATAGCTACACAGAGAGCAAAGCTCAGAGCTGGGCTATATCCTCACTTTCTTCTTTACAATTTATGCCACTCTTCCTTTTTAAACCCAGAGAAGAAAAATTCCCTACTCAAAAAAGGGAATTTTAACACCCTAGCTGTATTAGATTACTGCTGTGCCTTGTACTGCAGGACAAAGGAGCACACCAATGGACCTGTAAACCAACCCCTGGATTTTGATGTGGCTCCTGGAGCAGCTGGCATTCTAGTCCTATCACTTTGTTGTTTGGGAGAAGAGACCAACCCCCACCTCACTCCAAACTCCTTTCATGGAGTAGTAAGGAGCAATGAGGCCTCCCCTCAGCCTCCTTTTCTCCAGGCTAAACAATCCCAGCTCCCTCAGCTGCTCCTCACCAGCCCTGTTCTCCAGACCCATCACCAGCTTCCTTGCCCTTCTCTGGACATGCTCCAACACCTCAATGTCCTTCTTGTAGTGAGGGGCCCAAAACTGAACCCAGTATTCAAGGTGCAGCCCCACCAACACCAAATACAGGGGCACAAGCACTTCCCTACTCCTGCTGGCCATGTTATTTCTGATCCAGGCCAGGATGCTGTTTGCCTTCTTGGCCACCTGAGCACACTGCTGGCTCATGTCCATCCAGCTGTCAACCAGCAGCCCAAGGTCCTTTTCTGGTGTGCAGCTTTCCAGCCACTCTTGTCTTAGGAAAACAACAGAGTTTGTTATCAACAGTGGGGGAGTGACTAGAAGAGTGTCAGAATTATGTTAGAAAAGATACTGTCTGAAAGGGACACCAAAACCCAAATCAAGGAGATGAAGTTGTGACACCCAACCAAACAAACCTTGCTACAAATGCTGAGGTGCAGCCTCCAGAGTTCCTCCCAAGCATGCCATCTCTTGTGCTCTCCCAGTGCCCTGGTTTTGCTGGGACAGAACCATGATTCTTTCAGGCCATTTGTCAGGAACATCTGACTTGAGTTGGCTCACAGGTGTATCCCAGACCATGAGCATCACAGTATAAAGGAGGAAGTTTGCTGAAGATAGGGAAGCTTCCTGCTTGAGGTCTCTCTCATTCTGTTGTTCTTTTCTTGCCTGCTCTTGAGGACTGTCTTCCTGGATGTTGTGACAGCTGCACCTTTGCTGGGCTGAGTATAACTTTGTGTGCCTTGTATTGATGCTGGTATCAGTTTGGCTGTGTCATGAAATCTGGTTTTGTTTCAGTCTGTGGGTCTTCTCCCTTTTTCCTGATCCCCCTTCTCTGCTGGGGAGGGGTCCCTGGGTAATAGAGTAACTGCTACAGTTTAGCCCCAGATGTGGACTATACCTAGATGCACAATGACACCCAGGGACTCTTGGGAGGCTCTTGTGGAAGTCTCCAGACCCTCCAAGAATACAACATGCTGACAAGACAAATGGAGACAGCACTCTCATGTGACTTCCCATCCCACAGCTTGATAGCTTCAAGGTAGTCTCCTACAAGGACCTGTGGACTCAAAGTCAGTTCAGCCCAGGGTTGGCTACCTGCCATTTTTACCCTGGGGATGGTACCACAACAATTAGCAGTAACACTTCATGTGCAGTGGTCAGCTCCCAGCTCTTCCTGCTTCCCCTGTGTGTCTGCACTGAACAGGAACCTCTTCTTTGCACACCAACTGGTTATTTAGACTTCTTTCTACATAGTGCAATTGCCCTGAGCTTTCTAGAGTTCATACCATCAAAACATGCAGTGATGAAAAAGTATTTCCTTCCTGCAGGCTACTTCTGTGATTTTATTTTTTTTCCCTACAGCATCTGCTTCAGTCTGTCAAATACCTTTAATGCAGAGTGGCAGTTTTAGCAATGGCTGTAGGGTTCTGAGTGGAAAGAAGTGGGGACTCAAAGCCTGTGACCAGAGTGGGCAGGCAGCAACACAAATGGCAGAGCCCACAAGGAAGGCAGAGGTTGCAGAATAGAAAGAAGTGGGAGGGAGTGAGAGGTAGGAGATGAAACAGAGGAAAAGAAGGCAAAATGTGGTGTACTCAAAACACTGGGAAAGTTGAAGGGTCTGAGAGGGCTTGGCCAGAGCAGATTGGAGCAGGGAGGGATCTGGAAGACAAAGGGAAAAACCAGCCCTCATCCATCAGGGCCCCAACCCCCAGAAAACCTGAAGGGAGATGCTCCTGTCTCCCAGACACAGCCACCCTGGCACTGTCCTGATCAGCTGTACCATCTGCTGCCTGCAGAGGAGATGCATCACCTGGTTCTCCTTCTCCATGCCAGGCTTGAGCAACAGAAAATTTGTACTTGAAAAAGGAAACAGCAAAGCCTCTTAGGCTGCTGAACAGCCCCACTGAAGAAATAGGAGCAGTCTTACCTGGTAATTTGTTTCCAAGTAGGTGGGGCAATAGTATCAAAAGAAGTGCTCCTATGTGACTCCATCTGGAATGGAGAAGAGATTTAGGAAGACATTCTGCCCTCTCTTTTGGTGACACTGGTACACTCTAATTGCTCTAGATTTCTGCAGTTCATGGAGAAGGAAAAGCAAGCCCTTCTCTGGGCAGTGCCATGTCAGAAGGGTAAAGGAATAGAGCTTCACATCTTGTGGTAGCATCCTCCACCCAGACAATTGGTTTGGCTTGCCCCTTTAGGACCCACTTTGTCACAGCAGTATCCCTGGCATCCCTACTTCTCACAGCATAACTTAGGTTGGAAGGGATGTCTGTAGCTCAGATCTAACTTCAGTGTCCAAGGCAGGTTGCTCAAGGCAGTATCACTCTGTGTGGAAATCTCCAGGCATGGAGATGCTATAGACTTCTTGGGTTTCAGGTCTACTGCCCTATCACCCTCACATTATTTTTTTTCCTTATACCTAACAGGAGGTTCCATATATGCAACCTGTGGCTGTTGCCCCTCATCCATTCACTGTTTACCTTTCAGAGGAGCCCAGCTCTGCTGTCTCTTCAGCTTCATACTGGGAAAATAAGAGCACCATAAGCTGCCCCTGCAGACTTCTTTTGTTCAACTGAACAAGGAGGCAGCTGCCCCTGCTCTCTTGGGGTGTCCTGTACTCCCACCCCATGGTCATTTCACTACAGTCAGTCCGATTTTTCAGCATTTCTGTCATACCAGACCATCCAACGTTAGATGTGGTACTCCATGTGCAGACTCACAATTGCCTCACAGAGGAAAAATCCCTTTCCATAGTCTCCTGGCTACACCAGGTCATTGGTGGTCAGCATTGCAGGCATGTGCTGTTGACTTAGCACTCAACTTGCTGTCCCCCCCCTTGCTTGGGCAAGAGCCCAAGCCCTCTTGCTACAAAGACAGGACCCCAGCCTGTTGGAACATGTCCTGTGTGAAAAACTTGTCTGTCACTCATGGACTTTGCTGACAGCTGATATCTCTGACAATTATTCATCCAGACAGTTAATAATTCCAAGAGCTCAACCACATTTGACAGGCCACATGCACTCTAAACCAAAAGTGCCACGTCACTCGCTGGACCTAAGGCAAGAGCACTGTCACTCAGGGTTTCCTTTTGTTGCCATGTTTTTGTCACTCTTTCCCTGTCCCCAGATATGTCTGGTGTGTCACCAAAGGTAGTTTCTCTCATGGAACATTTGACAGTAGCCTGCATGTTTTCACAACAGCCATGAAAGGCAGATGTGGAGTGTGAGTAGCTAAGATGGAATGGCAAGGTGCCTGATCTACCACAGGTGAGTTAGCAGATTTTTTTTAAACTGATTTTTGCTGACAATAGATGTTTGCACTGTGGAAGCTTTCAAAAGAAATAATGTTTAATAACTTGGTATCTTGGGCTGGATTAGAAGGGGTGTGGTGAGTAGGTTGAGAGACGTTCTCCTCCCCCTCTACTCTGCCCTGGTGATGCTGCATCTGCAACACCATGTCCAGTTTGGGCCACTCAGTTCAAGAAGGACCTCAGGGAACTGAGGGTCCAGCACAGAGCCACAAAGATGCTGAAGGCAGTGGAACAGCTCCCCCGTGAGTAAAGTCTGAAGAAGCTCTATCTCTTTAGCTTGGAGCAGAGGAGCCTGAGGGCTGACCTCATCCATGTTGATCAAGATGTGAAGGGCAGTGTGGGGAGGATGGAGCCAGGCTCTGCTCAGGGATGTCCAATGACAGGACAAGGGGCAATGGGTGCAAGCTGGAGCAGAGGAGATTCCAGGTGAACAGAAGGAGAAAGTTTTTCCCTGTGAGGGTGCCAGAGCCCTGGAGCAGGCTGCCCAGAGAGGTTGTGGAGTTTTCTGGAGACATCCCAAATCCACCTGGATGTGTTCCTGTGTGACCTGCCCTAGGTGATGCTGCTCTGGCAGGGGGGTTGGACTGGATGATCTTTGGAGGTCCCTTCCAACCCCTAACATTCTGTGATTCTGTGAACTTGAATTAAACAATTTTTGAGGCAACTAGATTGTAAGAGACTCTGAAAAATGCATTAGCCTAAGATAAAAATGCTCAGTCATGGCATAGGATTGTAAAAGAGTTGTGAGAGAACTATTTCAAACTTGGTGTTGCCTCTCCTACACCTTGCTGGAACATGTTACACTCCATTTTCAAGTACTTTGTTTTATTTTAACATACTTCTTTTTATATTTAAACACCACACACAGAGCCAGGTGATGATTTGGCTGTGTTTTATTTTTAGTACCATGACAGATTCTGAACCAGGGATTCTGCAAAGCTATTCCTCATCATCTACAATGTTTTTCTTGTAGCCATTCTGTACAACACATTGAAGACTGTTCCCTTTCTTGGGAAATTCCTTATGAAATATTTTTGGATATAGAGTCATAGATTCATAGAATGTTTTAGGTTGGAAGGGACCTTAAAGATCATCTTGGGGGTGTCAGTTGATGAGAAACTTGGAGGGGTTGGACTATATGACCCTTGGAGGTTCCTTCCAGCCCAAACCATTCTATGCTTCTATGATTCTGTGAGCTGGTAATGGTCACTGGCAGCCCAGGAAGCAGCAATGTCCTGGGCTGCATCCAAAGCAGGGAGAGCAGCAGCACAGGGAGGGGATTCTGCCCCTCTGCTCTGCTCTGCTGAGACCCCACCTGCAGCACTGCCTCCAGTTCTGGTGTCCCCAGCATAAGAGGGACATGGAGCTGCTGGAGTGGGTCAGAGGAGGCTACAAAGATGATCAGAGGGCTGGAGAACCTCCCCTGTGCTGAGAGTTGGGGCTGTTCAGCCTGGAGAAAGAAGGCTCTGGTGAGACCTTAGATCAGCCATCCAGTATCTGAAGGGGACTACAAGGAAGCCAGGAAGGGACTTTTTACAAGAGCTTGTAGTGACAGGATGAGAGGGAATAGATTGAAGCTTGAGGAGGGCAGATTGAGAGTGGAGATTAGGGAGAAATTCTTTCCAGTGAGGGTGGTGAGACACTGGAACAGGCTGCCCAGGGAGGTCATGGAGGTTCCCTGCCTGGAGGTGTTCAAGGCCAGGCTGGATGAGCCCTTGAGCAATCTGGTCTAGTGGAAGGTGTCCCTGCCCATGGCAGGGGGATTTGAACCAGATGATCTTTAAGGTCCTTTCCAAACTAAACCCTTCTATGAATCTGTTACACAAGCAAGAAGGTAACAGAGACATCCTATGCAGAAGCTTCCTGCCATTGACAACTCTCCTGGAAGAAGGCCTTGGAGGCAGGGAGATCTCATTTTGAGCCCCATGCATTGACATTTCTTTCCTCTTGCAACAGGATGAAATCCAGTCAGTGACCTAAATGGAGATGGTATATTCTGAAAAGTGAGAAATATGAAATGAGAGGAGCAAGAAGCACTCATTTACTCACTGGGTAGGAAAATGCATTCAGGAAAGGGAAATAAATATGCTAGAAAGCCAAGGAAAGTGAAGGCACCTGAGCATTTCTAGTATAAACATAATTCCTGGGAGTTCATCCTCAGTTGGCTTCAGCAATTTGCACTTGCTCTCACCTGAGGACAATGCAAGTCAAATGGCCTCTCACTCACCTTCAGCTGGCAGGTTATTAAACAAGAATAATCACAGCCAAAGAAAAGGGAGCTTCTGTTTTCCCCTCTTCCCTTAGCAAAGACTTTCTTTGCTATGGATAACTCTTGCAATTAAATGGAGATAGATATGCTTGCTCTTTTATATCTATCAGGGTGAGGAATCCTAATCCAACTCTCTTTGGAATGGTCAGGACATATCAATATCTTCCAAGAGCGTATCTTCAGCTTCCATTTGTTTTAGAGAGCAGTGGTGTGGGGACATTTAAAGTATGAGAGGACATTTTCATAATGAGGGAGCTGGGGGTGTTTAGCCTGGAGAAGAGGAGGCTCAGGGGAGACCTTATTGCTCTCTACAACTACCTGAAAAGATGCTGTAGACAGGTGGGGGTTGGTCTCTTTTCCCAGGCAACCAGCACCAGAACAAGAGGACACAGTCTCAAGCTGTGCCAGGGGAAGTTTAGGCTGGAGGTGAGGAGGAAGTTCTTCATAGAAAGAGTAATTGGCCAGTGGAATGTACTGCCTAGGAAGGTGATGGAGTCTCCATCCCTGGAGGTGTTCGAAAAAGGATTGGATGTGGCACTAGGAGCCATGGTATAGTTGTCAGGAGGTGTTAGTTATTAGGTAATAGGTTGGACTTGATGATCTCTGAGGTCTTTTCCAACATGGTTGATTCTGTGATCAGAGGGAACTCAGTGTTGGACTCCAGCTACCTTGAAGAGGCTTGCGCACAGAAAGTCTGCATCTAGGAAAACGTGGCTTGAAAAATCTAAGGCCATGAAGCTAGGTGAATCAGACAGTCAGATCCTAGGATCACAGAATGTTAGGGGCTGGAAGGGACCTCGAAAGATCATTGAGGCTAAGTGCCCAGCATCACCTAGAGTAGGTCACACAGGAATGCATCCCGGTGGGGTTTGAATGTCTCCAGAGAAGCAGATTCCACAACCTCTCTCATTTGCTTCACAAAATGTACTCCAGGCCCCTTATGAGGGCACCAGACTGAGTGCTGGAATATCCAAACCCAAGCAAGTGAGATTCAGCTACACCGATCTGAGTGCCGAATGGGAACCTCTTTCATGAAAGGTCTGTGTCACCTTGGGATTCCTACAGGCACCCCAAGTTGTGTTTCTGGATTGCTCTGGGAAGACAAAAGTGTACAGGTTCAGACCCAGGTTAATTATCAGACAAATACTGTAGATAAATTTATCTCATCAACAAAGATACAAAGGAAAAGAATTGAGTAGGCAGAACAGCAGCTGAGGTCACTGGATGCAAACCTTGATGTGACAATGGACTCTATGTGACCTTGCCTCTTCAGACACATTGAGTAGAGAATGGGGGGAAAGAGAAGGAAAAGAAGCCCCACAAATACTGTTTTCATTTCTTAAAACTGACATATTTATTTCTTAAGATAATGAAGTCCAAATCATAAATAACATAAGAGTTACCTTGGAAAAGTTCCATCAAAACGAAACAAAACTATGAGCCTGTCCCTTCTGATCATGCTTTTTAAGACTCTGCAGCTATGAAAAAAAAAAAAAAAAAGACATGGGCTACTATAAAATTGATATTTTTTTTCAGTCCACTTGCATGAATATTATAAATAAGACTTCCCTTATAAAAAAATCACGTGAGATGCACGGGGTATAGTTTGTAAAATGCAACTAGAAGATGACAAGAAGATACTGTCAATAAATAATACATTCAATAACAAAGCAATTTTTGCTATTGAGAGACATCTAGACATTTTGGGGTACAGTCACCATGAAACCACCTGCAAAAGAGACATTCTTCAATGGAGCACTGCACACTACTTGCAACTGAACAAATTCTACTGACATCAACAGCAAATTCCTTACGGACGGGCAAAGAAAGACAAACCCTTAGTCCTCGTAACAGTGTTAGCTGACAGCAAACATTTGCTACATTGGAGAAAAGTAGATCAAGGCCCTAACCACAAGACTCTAAAACAACAACACACTTGGTAATGTTTAACATACTCCACACAAGTACCTTTTGCCCCTGAGTGTGCCAAATGATAGTGATTCAAGGAGCTGTTTACCCAAGTGCCCACGTCATTTGGACACAACATCCAGCCTGCGAAGCTCACATACATCATAAATGATACAACAAATACTACACACCAGTCACTGGAGGGAAGACAAATCCAGACAACTATGCAATCTCAGAGGCATAATGGTTTGCTTATCTACTTCAAAACCACCTCAAGACATCGAACTACCACACTACCATCACATTTTTCAATAAACTGGGCAAGATAAGAAGGAATGCAAATCAAAGGACTAGAATTACTCAAGGGCAAAGTTCACCAGCTAACACTGATGCCCCATGGCACATTGCTCCTTTGGAAATGTTGTGTGAGTGCAAAACTGTCAATTACACCCAAACCCTAAAGAGACAGGAGAAACCTTGCCTCTGTCCTGCCCGGGCTATTGTATACCAGCATTACCAGGAGCCACAAACTGGTCCCACGGTGGCTTGTTTTATTTAAGCACTGGGCTCCTCCCAAACATACATTCATGGCATGGCACAGCACAGCATGCTCTACCACTGAGTCAAGCTTCACTTCCTGGAGCAATCCACCAGGAGGAAGGCTTGCCCTCTCTCATGGCCAGTCTTGCAGGTAGGGTTAGCTACAAAGCAGACCTGAGATGTGCAGATGGTGTAAGAAGGAAGGGTGAGAGTAGGAACCTTGCAGCTACAGGTGGAGGCAAGCAGAAGCCAATCATCATCCATCAAGCAATGCCTCCTGGGCTGCTTGCCTTCAAATAACCTGTTTTGTTCCCAGAGCAGAACGTCAGGGAGTGTGTCACTGGGTATAATCCCTGTGATGAGCCAGCTGTGAATTCCCTGGGTCCCTGTGGCTGGGCAGGTATTTCAAGATGACTGCAACTCAAGGAGAGGGCATCAAACGTCATCCCCTCCTGAAATCACTCTCGTTAATATCTCAGGCAAATACAAAATTAATAATTTGGAAAAAAACTTTGCCTGGCACATTTCTGTCCCAGGCAAGATCAAAAGCCCTTCCTCAAGATGCCTGCATGCCTGTACCTACGAGAACTGGCACTTTAACTTGCACTTCTAAGCAAGCACCAAACCACATCAACCCACGGCCACTCACTTCCTGGCACAGGAACAGGCTACTGAAGTCCATGAGCAGGAAACCCAAGGTATGGCATCATCAGTGAGCCTGGCTGATCTCCCAGCCAGTGCAGCCCTATGAGCCCATGCCTGGGGAGAAGTCTGATCTGCTGGAAATGCAAATAGATTTTTCCTTACAATGCTGGAAGGAAGCACGTTTAACTTCCAGAAGACAACAGTTTGTTTATGAGCATCCTAACGGGAAAGCTTAGGTCACTGAAATCTGTGTCTGGTTGTGAAAGGGGAAGAAAATACACAGAAGAGAATCAGTTTCACTGCAAAACCTGCTAGAAATATCTTCTTTCTATTTCACTTCTCTTCAGTATTTCTAAGCCACAGAGCTCCTACTAATAATCCAGCTCATGGACACGACATTCAAAAAGAAACACATGCAGTCTTTTACATTCATCATCACCCACATGCTACATTTCACAGTTCATGATACCACTCTATAAAAATACCACAGCGAGGCACCTTTGATTCCCTTCATATTTGTTTTGCTTTTCTCTTGGGCTTTCAGAAACAGCCATGATGGAACCAGTACTGACACAGGTTAAAGAGAGATGTCTGGTGTGCCTAAGAAATAGAAAGGTTTAAGAGTCCTTAAAGGCAGGACCACCATGGAGCAGGATTTTTGTCTCACCTTGAGCTACCAGAGCTGGAGAAGATGAAAATGACTCTACAAGATTTCAGTTGCTAACTTAGATACTCATAACTCTCCTTAAATACATCTTAAACCAAAGTAATATAGGTTTCTAAATACAAACAGGAGACAACTCTATCCTGAGCTTGGGGTGAAAAATTAGAACTTATAGCAATCTGTTTGCATATTCAAACTTCTTGTTCTTTGCCTGCAAAGTGGCTAAATCATGGCATAAAATGTGCATTGTCTTCTCTTCTACAACAAAGAAAAAAGAGCCTTGTTGCTATTTGATTGCTAGAGCTGTTGCACTTGAAGTCTCTGCTGCTTTCAAGAGGGCCTAGACACTTGCTCAGACACTTGTCTGAGCATCAAGTGCCCCACACCTTCTCCCAGAGAGGCAGCATGCAGCAGGAAGCAGATGGCAGCAGCTCCTGCTCAGCACCACTGAGCGAGGCATGGGACCATGCTGTGCATTTCATCCACAGGCTCCTATCACTTCTGTTGCCCTGCTGGCTTTCCTCTTGCCTGGTTGGACTGTGAGCACTTCAGAAGTCCCAAGATTACCCCAAAACCCTGTGCCAGCCTGGTCCCACTGCTCTGCATAAGGTACAGCCCTGGTAGCACCCCTGAGCATCTCCCAGAGCCCCAAGAGTTTCAGGAGCCAGGGTTGCCTCTACACCCAGCAAACAGAGTCAGCACAAGTAAGACAAGACCCAGGCAGTGGTTTTTCATGCCTTGATTTCACACCCAAACAACTGTCCCTTGAGAAGAGGATCAAATCCCCTTCATTTAAATTTGAGACTACTTGTAAATTCTCCAGTGGAACAGATCATGGGATGGCGGGATGTTAGAGGTTGGAAGGCAGCTTCAAAGATAATCAAGTCCAACCCCCCTGCCAGAGCAGGACCATAGAATCTAGCACAGGTTGCACAGGAACACATCCAGATGGGTCTTGAAAGCCTCCAGAGAAGGAGACTCCACAACCTCTCTGGACAGCCTGAAACTTAACTAAGTACCTTACTAAGGTACTTGCACCTTACACACTGTAATAATTTAGGTATTGGATGAGAATCTGAGAGTTATTCACTAAGAAGCAAACAAAAGAAGAAAAGAAAAATGCAAAGGTCAATGGAAAGAACACATGCACCAGAACCAAGAGGACAACCAAGAGGATGCTGATTCAAGTTGTTTATATTTTCCTTTGAGTTTGTAACTTCCATGAGACAAAAAATGAAAAGAAAAAAAAATTATCACCATGGTAGTTACAAGGCTATTAGTAAGAAGATTTATTAACGACTCCTTGGTTTTCAAGGAGGTTGAAAGCAATTTTGGAAATGAACTTGTATTTTATCACAGCATGATTGCCTGTCAGTGCACAAAGACATTGCAAGGATTCCAGATCTGCCTGCATTAAATTAAGGCTAAAACCCAAACACACTTTCAAGCCAGACTAGGTTTTGTGAAAGTCAGAAGGACTTTCAATGGTTAAGTGGAAAATTTGTGGAGACTTCATTGTTGAAGATGCAATGCACAACGCAGGGGAAAAAGCGTAAGGCCAACACTTTTAAGACAACTGGCACTGAATTGAGCCTCAGACCTAAATTGTCAATTAGAAAGACAGGAAGAAAGAAAGATCTCTTCCCTGTGAAAACTATCAGAAAAAAACCCCTGCAGCTAAATAGTGGGGGAAAGATCATATCATTATATCAATAAAGTCTAACAACATTACTGGGCAATGAGTGGAAATATTAGCAGGCATCAGATCCACCAAGGGCAATGAATAACTTGAGGATATCAAATTCCCAGATGCAGTTAATGGGGAGGCTTCATACTGTAAAAAACATCCTGTTTTCATCTTCACTTGGCTCACACAATACACTTGACAGATTGAGCACTGCAAGAATCACTTCTATGCAACTTGCTGAAACAAGGACATGACACAGATCATGATTTGATTTCAGACTGCGACATCTTGAAATGCAGGAAGGTATCTGGCTTACAAAACCAACCAACAAACAGCATCAACTACTCATTATCTACACTTGTGGGGAAAATCAGCAGTGTACAGAATAGGGACCTTTATCTAGGCAGCCTAATCTGGTATTGCTTTAAAATACCTTCATTTAAAAACTTCAATAGGATGAATCCCCTCAGGTTTGGGGACAGACAGCTAGTTAAAATCTAGGTAATTGTATTGATTTGACAGGAGTCAGAACAGTAAAAGAGAGCAGAGAATTTGGCTATAAACTGAAGGGCAGGGCGGAGATATGAAAATCTTTTCTGATTAAAATGCATGGCTTTTCACTGCCCTACAATCAATGCATCATCTGAGGGGAATGTCCTTATAGTACTCACTAATGAGGAGGGTGGTTTTCAACACAGAAGCATAAATTCAGTCAGATAAAAACAATCATATCAAACATAGAACTTAACAGGCTGGAAGGAATCTCAAGGATCACCTGGTCCAAGCTATCTAGGGAAAAGCACAGTCTAGACAAGACAGCCCAGAGCTCTGTCCAGATGAATCTCAGCAGTGTCCAGTGTTGGGCAATCCAGCCCTTCCCTAAGAGGTTTGGTCATTTGCTTGTTTCACAGAATCACAGAGTGTTAGGGGCTGGAAGGGACCTTGAAAGATCATCCAGTCATACCTGCTGCCAGGGTAGGATCATCTAGAGTAAATCACACAGGAACACATCCAGGAGCATTTGGAATGTCTCCAGAGAAGGAGACTCCACAACCTCCCTGGGCAACCTGTTGCAGTGTTCCAGCACCCTCATGGTGACAAACTTGTTCCTAACACCAAATTAAATCTGCTCTTCTCTCATTTCAAACCATTGCTCCTTGTCCTATCCCTGCAGGCCTTTGCAAACTCCCTCTGCAGCCTTCTTGCAGCCCCCTTCAGGTACTGGAAGGCTGCTGTTAGGACTCTCCAGACCCTTCTCTTCTCCAGGCTGAACAACCCCAGCTCCCTCATCCTGTCCTCACAGCAGAGATTTTCCAGCCACCTGATCATCTTCGTGGTCCTCCTCTGGACCCTCTCCATCAGGCCCATGTCCTTCCTGTGTTCTTGCACTTATATCTCCTTTCTGATCTTTGTCTAGTTCTTTAGGCTCAAGGACTAAATGGCAGTACATAAACAGCAATAGATTTAAGATTTGAACCTCTGCCTTGAATTTTGCTTTCTTTTTTTGCCTACATTTGGAGTGCAACATCTAATTTTTTACCTAAGGATACCTCACAGACTAGTTTAAAATTGGAAGCTTTGCAGAAGCATGGACTTGAATATAAAGCTAGAAGAGGAGAATATCTTGTTAACTAGGGGAAACACCTTATCTCTAACACAGTTTGTTTAGTTCTTAGTGTATCTAAGGCTAAATTTGTGCAATTTTTTTTTTCACTAAAGGATTTTAAAGTAATTCCTCAAGATATTAACCAGTGAGTGATCTATAAACTTCAGGCTATCAGCTCTCTTGTTTATAATTGTGTACCTATGTCTTATTTAGGTAGTCTAGAGAGACCTCTAAAAAAGGGAAATAGGAGTACTGATTGACACTTCATTGTATCTTCAATGCAAGGTGAAAAGCATGACCACCACCAGCAAAAAAATCTCCTGTTCCTGCCTGTGCACAGAATAACTCTTGGAAATGCTTATGAGGTAGCATTTTCAAGAGCACTGAATGTTGACCTAATCCAATATTGACTCAACAGGGATTTCATTATTGATATAAATAGAAACACAGCATTTTTGGGAAGTCCTTGCTCTATGCAGCATCAGACATTCACCTTCCAGTGACCTTCTCATGTATACAAGTTTCATACTCAGCTAAATGGCTTTCAGATATGCATAAGGCTATTTCATAACAGGCCAAACCATGCAGTGTGACAAGATGATACACTAAAGGACTTATCTCAGTCATTTCTGTGCTCATCTTGGGTTTCACACAATCACAGAATGTTAGGGGTTGGAAGGGACCTCCAAAGATCACCCAGTCCAATCCCCTTGCCAGAGCAGCATCACCTAGGGCAGGTCACACAGGAACTTTTCTCCAGAGAAGACTTCACAACTCTCTCTGGGCAGCCTGCTCCAGGGCTCTGGTGCCCTCATAGTGAAAAAACTTCTTATGTTCCCATGGAACCTCCTTTGCTCCAGCTTGCACCCATTGTCCCTTGTCCTGTCACTGGACATCATTGAGCAGAGTCTGTGATCTTCCTGACACTGCCCTTCACATCTTTATAAACACGACTGAGGTCAGCCCTCAGGCTCCTCTTCTCCAAGCTAAAGAGACCTAGCTCCCTCAGCCTTTCCTCACAAGCCAGATGTTCTACTCCTTTCAGCATCTTTGTGGCTCATAATCATTTTTTGTGCTCTTCTGTGCGTTCAAAGCCCAGTCCTCGAAAACTGGTCATTGTATGATCAAGTCCACACTTGAAGAACCCTCAGAGAACTAAGCAGCACCACTCAGCATACAGGAGGCATCAAGCAGGCAGAGCTGTGGCTAAAATAACTTATTTTTATTGTCAGTGCAGGCCACTCTCTATCATCTCTACAGCTAAAGAGGCAGTTATCAACTCACACATCTGCAGGAGCTCTGCCAGGCTACTCCAACAGAGCGTTCTCCTGAAAACCAGACATCTTTTGACAGCTTTGCTCCACATACTAAAAGCTGTGGGTATCTGAAAAGAAAGCTTGTGCTCCGGAAAAGGGGGTGTTTCTTTTCAGTGCACACAGGGATTACGGGGGAAAAAAAAAAAAAGAAAAAAGGGTTTTCAAGCATTTTCTATAAAAAATGACACACACAGAGAAGAAAAAGAAGTTGTGATTATCACACTCTTGCAGCATGCTGAGATCCTGGTTGAAGACATCTGAGCAGGGACTCAAATCCCAGGGACTCAGGTCTCAGTGTTCCACATTATACTGTTCTAATCAAAACCTCTTTCCCTTTGTGCATCTGTTTCCAGTGAAAATACATCCTTTACTACCAAGGCAATCACACAATACCAAAGCTTCTCACAGAATATGTGGATTCCACAACTTCTTGGTAAGAACTTAGCTTAAACCCTGTTATGCATCTCTAATCGCTCCCTTCCAATTAACAAAAAATTATGCAACTCATCTTTGCCACGGGCCCCCCATTTGAGCAAAACAATTCATTGAAAATACAATCAGAAATCAACAGGAACCTTTCAAAAGGTACTTCAGTGTTTTATTGAATACCACTTACTCATATACCCAGAGAACAATTCACAGAATCACAGAATTGTCAGGGTTGGAAGGGACCCCAAAGATCACCTAGTTCCATGAGCAGGGACACCCTCCATTAGATCAGGTTGTCCAGAGCCACATCCAGCCTAGCCTTAAAAAAACCTCCAGGGATGGGGCTTCCACTACCTCCCAGGGCAACCTGTTCCACTGTCTCACCACCCTCATGGTGAAGAATTTCTTCCTGATGTCTAATCTAAATCTCCCTTCCTCTAGCTTGGATCCATTGCCCCTAGTTCTATCACTACCTGACACCCTAAAAAGTCCTTCATCAACTTTCTTGGGCCCCCTTCAGATATTGGAAGGCCACAACAAGGTCTTACTTGTGGCCTTGTTTTCTCATACTCACAGTAGTTAAATTTAGTCTAGAAAAAAAAGAAAGTTTAACTCAGAAGGTGAAAACATCAAATAAACCAGGAATGCCAGGTGGTCTGAGTGCTAAATGTTCACTTGCTTAGTGGGACCTGACAAGGATAAACCTGCAGGTCAGCAAGAAGCTGCCCAGCTCACAGCAGCAGGGAGTATTATTTTAAGATGCAGTTTTAACAGGGCCTTCTGAGACTTGCCAGGGATTGAAAGGCAAGAAGCAGGCTGTTCTCCAGAGGAATGAGCTATCATCATTTCCAGTAAGCCCAGCACTTCTGACTGTGAAGCAGAGGGCTAGTCTTGCAAAGGGTAGTTATCTAGGCACCGCTCTGCAACAGCAATCGCTGAATTGTACCCACAGCAGATATAAATGGAGCCACTCCAGTGAGTGCCACTTGCCAGTAGCAGTCAACAGCCTTACTTTTGACATGCTGCTGCCTTGAACGTGCCTGGTGACTGCACAGGGGTGAGGACTGCTCCAGTCCCTAAGCACAAGTGGCACCACAGGGTTGGCTGAACTCAACATGCAGCCGAAGTCCTCAGACCCTGCTGGCATCACCCACATGGACAACTGGAAGCAGGTGACTGAGCTGCATCCCCTGCCCTGTGCAGTGCCTGAGTGGTGGATAGGCACCTGACAAAGCCACAGCAGCAAACCAGACACCACTAGGGAAAATGCTCAACACCATGCTCTGCCCTCCAGAGCTCAGCCTTATGAGCCAGCCAGGGTGTTCCACAGCTGTGCAAAGCCCTCTGAATGCAGGCTGTGCATAAAAAATAAAAGAATGAAACACCACCTGGAGGTGCCTGGCTCTCCTGCTTGTAGACAGAACCCATGCAACCTATTCTTTACAGCAGTCCATTTCTTATGGTCATTACCAGATCAAAATGTCCCACAGCTGCTTAGAATTGGGGACCTTCTCCAAGAATTGTTACACTCCCATTTTTTACACCACTGATTTGCTCTTCCTTTTCCCCAGTACCACGCAGCTCTTCAAGGGTTGCCTGTCTTTCATATAATATGGACTGATTTCAATACTCACTAATCTGTTGAGCTGAAGAAACAAAGCAGGCAGCAAATGGTGAGAAAACATCCACCTCTTCATCATCCTCACATCTAGACCAAAAGTTTCCTCACTCGTGTTCTTACTAATTAAAGGATGAGCCAGGTATTAAACCAGTTTCCATGAGGATGTGTAGAGGAAAGGGTTTACAAGGCATTTAGATTAAAGAAGCAGACGTTTCACAGAATGTTAGGGGTTGAAAGGGAGTTCCAAAGATCCATCCAACCTCCCCTGCCAGAGCTCACTCAGCTTTTCCTCAGCAGGGAGATGTTCCACTTCCTTCAGCATCTTTATGGCTCAGCACTGAACTCTTACAAGAAGTGCTCTTGAGATCCTTCCTGAACCTGGACATAATAATCCAGATGTGGCCAGCTCCCAAAGAGGTGCAAATTCAGCAGGGTATGCTGTGACACCGTTCTGATGAAGCTAATAAAAAGGTGAAGGCAGTCAAGTTAACAAAATGCCCAATATGTCTATATTCTACAATAGTTAAGCTGTAACAGAGGCTTGGACCTTTAACATTTGTAGCTGTTTCACTGCAAATTCGATTATCTTCATTTCAGGAAAAAAAAAAAAGGCAAGATTCATGAATGAAAGTCCTTAATATTATAGCAAGGTCTGTAACAGAATTGTAACTGTTTTTATTTTCATAAGCACATTTCCCCCTCCCCTTTTCTATGATTTTAGTTTTCTGGCTTCTGTTTGTTTTAGAAGGACCTCCAAAGGTTTCATAATCAACAGCAAGGAAAAGTTTTACATAGTTTTGGTGCAAAGTACCTCCCTGGGAAACCTGCTGCAGTGTTGCAGCACCCTCATGGTTCAGAAGTTGTTCCTAACATCCAATCTAAATCTGCTCTTCTCTCATTTCAAACCATTGCCCTTGCCCTATCCCTGCAGGCCTTTGCAAACAGTCCCTCTTCAGCCTTCTTGTAGGTCCTACTGGAAGGCTGCTATTAGGTCCCTCTGGAGCCTTTTCTTCTCCAGGCTGAACAACTCCAGCTCCCTCAGCCTCCTGAGCATTTCTGTGGCCCTCCTCTGCACTTGCTCCATCAGCTCTGTGCCTTTCCTGTGCTGAGGGCTTGTGCCTGTCTTTAAAGAGAATCATGGTCCTATCCTGTGGTGTAACCTCCTTCCTGAAGTAGGATACAACCTCAGTGCCTTTCCTGCAATGCCATATTTCACATCAATGATCCCAATATGGACCATCCTTCCTCCTAGAGATTTAGACAAAGCACACTTTGCAGCAGCAGCATGGATGGAACCTATTCACTTCAACAGTTCTGTCAGGCAGCTGCCACTTTCGCCTTCCCAACTGCTTTTTTCCTTCTGGTGACTGCTCTTGCCACAGAACAGTTGCATTGTTTGCAAGCACAAAAGTGCAGTGTTGCACTCCCCTGTGTCCCTTCTTACTTGTTCAGCAAAAAAGCTGATTGCTGCCCAGTGTTTGCGTGGCCTGACAAGTCAGACAGCTCAACCAGATTTTGCTCTCTCAGAAGGGGCATTCAATTTTTATTTCTCATCTTTCCTCAGCTGAGTTTTCTGGAATTACAGAAAATTATTTATTTTTGAATCTTTTACTTCCACATCAGACATGGTTGTCTTTATGAACAGAGCCAGAAAGATCAGTTTCTCCAACATCAGTCACAAATCACACACAGCCTGGGGCTCCCCTACTCCCATATTTTTTTGGAAGCTATTTTCCTTGCAAACATCACGATTGGAACATCATAAGTGACTCACGAAGACCACATGCTACAGGTTCAGTCTGCCTCAATCTTTCAGAGATGGGGTATCCAGTATGTCCAGACACCCAGGACACCAGCTGAACAAGTCAGACATCACAGAACACTGCACAGAGTTTTCCTACAAAAACACATGTTTGTCTCTTGTTCTTCTAATCTGATTATTTTCCCAAGACACAGGAAAAAGGAGAACTGTCTGAGAGGTTCAGACCTAAATTCCTAAGTATTGGTAAAAATGCAATTAAGGACAGACTAAGAGGTAGTTCCCTCCTACTCTCCTTGTTCCCTCTTCCATCCCCAAGGAAACTCTGGCATCCCTCTGAAATGCCATTGTAGCACACCGTATTTTGACTGTTGTTCTCACAGGTAAAGCAACCTTCAAAACACTAAATAGTTGTAAACTTGATGTCTACAATTAAAACCATACAGGCACTGCTGCTTCTCCAAGAAAGGCAGCTCAGGAAAATTTCACTATAACAAGCAGCAAAGAAAATATTTAACTTTCAAATCCTTCCTCACTGAGTACCCACACCACAGGCAAACATAAGGAAAGGGAATGGATTATAAAGTGATGTTGGCTGTACTTTTAACAAAAACATGGGCAGAGGTAAACTGGGTTACAGAAGCACATTCAGGTTTTATCAGAACAATCTCCACAAGGCTTTTTAATCCAAATCTCCACGTAACAGGTTAAGCACTGCCCTGTAATCCCCTGGAACAGTGCCCACTTGATGCCTGGATTATCCATATCTAGAAAGAAGATTTTCTTATGAAGCATATGTTTAAAAAAGCAAAACATGGTGGTTGGTGGGTTTTTTAACCACTATCCTACGCAGATAGTTGAATTATTTCAAGAAGAGCCATGGATTTTGCCTTTTGGGGTTTTTTTGGGTTTTTTTAAAATTATATCTGTATAACTTGCAGCTGGTAGTCTACAGAGAGAGAGATGTTGTCAACATATGATAGGACACATCCCCCAAAATACTAACACTTTGGAGCTAAAATGGGTAGCACAGGAAATTGTTGTGGAAACCTGATGACAGTTTGCTTGTTTCAACACTCTGAGTAGAATTTCAGCTACTAATGATGGAAGGTTAAGGAAGAGAAAGAACACTGATCTGGATTGCTGGAAGTTAACCGTGGTAACATCTTGTAGCTGAAATCGCACTGTGGACTGAGCTGGTATTTTCTCTTCTTGTCCTACAGTGCTAAACCAAAGCAGGCAAACAAAAAGATTTCTCATTTACATGGTGATAGGACCATCTGCTCCCCAAGTAATAACCCAAAATAAAACAGTCCTTCGGGCGCTGCGCCGGCCAGCACCGCACGCGTGCAATGCATACGCTGACAATTCCCCCACTGCCAGGCTGCCTTATGTAAGGGGGCCCTGCTGTTTTCTCCTTTTCTTTTTTCTTGCTGGCTATGCAGCTTTTCCAGTGCTCCCAAAGGCTGTTTTATTTTTCAGACTATCTTTAACCAGACAATCTTGCAAGAGAAGCACAAGTCTTTAAGGCTAACGTTACAATCCAAGCAGAAGAGCTCGTCACAGAAAGGATTTTCAAAGCTTCGACTCATTTCAAGTGCTGCTTACATTCATTTCACAGTTTTTCTGCTGAATGCAGAACTTCATTCTGCATTCCACTGAACACCTCAAATCCCCTCAACAGTCAATGAACATCTGGAGTCCAAGAGAATACAGAATTAATCCCTAAGGCTGGACTGCAAAACATGTCAGGAACCCTCTCTGCTACAAAAGTCACTCTGGAAATCTTGCAGCAGGTCAACTGAATCCAGGCTGCTCTTCACTACTGGCTTTTCTAACACATACTTTATTTTCAAACCAATTTCTCTTAACCACAGTATAGAATTAATATAGCTGTAAGTGTAATTACCTAAACTATCTTGATAAAACCTACAACAGGTAGGTCCATCCATGCTCAGTAGCATGGCACTCCTAGAACATTCTTTTAACAAGATTCTTAGCACCCTTCACTCTCCCGAGAGTCTTCAGAGGAGTTGATGGCACTCAGCTCTGGGGGCTTTTACACCTTTCCTTCCATTAGAAAAAAAAAAAAAGAAAGAAACAAAGAAAGTCAACAACACACAAAAGCTCTCCTACACACACACACACACACATACCCCCAAACAGAGGGGAATAAAAGGAAAGGTACGAGGTGCCAGTCTGGAATGAAATGGGTTTTTGAACAGACAGTCATATTTGGCACTGTCAGCAAAAGCTTGTGGGTGGCCCTGTGTCTCTCCGAGCCTTAATGCCCCTTTGTACATTGGTCACTTAGAAACGTCCCCTGGAAAGTTCAGCTCTGCTGCTTCCAATGTTACGTTCACAATGCTGCTGAACGGACTCGATGGAGAGATTCACTTCCCCCACCCCAGGTCCACTGTACATTAAGGATGTATTCCATTTGGCCTTCAGGTAGCATTTTTATGGTCCATGCAGATCCACAATTATTTTCCCTTTAAAAAGACTCAACGGAAAACAGAACTCTCTGTTGGAGAGTCTGGAAATTAAAAACTATTGGATCTCCCAAACTGCTTCCTAGGATCCTCAGGCAGAAGTCTGGAGTAAAGGGTCCTCACATGGTTCTAGCTGCATTCTCAGTACACCACTTTTATGAAGAAACCAGAGCTGTAGAAATTCCTCTGGCATAGCATGGAATCCAGAATCAGGCAAGACATTGTCATAGTAATGGTGGCTAATAAACTTTCCACGCAGGTCCACCGAGAAGGGCCAGAAGCCGTAAATTGTTACTTCCTCACACAGCCCGAGGGCGGCGCTGACCAGGAAGAGTCCTGTGGAAAGCCGTTTGGCATGGATACCTTTGCTCTTCCAGAACTTGCCAATGTCACGTAGGAAATTGGGGTTGGCAAAAAGGACAGCCTGCTTGGCACCAAAGTCCTCCAGGGTGTAATAGACACGCAGGGAGGGTCCCGTCCCTGTCTTCATGGAGAAGGCTGGCATGTAGATGTAGCTGTGGTTATACACCTTCACGCTGTCCACAAACGCTTTTCGAGACCACAGCAGATTCTGGAACCTGTAAAACAACCAAGGACAACAAACTGGTCACACACAGGTTCTCCCAGGCATTTCAATAGCCAGCCAGAGGTTTCTCTTCATACATGTATTTACGATCACCTGCACACCTTTCTCGAATCCAGAGAAAGTCCACACAAGCTGCTGTGGTGCTCAGCGCTAGGACAAGGAACACTGGCTACAAGCTAGAACACAGGAAGTTCCACCCCAACATGAGGAGGCACTTCTTCACTGTGAGGGTGCCAGAGCCCTGGAGCAGGCTGCCCAGAGATGCTATGGAGTCTCCTTTTCTGGAGACATTCCAAACCCACCTGGATGTGTTCCTGTATGACCTGCTCTGCCTGCTCTGGCAGGGGGGTTGGACCTGATGATCTCTGGAGGTCCTTCCCAACCTCTAACATTTTGTGATTCTAACTGTCTGATACTGCCTCTCTTGTGAAAACAGAAATCTGAGCAGACAGTTGAAAGCTATCTGGTATCTTGCTAACTGCAAAGCCCAAAATGTTTCTAATTTTACCTTCTCGAAAATCCCTGTATGAATGCTGACAGTTTTCCTGAAAATCTATTATTGTTAGTGACATATTTTTTTGTGTCCACATATTTTTTTTTCTCTCCAGACTTGCCACTTGTCCTTGTTGGATTTCATTCAGTTTCTCCCTGCCCAACTCTCCAGCCTGTCCAGGTCTGGCTGAATGGCAGCACAGCCCCAGGGGGTGTCAGCCACTCCTCCCAGTTTTGTGTCATCAGCAAGCAATCAATGAACTGTTTAGGGTAAGTGACACCACAAATGTTTAGCAACAGGCACCAAACTGTTGAGAGCTGGTGTTTAAGATGGCATGAGTAGGTTTAAAAGCAGTTAGTATTTGTAGCATGCAAGTTAAAGGAGAGAGAAATTGGCAGCTATGAGGTGGGCAGTGTGTACATACAGATTATTTCTCTACTATCACAGTCTTCTCATCTCTTGGTATAAAAAACTACATCAGGTTATGATTTGTTAAACTGGCAACAGCTACTTGGTGATGTCTCTTTTACCCCTGATGTGAGAAACAGATACTACTCCAAACCCAGTATCCTGTCAAGGATATAACCATTCCCTACCATATGCTTCTGGAACATACCAAGATGAATGAGATGTCCAGCAGGCAATCCTAGGCCATTCAAACACACAAAACCCTGCACTGATGTTTGCCCTGTCCTGATGTCTGACACTAAACAAATCAGATACTAAAGTATCCCAAATATGTACCAGGGGATGTAACTGATAGGGAGGTCTGCCAGAACCAAACACAATGCCTGAAGCACAATGCTGCTATGTAATAGAAACTCTTTGATCCTGGGGGGGTGATGGCATGAGAGGGTACCTCTATATGAGAAAGTCACCATGATTTAATCTCTATAATCTGCTTCCCCTCCAGGGTCCACACAGATTTCACACCACCACCAAACCCTCCCTGCCTGTACCACAGGAGAGTACTCAAAGGCTCCTGCATGCAGCCAAATTTACTACATCAAAAGCCACTTCTGACCAAGCCTCATATGCACTCTTTCCACTGAAGCTGGGCCGCTCCCCTGCATGTAATACCTGCTCCCAAACACCCATCCTGCCTTTGTTGCTGCCTACTCTCTCACTTGGTTTCCTACAGCTAAGGCAAATGTATCATGACTGATTTCATAGTCACACAGCAGAGGAGTCAGAACAAAAAAGGGGAGACAGCAGCACTGGATTTTTTCCCTTCTCTGGTGTAGGCAGAGAGATAGGTATAAGAGTCTATTTTTCTAATGGTTATGAAGAGATCAATTTTATGCATAGATCAATTTTATACCACTTTGCTCTTGTAAGACCTTATCTGAAGTGCTGCGTCTAGGTCTGGATCCCTCAACACAGCAAGGACATGGACCTGATGCAGCAGGTCCAGAGGAGGGTCACAAAGATCCTCAGGAGGCTGGAGCACCTCTGCTATGAGGACAGGCTGGGGGAGCTGGGGTTGTTCAGCCTGGATAAGGCTCCAGGCAGACCTAACAGTGGCCTTCCAGTACTTGAAGGAGGCTACAAGAAGGCTGCAGAGGGACTGTTTGCAAAGGCCTGCAGTGATAGGATGAGGAGCAATGGTTTGAAATGAGAGGAGATTTAGACTGGATGTTAGGAACAAGGACTGCACCATGAGGGTGGTAGAACGCTGGAACATGTTTCCCAGGGAGGTGGTTGGGGCCCAATCCCTGGAAATATTCAAGGTGAGGCTCAACAGGGCTCTGGGCAACCTGATCAAGTTGAGGATTCCCCTGCTGACTGCAGAGAGGGTTGGACTAGATGACCTTCAGAGGTCCCTTCCAACTGAGACCATTCTATGATTCTAAGGCTCTGAGCAACCAGACCTAGTGGAAGATGTTTCTGTTCACTGCATAGAGGTTGGACTAGATGACCTTTGGAGGCCCCTTCCAACCCAAACCATTCTGTGATCTCTTTGAAACAACAGCAGGATACCACACACACATACACAGATTTTAGTAGGACGTCAGATGACCTCAAAGAAGCACCAGATAAAATTTCAGCTGAAACAATTGCCAACAAAAAATACAGCCTTGACAGCACTGAAATGTCCCATGAACATCTGCCAGGCTTTTTGAAGTCTTTGTTTTGGCAGAAAACCTGACATTTGTTTTCAATATGCAATATTTGGCCTCCTGTTTTGTTGCAAGTTTCTTTCCAAATTTCCTTCAAGCACAGTTAGAATAAAGCTGTTTAGAAGAAACCTCCTGAAATCTGCCTTGGGTCTTCATTACTGTTCTGCTCTGCAGATCTGTTCCTACTGCTCAGTGCTTTTTTGCTAATGTAAACGAAACCACTGTCTTCCAAGCAAGAAATCAATTCAACCTGAACACATAAAACAAAGTAATAAAAATAATCCCTTAAGTTACTGCATTTGGCTTCCTTGTCTGTAGAAATAGCCAAGACACAGCTGAATACAGAGGGCAAATTAAGCCAAAGGTGCCCTGGGAGAAATCAATTGCCTGGCTGTACCTTCTCACATGGGCCCTCTCATCCCATTACTATCAGACTTTTAACTAAGTGTTCCCCAAAATGGGCTTTACCATCCTCTGGGGCCCCCAACACAAGACAGATATGGATCTGCTGGAGCAGGTCCAGAGGAGGCCACAAAGATATTAAGAAGACTGGAACACCTCTCCCATGAAGAAAAGCTGAAAGAAATGGGGCTGTTCAGCCTGGAGGAGACCTTAGAGCTGCATTTCAGTATCTGAAGGGGGCCTACAGGAAGGCTGGGGAGGGACTGTTTAGAAGGGCTTGGAGTGATAGGACCAGGGACAATGGTTTGAAACTGGAGCAGGGCAGATTTAGGTTGGACATCAGAAGGAAGCTCTTTACAATGACAGTGGTGAAATATTGGAATAGGCTACCCAGGGATGTGGTTGAGTCCCTGTCCCTGGAGACATTCAAGATGAGACTGGATGTGGCCCTGGGCAGCCTGATGTAGTTGGAGAAGTGTCTATGCTGACTGCAGAGGGGTTGGAGAAGATGACTTTTGAGGGTCCCTTCCAGCCCAGTGCAGTCTGTGAATCTGTGACTCCTCTTTCCCTGAGAAGCAGCAAGACAGCCTGTCAGATTATCAGGTACAAGAGTTGGGTCCATCCTATTAAACTCATTCCACTTCCATTGGGAAGCTGTGACTAAGGGGTAAAAAGAAAAAAAAAAAAACAACACAACGAACCCACCCCCCGACCCCAAGCAATCCCTACCTTAATACTTTCAATATTCACCTAGGCACTCAGAGCCTCAGTATCCAAAACCTCTTCTAATAACACTAATTGCTTATTAAATGTAGAATAAGACCATCAGCAGGCTTTTGGACTATAGCCCTCCCCATAACTTGGAACTTCCACTGTGACATGGGAGAAGCAGGTTCAAACTTCCTTTTGCAGCAAATCACAGAATACATCTGGTTGGAAGGGACCTCAAAGATCATCCAGTCCAACCCTTGACCCAGCACTCAAGGGTCAACACTAAACCATGTCCCTAAGCACCAGCTCCACACACTGTGCAAACACCTCCAGGGATGGTGACTCCACCACTGCCCTGGGCAGACCATTCCAATGTTTGAGAACCCTCTCTGGGAAGAACTATTTCCTAACATCCAGCCTGATCCTTCCCTGGTGCAGATTGAAACCATTCCTCTGGTCCTGTCACTTGTCACCAAGGAGAAGAGGCTGCCCCCTCCTTGCTCCAACCTCCCTTCAGGTAGCTGTAGAGAGCAATGAGGTCTCCCCTCAGCCTCCTCTTCTCCAGACTGAACACCCCCAGCTCCCTCAGATGCTCCTCACAGCCCAGGTGCTCCAGGCCCTTCACCAGCCTCGTTGCCCTTCTCTGGACATGCTCCAGCACCTCAGTGTCCTTCCTGTAGTGAGGGGCCCAGAACTGAACACAACACTGGAGGTGTGACCTCACCAGTGCTGAGCACAGGGAGATGATCACCTCCCTGTCCCTGCTGGCCACACTGTTTCTAACACAAGCCAGGATGCCCTTGGCTTTCTTGGCCACCTGGGCACTCTGCTGACTCATGTGCAGTTGACTGCCAACCAATACCCCCAGGTCCCTTTCTGAGTCACAGCTTTCCAGCCACACACCCCCAAGTCTGTAGCTTACCATGAGGGTGTTGTGACCCAGGCACAGGACCTGGCCCTTGGCCTTGTTGAACTTCATACAATGAGCCTTGGCCCTTTGCTCTCACCTGTCCAGATCCCACTGTAAATCTTCCCTGCCCTCTAGGAGATCAACACAGCCACCCAGCTTGGTGTCATCTGCAAACCTACTGAGGGTGCCTCAATCCCCTCATCCAGATCAAGGGGAACTTGAGCACACAGCTTGATGCTGAGGGGAAGGCAGAGACAGGTCCTCTGCCACTCCTGGAAGACAGTTTCACCATGTCCTTTCCCATTTAGGGCTACTTAACCAATCTCACTTCAGATGGCGAATAGATGCAGTTCTAAAACTGCATTCTCCATCAAATTTGCCATTCACAGAAAAGCACTGCACAGCTCTAAGAGAAACACATTAAAACTGTTCAGACACAGTCACAGAGGGCCAGGGACTGTCTCTGAATATTCATTTGCTATCATTGCCATGCTGCGTTTCATTTCTTCTAGATGAATCTCCCCAGTTGCCTTGAAGTAAGGAGAAGAGAGCAGCACTGCCATGGGAAGGACTTCACACAGCAAGGACAGCGTTCATCATGCAAACTGTCCTTCAGGAGCATCATCACCCCCTGCACCCCATTCAAATGATCTCAGTGTCAGGAGGCATCATGCCCAGCTCAGCAGATGGATATTATACAGGTGGCCAGAAGCCCATGCAGAAACACAAAACATGACAATTACAGCTGCCCTGATGGCCTAACACAGCCCCAAAGCTGCTGCCCATCTTGTGCTCCTCAGGAGAGGAGAGATTAGAAGCAAATGAAATTTTCTGTTCCCTGGTTGCAATAATAAGAGCCCTGTCCTGCTTTCTGACATTTCACAGGCTGGGGGCAAATGCCTTGTGTCAACAAGCTTCTGGAAATGGTACTGGAAGCTCAACTGTATTTTTCTTTAACTCACAAACCAGACAGGGAGTACTGTAGGCAACCCCATTCCAGTGGTGGCCTTGAGGGTACTACAATGCCTTTGTTTCAGCAGGCACAGAAGAGACTATTCCATGTTTAACAGATCAGAAGGACTATTCCTCTGCAGCTGAGCACCTCTGTAGTGCATGTGTGAGCTTGACAATATGGGTTATTTTCCTGCTTATATTGGCATGGACACCACCAGCCTGGTGCAAACCTCACATCCAGTTGGGCACAAACACCTTTCACAGAATCACAGAAAGTTAGGGGTTGGCAGGGACCTCGAAAGATCATCCAGTCCAGTTTCAACCATCCCGTCCTGCCAGAGCAGGCTCACCTAGAGGTCACACAGGAACACATCCAGGCAGCCTTGGAATGTCTCCAGAGAAGGAGACTCCACAACCTCTCTGGGCAGCCTGTTCCAGTGTTCTGTCACTCATTCCTTCTTTCCCCATTCTCAACCTTGTCCAGCTTTTTTAAATGAAGAGCTGCTGGTTCCTAGTTAGTGCTCACCTCTGACATGCTTTGAACATTTGGTACTTTCAAGGGCATAGCCAGAAGCTGTGAGGTACCTCCCCACTCACCTGGCTTCAAAAGAAATGCACTGAATGATCCAGCCCCTTGTGCAAATGTGCATCTCAGGCAACATTCTTTCCCCAGCTCAGCTCTGAGCTGAACTGTTTTCAGGGTTGTCTTCTGACCTTCTGCAGTCAAGCTCACAGAAATGCACGGCAGGTTGTCAGCACTTGGATAAATCTGGATCTGGAATCTCCTGAGCCCTGAGCAGCACCTGAAGAGTACATGAGTTGCTCAGTAATTTGCAGTAATGAGTCCCAGCAGTTTGACAGCAGCTCAGAAGAGATGCTGATGCCTGTCAAGGCTGGTAAAACAGACCACTGCACCTTTAGTTTGGGCACTTCTGCTACTTTCATTTCTGGACAGGAAGCAAATAAAATCCTCAGCAGCATATTTTTGCTGTCAGGTTGATATAACAGATTGACCTAAAAAGGCACAATTTCGAATAGGCACAGATAACAGAGAAATAACTTCCCTGGTACTAGAGTTCCCTCAAATGCTCTGCTTTACTTTTCCAGAGAGGAAGATGCATTCAAGACAAAACTGCCCCAGTACATTGCCATGACACTACAGTCAAAGCCACGAGAACACTAAATGGTTTGGGTTTTGTTTTTAATGTTCTTATTGATGTTATTTAGTAGATATTCAGAGACAGGACTGCTGGCTGGTACTGAAGATGACTTTCAGTAACCACAAGGAATTTGCTGCAGTGACATTGAGCTAACCTACTTGCAGATAATGGTGGCAGTATTTTCTTGCATCTTGGCTTCCTTCTTATCTCCCCTGAGAGTCACTATCTCATGCTGGTGATGGTATCTCAGTCACTTACTGTGCTGGCATCTGCAAAGTCACAAGCTGAGCACTCTGCATTAATTGCAAGTTGACTTACCAGTGAATTAAAATCAAATCAAACTGAGTAGAGTGGAAGAGCTCAGATGCCAAAGGAATAGTGTGTTATTTTAAAATTTAGACAAATACAACTCAAGGAAACAGAGCAGAAGGCACATAAAGACTTAGTAATTTGATGTCAGCATTAGCCAAGAATGATTTAGCAGCTTGCTGCAGCTGTTGGAGTATGCTTGCAGCTGGGGTCACAACAAGCCAGCTTGCAACCACACATCTGAACCTCTGCTGCTGTGACAGAGGAGTTTTACTTCATTCCTTCCTCAGAGTACTTTTATGCTTTCAAATAGGGATGCCTCCTGAATGCCCTGTGTTCTCACTCATGTCATGAACTTCATTATCTGCCCCTTCAGGGCTTGTGCAGACAACCTGAGACACAGACTGTGTCTCAGTTAACAGCACACTGGTTTCCATATGCTCATTCTCCAAACAGGCACTGGTAGCATGCCTTAGTTACAAGGAGTCAGAAAGCAGCACTTAGGAGTACAATAAACTGAGCCCCTTTCTTCTTTTACCCCAGCTTCCCTAACTGTACAAGCCACTGTCTACTTAGCCTAAGGACAGCTACCTAAGATTCAATTACAACTCCAATAAAGTCAATGGCAAAACCAACTCTGATCTCACTGTAAGTATGCTCAGAACATCAGGGAAAAAATTCAGGCTCAATAATCTTCAGAGTGTTTAGAGAAGGTATGATTTAACATGATCAGTCACAAAAGGTTGATCATTAAATCACTAAAATCACAGATGCTGAATGTTCTTCCTCAGTGCAGGAGGGTTTTACTCCTGGGATGGCTCCCCAGTGCTCTGAGTCATCTAATTGCAAACAGCTTCAGCATGAGATCCACTGCAGGTCCCTTCACATGCACCTGGTCACCCAGATGAGAGCTCATGGCATGGATGCAATGATGCTATTCCCATCTTTCCCTTTCTCTCTTCCCTCCTCCCTTACTGCCTGGCTGCCTTTATGGATCCAAATACTGTGAATCTCTCAGAGACACTTGCTCCTCTTGGAGTAGGGCTGACTCCCAAACTCACTTCATACCATCCCACTGGCACAGCCTGCAGCAGCCTGCTGAGACCCTGCGCTACCTCGTCTTGCTTAGGGACAGGGGCTTCAAAGAGCCTGAGCTTTCCTCTCATCTCCAGTCCCAAAGATCAAAGACAAATTAACCTCATTCTCATTTCTAGACACCTTTTCAATGGATTTTTGCAGGTCAGGGATTCCAGCTACTCCTCTGGCTGTTTCCATCATCAGCTTCAAAGATCCAAAAGCGAGGCAGCAGACTCATTCCACACTGACTGTAGACTCCATCTTCCTCCACCAGCCTGTTTCTTAATGACACATTCCCCTTAGCACATGACCTTCAAACTAAATTTGAAGCACTCAGAAGGAGATTGCAGAGGTAGGCTCTAATCCCCATGAAAAGGTAGATTCCTTTTATGACTGAAGTCAGTGTTAATTGGGGTTTGTTGGGTTGTTTTAAACCTCCACCCATTACTGCTCTCACACTAGCACCCTGGGAATACTATATATAGTGCCAAGGGAAAGCTGACTCTCTGTTTTTCAATGGAACACAGAGCCATCCTCTCCACCAAAGCCATGAAACATTAAAATCAGTGCTCACTGGTATTTTGGGACTGTGTATGATCCTTATTCTGCCAACTCAAATTAGAACATCCTTTTAATAGCTCCTCTTTCCAAAATCAGCAGAGCTAACCATCAATCCTTTCTGTTATCTGACAGCTTGAATCTTAGCTTTCAAAAGATGAGCTCTTCATCTTATTTTGACTCTTTGAAGATTGTGGTTGCTAAAGTCACACACAAGTGGAAATATTATAAAAGGATGGGCAGAACAGCATGGCTGCAAACTACCTACAATGTCAAAATGGAATTGCTGCCTAATATTTCTAAATCTTCTGAATCCTTTATAGCTTCTACAGCTGAAAGTCTGGAGTAGTGGAACATTGGAACAGGTTGCCCAGGGTGGGAGTTAAGGCCCCATCCCTGGAGATATTCAAGGTCAAGCTTGACAAGGCTCTGGGCAACCTGATCTAGTGGAGGCTGTCCCTGCTATGGCAGAGGTGGTTGGATTAGAGGACCTGTAGAGGTCCCTTCCAACCCAAACCATTCTATGATTCTAGGATGAGAAAACAAAGAACCAATGAAATCATTTAGAAAAACAAAATCAACCAACCACACAAATAAAAAACAGAAACCCCACACAGGCACACAAAACCCAACCAACCAAACAAAAAGACCACTAACCACACCACCAACCAACCCACCCCACACAAACCCAACACAGAACTAAGTCTGGTATCTTTAGCAATGAACTTCACTGGACTGCACGCCAGAATGAGCCTGGGAGAAGCAACATGACCAGACCTCACATTTTTTCAGATTTCAGGGGGAAAACAATTGCCACAGAGCTCAGATATAGGCTTCAGGAGATTTACTTTCGACTAACATGGGTTCCCTGTGCCTTTGGAACAACATCCAAGCAGGAACAGAACAGTGCAGTATCTCCTGCACATCTAGGTCCTCGACTCAACTACTGTGCGGATGGGAGGGCTCTGTAGCTCACTGCCCACAATAGCACTACAGCAAACACAAAGCTACTAACATTATGTTTTCCTGCCTGCTCATGCTGGCCTTACATGCTCTGTAACCCAAATATAAACCATACCAAATTATTGCAGCCCTGAATTCATGGCTGAGAACGCTTTTGCTAAGTCTTTTGGGTTTTCTCTTTAGCATCATGACATCCTTCACATGCTAATAATTTGAAAATGTCAGTGAAGATGACATTCAACCAGATCTTTTCCTCCAGTCTCTTCAGAGCACACAGTTCTCTTTCCAAAGACAACTGGATAAAGAGGAAACAGTAATGTTTGAACTGAATGTGTTTTAGAATAGAATCATAGAATCAGTCAGGGTTGGAAGGGACCACAAGGATCATCCAGTTCCAACCCCCCTGCCATGGGCAGGGACACCTCACACTAGATCAAGCTGGCCAGAGCCTCATCCAGCCTGGCCTTAAACACCTCCAGGGATGGGGCCTCAACCACCTCCCTGGACAACCCATTCCAGGCTCTCACCACTCTCATGGGGAAGAACTTCTTCCTCATGTCTAGCCTGTATCTCCCTACTTCCAGCTTTGTTCCATTCCCCCTAGTCCTATCACTACCTGATAGCCTAAAAAAGTCCCTCCTCAGCTTTCTTGCAGGCCCCCTTCAGATACTGGAAAACCAGAATAAGGTCACCTTGGAGCCTTCTCTTCTCCAGACTGAACAGCCCCAACTCCTTCAGTCTGTCCTCACAGGAGAGGTGCTCCAGACCTCTGATCATCCTGGTGGCCCTTCTCTGGACACCTTCCAGCATGTCCAGATCCCTCTTGTAACAGGGGCTCCAGAACTGGATGCAGTACTCCAGGTGGGGTCTCACCTGAGCTGAGCAGAGGGGGAGAATCAACTCCCTTGACCTGCTGGCCACACTTCTCTTGATGCAGCCCAGGCTCTGGTTGCCTTTCTGGGCTGCAAGTGCACATTGACAGCTCCTGTTGAGCTTCTCATCCACCAGCACCCCCAAGTCCCTCTCCTCAGGGCTGCTCTCCAGCCAGCCACTGCCCAGCCTGGATTTGTGCTTGGGATTGCCTCGACCCAGATGCAGGACCCTGTACTTGGTCTTGTTGAACCTCATGAGGTTGGCTTGTGCCCACCTCTCCAGCCTGTCAAGGTCCCTCTGGATGGATCCCTTCCCTCCAGCCTGTCTGCTGCACCACACAGCTTGGTGTCAGCAGCAAACTTGCTGAGGGTGCACTCAATGCTTTTCTTATTAAAGATGCTCTGTGCTACAAATAGAGAAATTACTTTTAAAAGTAGATGCTTTACCAGGTATTATGGCCACAACTGGCTCTTTTCAAAGTATATGAGCACCTTTTTTTACATCACAGCCCATGTATCACTGGAGATCTCTGAGGCCACACCACATGGACTGCAGCTGAAGTGCAGCTCCTTATAAAACAGCACTGTCGACTGAAAGCTTGGTAACAAAATCAGTTTTTCAGAGCCCATAGGAGTATGTGCTCTTATTCGGCTCAAGCTGTTGCTGGAAGGAGGATGTAACATTAGGTTTTCATTCCTCTATTTGGTCCTTTTTGGAAACTTTCTCTGCCTGCCACATCGATACAATAATGAGCCAGAGCGTCAATAAATTCCATTTCCTTGGGAAGCAACTTCAGATTCAGGCAGAGAATTTTTCTCTATTTCCATTAATCTCCCTTTTCTTTGCCTTCTAGTAACATTAGCTTCCTTTTACCTTTCCTTAAGGCTTGATAGATGCTCCTAACACAGTACTTCCAGTATGGTACCCTAAGGAGAGTTCACTGTTTTGAGCAGGTCATCCAGACATGTTTTCCAAGGTGCATGGTGTTTAATGCTGAGAATGCCACTTAAACTTCTTGGCAACATGATTAAATGGCCAAGATTTCTCAACTTTTAGTACAGTCTGTACTCAATTTAGATTGCCATAGCCATAACACTCTCAAACAAACAAAAAAATACGTACAGAGAGCTGAAATATGTTGGAGCTTTTGCTAATCTCTTCAACTGTTCCCTGTGAAAGCACTCAAGTTTCTTCACCTTATATCCTGCATTAGCTTCATTCAAAGGAGATATAGTAAAGTAAAAAAACAAACAAACAAACAAACAAAAGTTTTACAAGATTCCTCTGTTCTGAATATACCTTGAGAAGGAGTAGAAATAGAGAATCACAGAATCATTAAGGTTGGAAAAGACATTTAAGATCATCAAGTTCAACCATAACCCAACTACCATGACCACTAAACTATATCCTGAATTACCACATCTACAGCTTCTTGAACACCTCCAGGGATGGTGACTCCACCACCTCCCTGGGCAGCCTGTTCCAACCCCTCACCACTCTCTCAGTGAAGAAGTTTTTCCTAATGTCAAATCTAAACCTCCCTTGGGACAACCCAAACGCATTTCCTCTCATCCTGTGGCTGGTTACTTGGGAGAAGAGACCAACATCAGCCTCACTCCAACCTCCATTCAGGTAGCTGTAGAGAGCAATAAGGTTTCCCCTTAGCCTTCTCTTCTCCAGACTAAACAACCCCAGCTCTCTCAGATGGTCCTTGCAGGACACTCTCCAAACCCCTCACCAGCCTCACTGCTCTTCTATGAACATACTCCAGCCTCTCAATGTCTTTCCTCTCCTGTGGTGTCCAGAACTGAACCCAGCACTCAAGCTGTGGCCTCACCAGGGCTGAGTACAGGAGCACCATCACTGCCCTACTCCTGCTGGACACACTGGTTTTGACCCAGGCCAGGATGCCTTTGGCCTTCTTGGCCACCTGGGCACACTGCTGGCTCCTGTTCAGCTGTCCACCAGCAACCCCAGATCCTTTTCCTCCAGGCTGCTTTCCAGCCACTCTGCCCCAAGCCTGTAGAGTTGCTTGGGGTTGTTGTGCCCAAAATGCAGGACCCAGTACTTGGTCTTGTTAAACCTCATTGTGTTGACCTCAGCCCATGCATTGAACCTGTGCAGATCTCTCTGCAGAGCCTTCCTACCCTTGAGCAGGACAGCAGGAAAACTACTGCTAGATTTAGTGTTGTCTGCAAACCTGCTTTAAATTGCCACAATTCCCCTGCTTTTTATCACATAATTAGGTCAGTCTTAATGGTATGCCAGGCTCTGTGGTACAAGTTTCAGAACCCACCAGTACACTGAATTAGTCAAGAAGCACAACTGAAGTACTGCATCCAGTTCTGGAGCCCCTATTACAAGAGGGATCTGGACATGCTGGAAGGTGTCCAGAGAAGGGACACCAGGATGATCAGAGGGCTGGAGCACCTCTGCTATGAGGACAGACTGAAAGAGTTGGGGCTGTTCAGTCTGGAGAAGAGAAGGCTCCGAGGTGACCTTATTCTGGTTTTCCAGTATCTGAAGGGGGCTACAAGAAAGCTGGGGAGGGACTTTTTAGGCTATCAGGTAGTGATAGGACTAGGGGTAAGGAACAAAGATGGAAGTAGGGAGATTCAGGCTGGACATGAAGAAGTTCTTCACCGTGAGAGTGGTGAGAGCCTGGAATGGGTTGTCCAGGGAGGTGGTTGGGGCCCCATCCCTGGAGGTGTTTAAGGCCAGGCTGGATGAGGCTCTGGCCAGCTTGATCTAGTGTGAGGTGTCCCTGCCCATGGCAGGGGGGTTGGAACTGGATGATCCTTGTGGTCCCTTCCAACCCTGACTGATTCTATGATTCTATAATGGTATTATCTGGATACAAAAGGCTCTGGAGATGATTCACGGGGCATAACCATTTGCATTCCTGAACCTTGGATGTTTAATGTACCAGGAGAAATTGAGGATGGTAGCAACTATGCTGGAGCATGAAGTGAGTCAAAAAACTACATAAGCACACTGCTCAGATGCTCTGGCAGAAACGTTCTGTGTGTTCTGTTCCAGCAGCCATTCCCAGCTTCATTTCCAGCTTAATGGACCTAGGAGCATGGAGTCAAAAGCACCAACAATTTGCAGGAGAGCATACCAGTATGCCTAATGAAATTTCTTCCAGAAAGCCAGCTGGCAGAAATTTTTTCAGCCAACACACACCAGCTAGTTCTCTGGTTTATTTTTCTCAGCATCATTCTCTGCAGTGCCCAGTGCTGGAGTACTAGGTTCACAAAGGGCAGATACATGACCTAGCTCAGCTACAGTATAGCAACCACCAGATCTCTTGGGATAGCCCAGCAGCAGCATCCTTTTCAGTACAATCTCACTTCAAATGCTTGGGAACAACTCCTTTGCATGTAGCAACACCTACAAATTTCCCCAGCAGACAGGGAAGCAAAGGCACTGGAACAAAGGACTCGAGGGATCACCAAGGTTTAGGGTTTCTGCTCTGGTTGAGTTAGGGATCTGCTGCAGATGTTCTGGAAAAGCTGAAATGTTAGAAAGGAAGCTAAGGAGGAATGAGGAAGACAAAATGACTGCTGGGATCTGTGAAGTGTCAGCACTGTAAGAGATGCTGACTACAGAAGGCTCTTTAGGAGCTTCCAGCAGCCCTGAAATGTGTCACAAACTTAGAATCATAGAACATTTTGGGTTGGAAGGGATCTCCAAAGGTCATCTAGTCCAAACCCCCTGCAGTCAGCAGAGACATCCTCCACTAGATCAGCTTGATCAGAGCCTTGTCAAGTCTCACCTTGAATATTTCCAGGGATGGGGCCTCAACTCCCTCCTTGGGCAACCTGTTCCAGTGTTCTACCACACTCATGGTGTAGAACTTGTTCCCAACATCCAATCTAAATCTCCTCTTATTTCAAACCATTGTCCCTTGTCCTATCCCTGCAGGCCTTTGCAAACAGTCCCTCTGCAGCCTTCTTGTAGCTCCCTTCAGCTACTGGAAGGCTGCAATTAGGTTTACCTGAAGCCTTCTCTTCTCCAGGCTGAAAAACCTCAGCCTCCTCAGTCTGTCCTCACAGCAGAGGTGCTCCAGCCTCCTGACCATTTTTGCGGTGCTCCTGTGGACCCACTCCATCAGGTCCATGTCCTTCCTGTGTTGAGGGCTGCACAACTAGACACAGCACTCCAGAGGAGGTCTTACCAGAGAGAAGTATCAGAATCACCTCTCTCACCCTGCTGGCCATTCTTCTTTTGATGCAGCCAGGAAATCCTGAAGTGTCAGCAGTGCAAGAGATGCTGACTTCAGAAAGCTCTTTAGGAACTTCCAGCAGCCCTGAAACGTGTCACAATGTCCTCTAGCTGACATAAAACCTGTGACTAAGAATGAAATGCTACAAATGCCAGATGCAGAAGAAAATCAAGACAAATAAAACCAGAAGAAATCAGGGATGCCACTGGTGTCCTCTTGCCTACTAAAAAAAGCTCACAGATGATCTTAAAAAAACATTTGTGGCTTCAACTGTAAAAGTCTATGAGCAGACACACAACTGACATGGAGAAAAAAACTTCTTGCTCAGCCCAGATGCACAAATCAGTTTTTCCCAACTCTGTCTTTAAAACATTTCTCCTTTCCAGTTCAGGACAGCCAAGCTGCAGCTCTCAAATCCCACCCAACATGGTTCCAGTCTCAGTGGTTTCAGTTGGTAAGTCTCAATGGTTCAGACCTGCACAAAGACACAGGCAGCTTAGTGCAGCCATACTATCTTCAATGTCAAAGCCTTCTTCTAAAAGTTCTCCTCCTGAGAGAACACCAAGAACTTGTGCAAGCCTCCTTTTTCAGGAGAACAGTTTTGTACAACCATACTTTACCACTGCGGGGCACACTGTGCTGGAATAGTGCTGAGGAACTTACTGTCTCTGTTAAAGGAAAGAAAAAGGCCTCCAAGGCAGCAGAAGAGCTAGATCCTTGATTGATCACATAGCTTCATGATTCTGGCTCATCCTTTGGCTCTGGTCCAGGTGCTCCAGCCAGTTCTCTCCAAGACACATACACTACTGGAACTCAGTTAATGTCCTCACAAGCCAGCCTGAGCTGTGTGGGATTGGAGCCATAGCTTGGTCTCCTGCTCTCTCTATTTACCACTGTAGCTGCATTTCTGCTGCACATCAGTAAGGCATAGTCTAAGAGTAGGCAAATGTAGTGCAGGAGAGATGAGGAAGAAATCACATGTTGCCATTCTGAGGGCAGCTGAGGGGTGACCTCATTCACGTTTATAAAGATGTGAAGGGCAGTGTCAGGAGCACAGAGCCAGGCTCTGCTCAGGGATGTCCAGTGATAGAACAAGGGGCAATGGGTGCAAGCTGCAGCAGAGGAGGTTCCAGGTGAAAACAAGGAAATACTCTTTCACTGTAAGGGTACCAGAGCCCTGGAGCAGACTGCCCAGAGAAGTTGTGGAGTCTCCTTCTCTGGAGACATTGCAAACCCACCTGGATTCATTCCTGTGTGACCTACTCCAGGTGATCCTGCTCTGGCAGGGGGGTTAGACTGGATGATCTCTGGCGGTTCCTTCCAACCTCTAACATTCTGTGATTGCCACAAGCTGTCTCTGGAACTACAACTGGGAGCTCAGGGCAGCACATGGAAGCAGCCAGCAGACCTCTCTTTAGGCTTTGTAGCTTTACCACAAAAACAATGAGAGGAAATGGCCTCAAGTTGTGCCAGGGGAGGTTTAGATTGGATATTAGGAAGAATTTCCTTACTGAAAGATTGGTCAAGGACTGGAACAGGCTCCTCAGGGAGATGGGGAAGTCACCATCCCTGGAGGTTTTCAAAACAGACGTAGACATAGTATTTTGGGACATGGTTTAGTTGGCATGGTGGTGTTGGGTTGACACTTGGACTCAATGATCTTAAAAGTCTTTTCCAACCAAAACAATTCTATGATTCTGTTACTAGAGAGGAACAATCAGTGTGGGTCCATACAAGTCAGTCTGGGATGTTAGAAGGGAATTAAAAGCAAAGCCCTGAACAGTTTGCTGCTGTAGTCCCCACATTGGTCAAAGGCTTCTGATCACACAGGAGTACAGCAGACATGAGCTTACTGAGCTGAGTCTGCCAAGGGCATTGCTTTACTTTCCTGCCAGGTTCACATCTGAAACTGGGAGTGAACTTCATGCTCCAGATAGTGCCTGCTGGGAAAAGAAAAGCAGGGCAAGGTCACCAAAGCCTGGGAAGGAGCAGAGCCCTGGTGGTGCTAGGCTCTATCAAGCTGTTATCTCAGGGAGGAAGGATCCCAGGAAGGACTCTAAGTGCCTCCCTTTGAAGGATCACAGCAATCTATTCACCACTCTTGCAGGAGGGGACAGAGTATTGTATAATTACCCTTTATAGCACAATCTGTGCACTGTCAACGGTTTTTTACTTTATTTATTACGCTGAGTGTGGAGCTAGAAGCTTTCACATGCTTTCAACTTCCATATGCTTAAAATCTCTCACTTCAAATATCCTGCTTGTCATCTTCCTGAATTTCATTTTCCTTGGGACAGTCCCTGCAAGATTTGAGCAGCCACCTTCTGATTTGGTATCCTGAATCATGAAATAAAGGCTCAACTTCCACAAGAATATTCTGGAACTTCACAGCATGCATATTTTCTGATACAAACGAGACAGATTAGCAGCCCATGCCCTTCACAGGAAAAACCTCCCTGAAAAAAAAAAAATCCATGTTTGGAAATCAATGATGATAAAGAATAAAATTCTAGGATAACAATACTCAACCACACCACCTCGCAGTTTTAAAAGTTATGTTACCAGCTTGAAACTTCTAAATCACAGGATGGCTCAGGTTGGAAGGGGCCTCAGAGATCATCTACTCCAACCTCCCTGCCATGGGCAGGGACACCTCTCAACTAAACTTGGCTGCTTAAGGCTGCATCCAGCCTGGCCTTGAACACCCCTATGGAGGAGCCATCCACAACCTCCCTGGGCAGCCTATTCCAGAGTCTCACCACCCTCATACTGAAGAACTTCTTCCTGAGTTCCAGTCTAAATCAACTCTCCCTCAGCATAAAACCATTCTCTCTTGTCCTGTTGCTAGACACCCTCTTAAAAAGGGTCCTCCAGCCTTCCTATAGGATCCCTTCAGGTATTGGAAGGCAGCTCTAAGCTCCTCCTGGAGTCTTCTCTAGGTCAAACAACCCCAGGTCCCTCAGCCTATCTTCACAGCAGTGGTAAATATACAACATATTTTAAATAAAGCAAACAACATTCAAAAAATCATTTGTCTTAGAATGCTTCCTATTTGCATTTCTCTATCATTAGGTTGGAGCATTCACAGCTAAACTCCAACTCACCATAAATCAGGTACAGAAGAATAGCTTCTTAGAACCATAATGAAAGAAGTTACTTTCCCATTTTCCTTCCACAAATTCTCATATTTCAGTGGCATAAAACTTTCAAGCATCTGCACTGCTCTTTGTGTGGTTGATGGAAGATTAGTGACTGATGATGGAAGATTAGTGACTGTGGTTAATGAAGCACACATTAGCTAAAAATCAATTAAAGCTGAAGAAAGAATTTTGCTGAGGGTTTTCCAGCTAGCACACATGGAAAATTCTCCCTGTGACCCACATGCCAGCAACTGGCTACAGAACTAAATAGAAACTGTTCTGGTTTTCCACCTCCCTCTATTCTCAGAGTCACTTGAAACTGCTATTATTTTTTAATTACTACTGAAATAAAATGGGTAGATCAAAATTCTACTTTTAATTCATTCTGAGGCAATTTGTCCCTCCATGAGAACTGCATTTCTCTCTGCCCCGTTAAATTGTACTACAGCTACTGACAGCCTGATTTGCTCCATCCTGTTTTATCTGTCAGAAGTACCATTTGGTTCTCTCTCAGCACAATGACAGCCTTTGGCAGGTTTCCCATTTCTCATCCAACAAACCAGCTATTGTGGAAAAACGATGGAACTGAAACAAAAAATTCCAGTGGATCAGCTTTAACCTACCAAAGTGCTCCATGTATCTTGCAAATCACTGTGCCTCCACTATTTACTCTTTC
Organism: Indicator indicator; assembly: GCF_027791375.1. Classification (NCBI taxonomy): domain Eukaryota; kingdom Metazoa; phylum Chordata; class Aves; order Piciformes; family Indicatoridae; genus Indicator; species Indicator indicator. The sequence continues at coordinate 18,830,801 of NC_072023.1, forward strand.
AAATTAGACATTAAAAAAGCATCAGTGCTAGAGAGAGAGAAAAAAAAAGGGAAAGAGGCAGGGAGTGGAAATTAGAGTTGTACATCTCTAACTAATTCTATTAGTTCTCTAGTTAGATCTCCAACTAATTCTGTTGAAGTTCTTGCCTGTAACACATTCCACATCAGATGGCAGAAAACTGCTATAAAAAGAAAGGTTAAAACTTCCTCAAAAAGAGAGTGATTGAACTTAGTATGAAAGCAGCCTGTGCCATTTGTCATGGCATCCAAATAAAACAGTCAGAACCAGTTGCAATCATTCAGCTTTTCCCCCAAAGCTACACATGATATAGAAACTCAGTCTTGAAGCTGGAATGTGTCTAACGTAGCTGGGCAGATTCCTATGGGAAGGAGAACTATTCCTTTCCTTTTATGGACAAGTATGTTTGCTGGTTAAAAAAAAAAAAAAGTCTAAAAACAAAAATCCAGAGAGGAATTATTTGCTTAAAAATAAAAGTTTTACCTAGAAAAGCATGAACAGAATTCATAGTTTGTTTTGGTAAGTATAAACCAGTCCCTTTATAAGGAAGGCTGGGGGGGAAGTAAGGCTTCCTGCTTTTTCTTCCTGTTAGCTTTGAGAAGCCAAGAAAGACAGGGAGTAAGATGAATTTTCTGATGTCTTACACATCATCAGCTCAGTTTCTTGGTAAGGATTGTGGCCACCTCCTCTTTGGCTGTTTCTGGGCAATTAATCTGAGTTCAGCTGAAATCCATTCTTCTTCTTGCGGAGTGCCAGAAGGGGATAAAAACAAGACTGCCAACATTGTAAAATCACTCTCCATGTGCTGGAGATTTCAGGATGCTTTCCTCAAAGGGTTTCTCAATTTCCTACTGTGATGAAGCAGTTGAAGAACCTAATGGGCAAAGACAGGAGACATGATCTGAAAGACAGGATTAAGCACTTATGAATGCCACCTGCACTGGGTACTAAATCTGAATGGATTCAGCAAGGTAGGGATACAACTGAGGATCCTGGAAGCTAGAGCTTGAGTGACAGATACAAAAGAAACAATTCATCACAAATTTTGTGTTTAGAGGTACAAAAAGGCATTGCCATTCTTGGTGGAAAGCACTAATTTCCAGCACGTACTCCCCCTGACATTCTTTCCCCTCGTGTTGGTCATCTGGAGGTTTCTGCTAGTGCCTTTGGTTATCTTAGCACAAAACATTTCTTCCTCTTTCTATTCCAGTCTATTGCTTTCAGCTGCTACCTCTTTTTTTTTCCAGTGTTGCTGGAACAATTGTGTGACTCTTTCTACTCTGCCTGTGCTCCTCTCTCTCTTAGCACATCCCCAATCTGGCTCTCCATACTCCTTCACTAAATACTTCAACAACGAACTTTCATAAAAGCTTTTTCTTCTCTAAAGTTTATAGGAAGAAAAGAAATACTACAGTGGTTTATTTCTTTTCAAAATTGCTTTTTAATTCTTATACAAATCAGGGAAAAAAAAAACAGGAAATGTAAGAGTATGTGGAAGGAAACTGCTTCTTTAAGGATATCTGGCCAAGGACATCTCCAATAAATAAAAAATAATCATTTTTTAAAAATTGTTTTTTTAAAGGGATAGCAAGAAAAGGACTAATCCATAAATAACAGCATACAGGGACACAAACCTGATCAACAAGTGGTAAGGAAGGCAGCAAGGAGAATGAAGCCTGGTCAGTCAGGCTAATTGATGAGGGTACCAGGCAGTATGACAGACAACCTACAAAGGGAAAGCAGAAGCCACATCCCCCCAGCCTGGGCAAAGACTCTGGGACCCCTTGGTCCCTGATTCCCAGGGCAACAGGCTGGGCTCCAGCAGCCAAGGCAGGAGGGTCCTGGCCAGGGCTGTGGGAGAAGGCAACCATTTCTAACAACCCTTAACAGGAAAAATATTTTTCTTGCCCTGGAAAGAAAAGGATAAAATATTTCATTTTATTCTTTCATTGCTACTCAAGCCAATAGAAAATATTTTGTTTCCATTTGTTACCTTGCTGGTCCTGCTTATCTACAAGTGCATCTTCAATACATCCCAGAGAGGGATCTTATCATATTTTGCAATACAGTCTGAGATCTCCTGACTGCCATCCTTTTCTGTGCTTACATTTGGACCTCTTTATGTTTGCTTCTGGAGTTTCAGTTATCCTCACTGCAGAAAATGTCAAAAGGAGCACATTTTTTTATTTGAATGAACTACTACTGTCATAAAGAGAACTTATAAAGACCTTTAGAAGGTGCAAAAACACAGTCAGTTGTATTTTTCCATAAATAAATTGCTCTTCTAGATAATGCCAACCCAAAGCTATCCAGAAGTTCAGCCCCACCATCACAAGGCATGGGAGCTGTTTATAATCCAGTAAGTAAGTTATGGATCTGAACCTAACTTCCTATACGGTAAAGGGACAAAATAATCCAGGTTCTAGAAAAACCTTTCAAGACAGCCTGTATAACCACAAGGATCAGAAAGATGTAGATTCCCTGATGAGCAATGAACACAGCTTCAGAGTTCAGATCCAAATCAAGCCTTTGTTTTTTGTCTTTGCCCACCCACCCTCTCCAAATCATTATATTAAAAGAAAACACAAAGGAGAAAAAAGAGTGTGGCTTAAACTCCAAGGGCACTGGGCAGGGACAGTCCCAGATAACCACTGGACTATGAAAATAAGAAAAGGAGCAATTCAAGACTGTTCAGTGCCTAGGACACAGCTGTCCTACTTCCCCACAGACACACCAGGAAAAAAGCATGCTCCAAGCCAAAACTCTGCTGCCCTCAGCAACAGCTGCTATTATAGCCAGGGACAAGCCACTCAGGGTGCACATGGTTGCTCTTGATGAAGAAGGATGATGAGGAAGAAGGCCAGCATGACATGCTGAAATACTTGAGAGGTAACAGGCTTCCTGTTAGACCTCTCTGTGAACCAGAGGCAGAAACTGCAAGCTTAAAATAAGTTTACAGATACACACATTGCATTGGGTTGGAAGGGACCCTCAAAGGTTATCTTCTCCAACCCCTCTGCAGTCCAACTAGATCAGGCTGCCCAGGGCCACATTGAGTCTGATCTTGAATGTTTCCAGGGACAGGACCTCAAACACATCCCTGGGCAATCAGTTCCAGTATTTCACCACTCTCATTGTAAAGAACTTCTTCCTGATGTCCAACCTAAAACTGCCCTGCTCCTGCCCCTCTTCCTATCACACCAAGGAACAGTCCTTCCCCAGCCTTCCTGTAGGTCCCCTTCAGATATTGGAATGTAGCTCTAAGGTCTCCCTGGAGCCTTCTCTTCCTCAGGCTGAACAGCCCCAATTCTTGCATCCTGTCTTCATAGGAGAGATTCTCCAAGCTCTCTGATCATCTTGGTAGCCCTCCCCTGTTTAAAATTGTATTTTACTGGCTTAAGGCTTTTGCTGGCAAATCATATGCATGCTTTCTGAGAAATAGGGTATAAACAGGGAATGTTACCAAGAAAGCAGTCCTTGTAACCCTGAAATTGCTGATCCCAGATGCAAGCACCCATGCTGGCTGTATGGTGGGGAGCAGTCCTCCTAAGTATGTTGTATTTTTGATGTGACTGAGCAAAAGAAAACACTGCAGAAAGACTATGCCCCATCAGCTCAATGGGAGACAAAGCAAGCTATAGAGAGGTAACGGGAAATGGCCAGAAGCAGACATTAAAATGCATATAGAAACAAACAATTCAGAGGTGGTGGAACACAGAAACCTCCATGGCACACTCTAGAAACAGATGCCATGGAAGAAAAGAGATGATTTCTGCCAGACCAAATGCTCTGCTCTTACTCCCAGAGAGCTCCAAATGAAATTCCTCTTGCTTTCAGAATATAGGAACACAATGCATAAATCAAATGTGCTAAGAATTATCTGGAAAGTGAAGCTGTCATCACTTGACAAAAGTGGACTTAATATCCAACTGCATCATTGTCACACCAAGAGGTTCACTGAGATGAAGTTATCTAAACCTAACAAAGATTAATTCAATCTCACCCTGATATATATCCCAGGTGAGTATATTTCTGAGGTGATATACATCATCCTATCTTGAGAGACTGCATTTATCTTTGTAAATTTAGAGGTCGAGTGATCAGTGTATTATGCACCAGTAGTGCACCCTGAACATGTTATGACAACTAATGTGCTTGCCAGCAAAGAATAATGCCTTATCCAACACCAGCATCTTACACCAAACGTGCTGGTTAGGCAACAGAATTATTGAGGATGACAAAAAGCCTGCCAGTGCAAACAGTGACCACATCCAAATCCCCAGGCTGTGCCCAAAGTGCTGAGGCTGCCCCTCCTATTGAAAGATGCCAGGCGACGGGCATGGTTACAGTGCCCCGACTGGGGACCAGGGGAGTGTGCTGCAGGCCAGGAACAATGGACAGGATGCTTGTGCCGGAACAATGCTGCTGAGCTCATGTCTGACTGCCGGGGAGTCACTCCAGGATCTTTCCTCATTTAGGGCACAATTAGTCCAGCAGCATTTAGAAATGGGCAGACTTGTCAGACTAAGGAATGGAACCTTCCTGGGACCTTACCCAAGGCACCTTCCTGGGACCTTACCCAAGCCTCCTGGAGTCAACGACAGCCCCTCGGCCTTACTAGACCCTGTGCAAGAAATAAGCTGCAATCCTTGAAGGATGGCCACTGAAAAAAACCCTCCGTTAGCTACTTAGATAGAAATAAACACTGAAAGGACGTATGTGAGGATGCCTATCAAGCAGAAAGTGACAGGAATGATGAAAACAATTTCACCACCACCCCAGTGAAAACACTGCAGCTGCAGTCATGAATAAAAACAAAGCCTCATCAGCGCAGCCTGAAAGCCTGCTTGCACAGCACAAGTGCAGGTGGTCAAACATCAGGTATAATAGCATCAGACTGGTTTTTGACTGCCCAAGGCAATGTCTTGCCCAGCAGATGGCTCATCTTCTTGCTTTTTCATTGTTAATACATCCCCTAGTCTGTTTTAAAACACTGTCATCCCTCTGCAAAAAAAAAAAAAAAAAAAAAAAGATTTGCACTCTGCAAAATTATCTCTACCTTGGAGCACTTTGATCGTGCTATGAAACGAGGCAGCTCCACAGACCAAACAGCAGCTAGCAGATGCAGACACTTTAAAGGGCTAATCATCCCTTTGTTCAAAAGCTGAATTTGTAATATAATGAGACAAGGGAAAAGCAGAGATGAAAAAGATGCAAGTTTACAAAGACCGCCTAGGAACGGGCTGAGGTCGGAGCCAGAGAAAAGATGCTTTGTGAAATGCAGCATAAAAGCAGAGTGAGTAAATTCCCACTAAAACATCAAAAAAAGCAATGACATGGAAATAATTTTTTTAAAACAAGCAAACCACAAGGGAATCAGGGGCTGAGTTCAGTTTATGAGAGGGTGAGAAAGACAAAGGTGACCTAAAATGGCTTATATGTAAACAGAAACACCTTTCAAAACACTCTCCATTGCCTTCTCCAGGCTATGGCTCATGCCCAAAGGCTCCAAACATGGCAGGGTTTCTCTGAACCTTTCATGCTTTGCTACCATCTGTTAGCAAAATCTTTTCTTTCTCTCCTAGCACCACTGAACATCAATTTAGACCCTGGGGGCCACCACTGTCCCTACAAACAACATGCTGACCCAACACTGAATGGTTAGCTCCATCAGCCACCAATTTCATTAAGTGGAACTGTAAGGGCCAGCCAGCTGACAGCTTAATTAAAAAAAAGGGATGGTCTGGTGCCTATATTTCTAGAAACATTGTTTGTTTATGACGACCTACAACTTCCCTCCAGCCTTTTTTTTTCCTAGTTTTATCACTATTGTCATGCTTAATAAGTGGTGCCTGAAATGGTTAGCAGAGTTATGTCCCAAACACAGGCTCTGCCATAAAAACATTACAGCTTAGGAAGGAAAACAAAACAGACTTGCAGACACCATTGAGACTCCAAATGATACAGAAGAAATACATCTCACACAGCTGCACCTAAAGCCTCACAGAATACACATCAGGTATTTTCATACTCTTCTACTGACCCAGCAAAAGAAAAGTGGCTACACAAAAGGAATGAAACCCTCCAAGATACTGCAACTAGACACACAAAAAAGATTGTTAGGAGAATGCAAAAAGCATTTCATGCCAGAGTGTCTCTGACAGCTCAAACGCATGACAGTTTTACCCCAGTTGTGGATCTGCCAATTGTATGCACACATTTGCATATGAATGGTTTTGGTTGGAAGGGACCTTGAAGATCATCTAGTTCCAACACCCCTGGCACTGCTGCTAGACTACTTTACTAGAGCCTACGTTTTTAGTCACAGCATTAACCTATTAGAAGCATGGACACTGTCATTTATGTACATAGAATTCATAGAATCATAGAATGGTTTGTTGTAGGAAGATAGCAAACCTTCGAATAACTTTTGAGAAGGCTATGTTTTGTCTTTGAGTTGGAAACAATGCAAACACCTCGTAACTGAAGAGAAAGACTAGGCAGAAGTTGACTGGATATGTTGAGAAGCTTGTTTGGCAGTATTAACCTACTGTATGCTTTGCTTGGACCCATGTCAGTGAAAGGATAGCCAGTTGGGATGTGACAGATCTGTATTAGAAAAGTATATAGGATATCAGGTAGTGATAGGACTAGGGGGAATGGAATAAAGCTGGAAGTGGGGAGATTCAGACTGGAGGAAGAAGTTCTTCCCCATGAGAGTGGTGAGAGCCTGGAATGGGTTGTCCAGGGAAGTGGTTGAGGCCCCATCCCTGGAGGTGTTTAAGGCCAGGCTGGATGAGGCTCTGGCCAGCCTGATCTAGTGTGAGGTGTCCCTGCCCATAGCAGGGGGGTTGGAATTAGATGATCCTTGTGGTCCCTTCCAATCCTGACTGATTCTATGATTCTATAAAGCCCTTGTGTCTGAGCCTGCAGGGTCTCAACAACTGGCTGGCATAAAGATGTTGTTATCTGAAGGAATGATTCATCATCCATCAATTTGTTGATTATCTTTTAATCAGCATTTTTTTGAAACATCAAAGTTAAAGATGTAACACTTTACACTCATTAGCTTATTTTTGATTCATTGGACTGGTAAATAAACAAGGAAAAACTAATTTTCCTATTTCACAGCAGAAGTCAATAACCAGCTGGTGGAGATTATGATCTCCCAATCTCCTACAGAGAGGATATAAATTCCTGTTGCACTTCTGCTAAACCACGGTGAAGCTATAGGCACTGCTGGCACGTCAGCTGTCTGTCAACCCCAGCCAACAGCTCTACAGCTTCACAAGTGGTCAGTCTGAGCCTGTGATTGCCAGGTGTCACTTTCAGTTCTTGGTGCAGTGTCTCACCACCCTCACTGTTGAGAATTTCTTCCTAATCTCCAGTCTCAATCTGCCCTCCTCAAGCTTCAAGCCATTCTTTCTCATCCTATCACTACAAGCCCTTGTAAAAAGTCCCTTCCAGGCTTTCTTATAGGCCCCTTTTAGGTACTGGAAGGCTGCTCTAAGGTCATCCTGAAGCCTTTTCTTCTCCAGGCTGAACAAAATCTCGCAGCCTTTTCCCATAGGGGAGGTTCTATACCCCTCTGGTTATCTTTGTGGCTCTTCTCTGGACCCATTCCAGCAGTTCCATATCCCTCTTAAAAAAAAAAAAAAAAAAAAAAAAAAGCTGCCATTGTAATGCTGATGCCTAGAAAATTAATGCTAGCATTCTGGTGGCCAAAAGCAGCCTACTGTTTTATGGGTAGCCATCAAAATGTCATGTTGCTATACACCATAAAAACACATCCAATTACACTTTCTAAAGAAATCACATGGATTTAAAGCTACAGGCACCAGAAAACACATAGGAACTGAATTTGACAGCCTTTTGGAAACAATGACTTCTATTAATACTAACCATTGCTAGAGGGACTCTCAGTAATTTTGTAGTTCATCACTGAATAAAAACAATAAAAACTGCAATTTCAGCTAATTATCAGTAGCTTCTAACTTTAGGATTCCTACAGAACCAGCACAATTGGCTTTGGAGGAGAGCTAAGACATATTCAATCAGAGCAGGTCACTTTACCAGCTCAGAGCAACAAGCACCTTCAGGGGACACATCACCTTCACAAGCGATTCCTCTCTCTCTCCCCATTAACTGTGGAAGCCAAGCCAGGCAAGACAACTTGCAAGTATGGTTGGATCCAAAGCTCTACAGCTGTCTTGAGTGAACAACTGCACTAACAACAGCAAGTTCTGTACTTTCTCACAGGGAAATGCAGGGTTCTTTAATTTCATTCAAACAACTGCTCCATTTGTCCACAATACTTCAATCCTGCTCTAATTCATTTAGCACAAAACCACAAATAATGATGAAGCTTTAGCTTCTGTACTGAAAATGTTTCCAAGGGCTAGGGATAAAAACACCATTTGAAGAAGACTGAGAAATTATTGGCCTATGTCTTTGAGAACTACAGGCTTGTTTGTTACTTAGCTCTGTAATAATTTGTATTTGCTTGGGTTTCATTGTGGACATCTGCAGAGCAGAGAGGTTAAGTGTAAATAATTAAAATGGTAAAGCACATTATGTCTATGATTACTTGAAGGTTACAGCACAAAACAGTCTTATGAATTGCTACCTTAAATAACAACCCTTAGTTCAGTGCTACCTTCACTGCAAATTAAAAGCATACTAAAAACCTCACACAGAATCTAGATCTGGTACTCCAGAAGTGTTGCATCACATTTCAATTTCAAGGAAAAAGCAAAAGCACCTCATAGCATTAAGATTAAGTCATTTGCAGGCAAAGCTTTTGTTTATGGGGTCCTCTGCCCTAGTCAAACCCAAGGGGTATCATTAAGTGCTGAAGGAGAAGCACAAAAGCTCAAACATAAGTTTTAGCAGCTGAGAGAAAGAGAGCAGTTATAATAACTGTAGCTGTTCAGATGGTGAGAATTAGTGTAGCTCTGTTGACTCACTAGAATTATATGGATATAATACCCCAGCTGAGAATGTTATCCATTATCTGTGACTCCAGCTGTGCCTGCACTGCTAATCCAGACAGATCTTTGAGTTGAGACTGATATGGCATGAAGCAGTCTGCTTAATATAATTTAAATACAAAGAAGAGAAGCAGATAATTTCTGCTTCAACTCACAGTGACTCAGAGGCAAGTGAATATGGCAGGGCAAATAAACCACAAAATCACAGAACGTTAGGGGTTGGAAGGGACCTCCAAAGATCCTTCCGTCCAAACTCCCTGCCAGAGGAGGTCACACAGGAACACATCCAGGAGGGTTTGGAATGACTCCAGAGAAGGAGACTCCACAACCTCTCTGGGCAGCCTGCTCCAGGGCTCTGGCACCCTGACAGTGAAGAAGTTTCTTCTTATGTTCGCGTGGAACCTGCTATGCTCCTGCTTCCACCCATTGCCCCTTGTCCTGTCATTGGGCATCACTGAGCCTCTGCTCCTCATAAACATGAATGAGGTCACCCCTCAGTCTTCTCTGAGCTAAAGAGCCCCAGCTCCCTCAGCCTTTCCTCAGTAGGGAGATGGTTCCACTTCAGCATCTTTGCAGCTCTGTGCTGGAACCTCTCAAGCAGTCACTGAGGTCCTTCTTGAACTGAAGGGCCCAGAACTGGACACAATATTCCAGATGAGGCCTCACCAGGGCAGAGTAGAGGGGCAGGAGAACCTCTCTCCGCCTACTCACCACAGCCCTTCTAATACATCCCAGGACACCACTGGCCTTGACCACAAGGGCACATTGCTGGCTCATAGGCATCCTCCTGTCCACCAGGATCCCCAGGTCCTTTTTGCAAGAGCTGTTCTCTAACAGGTGAGTCCCCAACCTATACTGGTCCACAGGGTTGTTCTTTCCCAGATGCAAGACTCTGCACTTGTCCTTGTTGGATTTCATTAGGAGGGCTACTAAGCAGCCCACCAAGTGGACTTTGCACAGAAAAAAGTAATTGCAAATTATTTGCCTGTTGAAATGACAACCATGAGCAGTTTGTTGTCAGCATTCAACGTTCTATAGTCAAGTTGCACTCAGTCAGCACAAATTCCAAAGATGCTACAAAACAGGAGTCAGCCAAAGTGTTCCTGCCATTAAACCAACTTGTTCTTAAAATTCTTTATTTAACTTTCCTTATTTTCCTACCTCTCATAATCCCACAGAATTCCAGGCAAATTTACAGATTCATCAACCATTTCAGGACAAAACAGTTACTTGTTGAGCACACATAAAAAGGGGTAAAAAATACCTAGGTCTGAGAGTATTTTCTCAGCAAGTTAAAGGATATGCACAGAAAAAAGAATGACAACATATGCCTGGCTCTGCTAGTGAGCCACCATCCTGAAAGCAGTCAGCTCATCACATACTGGGATGTCCTCTTTCTTCAGGCTGCTGCTGTCAGAGCTGCCTGAACAGCTTGCACTTCACGATTGCAGTCAATGCACGCAACCACTCAGTCGCTTTGCACGACTCAAAACTGCCAGCAAATTGCATAAAGAACCTTCTGAGCAATTCACAGAGCAGTCCTTGCCAGGCAGCTGCTGAATCATAGGATCATTAAGGCTAGAAAAGACCTTTAAGATCATTGAGTCCAACCATAACCAAACTACCATGACCACTAAACTGTATCCTGAAGCACCACACCTACAGCTTCTTAAACACCTCCAGGGATGGTGACTCCACCACCTCCCTGGGCAGCCTGTTCCAACCTCTCACCACTCTCTCAGTAAAGAAGTTTCTCCCAATGTCCAACCTAAACCTCCCCTGGCCTCTCATCCTATGACTGGTTACTTAGGAGAAGAGACCAACACCAGCCTCACTCCAACCTCCATTCAGGTAGCTGTAGAGAGCAATAAGATCTCCCCTCTGTCTTCTCTTCTCCAGACTAAACAACCCCAGCTCCCTCAGATGGTCCTTGCAGGACACTCTCCAAAACCCTCACCAGCCTCACTGCTCTTCTATGAACATACTCCAGCCTCTCACTGTCTTTCCTATCCTGTGGTGTCCAGAACTGAACCCAGCACTCAAGCTGTGGCCTCACCAGGGCTGAATACAGGAGCACCATCACTGCCCTACTCCTGCTGGACACACTGGTTTTGACCCAGGCCAGGATGCCTTTGGCCTTCTTGGCCACCTGGGCACACTGCTGGCTCCTGTTCAGCTGTCCACCAGCACCTCCAGATCCTTTTCCTCCAGGCTGCTTTCCAGCCACTCTGCCCCAAGCCTGTAGAGTTGCTTGGGGTTGTTGTGCCCAAAGTGCAGGACCTAGTACTTGGTCTTGTTAAACCTCATTGTGTTGACCTCAGCCCATGCATTGAACCTGTGCAGATCTCTCTGCAGAGCCTTCCTGCCCTTGAGCAGATCAACACTGTTCATGGCTAGTCACTATGCAACACATGGGAAGATGAACCTTGTTAGGGTCACATGTTGCCTCTACACCAGTCAAGCACATTATCATTGCCTACTCTCCTATAACACTGATTCAGTTTTGATTCTAACCACAGAACTGGCATTTCATGTTGGGTGTGTTACAGTCTGTTGAGGAAAGAGGAAAACACAGCACAAAAAAAGATGAGGAGCAGATCTGACAACCACCTGCACACCACTCTCTTCTTCTACCTTGTCTGTACCATACAGTACCCTTATGAGTGGAACATCTGCCTTAAGAAGAAGGGATTAGAGAGCTGGGTCTCCTTAGCCTGGAGAAGAGGAACCTCATTCATGTTTATCAAGATGTGAAGGGCAGTGCCAGGAGGATGGAGCCAAGCTCTGCTCAGTGATGTCCAATGAAAGGATGAGGAGCAAGGGGTATAAATTGGAGCAGAGGAGGTTCCACAGGAAAATAAAGAGAAACTTTTTCATTGTGAGGGTGCCAGAGCCCTGCAGCAGGCTGTCCTGAGAGGTTGTGGAGTCTCCTTCTCTGGAGGCATTCCAAACCCTCCTGGATGCATTCCTGTGTGACCCACTCTAGATGATCCTGCTCTAGCAGTGGGATTGGACTTGACCACCATTTGAGCTCCCTTCTGACCCCTAACATTCTGTGATTCTACTGATGAAGAAGGCCTGTGCCTCTATGTCTGTCTGGTTTCAGCAGCAAATTCAGAAAGGTAGCACAGAACAGAAATCTTTCTTCTGAGTTTCTACCCTGACCACTACAATGTCCCTGCCACTATGAGCAAATGTCCTTCAGGAATGAGAAACCTTTCCAAATACTGCAAAATACACAAGATTCAGGGCTTCAGCTTCCATACCTCCACTGTCTTAGCCAGTAGATCCTTAGTAGAGCCACCTCCGTACCTGAGGAAGCAGCATCAGATATGAGAACAAAACCCTGCAATATTCTGACTGTGTGAGCAGCAATTAGCAACTCTGAAGACAGAAACAGTTTCTCTGGCAGGTCCAATTAATCTCTTTATGCAGATTTAACAATCATGAAAGAGATTGCATGAAGAGCAAGAAATATAAGTGTGCTCTTCACACCAGGTACCTCCACAAACACCTAAGATTGAAGGCTGGGCAAAAGGCTGGGAACACACCGCTCTGCACTTTACTCTGACTCAGTGCTGGTCTGCGATTGTTCCCTCATGCTTCTGTTGTACTATCTGAAAATGAGGAACAAAGATATTTTATGTGCCTTGCCAAATGCTTCAGCTCTGCAACAGTCTGTAAACAGCAGCTTGCCTTGAGCTTACTCCATTTACAAAAAAACAAAACCCACCTTCTGAAGTGGGACAGATCAAATCTTTCATACCACTCTACATAGCCAAGTCTTTTGGTCCCTGTTCTCCTTTACAGTTCATAAACCACAGTCAGAAACTCTTCCCAAAGGCCAACTGCAAACCTTGCAGCTGGCTCTCAAGCATGCTTTAGTACCACCCACACTGCAGCTTTTCCCAAGGCTCCTTCCTGCCTGGCAGAGAAGGGTGAGAACAGCTCAAGACGTCACTCGCCCTTCACATATTTATACATATATCCTACATGTATATTTTATATTTTATGGAGAGTTTCATGTTCAAAAAGTGCATAAAGTGGGTAGCATTTATTATTGTAAGACACTTGAGAGATCTCTTGTGCGTTGTTTCAAAACTCCAACGAGATGAATGCTTCATTTCATTGTGCAAGCTGACTCCGAGTCATAGAATGGTCCAGGCTGGAAGGGACGTCCAAAGGTCATCCAGTCTGACCTAGGGACAGCAGTCAGCAGGGACATCCTCCACTAGATCAGGTCGCCCAGGGCCTTGTCAAGCCTTACCTTGAATATCTCCACAGAAGGGGCTTCAACCACCTCCCAGAGCAACCTGTTCCAGGGTTCCACCACCCTCATAGTAAAGAACTTGTTCCTAAACCAATCTGTATCTGCCCTTCTCTAGTTTGAAGCCATTGCCCCTCATCCTGTCACTGCAGGCCTTTGTAAACAGTCTCTCTCCATCCTTCCTGTAGGTACTTCCCCTTCAGGTACTGGAAGGCTGCTATTAGGTCTCCCCAGAGCTTTCTCTTCTCCTGGCTGAACAACCCCTGCCCCCTCAGCCTGTCCTTGTAGCAGAGGTGCTCCAGCCCCCTGATCATTTTCGTGGCCAAGTCACAACCTTAGGGATGTGATTTCAGCAGCCTGCTGCTTCACTGAGAAGCACACAGGTTATTCAGATGCACAAGCACCACGCCAACATCAGCAATGCCAAACCTCACAATTCTACAGTCACATACTAGAGGGAGAGTGTTGAAATTCCTCTACGGGAGTTCTTTTATACTCATGCTTTACAGCTCCAGCTTTTATTAACAGTTCAACACAAGCTTTCTGCACACTCTGAGCCAGCTTTCTATTTTAGTTGATCAAATTTAAAGTCATGCAAGCTGGAGCTTATTTTGTAATTATTCCCTGGGTATTCAAGCCCTAATTTTTTTACTATAACGGCAGAGGCTTTTCTGTGAAGCTCTCAGTGTAACAAGGTGTTTGCTGTTTAAGTGCAATCTCAAACAAGTGAAGGTGAATGCTGTGTACAGACCAGCAAGATTGCAAGGAACCGTAGTATCTATGGACTTTGGTGGAAGTTGCTCTGAAGCACTCAAGATAAGGCTACTGTTAACATAAATATCAGGGTTCTGATTTAGAAATGGCATCAAATTCCAAAAGGCCACTCTTATTTCTTGCCTTATGTTCAAATAGAAGCAGGTTTTCATAGAATCATAGAATCATTCAGGTTGGAAAAGACCCTTGAGATCATCAGGTCCAGTCATTAACCCTGCTCTGCCAAGTTCACCACTAATCCCTATTGCTAAGTGCCACATCTAAATGACCTTTAAACACCTCCAGGGACTCAACCATCTCCCTGGGCAGCCTGTTCCAATGCTTGACCACTCTTTCAGGGAAAAAAATTTTCCTAGTGTCTAGCCTAAACCTGCCCTGGTGCATTTTAATGCTGTTGCCTCTTGTTCTGTGAGAAGAAATTAGCCCCTACCTCTCTCTATTGTCCTTTCAGGCAGGTGTAGAGGGTGATAAGGTCTCCCCTCAGCCTCCTCTTCATCAAACTGTACAGTCCCAAACCAACCACACAGGTTTGTTCACAACAACAGCATAGTGAGAGGTAAAGAGCTGAATGCAGTCTGTGCATTGGCCAAATGTGTCTGTAGAAAATGAAAGCACTCCAGCAACACAGCCAAGCTGGATGGCTTTGCTGAACTAGTCCATGTCTCAGCACTGCTATTCTTTCTCCTCCACTTCAACCACAAGTTAGAATCTGCCAATCTTCTCAGCTGGAGTCTCTCATTCCCAGCAATCCTCTTGACTGTTTAATGAGAAAGCAGACACTGATTAACCTCCCTGCCACCTTTTGGCCTGTGGCTAAGCCCATAAGCATAATTCTTGCACTCCTGTCACCGCCTCCTGAATTGGAAGGCTTTCTCTGAAGTTTATGGGATGACATGGCTGCAGATGCTGCTAACAGCAAAAGTTATTTTTTTAGAGATGGAAACCAAAGAAAAAGTGGGAATGCCACCATCTGACAGACTGCAGAGAAGCAGTCATCTTGTGTGTTCTTATTATTTGCAGACTTTCAGACTGCAGGATGCTTTGCATCTGCATTTAAAAATAAAGTGTTTGCTTTCCCATCAATACCTGAAAATATTCAAGAGATGGGACAGTGGTAGAAAAATCTGGGTTCAAGGCAAAGACTTCAAAGAAAGATTAATTACCCACACATGGATTAGGCACTTAAAAACCTTTGGGGATGTTACCCTGAAAAAACTTGAGGTGCTCATACAAGACACTAAATTACTTGGTAAAGCAAAACATATGTAACAAGTTATTCCATTGATTTTGAAGATACTACTCACATATTTAAACATTAAGTACTTGGGCCCTCTATTCAACATACTGGCAAAAGGATTCAGAAGCTCTCATAGCAAGTCCTACTGCAGCAATAGAAGGATTAAAAAAAATAATAAATCACCTTAATTAGAAGTATTACTTGCTTGAGAACATACAGAGCTTTCCCATTTCACAAACCAAATAATGGAAAGGTCAGGCAGTTGGGGGTTTCTTTCTGTTTGGTACTTCCGGCACAGACTCTTACAGTAGTCTTAAGAAGACACCAGAGGGTGGGGGAGCGGGGGAATGAAAAAAGCCAACAACAAAGCAAAACCAAAACAACACCACACACACACAAAAATGTTAAAAAACCCCCAAGCACAACAAAAACACAACAACAAAACCCAAAAAGCAACAGTCTTCCTGCAATGGCTTGCCAGGAAGATGAAAATGTGTGAGACAACCTGTTAATGAATATCAGCACATATGGGCAAGCACTGGTGATACTGGTGAGGCAAAGATTTGCAATTAAAATGCCATTCACAACACAGATAACTGCTTATCATCCAAACCCCACTCTTAATCTAGGAGCCATACAAATGTGTGTGTAAGATAATGGATCTTCTTCCTCTCCAATGCCATGATAAATACACATCAGAACTGAAATGTGAGGGTGTTTCCACCAGAAATCTAAATGGGTTGTTTCAGTGATGGGATCATTTCTCACTGCTTTATAATAATTAGTAATAAACCATTTGTTTTTAAAAGAAAGCATGAAATTATGGTTTCATGGCACTATTGTTGTGACATCTATTTATCATTTCCTAATTTCATTCCCTTATCAATCACTCTTCAAATTACTGAAACATGGAGACTTCTACAGAAGCTCTCTGGAAACTTCTTCCTAACACCTAGCAAATGCTTTTGCTGATGAGGTATTGTCCTCATCTCCACCCTGGGAATCTGTTACAGCTCTCCCCAGTCAGTCCTTCTCCCTTCTTCTCTCCTACAAGATTAAACAATTTTTTCCTCCCAGTTCTCATTTTCCTAACCCAAAATTTCAGCCCACTGCTCCTGATCAACAGCAAGCTTCTCTTTGAAGCCACTGGCACTTTTTGAGATACCTCTAGATCCAGCAGTACTTTCCTTGGAGCTTCATCAACCTCCTTCTTCCAGCCCTTTGCTACACTTTGCAGTTGACACTCCCTGCCTGGGATTTGGGGCTTTTTTGAACATATGGTGTCAAAGCAAAGTACAGTACCCAGCTGAGACCATCACTGAGCTAAAACTTATCTCTTCATGCATTACACTTATTTAGATAATGCAGCACAGCACTTGCTGTCAGCTAAATGCTAGGACATTGTCTATTCATGTTCACTCAGTAACCTAACCTACCACATGCTTCTTCTCAGCAGAAATGCCACCTACTCAGCAACTCCCCCAGTGTTTTGCATATTCCTCCCCTCCCCCCCATGGAGGACTCTACAGTTGAGCCTTATCAAACCTGACTTGAATACCTCCAGGGATGGGGCCTCCAACTCCCTCCCTGGGCAACCTGTTGCAGTGTTCCACCACCCTCATGGTGCAGACCTTGTTCCTTACATCTAATCTAAATCTCTTCTTCTCTCATTTCAAACCCTCATCCTATCACTGCAGGCCTTTGGAAACAGTCCCTCTGCAGCCTTCTTGTAGGCTCTCTTCAGGTACTGGAAGGCCACTCTTACGTCTGCCCAGAGCCTTCTCTTCTCCAGCCTGAAGTCTTCTCTGTCATGACCCTTGTGCTTCCTTTCCTGTTTCAATGAGGATAAAACAACTGCTCCCTGAAGAGAGAAACTCATCATCTGACTTCTAAATAAAGGACAACATGAGCAACAGGAGTTTCCCTTCAACAAGGTATTTTATGCATGCAGGGTCTCTTTTGCTTCTTTTTCTGACCTTTTGCAGTTAGCAAATGAAAATGTACCTACCTGGGAACAGTGCCCAGTTTTTACATAGAGACATAGTCAGAAGCAATTCTAAGCTACCATTTTCATGAGTGTCAGCAACAGGTTGAATATTGTACATTTGTTTAATCAAAGATGAAGGAAGCTTTTATCAAATGAAGTAATTGCCTCAGCTCCATTTTATTATTCTTACGGCTTAAGTTAATTGGATTTAAAGATATCTTCAGGACTGAATCCAGGAAAGATTATTAGCAGGCTCTAAGACACAGGGAGAAATGGAAAACAAATTTAAACCCACTCAAATTTTGTGGGATCCTAATAAACAACAGCAATATTTAACAGACATTTCAAAGCTCAGAGGCAGGATCGTTGCATTTATTAGCATTCAGTCTTGTTCCTTCACCTTGCTTTAGTGCAGGACAATGGATGCAGCAAAAATTTCTCAAACACTGCAGAAATCAAAAAAGTGGATTAATATACTGGGGAAAAATAAATTTTCACATTCAGTCATTGGAGTTCGTCCTGAGCTGCAAAGTGTAATGGCTGCTCCTAAGCACAACTACCCAAGTTTCAGCTGGACTATTTCCATTGGCAATGCTACATAACTGTGGAGAGACTCCACTACAAAGCTCAAATCAAACTTTCCACATTGCAAAGAATAAAGGTTGATACCAGCCTCAGCTACACCCTTCACTTACTTCTGTATTCAAAGCAACAAGGCATGCTCTAGTAGAAATGCTGTAGTAGCAGTACCATGAATCACCTCCACCCTCACCCTGTCTCTGACTGCACAGGTATTTTGCAGAAGTGTTCATAACTAATCTAATTAAAGTAACCTCCAAAGCCTTAAACACATACAGGAATGACCTGGTCCTTGTGCAAGAGGATAAGAGGGAGAGAATATCAGAGAGGTGGCTGAGCGCTGCCTCATAGCCCAGCTTTGCAGCCCCTGCACACAAAGCTCCCACCCTAAGGGACCTGCAGCACCAAAGTAGCCATAGAGGAGAACTGGGGGTGGGAAAGGGCACCCTGGCTCTTCCCTTCAGCAGAGGGCTCTCCTCTCCTGCTAGACCAACAGCATCAGTCTGCACTCTGCCCCTGCCACAGACTGATGTGCTTTCCAGCATGGAGGGCTCAGGCAGCAGAAGAGAGATAATCCTGACATCCTTTAGACAAAAAAAGTAACAGTGACAGACATCATGAGCCCTCTCAGTCAGCCAGGGAAATTTCTACCATAACATGTCTCTCGACAGTACTCCTGCGTTACACGAAGCAAAGTTACAGTAGGAAATTCCTCAAGAGTTTTTCAAACTGAAACGGGAACTGAGCAGAATGTTTTACAAGTGAAAACTGTACTACCTGCACAGTCACATCTCCTGCTGAAAACAGACTAAGAACTTGAGCTCTAAGTCTTGCAAAGGGCACGGTGTCTCTGAAGTCAGATGAAAGTCTTGACCCTCTCATCCTAAGGCTGTAAGCCTAGAGGGAAACAGTGGTAGCTCAGACATCACTCTGCAAATTTACTGCCAACAATCTAATTTTCTACAACACAGAAAACTCCCTCCACATCCCTGGTATGCAAACTTTGCCCTATCCAACATGCCTCATCATAAATTATCATGCCATGAATGGTGTTGCAGGACCAATTCACTACGTTTGCCGTAACACACTTGAGAGAGAATTGAGATGTCAAGGCTCATCAGTATCAACCTCCTTGAAGTAAGGACAAGAAGAAAGGGGAAGAATGATAATGAATAATACCACTACATGAAGCCAGTTAACTTACAGCTTAGAAACAGATATGTATCAGTCACCAACCTGAATGTCCCTGAATTTCATGCATTGTGAGCAGTATTAATTCTGTAAAAAGCTTCTGCCCATAAAAATTGACTATTTTTTGATAGAGCAGTAGCCTTTTTTCCCCCCTAATTTCACTTCCAAGATTTACCCTCTTTTTCCAACTCTAACTTAATGTATGGGAGGTAACATTATGAGTTTGTACTATTTTAAAAATAAATAAATAAAAATCTCTTCCCAACCATGCACAGAAGAAGCCAGCTGCCAGATATCTCAAAAGCTCCAAGTCTCACAGGAGGGAGCTGCCAATTTTCAGTGCAATGAATTTCTTCTCTAATTCTCAGTTCCTGGTTGTGTATCTCCTCCTCATTAATACATGTGCACATACATCCCATGTCACTTTCTCAGTGAAGGGCCTGCATTGCAGTTATGGGCTGCTCACTTTCAGCACTGACATTGAATGCAATCCCATTTCTTGTTCTTCATCTATTCCTTCCTCCCTTTTTCTTTTCCCATTTCCCTCCCCCTCCCACTTTTCCTTGTGATATCCTCCTCTCACAAAGTAGCATCTCATTCTCTCCATCTGCTTCTCCAACCATCTGCTTGCTCCTTCCCTTCCTTCTTGCCAGATAACTCCACAGCCTCTCTGGTGTAGCACCATCCTGTCCCTGTAGCATCACTAAAACTCTTTTTTCCCCTCGATGCAGGGGAGGGTGCAAAATAAATCCTCATGAGCTTAATAATCCTCTGCCTTGACATCTGTAAAATCCTTTTCTAAGTTTCACATTTCACGCTGCTCCTCTTCACTTTTTCCAAAATGCCAGAGCCAAACTGATGTTTCCTTGCTGGGATGTTCTGCCTATTTCATCCCACTCCTTATATCAACTCATGAGCCATCTATGTCCCACAGCATTTTCAGATTCCCCATCTTCCTTCAAGTCCACACTCACTCTTCTCGCCTGGCACCTGGTGTCATCCTCTGCCAGTTGTGTTTGGTTTGCTTTGATCTCATCCCACCAGCACTTCTGTGCCTTCTCCTATTCAGACACTCTGTGCTTGCAATCAGCTCTTGAAGCTGATTAGTACTCCATTTCCCTCTTTTTTTTTTCCTACTCTGTCAAAGACTGTCTTTCCCACACAAGAAACTAGAACACCCTTCAATTCCTGATAGAAAGGAAAAATATTACATATAGATGCCATCAAACATCCATTTCCTTTGTCTTTTCTAAAACACCTGGCTTTCTAATATTTCTTTTATTTCCCTGCTTTACTTTCTTTCACAGTCCTTCACCTCCCAGTACCCACATTATACATTTCTTCATGCCTAATCATTTCCTGTTCATTCCCTTAGTTTATCCATTTTCTGCCTGTTTTTCAGTGAACATAGCAGGTTACTACCACATCTTGTTCTGCCTGGGAACAGCCTACTTCATTCCGGGTGATAAACAAATAACATAGCAATTAAAATTCAAGAAGGCATATCAGAGACATGCTGCTGACTTCCCCCCCCCCCCCACCTTCCTCTCTCTCATCAGCTACTGACATTTGAAAAATTTCAACTAGCTCTAGCAAACAACAAAAATGTGTCCCCGTTTCCCAAGAAAGCAAGGTTTGTGTGATCGTAACCTGCTAAGCAGTTCCATCCTGACCACTTTTGCACCCAAAAGTCAGTATCAAACAAATAACACAAAGCCACTAAGGACCCAGAGGTTATCAGTGGTGAAGCAAAGCAAAACTCAAATTAGCATCTTTGTTAATTGTTGGATGCAGCAGCCAGCTGGACTGTTCATGAGAATGGTTTGGGCCACCCATCAGTACAGGCTTGCTTTGAGAGCAGCCAAAGGACCATTGGCATGTGCCCAGCACATAGCAGAAGGAGGGAGCTGGAAACAGAGGGGAGTATAGTAGAAGAAATACCTGCAAAAGCCAGCTTCCCATAGTTTGCCTGCTTACAGATCAAGAATTAGTCTTAATCTCGAATTACTTTACCTAACATCAAACCATTGCCTGTTTCATCTTTTCCAGATCCTTTTTCAGGATCAGAGGACTGTTAAGAACTCTGATGCACTAATATCTGTAACACAGATGAAGCATTTTTCTCTTTGTTCCCCCTGACCAGAGAAGGAACAATATGGTCTCTACCTTTTCTGAATTATACTGGGATTTGCAGTCACCAGCTGGGTTTTCAATCCAACATCCTTGCTGTATTCACTGGATAGAGGAGGAAGGTTGCACCTGCACACAGAAAAAGAGTCAAGACTTTAAATTATATTCAGGGTGATGGGCTTCAACCTCAGTCTCTTTTCATCTGCAACTCTGAGGTGTTTTTTTTTCTTTTAACAAAAAGCAAGCTGTCAGTAAATGTAAAAGTGCTGTACCAATACTAGACCAAAATACAGATGCTCCCTCCTGCACTACACCTATGAGCACAGTAGGATATTTTTGTACTAGATTGTGAGGAAATTTGGAAATAAAACATTTTGCAAAATGATCTTACATAGCTACTAAGCAAAAACAGACACAGACTTGGCATTTCTGACAGGCTGAAGGCTGTGCAAGAGGCCATTATCATATACAGCAAACACGTTTTTTCTCCCCAAATTCTTTTTAAATTGTGTTTCACTCTGTCCTGTTTTGTTTACCAGTATCAGGCTCCAGACTGTTACCACTCTGTGGTATTACAAGCATTAAATACTTTAAGCATACAGAATTTACCAAGGAAACACAGAGAAAAATTTTAAGTGGCTATTTAAACGTGGGCATCTCGGTTCTGCTCATAGCCTTGTTCTGGTGGGCAGGGTGATAATGTACTTAAGAGAAAGTGACTGAGCAAACTTCTCTCATTTCAAAGCATTGCTATCCCTGCAGGCCTTTGCAAACAGTCCCTCTGCAGCTTTCTTGTAGGCCCTGCTGGAAGGCTGCTATTAGGTCTCCCCGAAGCCTTCTCTTCTCCAGGCTGAACAACCCCAACTCCCTCAGCCTGTCCTTGTAGCAGAGGTGCTCCAGCCCCCCAGCCATCTTCATGGCTCTCCTCTGGACCTGCTGCATCAGGTCCATGTCCTTCCTGTGTTGAGGGTTCCAGAGCTGGACACAGTACTGCAGACGAGGTGCTGGCAACAGCAGAGTGCAGCAAATGAAGCTGCACAAATTCTCAGCTGCACCTCCACGTGTTATGGTTTTGTGCAGTGCCTGGACAGTCACTGGTGTGCACACAGTGCAGTCTGCAATTTTTGTCAGTGCAAGTTCATACATTCCCCAAGAAAAAGAACCCTAGTAGTACTATATCTGCACCTATGTGCACGTAAGTACCAGCTCTCAAAACCGTGTTCTTAAATCCTCATCATCAGGAGATGCCAAGGAGAAGGATGGCAAAATCCCACTTACACGAACATAGATGAATTCAGCCTTGTCTTCCCAGAAAAACAAAATTTCCAGGAACATTTTCTCTTGTTCATGACTGTATTTGTTAAGCTGTGCACAATGTATTGAGATCTCAGTTAGCAAACACTTTCTATTTTGGCCCACCAGAATTTAAGAGAAGCTGAACAACTTAAAAAGAACCCAGAAAAGGAGACTCGAAATGAGAGGTCTTTCAGAAATTGCTATCATTGAGAAGAAAACAACAAGAAAGACTAGAAACACAGGGCAAGTTTAGTTCCCAGACATAAAGAATCCTAAAGCCTTAAAAATTAAGAAATTATGAGAAAAATGAAAGAGGGGACAGCAAGAAAAAGAAAGAGGGGACAGCAAGAAAAAGAAAGAGGGGACAGCAAGAAAAAGAAAGAGGGGACAGCAAGAAAAAGAAAGAGGGGACAGCAAGAAAAAGAAAGAAAGGACAGCAAGAAAAAGAAGGAGGGGACAGCAAGAAAAAGAAAGAGGGGACAGCAAGAAAAAGAAGGGGGGAACAGCAAGAAAAAGAAGGGGGGAACAGCAAGAAAAAGAAGGGGGGAACAGCAAGGAAAAGAAGGGGGGAACAGCAAGAAAAAGAGTGGGGAAATGAGAATTGAGAGATGCAGATATATTTCTTCAAAACCCAGTGCCAAGAAAATGTGCCTCTTCTGGCAAAATACAGACAAAAACATTGCTTAGGGTTTAGTACCCAACACTTCTCTCTTAAAATAAGTGTTAGCAGGAAGGGAGGGGGCAAATCAGTTTTATTTTCCTGGAAATAAAGATTACAAACTAGAAAAGCAGGCAGCTATCACAAGAGCCTGTCACAACCATAACTAAACACGCAGACCGTATGCCTTGGACCTTTTTCATTGCAGATCCACTGTGCTATGCCTTAGGGGCTGAAAACTGCAGCTCTTTTAATCTCCATGCTGGTACAACTGTGTTTGTAGAAGATGCTCAGCAATGAGACAAGGTTAAACTCGTTAATTAACTTTAGTGATTACAACATACCACAGAAGACAGCTGCAGTCTTATGGCAGAGGAAAACACATGTAAGTGAAATCAAAGACCGTGTGAAAAGAACGAGAGCAAAACCTGGCATGGCATCTCACACTCCAGAAATACTTCAAAGACATCACTCAATAAATTTCTTTTGTAAAAAAAAAGAAACATGTTGTGCAAGTCACTATTGTGCTCTTTCCCTCTTCACTCTCAGATTATGGAAATCAGATTTAGAAAAGATCAACTAAATCCTGTCTTCCACCTGCTATAAAAACAGGTTTTAAAAATAGTTTTTCCCAGTGGTGTGTTAGTTACTAACTCAAAAGAACAGAAACATTTTTCATCACTATGACTGCAAATCACTTAAAAAAAAAAAGAAACACAACACAGGCTGCAGGTAGCTACTGGGATTTTTGTGGGATTCTCCCTGTCACTTACTTCCAATTTAAAATAAGTTCTGTATGGAACTTGCTTCACCCTCCCTGCAGAGAAAAGGATTTTTCTGATCAGGTCACAACAAATGTTTGTTGTTTGTTTTTTTTTTTAAAAAAAAAAACAACTCTGTTGTTTTTGTAACTGATTGCTCCTGCAGCATTTCAATTTCCCATTGTATCCAAATCATATTCCATTATATACCCTGCAGTGTCACATATTCAGTCTGCAGAACACCTAAGGAGTTTTGCAAGCAATGGCAATCAGCAGACTGCTTTTGTCCCCCTCTGTTTTATATCTTCTGTTCTGTGAATGCTTTAAGTATATGTTTGCTTTTGCCTTTAGTTTGTTGTATTTCTTTACTTTAACATCGAAGGCATTTTGGTCTTTGAGATGCAAACTAGAAATCACAGTAATACTGTTTGGTTTGCAGCAAATTTCTATGGCTTTGTAATAAGTCATCAGAACCTAATAAGAAACCTTGCTCAAGTGGGTGTTCATTATACACCCATCTCAAAACCCAAAGAAACTCCATTTTTCATCTTTGGGAGCATTCCTCCAGTTTCTCCCCCACGGTATTTTTTGTTCCTGTTTAACAGAGAGGAACTAATTTCTGTCTTTCTTTCTTAAAGAATGCAGTCCTAGAAAGTGCCAAATGTAATCACAGAAGCAGTAACTGCTTCAACATCCCTCCTGACAGGTTCTTACAGCTTCATGAAAGCTGGAGGGAAATGACATGTGAGGAATCCCAAAAACTCTGCACAAATGAAGGACCTTTAGCCTTTTCTCAGAAATCAGTCTTGAGGGAATAAAAAACACAGGAGTACTTTAGCTTGGGCCAACTTAGATTCATAGAATGGTTTAGGTTGGAAGTGACTTTGAAGATCATCTAGTCCAACCCCCTGCCACCTTCCACTAGACCAGGTCACTCAGGGCCTCATCCAATCTGGCCTCAAACACCTCCAGGGAGAGGGCATCCAGGACCTCCCTGGGCAACCTGTTCCAGCGTCTCACCACCCTCACTGCAAAGAATTTCTTTCTAATATCCAGTCTCAATCTCCACTCCTCAAAATCCATTCCCTCTTGTCCTAAAATTTACTCTTAGAGATGACATAGATGAACCTATTGATGCAGCAAGGTGTTCAGTTCTGTCAGAGCTGAAGTGAGCAGGAGCAAACCTAGTTCTTAAGTCTTGCCCCATAAGTCAGTACCTTCTCCTCTGCAGTTCAATGGGTTCCATATGATGAGACGAAGAGTTGCAGAGGACAGAGCCCATTGCAAGACGCAACCTTACCTAGGATTGCATAATTAAAGAGAAATGCAGCTCTTCAGTGTCTCTCTGTGACACTGCACAATCTGTCACAATCTCAATCCACTCCTCTGCAGACTGTTCCCACACTACACACCCATCTGCAGAAAGCAGTCAAAACTCCTTTTTGCCTCTCCTCAGGCTTTTACCCAACTCACTTGTCTAAAGCGTGCTGCAAAGGGGTGGGGGGAAACAAGGCTAATTATAATTGATTAATCACGAGTGAACAGCTCTGAAAAGTCCAGGACTTAGGAGGGAGAAGGGGAGACAATGTGTCATTGAGGTTTCTGTCTTACCGCATGACAAAATCTGCTTGATCTATTTGTTTGCCGCAGCCGCTCTTTTTCAGGATCCCACCGTTTCCCACCACGGAGCATTTCTTCAGTGGCAGCTGGAAGGGAGTAGCCTAGCAACACAAAACAAGGACCAGTTTTACAGAGGAGGACACACACATCTTTGTAGCAGCTGCTCCTGGTGAACCCAGGGAGCTGGCAGGGCTCAAAGTGATGAAAGAAAAGGGAGAATTAGGAGTTGGGGGGCAGCGAGGGGAAAGAAAGAAGCACAGAAATTAGCTGGTTAGTAGCTGTAGGACAGGCCTTATCCTCTCTCCCCAAACCAGGACAAGTGTGATAACAAATATAATCTGTTATTTCTGCAAGACCAAAAAATGCCTCAAGTCCTGACTCAGATACTGGCCAAGCCAGACAGTCAGTGAACCTTCAAGCCAAGCTGCACAGACACAGGGAAAAAGAAAACCAGGAAAAAAAAAAAAAAGAAAGAAAGAAGAAAAAGGAATCCATGAAAGTGACCTTCCTAAGCTGGTATACAAAACAGCTCTAGGGAGGGAAGGAAGGAAGGATGTGATGACAGAAGGGCACTGGAATCAGGAGTCACACTGGCTGTGTCACTGAGACAGGTTGCTCTGAAGCCTTAAGCAAAGACATTCAGAGCTTGCCAGCAGCTCCTTAAATGCTCAGCTGCCCAGACACAGCACAAATTAAAACTAGAAAGGGCCTGTTTTAACTGAGGAGTGTTTGTAGCTGCTTAGCAGGGTGTTCAAGTGCAAGGTCAAATGGTCAAGCTATCCTGTGCACCAAAAGCAGTAATAAATTACATCTGTGTAGTCTCCTTCAATCCAAAGGATCTTGGACCTGTGGGTGGGATATCTTCCTACCAGCCCCTTCAGTGAGGTCAGCACAGTCATTTAAGCAGCATACAGTGCATCAATGCAGCCCAGCATATTGAAAGGTGGTGAAAAGTCTTGTGAATTTAAAGTAGTGTGATTCAGTTAAAGAATAGAATTTGTCTACAGTACAAGAGTTAACATTCTCCTCATGCAAAAAAATAAAAAAAAAATTGTGCAGGGATTTTTTTATTTATCAAACCTGTCAAAACCTGACTTTGCAGCAGAGACAGAAACTGCTGCACAGGCCTCCAAGAATGCAAATGCCACAGCAACAGGATGCAGCATCACAAAATAATTGTCCTCTACTGCAGGATGCTGTGGAATGCTGGCAGCACTTGTTCCTCACTGACATGTACAGAACAACATCTAACATTGCATCATACATTCACCAGGCACTATCACAGTGCCTGCACGTGGGCCAGGAAACAGATTCAGCATTCCAGCACAAGCTCTGTACTTTCCAGAACTTGAATCACAGAATTAAACAGATTGGAAGAGACCTCCAAGATCATCCAGTCCAACCAATCACCCAACCCTATCTAATCAATTAGACCATGGCACTAAGTGCCTCATTCAGGATTTTCTTAAATACCTCCAGGGATGTCAACCCCACCAGCTCCCTGGGCAGCCCATTCCAATGGCCAATCTCTCTTTCTGTGAAGAATTTCTAAGATCAAGCCTAGAATTCCCCCTGCACAACTTGAGACTGTGTCCTCTTGTTCTGCTGCTGGTTGCCTGGGAGAAGAGACCAACCCCTACCTGGCTACAACCTCCCTTCAGGTAGTTGTAGACAGCAATGAGGTCACCCCTGAGCCTCCTCTTCTCCAGGCTAAACACCCCCAGCTCCCCCAGCCCCTCCTCACAGGGCTTGTGCTCCAGACTCCTCCCCAGCTTTGATGCCCTTCTCTGGACATGTTCCAGCAACTCAACATCTTTTTTGTGTTGAGGGGCCAGAACTGGACACAGTACTCAGGGTGTGGTCTAACCAGTGCTGTGTACAGGGGCACAAAGACTTCCCTGCTCCTGCTGGCCACGCTATTCCTGATCCAGGCCAGGATGCCTTTGGGCTTCTTGGCCACCTGGGCACACTGCTGCATTATTTCTAATGTCATTTCTCTTCTTCCTTACATTTATCTGCTTTACCCACTTTTCTCAGCAAACTAGATTACATTGGGCTGGCATAAAGCCACAATCTGCTTTCTAATGAAAAACATTAAAGTGTTTTGCTTACCTTAACTTTGGACAAAGATACACTCAAGCAGAAAAATAAATTTTCATTTCCTGAGGCCCAGGCACCATTAGGAACTGAGTGATAGCCCGGCAGAGCAACGCTACGTCTGCAACTGCACTCTTGTCCTGCATCTGCCTTCTCAAGAACATCTTTTAATTTACACAGTTATTGAACTAGGAGCACATCTTGACATTCAAAGGACATCTCATCTCTGAGGTGACCCTGACCCAATGAGAGCTCACATATTCAGTAAAGGGGGTGGGGGGATAAGAAGAAGAGGAAATGTAACAAAGATGCAGTTGATAGATGCAGAAGAGATATAGGTGAGGCTGCATCTGGAATGTTGTGGATTTTTTACAGACATTGTGCAAAACATAGTTCCAGAATCATAATAGGGCTGGGGAGGAAGGGGGTGCAAAGGCCTAAGGATTAAGTGGCTCTGCTGCACAGTGAGATTTCAGCTGCTCTGAGCTGAATGAAAAGCCATTGTTTAGGATAATCTGGGAGAAAACTGTATTTGTTACCTTGCACAGGACTTTTCTTCCACCATTTAAATCACTGATCTATGCTACTGCTGAGCCTCTTTGTCTAAACAAACTGCCTGGTTCATACACAAATCATACAAGTCTTAAACTCAGGTGTTGCCCACATGCAACTATGAAACACAAGGCTCCTTTTTCTGCCCACAAAAGCCATTTTTCTTTTCCCTCTTTCAAGGGAACAGGCTCCTGGACCTTGAAATTGTTAGGAAAGTACCATCCTATAAACTAGGTAGCAGCAGCATACCCAACCTGCTGCAGGACACAAGTGCAATGGCACGCTTCCCTCTTTTCCACATCCAAACGATGCTCATTGGAATCTGTCCACAGATAAAGGCACTCAGAGCCTCTTCAAAGCTAAAATGCTATGGGTTTCATCCTTTGACTTCCCATAAGCACTCAGCTCAGAACTTCCTTTGGGCTGCCCAAAACAGGAGATGCAGACAGCTTAAGCAAAATTGCAACACAATTAACCAAAAGGTAGCTGCAGGCCTAACATGCAGAGGAATTCCTCAGCTTGTTCATAGCCTTCCACATCACTGCTGGGCTTTCAAGCTGTTTCCCTGCACCCTCTACTTGTTCCTACTTTGTATATACTTGCTTGCCAAGGTATGCACTGTGGATTTAAGGGTGAGTTTCATATTTAATTAATTATCCAAACCTGGCATTATTTTTTTTTTTCTTCTAAGTGTAAAAATATCAAAGCTGGACTTCGATAATGATCTGTTTCCTCATGCCACATCACTCCCTCATGCTGTCTTCATGGTGTGGGTGATTTGCCTTCAGCTTTTTGGAATGTTATTGTTGGGGTTGAAGGGTTAGAATAATGCCATAACTTGCTCCAGAATTAAACTGGTTTTACTTTTTCTGTAAAATAGAATCAGGTATTACTTGCAAGACAATTTTCAAGCAAGAGTGTTACACTTTAAAGTTATGGTGCTATTTGGAGATAATACTACATAGTAAACTTAAGTGTGCTTCTATAGCAAAATATTTCACAGGACTTAGTAAAACCTCATGTTTTCCTTCTTTACCTCCCACAACGTAACTCTTTGCTAGGCAAATTGTCAACATATCAGTTCTCACACTGTGGGGACCCAGCTGTCATTTATGCTAAATTCTCAGAAAAAGCTCAGTTTTTCTTCTTGGCATTGAAACCTGGCTTAACAAATGCTGGCCTTAGACTATAAAGTTAAAACAAAAGTATTTCTATTAATACTAGCTTCCTGAAAATCTTTCTTTTCATTATTCATGCTTTTGTTATTTTCTTCATTCCTAAAATGTTAATGAACAGTCAGAGTCTTATGGGCAGACTAAAAAACTATTGCAGTATCTATTTATCTAGAGTAACAGAGAAAATGTGAAAACAAATGACCAATCCATCCTCATTTTTAAGCAATCACCATCAGGAAATCTGCAAACACTGTTAACTAAAACCAGAAAAATAAGTGGGATGAATTGCCTTAAAAAGTAAGCTTCAAATAATCTTTGAAAGGATTTTGGAAGGTGGTTTTTAAAAGACATCTATGGAGAACCCCAAATATCTAAAGGCCCCTTTGTGTCATTTTCCCTGCTTTAAAACAATGAAACTCCAACTGATAATCAATGAAGATGTTCTAGTTCAGATTGATGTAAAGGAAAAAAGCACCTTGCACAGTCCCCTGCAAATTCAATGACAAATAAGCACACACAAAGCATGAGATTAAAGACTCCCAATTGAATATGGGACTAATTTAACAAAGCATCCATCCAGCAATTCACTGATTAGTTTCATCATTCATCTAAGTAGAAATAAATCATTGTCATCAGTTAAAAGAACATTACATAGTACTAACAAAATATAATTTGTACTCCTCTAATACTACTCTAATTCACTCTGATTTCATTGTGTGGTTGTTAATGCATTAAATTCTGCCCACTCCCTGCCAAAGGCTTTAATCAGCAACTAAGTTCTTACTGGGAAAACAGGAAAAATTACAGTATTCAGCCTCTGATTTAATGCTGAAGATGTCAAAAAAAATTTTGAAAACACTCACAATATAAATGAGAAAAATGATTTTTAAAATAAGCAATTTAAATTTACAAGAGATGCTGTGATTTTACTGTCCCTTTTGAAAAGGGCATTGTGCTACTGATTTTTCTTAAGGAGCCAGGAGTTAATGAGAAGCCAAATCGAGCTCTTAATAGAGCATTTTCTTGCACCATTGCCTAAGAGTGCAGTTGATACTTTAAAGGATAGAGCTCTGTGTGCCAGCCACAGGTAAAATGGCCTTTCTTTTTAAGTCAGACATGGTGGGGTAGCAAATGTGCCTTTTTTATTGTTTGCAAATCATCTTCAGTCTGATGGGCCTGCTCTTCCACCTACAGAGCTGTCAAGACATGACAGCTTGACAGCAACCAACTCCAAAAAACAATGATGTCAGGAGTGGTATCTTCTTTAAAGGGAAATGCAGAAGGTGGCTGTGGTTCCCTGCGTTCCACTCACTCGTCTCTGTTCAAACTGCTCCAGTTCTGCCCAGAGCCCAGAGCAAGAAGTAACTACTGACAGCAAGGTAAGGAACATCACAGAAGTCACAGAACCACAGAACACAGCCAGTTAGAAAAAACCTCAAAGATCACCCAGTCCAACCCTTGACCCAGCACTAAACCATGTCCCTAAGCACCAGCTCCACACACTGTGCAAACACCTCCAGGGATGGTGACTCCACCACTGCCCTGGGCAGACCATTCCAATGTTTGAGAACCCTCTCTGGGAAGAAATATTTCCTAACATCCAGCCTGATCCTTCCCTGGCACAGCTTGTAACCATTTTCTCTGGTCTTGTTGCTTGCCACCAAGGAGAAGAGGCTGCCCCCTCCTTGCTCCAACCTCCCTTCAGGTAGCTGTAGAGAGCAATGAGGTCTCCCCTCAGCCTCCTCTTCTCCAGACTGAACACCCCCAGCTCCCTCAGATGCTCCTCACAGCCCAGGAGCTCCAGGCCCTTCACCAGCCTCGTTGTCCTTCTCTGGACATGCTCCAGCACCTCAATGTCCTTCCTGTAGTGAGGGGCCCAGAACTGAACACAACACTGGAGGTGTGGCCCCCTGAAAGAAAGAGGACTTTTCAGACTTCCACAGGGAGAAAACTGATGTCTTTCAAATGTTATTTTCTCAGGAAAGTTGGGCTTCTTCTGGAAGATTTCCTTTAAAATTGGGTGTACCATTATCTAAGAGGCCTTGCATGTAGCAATTCATAACTCCATACATTTTGTATCCTAAACCTACATTCTGCTTGGTTTTTTGGTTGTAGTTACTGATTGAGATAACTGCTCAAAATCTGAAATGCATCTAAAATTCTAACAATAATTCAGAACTCACTTTTGTATAGAGAAACAGAAGAAACATGAATTAGAATCAAAGTGTCTGAGAGCTGGAGAAGAAGAAAATCTGTGTAATGAATCTCAAGCAATTATTGTGGGCTGGAAGTGTGTGCATTTTAACATATAAAGAAACCTTAGTGATACTTTCCCGACAGACTCACTTAATGCCATATAATTCCTAAACTGTTTGGTGTTCACACAAAGCTGTGTTACAAAAGGACCATCAGGGAAACTGTTGAAAGCTGGATTTCACAGGTACAAAATCCATCAGAACCACAATGTATGTTCCACTGAGACCTGCTAAATCTGTGTTTTAGCTGTAATTATTACAAAACCCTCTACATGCCACTGCTATGTGAAATGAAGTGATAATGTTACACAAGAAGCAAACCAAAAACCTTGCCTGTCTGGTAATGCAGGGATAGGAGTAAGCACAGAATCACAGAATGTTGGAAGAGATCAGCCCCCACCTGCCTACAACTACCTGAAAGGAGGTTGTAGCCAGGTGGGGGTTGGTCTCTTCTCCCAGGCAACCAGTGACAGAAGGAGAGGACACAGTCTCAACCTGCACCAGGGGAGGTTTAGGCTGGATGTCAGGAAGAAATTCTTCACAGAAAGAGAGATTGCCCATTGAAATGTACTGCCCAGGGTGGTGGTGGAGTCACCGTCCCTGGAAGTGTTTAAAATAAGCCTGGATGAGGCACTTAGTGCCATGGTTTAGCTGATTAGATGGTGCTGGGTGATAAGTTGGACTTGATGATCTCAAAGGTCTTTTCCAACCTGGTTCATTCTGTGATTCTGTGAAGTTGGAAGGGACTTCCAGAGATCATGGAGGCCAACCCCCCTACCAAAAGCAGGATCACCTAGGGGCAAGCAGACTGTGCTGTGCAACAGGTAAGAACGGAACCCCTGCCAAGCTGGTGCCACATGTGGAGCATGATGCCTCATTGTGTATAATAATTATTAATGTCAGTGTCCAAATGGAGACCAGCAACAAGGGGTGTCCCTGGAAGAGGATGAGGCCTTGAGCAACCTGGTCTAGTGGAAGGTGTCCCTGCCCATGGCAGGGGGGTTGGAACTAGATGGTCTTTAAGGTCCCTTCCAACCTAAACCATTCTATGAATAAATAAGCTGAGCATGGTTTTTCTAATTCTGGCCCTGGGTACTACCAAAGCCCAGTATCTGATTACAAAGTAATTCTTATAGGAAGAAACTGTGAGAATGACTATGAAATCCCTCTAGGAGATAACAGTAAGCCTCCTGCTTCCTTCTTCAGTTCCCTGGATCTAACTGTTTCCTTGCTCCACAGAGGCACTGCCAACTAACAGATTCTGAAGCCTGAAGCTCACTTCTTCCAGAGAAGTGGTCCAGGTGGGGCAAGCTTCTCTCTAGAACCACGAAAGCATGACACAGCAGTGTCTTTATCCAGGATTGAAGTGGAATTAAACATTTAAAGCACATGTAAACTCAGTGCCTGAAGTACATATTTGTGAAGAGCACAATTGTTTTTTCAGGAGATTAATATCTCATGAAATACTTAAGAGGGTGATACAGGACTGCAAAAGACCACTTAGGAGACTCAATACATCACACTGCAGCTGCAGGAAACCCTCTTACATCCAAAAGGATACCTGGGGTATTAACTGCAAAGGAACCACACACAAAAGACAGAACCCTTTGCAACATCTCTGCATATTCATAAAAGACATGGAGTGACAGCAACTAGCTGGCAGTCACTTTTAGTTCAAGCTGTACTTTAAGTAGGAACTTCAAAAGTTGTTCTCTCTAATAGCTTTTCTCCCAGCATGAAGTCACTGCAAGGGAGCATTTGCTGTGAATTAAAAGAACATTTCACATTGCCACTGTGGCATTTAATTCAATGGAAACAACCTTTGCATAGCCAGGACACCACAGTGTGGGGATGATGGGGGGGGAGAAGGAAAGAAAAATCACATTTGGAGCATGTAATGCTTTAGTTTAGAAAAGAGACTACTGATGGTATATCATAAACAGTATTTTTAACAATGAATGTTTCTGGGAATGTGAAGCACAGGTGAGAAATTCCAAAATCCTAGAAGAATTCTGGATACAAACTTTACAACCTGCAATGTACTAGGACCCCAAACTTTAGATTAAAAATGATAAAAAAGGAAATATTTAACGATTAAATACATTTCATGATTAAATCAAACAAAAAATGCAGCCTGCTAGGGGTGGGGATGGTGTTATAGCTTCCAACATTTACACAACTGAGGGGCCTCAAGCAGCAGCTGAGCTTCTTTCCAAACAGCTGCATTAAGATGTTCCATGGACCAACCCAATCCCATGTAAACAGTACAAAATGGAAAAAACAATGCACACACTTCTGGAGAGACAGCCTGACCAGAATTTGCAAATAACTGTCACTGCTGCCTTCCCTAACCACCTTCTCAGATACTTGAATAACTCATTCGAGTTTTAATTTTTAATCCTGTGTGGTAAAACAGACAAACTTTGATTCACAGGTCCAATCACTACTCAGCCAGCAGCCACAGAAACACACAGCAAATCCTTCCTTTCATTTGACCACCTCATACCACCAGATGCCAGGACAAGCTTAGAGGAATGCACCATCCACTGCTTGGGATTCTTAGCCCTGCTCTGCTTCACCAGCACCTCCAGAAGAAGGTATAGAACACCCTCTCACTTAAATTTCAACTGACTCACACTTAAATGCACAGCATTTACACACCAGGCAGCAACTCCCCTCCCAGTTCACTGGCACTCAGGGGCAGAAAGCCAGACAGACACACCAGGTAGTCCAGTGGTTACTTAATACTGCACAGTACTGAGCACGTAACAGCAACCCTTTATCTTTTGGGCTTAAAGATCTAACTTCCAGATGCTGCTTTTGAACAGTTTGTCCATCCTCCACTTCTTCCCTCTTCCTCTCTTAATCTGCTCCAAATCTGAGCAGAAGGGGAAAAGCTGAGTATATCAAACTGTGTACACCAGGATTGTACTGATACAATGCTCAAAGTCCCCAGAAAGTACATGGAAATATTTTTGAATTTAACTAGATGCTTAATGGAAACAAGGTAAGCACAAATCATCACAGGACACAGAGCTGTTGGAGCAAGCCCAGAGGAGGGCCACAAAGACGATTCAAGGGCTGGAACACTTCTGCTGTGAGGATAGGTTGAGGGAGCTGGGGTTGATCAGCGAAGAGAAGACTCCAGGGGGACCTTAGAGCTGTCTTCTAGGCTGAAGAGGGACATTTCATAGGGGTGTCTAGCAATACGACAAGGGGGAATGGTTTCAAGCTGAGGGAGAGTAGGTTTAGACTGGATTTTAGGAAGAAGTTCTTCAGTACAAAGAGAGACTCTGGAACAGGTTGCCCAGGGAGGTTGTGGACGCCTCCTCCCTGGGGAGGCAAGGTTGGATGAAGCCAAGTCTAGTTGAGAGGTGTCCCTGCCCATGGTGGGGAGGTTGGAGTAGATGATCTCTAAGGTCCCTTCCAACCTGAGCCATTCTATGATTCTGTGATCACTTCAGTGGGGAAAAACACTTTTGTAATGTCACATATGTCTATTAAACAAGATTAGTCCCTATTTTATGAGAGTTTAATGAGTTATTCTGCAGACCTGGCAAAATGCAGTATAAACCTCTCCATTAATCTCCTGCATTGCAGCATACAATTTCCTGCCTGAGGAAGTTACTGTATGTAGGTGAACTTTTTAACTTTCACACACACAAGTTTTTGTTGAAGTAATTACTACATTTCAGTTAGAGAAACACAGCCAGAACACAAATATGATTGTCAAGTGATGAGGTCCTCCAACTCTGACTGCTTTCCTCCACAGCAATTTCAGGATAGAGGAACAGAAACAAGCTGAAACCAAAACAGAATAAGGAAAATTGCAGAGTAGCTGTTTACATATTCCTGGTGTAGGATTACTCATGTAGAATTACTCTCTTGCAAGAGCGTGGGACAACACACAGAAAAGATAGGGAAATATTTGGAAGGACCAACTACTGCTCAGTCAGAGGTACAACTCCTTTATTTTCTCCAGCTTTACAAAGGATTTCTCAACACAGTTTCGTATATGTGCAAGGTTATTGCCAGGACCAATCCACAACCAAACCCACAGTGTGTAAGCATTTTGAGATCAATTCTAACCCTGCAGAACTGATGCAGGATGAATGTTTATCATGTGAGCAGAATACAAATAATTGTGAAATTATCAGTGCAACGTCCTGCACTGAACGTGGGTGGGGGATAGGAAAGACAGCATGCAGGAGGATTCTGAAGGTGGTGTCAGGAGACTCATCTCAATGTACTCAGATGATTTACTAAAAAGCTCATCTAGCCATAGAAACACAACGTTCTCTAAAATCTTATTGGTAGCACACAGTATATGCAACAAATAAGGTTAGTTTCAGCTCACAAAAAATGTAAAGGGCTTCCAATTCTACTTGTATAAAGGACAATAACACTTAAACAGCAGAACAGCTCTCTCTGAATTCCTGAGAGCCCTCTGATCCCATTGATATGAATAAGAAGCCTGCAGCAAAGGAAATCTATCAACTCATACAGGCATCCAAATACATTTTTAGTCATCATGTGATAGATAACAAAGTTTAAAACTTGGATTTTACTTTTTAGGCTGTCTTAAAAGCAATACAATTCTATTTAGCTAGTATATTAATTAATGAGCTTCTACAAGGAGAAGAGTCTCTAAAATGTTTCTTGCCTTTGCTGTAAGTCTAAACAGTTCAGAGGAATCAGAGAGAACTACTGGTTAAAATGGCATCAAAGACAAGTAGCAAGGATTGATCTCTCTAGGAAATTTGCAATTAGGGTTTGAGTGGAGTTTAAAAACCAAGATTAGTTTCTGGCAGAGTGGAAGCACTGTTGACTTGCAGATTTTTTTCCTTCTCTATTAATAAGAAAAGCCTCTTAAGAAAGCTTCATAAATCTTACAAATAAGGAGGAAATACCTAACTATTTTAAGACAAATTTTAGTCTTTGAAAACTCCAAAATTTACAATGCAGACGCAGCTTTATTTACCAATCTTTCGTACGGTAAAAGCAAAACAATTTCCTCTGATGACAGTTAGTTAAATATAGACAAACAGCAAAGGGAACAGCAACATGAAAATGTTAGCTTAGGAAACATTTCACAGACACCACAGAATTTCAGGGGCTGGAAGGGACCTCAAAAGATCATCTAGTCCAACCCCCCTGACAGAGCAGGAACACCTACACTAGATGACACAGGAATGCATCCAGGTGAGTTTTGAATATCTCCAGAGAGGGAGACTCCACATTTCTAGGTGTTCAGAGTAGTTGGCATGTGAGTTGGCTCATGTAATTAAAAACACCCAAAAAAAAGTTGACCGAGAAGAGTTGGAAAGCAAATAATAGTATGCAAAGAAAACAACACAAAGAATTCTAAGGACTGCATGTAAAGCAAGGGTATAGGTCTTCATGTAGAGTACTTTCTTCCTCTAGGAAAGCCTTTCTGCAGAAATGTAGACCCAAGGTTAAAACATCCTGATGAAAAGTATAAAGGTGCTTACACCATAGTAGGATTTACATATAATGAGTGGCTACCAATTTTTTTTCAACAGGAATGTTTATCAAACAAGGAAACAATTAGAGGAACATGTAGTGCCATGTAATGTCATGACTAAGGTTATGAAAACAGAAGCTTACATGTCCAGGGACACAAAGAGGAAAAGCTGTTACAACTACACAATCAGTGAAGCTACCACAAGCCATTTATTCTGTCCAGTAATGAAAACAAACTCCTTCAAGTGTAGTTGCACAGAGGCATGAGAAAAATTCATAAACTTGTTTGAATAACCATAAACTGATTTGAATAAACAATGATCGTTACTGTAAGTAATAATCTCAGAAGAGTAAAGTGAGGAAGAGTGTCATTTCATTTTGCCAGAGGGTACTTTCCCCAAAAATCAAGCAGCAAGTGTTGCAAGACTACACAAAAGTTTGTTTGGGGCTAACTCTTCTACTGAGAGCACAGCAAAACAAGGCAGGCTAGGCTTCAGGGACCGAGCCCAGCCAAACCCTGAAATCTCAGTAGTGCAGTTCACACATCAGAATCTGAAAAATGTGATGTGTGCAGTACAATCGTGCAGACAGAGGTAAGGGCAAGCCTATCAAAAGGTACCACTGAACAAACCCAGTTTGACAAAAAGGCACACCACCTTTTTTCACTGACTTGGTACTTCTCTTGGGTTTAGTGTCATATAATTCAGGTAATCTAGACCAACTTTCTGCTCCAGGCAGAGTCTTCCCTGAAAACTGCTCAATAGATGCAACGCTTCAGTCTCTCTGCATCAGTCAGGTAGTCTTAGAGTGGCACTCGCTGGGTTGTTCCACCGGCCGGTCCCGGGGGTTCGGCCCTGGTCAGCTCCCGGCCGCCGCGCTTCAGGACCCTGGTCAGCTCCGGGCAGGCGCGGCCGCTGCTCCATGCCCCGCCGGCGGCTGCACCCCGGCACCGGTGGCCCAAGAACCCTCCGAGGTGAATTCCACTTACATAATGCGAAGTGCTAGCCTATGGGCCCAGCTCGCACTGGAAGAATTACAGTAACAACAAACTGTGTGCCTCTGCAAGACAGCACTTCATGCTTTGCCATACCTTGATTATACTGGTGCTGTGGGCAACTACAAACCCTGTATGTATTCTTGATGGCTCAAGTTTGGTACATCTTCTTCATGTCATTCCCATT
Source organism: Indicator indicator (assembly GCF_027791375.1). Taxonomy (NCBI): domain Eukaryota; kingdom Metazoa; phylum Chordata; class Aves; order Piciformes; family Indicatoridae; genus Indicator; species Indicator indicator. The sequence goes on from NC_072023.1 coordinate 18,869,053, forward strand.
CCAGGTGCCTTTCCAGTTAGTCAGAAATAAAACAACAAAAATGTCTTATAGTTGGAATTACATTCACTGAATGAAGAGAGGACTGGACAGGCCGGGGAGAACAGCTCTGGAGAAAGGGACGTGGGGGTCCTGGTGCACAGCAGGATGCCCATGAGCCAGCAACGTGCCTTTGTGGCCAAGAAGGCCAATAGCATCCTAGGGTGGATTAGAAGGGGTGAGGTGAGTAGATCGAGAGAGGTTCTCCTCCCCCTCTACTCTGCCCTGGTGAGGCCACAACTGGAATGTTTTGTCCAGTTCTGGGCTACTTGGTTCAAGAAGAACATTGGGGAACTGCTTGAAAGAGTCCAGCACAGAGCCACAAAGATGCTGAAGGCAGTGGAACATCTCCCTGGTGAGGAAAGGCTGAGGGAGCTGGGGCTCTTTACCTTGGAGCAGAGGAGCCTGAGGGGTGACCTCAGTCATGTTGATAAAGATGTGAAGGGCAGTGTCAGGAGGATGGAGCCAGGCTCTGCTCAGGGATGTCCAAGGATAGGACAAGGGGCAATGGGTGCAAGCAGGAGCATAGCAGGTTCCACAAGAACATAAGGAGAAACTTCTTCACTGTCAGGGTGCCAGAGCCCTGGAGCAGGCTGCCCAGAGAGGTTGTGGAGACTCCTTCTCTGGAGACATTCCAAACCCACCTGGCTGCATTTCTGTGTGACCTACTTTAGGTGATCCTGCTCTGGCAGGGGGGTTGGACTTTTGAGATCCTGTCCAACTCCTAACATTCTGTGGTTCTGTGAATAGGTTAAAAAAGTGTCATCTATGTTAGAAATTGCAATTTTGAGAACAGAATGTCAAAAGTTTTAATAAACTGCAATTCTCTTCTGCCAGCTGAATAAACACATGGAAATCAGAGCAGCAACTAAGACATATAATTTACTTATTTTTAAGTTATTGCCAGACCTTTCTATTTCTATTAAACTAAAACTAACTTTATTTGTCACTGAAAGCTAATCCCAAATCAAAGGCAAACTAATGAAGGTCAGGATGACTCAGCAGGAAGCTATTGACATAATAAGAATGCACTGGCTTGTTGACTACTCCCCTAGAGCTAAGCAAGCTACTCATGGTCTGGAGGGCTTTCCCTTCATTTAGCTTTTGGGGCATGCTTCAAGCATTTCAAGCACCAGGATGGAGAAAGAAGCTTTCCAACAGTACACATTTGAGCCTTGTGACTTAGAAGTGGACAGCAGTAAATGAGCAAAGGACCTGGAGTTTATCAGTGGAGAATATGTGGATCCCCAACAGAGGTGACAGGTCATTAATTAGGCTTATGCTGAACCCACTCTCAGTACTTGCTAATGTACAAAACTAACACTCAGAAACAACAGACAACCATAGCTTCCACAGTGCCTTTTTAAACACACATCCTTGCCAGACTTGTTTCTCTGGTTAAGAAAACTGCTCCACTCTGCTGCTTATACTCATTGCACAGCTTCAGTTTTCACACTTTTAGAAAGACAGAAGTCACACAAGAACTGCCATGCTCTTCCACCACTTGGAAACAGACTTGACTGATATTGATACTCCCCAAACTTCATCTTCTACATTTCCATTAGCTTTCTTGATTCATCTGGGGAATCTCATGGGGGAAAAAAAGACAGCACAGGTTACTTGTTGCCTTTTGGTAAGACATGTAACCCTGTACTGTAGTGTCATCTCGCCACAGTATCTCTAAGTTTATTTTTAGAGCTCTCTCAGACAGTCAGTTAAAGAAGGATATTTGAACAGTGTTGCTCTCCACTTATGTCCAGACAGCCTCTAAAGGGCAGGCTTATTAAAAAATGATTGTAAAAAGAACATAATGTACAACATCCATGATGTCATTCTCAACTGTATCCAGCTAAAATAAAAATATAAGTTAACTCTAAAAACGTATATACCTTTAAATTAAAAAGATGTTTTTTCCCCTAGGGAATTTAATTGCTCAAAATATGGCCCATGATTAGAAAGGGAGATTAGGTTCTTTTGGTTTTGGGGTTTTTTTTGTTTGTTTGTTTGTTTGTTTTACTTTGATCATCACTAGTAAAGATTCTGTGCAAGTGGACCACTTAGGTCTTCTATTTTTGTGCTGGTGTCCTAACAACACTGTTCATGATACCTGGAAACAAAAGACCATTGCACCATAACAATCAAGTTAGCAACAATACTGTGCTTCCCCAACCCCCCCACCCACCCCAGTAAATAAGAGTGTAATGACTTCAGAATATGCAGAGAACAAATAGAGTAAAAACATCCTAACACCATCCCTCAACTACACCTAATTACGTTTTCATGCTTTACAACGTAGATCTGTACACTTTTTCATCTAAACAAATGTGACTCTCTCTTGGATTACCATAACCTACATTTTTTCATCTTTTTTACTCAGCTTCTCCTTTGTTATAGCAAAGCATGGCATGTTTGGATATTTACTTCCATTGTTTCTACCACTAACACAGGCAAGTTGGCCTAGTGTATGCAACACACCCATAATAAATCTTCTCCATTTGGTACATCCCCAAAGTGCAGAGTCAAAAGCTGTGGATGTTCTACCTCTACCAGGAGGCCTTTGCCTTTGCATGCCCACCCACAGAAGGAAGTTATTTGCCAAAACATAGTAAGACAATGTAGAAGAGCACCTGGGCATAGAGGCCACTGTATATGTGATGGAATCCTGTGACCATAAATGGAATGATAGTTGTAATGGTCATAACCCAGCCTGTAAAACAGAGCTGGAAGTCACATTTCTGACTTGCCTCATACTGTCACACTGAGATGACTACAAATTGCATTTGTTTTAAGGGCAGGAAGCTAAGAGCAAGCAAAAGAGAAGGTGAAGAGAAAAGTTCTCATGCTACATCCTGTTAAAAACACTGTTGATACCACCAAACTTTCTCTCTGTTATCAGCTATGCTTGTCCACTGGATTAACATCACTTCTGTGTGTGAAACGTGACCAGCTGGGCCATCATATTTGTTAAAGGCTAGAGAGAGCCCATATTCCTATGAGAAGTTTACTAAATCAGAGGCCTCTTGTGGGGAGGATGGCAAAAACCATCACCTAGGAAAAGTAATGGTCCTTCATCTCCTTCTATGCTCAGGTGACCAGCCTGGTGGACGTGGGAAAGGCTGTGGATGTAGTCTACTTGGACTTCAGCAAGGCCTTTGACACTGTCCCCCACAGCAAACTGCTGGCCAAGCTGTGAGCCCATGGCTTGGACAGCAGCACTCTGTGCTGGGTTAGGAACTGGCTGGAGGGCCGAGCCCAGAGAGTGGTGGTGAATGGTGCCACATCCAGCTGGCAGCCTGTCACTAGTGGTGTCCCCCAGGGATCAGTGCTGGGCCCCATCCTGTTCAATATCTTTATTGATGATCTGAATGAGGGGATTGAGTCCATCATCAGTAAATTTGCAGATGACACCAAGCTGGAAGCAGGTGTTGATCTGTTAGAAGGTAGAAGGGCTCTGCAGAGGGACCTTGACAGGCTGGACAGATGGGCAGAGCCCAACATGATGGCATTCAACAAGTCCAAGTGCCGGGTGCTCCACTTCGGCCACAACAACCCCATGCAGCCCTACAGGCTGGGGTCAAGAGTGGCTGGAGAGCAGCCAGGTGGAAAGGGACCTGGGGGTGCTGATTGACAGTAGGCTGAACATGAGCCAGCAGTGTGCCCAGGTGGCCAAGAGAGCCAATGGCATCCTGGCCTGCATCAGGAATAGTGTGGCCAGCAGGAGCAGGGAGGTCATTGTACCCCTGTACACAGCACTGGTTAGGCCACACCTTGAGTACTGTGTCCAGTTCTGGGCCCCTCAGTTTAGGAAAGATGTTGAATTGCTGGAGCATGTCCAGAGAAGGGCAACGAGGCTGGGGAGAGGCCTTGAGCACAGCCCTGTGAGGAGAGGCTGAGGGAGCTGGGACTGTTTAGCCTGGAGAAGAGGAGGCTCAGGGGAGACCTCATTGCTGTCTACAACTACCTGAAGGGAGGTTGTAGCCAGGAGGGGGTTGGTCTCTTCTCCCAGGCAAGCAGCACCAGAACAAGAGGACACAGTCTCAAGCTGTGCCAGGGGAGGTTTAGGCTGGAGGTGAGGAGAAAGTTCTTCACAGAGAGAGTGGTTGGCCATTGGAATGGGCTGCCCAGGGAGGTGGTGGAGTCACCATCCCTGGAGGTGTTCAAGAGGGATTGGACGTGGCACTTGGTGCCATGGTTTAGATAGTCATGAGGTGTAGGGTGACAGGTTGGACTCGATGATCTTTGAAGTCTCTTCCAGCCTTCTTGATCCTATGATTCTATGATTCATGAGCTGGAGTCAAAGGCCTGGGGACTTTGGTGACAGAAAAGGGAACCCAGAAAAAAAGACAAGGGTCCAGCACAAGACTGGTACTCCCTCAGGCTAGCAGAGTAACAGCACTACATAAAACTGCCTGAAGAGTCTGATAACAGGGAACAGTCTTACTGTATGGATATCCAAACATGTAATATATTCTTTCCTTTCCCTTCAAAGACTCTCACTGTTTCATTTCAGAGTTTAATCCCAAAGTGAAAGCTTACTAGAACTGCTGAGTTTCATGGAGTTTCTGTATGAGGATCTTGGAAGCCTGGAAAATTCATGATGTTTCATAAATTAAACTGATTTAATTGAACAGTTTATGGATACTAATGAATTAGTGGCCTGCCCTTTTCATTTAGCACAAAGACTAGCTGTGAAGCCTTCATTTAAGTAGTGAAAACTTTCACCAAAGTTTCATTAAGCCTGAAGATGATACTTGTAGATACAACTGACTGGCAGATACTGCACTCCAAATATTGCAGTGAAGAGGAGGTTGTTTTACAACACCATGCTAAAGATAAATTAGCAAGAATTCTACATCAGAATTCAAAATGGGCAAGTCTTTCACATCAAGTTTAGCAAAGCAGTGGGTCACAGGCTACAGTATTTTGTTTAAATCACTTCTCCCACTCCTGCTTAAAATTCAGACATCCAAATTCACTACATAAAAGCAATGCTACAGCTCAAATGAACTAGCAGTAGTTGATACATAACAGGACTCTGTACAGAGCTACGAGCTTGCTGCATACCCAGAGGTCTCACCACAACAAAGACAAAACCCACATGCTTCAGGGTAGGAGCAGTACTCTGTCAGGTCATCAAGGGGTTCAGAAGAAACACTTCTTCAGACCTCTGAAGCCTCAGACATTATGAAAAAAGACTCATCTTTGGCATCACATTCATCCCCTACAATGCCATCAGCAGACAAGTTATTCATTATCTCCTGCTTTAGGACTTTTTATCTCAAGTGTACTTGCCTCATAAGCACACAGGTTGCTAAAGAAAGAGAGAAGCTGCAGTGTGTAATCTCATCACAGTCTCATGCCCAGAGAAATGCTATTGTACCCAGGGCTACAGCCTTGCTGCCCAGAAACCTATCAGGAATATTGCACAGCCACATCCACCATCTCACAGTACAGTTAACTTCTCCATAAGCAGCTCTATGCCTCTTCCATCTGAGTATCCCAGGCAATAGCCCCACAGAGTTTCATATATTGGGTCAGTAAAAAGTGAAGAAAAAAATCCTTTCAAGAGCATCACATATCAGGGTGCAAGATATCAGGCAACCAGCACTCAGAATCTCTCCCTTTCTCTCTGCTGCCATGCACAAGAAAGTACTACAAAATAAATCACAGAATCACAGAATGTTAGGGGTTGGAAGAGACCTCCAGAGATCATTGAGTCCAACCCCCCTGCCAAAGCAGGATGACCTAGGGCAGGTCACACAGGAAAGCACCCAGGCAGGTTTTGAAAGTCTCCAGAGAAGGAGCATCCACAACTTCTCTGGGCAGCCTGTTCCAGGGCTCTGTACCCTCACCATAAAGTGTCTCCTTGTGTGGAGGTGGAACCTCCTGTGTTCTAGCTTGTGCCCACTGCTCCTTGTCCTATCACTGCACAAAGGCAGACAGACAGAAAGGAAGGGTTTACCTGGGGTCCTGGTTGATACAAAGGACAAAACTCTAAAGCAAAAGGTGACAATTTAGTCAGACAAAACCACACAAAAATAATCTCTAATTCCTAACCAGAAGCATGTGCTCTTATGGAGGAATATCAAGCCATAACATGGAGAGTTTTCAACAGAGACTTCATTGGTAGTTCAAATATTGTCAGTTGAATCCAAAGTGATGTATGGTGTAATTTTATATTCTATATATCATACACAAAGACCTATAAAGCAGGAGTATAAAGACAACAATGCCTATTATTGGCTGTAATAGCTGGGAATAAGCATTAAATAGGTAAATTTGCACTGAATCAAGCTAAAACAACAGGCTCCATGAATGAATGGGAAAAAAATATTGCAATGGCTCTGCAATAAACATAACACAAGAGAAAGTTCTCTTCGTTGACCCAGCAGATGAGGTAATACCCTATACACCCAAGAGATCTCAGCTCTCATGGCCTCTAAATACTGATGTAATTGATATCCATTTGCACAGCCAAAGTGGTGCTTTAAAGAACCTAAAGCAGGAGTAAATCTCAGCTATTCAATTAACAGCCTGAGCAGTCACGGGGATAGAAATTAAAATGTTTTCTCCATTACAAAAAAACCCCAAAGCTCTGTATTTTCTACAATGAATTTAAAATTTATGGTAACAGCCCAAGCAGTCATGGGGATAGAAATTAAAATGTTTTCTCCATTTAAAAATAAATAAATAAATAAATATGTATTTTCTACAATGACTTTAAAATTTATGATAATGGCTGGCATTTATCAGTATTCAGATTGCAATAAGGATGTGTGCTGTATTTAACTTCTGGCTTGATTGTTCACACCTTTAAATGATTTGGTGAAGTAATCTATTTTATATCTTGTCTACAATGTAGACCTAGGCAGCAAATTTTCTGAAAAGGAAAAAAAAAAAAAACCAAAAATCAGTGTTTGAAGCTAGAGTGAGGTATTTTGGTATTGCACAGTTTGAAGGGCAAAGTCAGCACTTCAAATCCCACATTCCCACTTCTAGGGATAGTGGAAGTAAGGTATATTGAGAATGCAGCAATGAGTAATTGGAACTCATGACTAGGGCATGGTAAGTGCTCCATCATAAGGAGTTGTTTGTATCCAGAAGCAGTAACTGTGCTGCAGCATAGCAATTGCAGCCCTCTAGCACTAACATGCTGCAGCTGAAGCACTGCTACTCTACTAGACTGAGAAATCACCAGATGAGACTCTACAGCTTGAGTTACCCAACAGGGCAGGTCAAGTCCTAAGGTCTCCTGCTGTGTCTTTAAGCCTATTGCACTGGAGACATGGAACACTCTGTACCTGTGGGTTCCAAAATATCTGAAGAAAGATGTTACACAAGTGTGGCCAACAGAGTAATAATCATCACCATATACATGCTTAGGATCTGACCTGCAAGCAGCCTCTCTATGGCACTTCAAGCACAGGAACTGGGGTTCCAAGCCCCAGAGAATCCAGAGGCTGTGATAAAGCCTCTGTCATATTTTCTGTTCCTTCCCTTAAAGTTCCTCTTTTCCATTTAAATGAAACCACTGCAAACGATTCCCAACAAGTCACAGAGGAGTGGGAAGAATATCAATGCACAACTTAAATGACTCTTAACACACCACCAAAGTTAAAAATCATTTTTACTCAGCTCATCATTTTTGCAGGCAGCTTTTTTCTCCCTCAACTACGTAGCTAGACATCTGTTGAAGACAAAACATAAAAATATGGCAATCAAAAGATGAATCTTAAAAGCATTTTTTTCCTCCATTGGTATATCATAATTTCTTCAACTTTTTGTTTCTTCCCTCCTTATTTTTCAGTCTGTGGTTAGAATCATGGCAGTGATAACATCAGCACAACTCAAAGAACTGTCTGTTACGTGACCAATGCCCTGAGTTTTGCTGCAGTAGGACAGGGACATGGTTAGTGTTGACCCTTCAGTGCTGGGTCAAAGGTTGGGACTGGATAATCTTGAAAGTCTCCTCCAACTAGATATATTCTGTGATTCTGTGAAAACATTTTGCAGAACTGTTTATAAAAGAACTGTTTATAACATTTTGGTTACTTTTTGCACTGTGGTATTAGAAGCTCAGAACATTCCCATCTCCATCTAATTTAGACAATATTTAAGCCTATTAAAGTAGTTGATTCAACTTTACAGGCTGCAAGAGTTGGGGCAGGCTGCAAGAGATGTGGCAGTTCAGCTGGAAGAAGAGAAAGACTCCAGGGAGACCTCATAGTGGCCTTCCAGCACCTGAAAGGGGCCTACAAGAAAGCTGGGAAGGGACTCTTTACAGGGGCTTCTAGTGATAGGATGAGAAGAAATTCTTTATACTGAAGGTGGTGAGACACTGGAACAGGTTGCCCAGCGAGGCTGTGGATGCCCCCTCCCTGGAAGTGTTCAAGGCCAGGTTGGATGAGGACTTGAGTGACCTGGGCTAGTGGAAGGTGTCCCTGCCCACAGCAAAGGGTTAGAACTAGATGACCTTTAAGGTCCCTTCAAACCTAAGCCATTCTATGAATCTACGAAAGTACAGAACTGTGTTTTTTTAATTTACTCCTTCTGATGGACATTTGGAATGCACCCCCAGTAAACAGGGAAATATTAGTGATGTTAAAAAGACCCTGAAAGCATAATTTCCAAGAAAATGCTTTTTGAAAGAGAACTTTCATGAATTCTAGCAGAAATGGCTACTCAAAGCCATGCATGTACCCATCAGGTTTTTGATAGTTGCACTCTATTCAGCGTCCTTGAAAGTACAACAATAAATGGGATGCTGACCTATTTGCCAGAAAATAAATTCACAGAATGGTTTAGGATGGAAGAGACCTTGAAGGTCATTTAGTTCCAACCCCCTGCCATGGGCAGGGACACCTTCCTCTAGACCAGGTTGCTCAAGCCTTCTTAAATTGACAGATAAAGGACTAAATGACTCATTTGGATTGCTGTCAAATTAGGAATGCTGCTCATCTTGGGTTTTCTGTATTTACTCAAATTTCAAAGGGATTTGAAAACTCAGCTATACCTGGTCTGCTATTTAATAGATAATAAGTAGATATTTAAGAAAATAATTTTCTATGGCTTCCACAAATCTGATTTGTAGAGCATTAAAATCATATCAAATTCTTTTTAAAATGCCACAGAGAAACAGAATCAAATCATATTGGCATGAGGGCAGTTTCATGATACAAACAGATAAAAAAAAGCATAAAAAAAAAATAAAATAATGAGACTGATAATGTGCCTGTACTCTTAAATTATGGGATGGGGAGTGGGCTAACATGAGGGGATACTACTGCGTGTTCAGACATGCAAGAAAAACATCATTACAAAAACAGCCAATGCAATAATGGAGAACATCCCACTGCATGAAAAATCAGAAAAGAATCATGAGCAATAAGATTCTAAGTATGGAGGAGTGAAGAAAAGAAAACCCTAATCCATCTGAAGTTAGGTAAAACCCAGCTAATCAAAATAATCACCATTTTGCCCTATATTGCATGTAATTAGTAATTAGCACCATGCCTATTTTGACTCTACATTTCCTGGTGAAATTTTGCAACTAACCAGTTACATCCTACACAAGCTTAAAGTCCACCAATCTAAAAGAAAAAAAAAAAGGATTTTTTTCAGGACAGTGAAGCTTTTGAAGTCCTCTTTCACCATTGAGTTCTGTTGGGCACGTTGGCTTAGATGAGGCAAATAGAGAATGCACCACCACTAAAAACCTCTGAGAATTGTGCAGTGTTTCCTTTGGACATGAAAAACCAACCATACAATCTCTATCATATATATTCACTAAACTGCAGTTCTGCTCTTCACCTCATCACCCTAGGTAGCAGCTTATTTCACCCTCCATGAAGCAGAGAAAAGTTAATTCCGGACTGTGGGGTCTAGAGAGGAAGAGTGCCCTGTGAGAGCTAACTTCATCTTGCTTTAATCAAATGTATTTCCTTTCCTCACAAAGTTTGCTTCCTCTCTGTTGTTTCACTTTCAAAGCCATCACAAGGCTATCAGAATAACAGCAGAACGTTGCTGCACCATATTACCAAAGAGAAGAAAGACATCTAGATGATAAAAGAATAGGCAACAGCAAAGTAATTGCGAGTCCTATCTGACACCAATCATGAGAAAATAATTTTACAGTTGAAAAATTGACCATGAAAACCTGTAATTCATTTCTATCACACTGAATTTCACTCCAGGTGTGCAAATTACCCCAGTATCAGACTATTGGACTTCCACGCACTTACATGGAAGGGGTTTGTCTCATCTTCATGTGGGATTCAAATTCCCACAGCAGGATAAAGCAGAGAAGCCAGAAGAGTTACACTGCTGTGAAACACGTGCAAAATGGGATTCATGCTCTTTGTCTTTATTGCTGCAATAACTTCCTTCCTCTAAGGTCTAAGAAAAACTGCTTGAACTCCATACAACATGACAGCAGCCTAGAAAGCATTAGCAGGGGAGGCAGTTGACCCCCTAACTGGGCCAACAAAAAAGAGACAATAAGATTGAAGAACAGCAGCAGCAGCTGGGGAGGGCTGCAGACTACCTAGGAGAGACAAAGGTGTGGTGACAAAAGCAAGATAAAGAAGTGATGCACCAGACTGGGGAGCTGTCAGCGATGGCTCAGCACAGAGTGCTTGTCTGGCACCCAGGAGAAAGACTGGCTGAGTTATTTGGACTTTAAGAAGTCAGGACCTAGGTTCCCTATTAAGAGACTCAAACCTAAGGCTCAGCTTTGTGTCTCTGGGGTAACTTTCTTTATGCTGTGTAGCAGGGAAGACAACAAAGGTCTCTGTCAGAGAAAGGGACCCTTGATCCAAAGGGATGCTGTAGATAGCAAATATCTTCAACAACAACCAAAACAAAAGTACATTGGGGGGAAACAAAAGGGGAGGGGGAATATTTCTTTTATTGTCAACCTCTTCCACATAATAGGATTAACCACAAATATTTATATAGCATTCACCTTACTTCTAAATTAGCAAAAATTCTGCTGGCATCAGACAAAAGGTTTATTTACTGTGGTTTTACATTTTTTCCCTCCCTCTCAGTCAGACAGACACCAGTTTGAGCTTTAGTTTAGGCATGAAAAGACTGTCTCAACTGACAAGCCAGAGTCTTGCTCTTACACACTTGAAGTGCCTATGACAAGAATATGTAGCTTCTGAAATCAAGACCTCTGTTAGGTCTCTTAGAAAGTCAGGTTTGATTTTGATTTACCCTCGTACATTGTCAACTCCAGAGAGAAGGGTAACAGACTCATGTAAAATTTCAGCACTTGACAAACATATCATAAAAACCACATCAAGCTGGCAATGCTAGTTAGGAGCAAGGCAACATGCAGGGCAATTTGCTTTCCTGGAACTGAAGGAATGAAAACTTGCTTTCATCAGTGGGAAGATAAACCTTACAAACACGAAAGAAGGGGCTCCACTGAGTGAAAAAAGGACATTTTTACAAGCTTGCATTTCTGTAAATGCATGAAAGTTAAATAACTTGATAGAGCTACACTCACAGGGAGTTTGCTGCACTAAATCCCCTTCACTCCAGCTCCCCTCAGCACTTTGCTGGACCCACCAAACAGCCATTACATTTATGCCCCCACCAGGTCAAGTTGGCCTTTCAGGTTACCTTACCCTAGATAAATACTACCCTTAATTAAAACAGGCAGAGAGAATTAAGTGCAAAATTATATAAACTGCAGAGACAGCAACACTTACAAGTAGGGGAAAGAAAAAAGGAAGGCACAGTTATTAACATGAATTTTACAAACCAAATCAGTGTGAAAATCAAGTTTCTGTGGTTAACAAGCATACCATTGGATGGAGGTAATTGGCACATCAAACTCCAGAGTGCTCAAAGAAAATGGAAAGAAGGCTTGAAAGCTTATATTTAAAAGAATAAAAGCAGATATAATCTCTTGCATACCTAATTACTGTGAATGAGGAGTTCTACAGCTATGCTTTTTGCAGGATCAAAACGTTAGCAACGAAGCTACCAGGAAGAACCTGATTTACGCTGGCGTAGAACCACCTTGAACACTTTTTAACTTTGCCTCTATGTTTTTCATTTCTGATGAAAGAAGACTCTTTGAAATCACAAAAAGTAAGTTTCTGATCTTCACTGGAAAAACGTTAGGAGGTTTGGGGGTTTTTTTTGCAGGTTTCATGCAATAGCAGGTTTCATAGAAGTATTCAGCCTGACAAGCGCCCAGCAGGACCAGATATCAAACTTTAAAGTGAACCATTGTTAATTGTTGCCACACAGGTTTTCTCTACACTTCCTCATCTCCCAGACAGTCTGTTCTCGAGTAATCACAGAATCACTTTGGTTGGAAAAGACCTTTAAGATCATCCAGCCCAACCATTCTCAAACTCTGCCAAGGCTGGGGCTAAACCATGTCCCTCAGCATCACATCTCTGCCTCTCTGAAATACCTCCAGGAACGGGGATTCAACCACCTCTCTGGGCAGTCTGTTCCAGTCTTTGAGAACCCTTTCAGTGAAGAAGTTTCTTCTGATAACCAACCTAAGCCTCCCCTGAGCAGATGCTCAATTTCAAAACCTCCAAACAGAGGGACTCTCCAAGCATCCTGATGACAAGATGGGGTAAATGCATACCTGGAAAGGATAATACCTGATGCTCTTTCAACAAAAGACAGTAATATTCCCAGTACTGCATCAGGAAACAAGGACATCAGTGATTTCACTTCTTTCATTGGGTCACATACCAAGGATTTCAGCACCACATAAAAACCAAATGACAAATAAAAGCTGACAAAGTTATGAATGACCTCACTTTAATATGGTGATGTTCACTACTGTGAACCTGCATGCACCATCCTCACACACAGACTCAGTCATGCAGACAAAAAAGGCTGCCTTTGCCCTGCAAAATTACCAGTCTTAGAGCAAAATCAACTCATTGAGAGACACAGAGAAGTAGACAAAACTCCAAAGATTCTGCAAGAGTCACATATAGCCTGCTTGCAAGAACTCAGGGATGCATCATCTTGTGGATGATTCCTGGCTTATTGGCATGAGCAACAGAAACGACGTTGTCAGCTGAGATGGGAGCAAAGAAGAACGGTGACAAAAAGTTGCATTTTGTCTTGTCTCAGTGACTGCTTCAAATTTGCCTTGCCTGTTCTCTGAGAGTCTGTCTTCAGCGTATAAATAACCACTTTTCAGTCAGAATAGATGAAGAAGATAAACAACTAATTCAGTACATAAAAACAAGGCCTAATAAAGGCCAAGAAGGAAGAGAAACACAATTCTTTGTTACCCATAAAGAATGGGGGTTGTGGGAATCGTTGCCACAAAATGCATTTATGAGTCCTCAGCAGAACTATACTCATCAAGAGGGTACTGCTGGCTAAGTCCTGGAAATGCTGAAGTCAGCTGGAACACTGCTACTGACTTTGGTGTAACCAGGCTTCACTTGACCTATTTTGCAACACCTCTTGCTACTTATTTTCCCACCACGGCTCTTTTGGTGCTTAGCAGTCCAGCACACACATTTTTCTGCTTAGTGACCATCATGAAAAGACAACTGTAACTGCTGTGCTGACCACAGCTACAGCCATGACAGGATGAGAGGGTGCCAGCTCTGGCTGCCACTTGTAGGATAGATCCCAAACTGGGAATTAGCACTGTAAAAAGCCTGCCAAAAACAGAGGCAGGAAAGCAGTGCTGCCGAGCTTAAACGAGGTCATTCCACTTTTCAGAGGCCTTGCTTGATGCCCTAGGCTGAAGAGCTCCTGTTTGCTATGTTCATATGCTGCCCAGAATATCACAAGGACTCTCTAGGTCTCTTCCAATTGATTTGTCCTGAAGCAAAACGAAGAGTAGTTCAGCAGAGAGATCTGGTTATGTAAAGTCAAAAGGGTGTTGGCAGTATTTCTCCCCAACATATTCCCCATGCAGAAACCTTCATTTTAGTTGTCTCCAGAGATTTCTAGGCATAGATTTAGCTGTGCAGTAACACCATACATTGAATTTGAATGACTCTAAAGGGCTTGAGGGACTCATTATAAAAAGCATCATACAAATAGCAAGGATTGTTTATCTTTGGATTTCTCTTTTCTTCTTCTGGCACAACAGTGGATCACAGAGTAGGTCTGTGTAGCCTTTGCATTTATTGCCTCCTTTCACCTAAACTGTTTCCTGTTGAGAGTAGTCCCATTATTTCAGTTTGCAGCATTGCTCCTGAACAATGAGCAACACTCTGAATATGCCAAGCCCTGCTGCAAGAGAAGGGAACTGAGACAAGCCAGTGGGTTTCAGATTGAGGAAAAAGCTGGAGATGGTCTGGATGGAGGAATGTCTGTTAATAAATTAGCCTACAAATACGTTAGCTAGCTGTAACAGTGTGAGAGCTGAAATCCCTGTCCCACACCGACAATAACCAGGCTAGCTCAGTCTGGAAGCAAATGAAAGCTGTATTTACAAGCAAAACTACAATCTATGATGAAATACAATGAATATGTACAAATATACACTATTCACAACATTTACAAATATGTACAACCAACAGAAAAGCACAACCAAGCCCCCTTTGCTTCTCCCAAGGGGCCTTCCCCAAGGGGCCTCCCCCCAAGCCAGAAGGAATCCCCCCAGACCCCCCTGGCAGAAGGCAGAGAGTCAAGAAGCAGAGAGGCTGTTAGACTTAGCTTGTCAAGGTCAGTGTGTTATCTTCAGCCAGAAAAGAAGCAGCAGCAGCTAGACAGAAGCACAGCAAGCTGAGACTGCCCACCTCCCCAACCTTGTTTTGAGATTCTTAAACATTTCTCTCTCCAATGGAAGTGTTTAGAATAATCATTACTTTGCTTTCTTACACCCAAAAGTGATTTATTTACATTCTTTCACTCTCTCTGCTCGAACTTTGTGAAGAAAATTTTTTAAAAACAGTCTTAAAACCATCACACTAGCCTAAAACCCAGAATACACTACACATTCCCATTCTTGGCATGTTCACAACCTCATTAAAAATCATCAACAGAGAATAAGAGTTATCAGCTTTGTGTTATTTCACGACCTGCAGTCAGGTCTAACTCAGCTTCTCTCTACAAGCCAAGAAATAAAGGCACAGAAGAGTAGCTCCCTGCAGCCTTCACCATGCACCCCTGGAGAGGGAGCTCTCCACTGGCAACTCTCCACCTGCCAGCTTCCAGCTACGTAAAATGCTTTCAGTTTCCTGAAGCAGAGACTGGCTGAAGCAGACTGCCAGAGCTGGGACTGCAGCACACAGAGCTCTTACCCCAGATCAGAGGAGAGACCTGAGCTCCACCCTCTGCTCACTCCTCTGTGCACACAATCAGGGGGGAAAGAGGAGGATGTATGCTGGGACAGTATGTATGTCTCATTTTAGTGACAACAACCAGTGATCTCTTGGTGACTATAGGAATAATCAGCAACACCAAATGCAAGCTTGTTCAAGCAGAACAGCGTCGTTGAGCTCTGCATTTTGGAGGATATGGCACTCATGATTTTACCATCTCCAAAGGGAAACGGAGGATACATTTCTGAGGGCACCACATACTTAACTGTCACCTGTCTTCCTCACAGGCCAGCAGAAAACCAAAAATGTTCAGAGGTTTAAAAAAATAAAATATGTGATTAGAAGAATTGGCATTGTTTAGCCTAGAGAAAAAGACTGAGAGGAGATTTGATACCAGTTATATGTGGGAAAGACGTGGAAAAAATTTCTTAAAATACAGTCAAGGGGGATTTTCAAGACATCAGGAAACATCCTACACATAAGGACAGCAAAGCACTGCAATGGACTGCCTAGTGGGCTATGGAATTGACATTACTGGAAGCTGTAAAAAAATATTTTATAGATATGTGTCAACTCCAGAGCAGTCTGCCACGGAGCAGAAGCAAGATCTCTGAGTCACTGTGACACCATCAGAATGAAGTGACAGTGCCTTTCTACTTAGGTGTAGGACTCCCTAGTGAATCATGGAATCATATAATGGTTTGGGTTGGAAAGACCTCCACAGGTCACCTAGTCCAACCCCCTGCAGTCAGCAAGGACAGCCTCTACTAGGTCAGCTTGCTCACAGCCTTGTCCAGTCTGATCTGGGATATCTCCAGGGCTGGGGCCTCAATTACCTCCCTGGGCAACCTGTTGCAGTGTTCAATACCCTCATGATAAAGAACTCATTCCTAACAGCCAATCTAAATCTGCTCTTCTCTCATTTCAAACCATTGCCCCTTGTCCTATCACTGCAGGCCTCTGCAAACAGTCCCTCTGCAGCCTTCTTGTAGCTCCCTTCAGGTAGTGGAAGGCTGCTATTAGGTCTGCCTGGAGCCTTCTCTTCTCCAGGCTGAACACCCCCAGCTCCCTCAGCCTGTCCTCATAGGAGAGGTTTTCCAGCCCTCTGATCATCTTCACGCACCTCCTCTGGACCCCCTCCATCAGGTCCACGTCCTTCCTGTGTTGAGGGCTCCAGAGCTGCCAGGATTTGCAAAAGTAGCATGATAAATAATGCTGTTCCCCTGGATTATGTGGTGTGATGGACTGCATTTCCTTGTGCAGCCTTCTGAGTGCTAAGGGAAGTGTGTGAAATAGATGTTCATTTTGGTCTGATGTCATTCAACTGACAGGCTACAACTGAATCCCCTGCTATCTTACACCTGGTGCTTCTTGCCAGACTACAGCAGGTAGAGGAGGGAGCTAGCAAGCATGCTCCAAATCACTCTCTGCGGCTGCTAGGCATTCCCCAGCATATATTTGCAGCTAGGTGGGACAGGTACTTAACTACATACAGCAGCTCTCTGAGGGAGCTGCCTATGAATACCACCAAAGGTTGAAATAACGTTAGCATCACCACTACCACCTTCACGGCACTGACTTCTTTCCTTCAGCAGCTGTAGGAAAGCTTCATTACCATGGGACTTAATAGCTTGCAAACACTTTGGTCATGCCTCATAAAACTGTAAGTAAGGAGATGTTACACACATGAGGAATTGGTCTATCAGCATTATATGGTACATTTATCCCTATCTGACTGAACGGCTCACTAGATGAGCCCCATCAGGAAGAGACAGCAACACAGGAGAAGTGTGGCCAGCAGGGCAAGGGAGGTGATCCTCCTCCTCTACTCAGCTCTGGTGAGACCCCACCTGGAGTACTGTGTCCAGTTCTGGAGCCCCTATTACAAGAGGGATCTGGACATGCTGGAAGGTGTCCAGAGAAGGGCCACCAGGATGATCAGAGGGCTGGAGCACCTCTCCTATGAGGACAGACTGAAAGAGTTGGGGCTGTTCAGTCTGGAGAAGAGAAGGCTCCAAGGTGACCTTATTGTGGCCTTTCAATATCTGAAGGGGCCTACAAGAAAGCTGAGGAGGGACTTTTTAGGCTATCAGGTAGTGATAGGATTAGGGGGAAGGGAATAAAGCTGGAAGTAGGGAGATGCAGGCTGGACATGAGGAAGAAGTTCTTCCCCATGAGAGTGGTGAGAGCCTGGAATGGGTTGCCCACGGAGGTAGTTGAGGCCCCCTCCCTGGAGGTGTTTAAGGCCAGGCTGGATGAGGCTCTGGCCAGCCTGATGTAGTGTGAGGTGTCCCTGCCCATGGCAGGGGGGTTGGAACTGGATGAGCCTTGTGGTCCCTTCCAACCCTGACTGATTCTATGATTCTATGACTCACATTTCAGTGTAATCCACCTGCGTTTATGCTCAGAACCTAGACCTTGTCTTAAACCAAAACTCTACACCCACACTTCTGAAGCACAGGACATCAGGAATTGTCCTCTTCATTCATCCACACTTAGCCATACAGCTCCTGTGCTAGGAAGGCCAGCTAGGGCAGCAGTAGGTGGACAAGGATGCTGCACTATTACTAAGACAGCTGACTTCCAAAAGCTGTTTCAAAACAGGCTATTCAGACCACAGCCTTTATTCCTCCACACTAAGATGGATCATTTACTCAAAAAGAAAACTTCTCTGCCCCCTTCCTAACAAATGCATATCCTCTGGACAGAAGGCAAAGCCAGCCTCCCCCATCATACATAAGTTTTGTTCTTCACCTATCATGTAATTCCCAAGTCAGAGAATGACAATACCCAAATATTTATCTGCATGACGTACAAGTTCCTACTAAGCATTTCAAGTCTGAGGGAGCTAATATTTGGGATTAGTTGAGAGCAAATTACTTTAATTATAATAATCACCTGGAACCCAGTGTCTTTCTGAAGCCTATCTGAACCTTCTCAAGTTGGAGACCAGTACATTTTACACTGAGAAAAATACAACCATTGGAGATTGAGGATGGAGCCAGGCTCTCCTCAATGATATCCAAAGATAGGACAAGGGGCAATGGGTGCAAGCTGGAGCAGAGGAGGTTCCATGTGAACATTAGGAAAAACTTTTTCACTGTGAGGGTGCCAGAGCCCTGGAGCAGGCTGCCCACAGAGCTTGTGGAGTCTCCTTCTCTGGAGACATTCCAAACCCACTTGGATGTGTTCCAGTGTGATCTGCCCTAGGTGATCCTGCTCTGGCAGGGGGGTTGGACTGGATGATCTTGGAGGTCCCTTCCAAACCATAACATTCTGTGATTCTACCTCTATTTAGGAATCCTGGGAAGAAGGGAGGGGGGAGGATGGGGTACATCTTTGTGTTCAAAAGTATTTCATCACCAGCAGTCTGACATCCTGCTAACGCTCCAGTAAAATTTACATGAGCCATACCACAAAAACAAATAACTGGATGAAAAAATACAACTATGTAATATTTCATAAATTCCTGCTCATTCTTCTGCCAGGTGAAGTGCCAGGCAAGAAATAGAACCAAACTTAGGCCTCAAAGATAAGGCAGCAGTGGTATTAAGCCTTTTTTAGAAGTATCTCATAAAAAGGCAAACTACTGAGTACAATGAACTAACCTAATGCAATCCAATCACTGAATAATTCAAATACATAGTCACACACAGAGTAAAAATGCTGTAAACTGAACAGCATGGCTTTTAAGAATAAAATTCATTAAAAATAAGAAAGGCTAACAGGTGGGCAGGGTATAAAGGATAAAATTTAGACACTGACTTTCCTAGAAGCAAAGGTCTCATTGTACCTGTAGGTGGAAGTCTTGGTATATGAACAAGTTCACGGCCAGAGAAACCCTTGCATGGAGAAAGAAGCTCTTTCTCACATGTTTTAGTTATAAAAAGCTACAATAAATCAAACAAAACAAATCTAACTGTGTTGCCTTTGGGCAGACTGGAATCCACTCTTACTTTTATACCCTCAGTCAGACAGCTGATATGCCCTGTAGTTACTTGTAGCCACCAGAAGTTTGCCGTTCCTGTAGATTCTCATCTGTGACCACTTCCTTTAATTATTCTTCTGCTTGCAACATTTGTCCCTACAAAGCAGATGGACTTCAAATAGAAATCCCATAGAGTTCCCAGGGCAGTAAGCCAACCTCTCTGGCCATCTCTGCCCACGCTGTCCCCTTCCTCTTTTAGTTCAACCTTTTTGCTTTACAATCCCACAGCATCACATCTGTAGTTGTGACTTCTAGGTACCATCAAAAACATTACCTCGAGGTAGAAAATTTTGGTTCTGCAGCTAATGAGCAGCAACGCACACAAGCATGGAGTGCTGTGAGGTCCTCCCTGTCTCTGCCAACAGATGCCCTTTCACTGTGCCCTCTCCCTTCCTGGGACAGCTCACCACCGCCACATCACTCAGCTTTGCCCATGGCCCCCTCACACTCAGTGCATTTTACCAGTGGGTAATTGTACAGCCCTGGGTACCAACAGAACCAAGAACTATGCTCTTTGAAGCATTTTCAAAATACCAAATCACTTCAAGCTGCAATGCTCCTGGCTGAATTACCCTTGTGAAAACACCCCGTGCTGCTTCTGTCTTAGGTAGCTCCACCATCCCAAAGGGTATGATGCTTCTTTCAGTACAGCTCAGTACCCATAACAAAGCAGAAGCTGGATCAAGTTTCTTCTTTCAACATTCTCCTGTTCCCAAAATCCCAGAGGCGGGATTTCTGTGTAGGGTTTTTTGAATGCCCAAGGGCGTGAAGGTCTGTCTGTCAAAGGTACTGGTGTGTGCTTGGATTGGCTCTGTTATTACCTAGGAAAAGGAGTGATTGACACTCAGCCACTTTAGATTTGAAATGGAAAGGTTGAGTCAGGGCAGCCATTCCTCTTACCCTGCCTGTGGGCCAAACTGACAGTTTGCAGCCAGTTCTAATGCTTCCCTTCCTCTCTGTTACATTTGGAAAGGTCAGCATCTATTTATGTGTTTGCACTGACTGAGACAAAGCCAATTTGGCATGTGCATTATTGCAGATAAACTCCAGAAAAATCAGGCTCACCGAAGACAACCTGGCTAAGCAACTTGGCTGAAGACATTTCAGCAAGCCCACAGAGCCCACAGCACAGATCCAACAACCAATAGGGACAGAAAGCCAAATAAAAATTGAAAAACCAATGAACTGACAATGATCCAACCATCAGCACTTGCAGCCCAGAAGGCTAATGGCATCCTGGGCTGCACTGAAAGAAGTGTGGCCAGCAGATCAAGAGAGGTGATTCTGCCACTTAACTCTGCTGAGACCTCACCTAGAGTACTGCAACCAGCTCTGGAACCCTCAACACAGGAAGGACATGGACCTGATGGAAGGGGTCCAGAGGAGGGGCATGAAGAAAACCTCTCCTATAAGGACAGGCTGAGGGAGCTGGGGGGGTTCAGCCTGGAGAAGAGAAGGCTCCAGGCAGACCTAAGGGCAGACTGCCAATACCTGAAGGGAACCTACAGGAAGGGACTGTTTGCAAAGGCCTGCAGTGATAGGATGAGGGGCAATGGTTTGAAATGAGAGAAAAGTAGACTTAGACTGGATATTAGGAACAAATTCCTTGCCATAGGGTGGTGGAACACTGGAACAGGTTGCCCCAGAGAACTAGTTGAGGCCCCAGCCCTGGAGATACTCAAGGTCAGGCTGGACAAGGCTGTAAGCAAGCTGATCTAGTGGAGGATGTCCCTGCTGAATGCAAGGGGTTGGACTAGATGACCTTTGGAGGTCCCTTCCAATCCAAACCATTCTATGATTCTAAGATAAAATATAGCAAGATTCCTGTTTAGCTTTGAGTTACTTTATGGGACAAAGTTAGTAACTGGTTCAGAACTGAGAAATATTCTGCAAGCACAAAATGTCTCAAGCCCAGCAAGCTGATGTGTGTGGAGCCTTTTTTATTTATTCCAGAAGAAACATTTTGTTTATTATATCAAAGTAGCTGCAGCCCTTCACATTCCTGTTACATTCTCTGAGCATTTCAGAGTATTATCCATATTTTAAGAGTGGTTTTAAGCTTCTGGATACTTTTGAAAGGGATACACATCTTCACAAAAACCACTTGCCAGTTGCTAGCATGCTAATAGACACCATTCTTCAAAGCAGAAGACTGGAAAACTTAGGTGAGTATTTTTCTTGAAACAGAGAGAGAGAAAAAAAAGATACTTTCTTTAAGAATTTATTACAAATAACATTTCCTAAGCTTTTAAGCCTAGAAGGTTTCATCTGATAAATGTCTATGAAGTTCCTCTGGGCAAAATACATAGGAATAACATATCAAGTTAGAGACAGTGGTACTTCCAAGAAAAGAGGGAGTAGTAGTGAGTAGCCCCTGTCAGAAATGTGCTGCTGGTCAGTTCATTAAAGGAATAGCACCTCTAGCACTGGTCCTAGAGCTGCTTTCTAGCATTATTCTAGGGTTGGAACATCATAAAAATTCACCTTTTCCACCAACACCCCAACAAAGCATCTATCCATCTTCTTTACAGCATGCTTGGCAAGCCTAAGGGACACTGAAGTCCCAGCTACTTAGCTCATGTTGTCCCTCAGCAATTTTTTTCTCCAGGGCTTCCCAGATACTTGTTCTTGATTCTGGACAACCGATAAGCTTTGAAGATAGGGCTTAGGTACTTGGGAACTACTGGAGTTCTTGAGATGGTGATTCCTCTCTAACCAACATTTACCTTTCTGAGGGACCTTATCTGCTCTTTTCTGTGAGAGGAGGTGGGACACCACTGTGGCCAGGTAGAGTGCTAGGTTTTAATCCAAAGACAACCAAATCCTAAATCCATCACAAACTAGTGACCTCTCTGTGTCAGCTCAATGGGGGGTTTCTGAAACCACACCAGGAAGGATGCACACGTTTTGAGCAGCTGCTGCCAATATCTTTGTGTAGTACAAAGCTCACAGTTCTGCCAAGGATTTCAGTTTTCTCCAATAAAGGGGGCACTATTGTAGTAACAAATCATACTAACCATCACAGAAAAGATTTGCAGATGCTACTCTGCAACACACAATAAACATTCTACCAGTCTCAAAGGCAGGGAGAGAAATTCATCCCAGCTAGGCAGCTTCTTCCCAGCTGCACTGCAGGAAAAACACTCACCATGCCTATTCCAGCATCTACTTGTTTGTTGAGCTTGCAGGGACACAGCAGCTGGGGAGCACCCTGAGGGAGGCAGAGGTCCATTAACCACTTGGTGGCACCAGGCACAGCTGATTGACAAGAGAGCGAGCTGGCAGCCTGAACAACAGACAGCTGTAACACCACTCCTCCTGCTGACATCTTAACACAGTGACTGGCTACTCTCATCTCCTCTTCCCTACACTGAAGTTTCATGGAATTATAGAATCATTCAGGTTGGAAAAGACCCCTGAGATCATCAGGTCCAACCATTAACCCTACTCTGCCAAGTTCACCACTAAAACGTATCGCTAAGTGCCACATCTAAATGACCTTTAAACACCTCCAGGGATGGTGACTCAACTCCCTGCCTGGGGAAGTCTGTTCCAATGCCTGACCATTCTTACAGGGAAAACATTTTTCCTGATGTCTAAACCTTCCCTGGTACAGCTTGAGGCTGTTCCCTCTTGCCCTATCACTAATTACCTGCGAGAAGAGACCAGCCCCTACCTCTCTCTATTACCTTTTCAGGTAGTTGTAGAGGACAGTAAAGGTTTCCCCTTCAGCCTCCTCTTCCTCAGACTAGAGACTCCCAGTTCCCAGCCTCATAAGACTCATTCTCTAGGCCCTTCACCAGCTTAGTTGTTCTTCTTTCCCTTTACCCTTCCTCCACTAAAAGAAACTCATTCAAAGTCATAACTCTCTTGTTGAGATCTAGAAACCACTTTTCTTTTAAAACAGAAAAATAACCTTTTTGATGTTTTATTTTCAAGATGAGCTTTAACAAGAAAGAACTCTGCTGCATGATTAACTGAAACAAATTAATTAAAAGCCCAGTGTGAATGACTCAGCACTAACTGGGAGGCTTCAGAAATACCCATGCCTTTAATATGGGGAATTGAAACAAACATTTAAATGTGTCCAGATGTTTGGCTTGCTTTAAATTGGCAGCAGCACAAAACACCTCTCCATCCACATACAAAATTCAGCATATTGAACTTATTTAATTAATACATGAACTGATCTTAAACAAAACACAAGAATCCTAGAGCAGTATTACAAATTTCCAGTGCTTGAAAAACCTGCACTTAACCCAAAACACCTTTGCTGAACAACAACAAACCACTTGTAACATTCAAAATGCAGCAACAATTGACAAAGTCAAGTCCACTTCTACCTTGGGATTGTGTGACTTGCCATCAGTAGATTTCATTAAGTTGGAATTAACCTGGACAGCTTCACACAAAGCACTGTCACATCTTAGCTAAACAGATGTGAACTGAAGCAATCCTAGCTGAGGGGTGGTGCTCCCAGTGAGCATGGTCATTGACTGAAACACAGAAATCACCTTACAACAGCTGCGACTTAGCAGTTTAAAAATCAAGGCAGGTGGCCCAATCTCATCCCTTGTGTACATCAGCACACCTGAAAAGCAGCCATGGGAGCACTGAAGTGTGCAAAAAGGTTTTACGAGGTTCAGAATACAGAAGTAAAAAAGCAGAGATTGGTTTATATCGAGAAATGAAGACACAACTTCTGACAAGTGTTTAGCCTATTTACACTCATTTGTACCACATTACCATTTAGCATGTCAGTGCTTACAGGAAAAAGATTAAAAGTTACTAACCTGTGGGAAGAGTGAGTAAGTTGCATTGTCAATAGTGACAGAATATAAAAATTCCCCATCAAACCAGAGGTTCTTTCCCATCGGGGAGTTCAGCTTTGTCATAGCAAAGAGCTGCCCAGGGTCACAGCATTCTTCCAGCAGTTTCCTAGTGAAAGCAACCAAGAGAGAAAGAGCTGTATTAATTAGAGCCTTGGCTCACCTTCTCTAATGACCACCACACACACCTGAGATCCTGCCCCTCTCAGCGGCTCCAAAGTCATTTACCTTCCCAGCCAGCAGATGGACTCTTTTTTACTCACAGAAGGGCCAGAAAACCTGATTTGATTTTGGAAAACCTTAGAAACAGTAAACAATTATACCTCCATTTCACTTCTGAGTGGCATAGAAACAGAATCAAGAGTCTGCCAAAGAAACTCCATCCTTTACAACCTACTCTAACAAATAAAATACCAGTCTCCAGCACACGGAGAAATCAGAGGAGCTCCTTCAAAACCAGATTCTGAGTTACATGAAACTTGGGTCCCAAACCTTATTCATGGAGAGCAGGCCTTCTAAAACCTCAGTTACATAACTTAAGTATGGAAAAAATTGGCATCTCTCTCTAGTTACCAAATATCCTGGTGCTACTCTGCACCAGGGTATGTTTAGGCAGGTGTAGGTTTCCACCTACAGAGTAGTCAAGAACTGGAACAGGCTGCCCAGGGAGGCGGTTGAGTCACCAACCCTGGAGGTGATGCTTAGTGATATGGTTTAGTGGTGAACTTTGGTAGACTAGGGTTAATGATTGGACCTGATGATTTCAAGGGTCTTTTCCAACCTGAATGACTCTATGACAGCAGAACTTGCCTTCTGACTGAAGTCTTAACTCATCCCAATATGATACAGGGGATTTTCTACTTCTTGTTCCCTTGCTGAAACCGTGACTCCTTTGCATGTTTTACATCCCCAAAATACTACTCAGCTTCAGCAGAAATTTGAGGTCTGATGAGGTGGTTGAAGGTTTTACTGAGCAAAAAAACTCTGCAATTAATATCCTAAAATATAGAACAATGAAAAGCTCTAGATATCTGCAGGGCAGCAATAGCAACCTGATCCAGTGGAATATGTTCCTGCTCACTGCAGGACCTTTGAAGGTCTCTTCCAACCCAAACCATTCTATAATTCTATGATTAGTGACTACTAAAATGCTTCATATAGCTGTTCTCCTCTGTGAAAGAGATTTTATTCCAAACCATGAAGCCATTCACAGCAAAATTTAGAAATTTTTAGCATTTTTTTCAAGATTTACAGCTATTTTATATCTAAATTATGTCCCTAAGTGCCAGGTCTACATGCTTTTTGATACCTCCAAGGGACAGTGACTCCACTACCTCCTTGGACAGTCTGCTCCAATGCCTAACCACTCTTCCAGTAAAGAATTTTTTTTCTAATATCCAATCTAAACCTCCCCTGGTGCAACATGAGGCTATTTTCTCTTGTCCTATTGCTTATTACTGGGGAGCAGAGACCAACCCTCACCTCACTCCAACCTCCTTTCAGGTAGCCGCAGAGAGCAATGAGGTCTCCCTCAGCCTCATTTTCTCCAAACTAAACAGCCCCAGTTCCCTCAGCTGCTCCTCACCAGCCCTGTTGTTCAGACCCTCCACCAGCTTTGGACATGGTCCAGCAACTCAGTGTCTTTCTTGTAGTGAGTGGCCCAAAACTGAACCCAAGTACTCAAGGTGTGGCTTCACCAGGGTGGACAGTCATTTCCCTGATTCTGCTGGCCACACTATGCCTGATACAGGCAGGCAGATTAAACTGTTAAAAGGAAGTAAATTACACAAAGTATTTGGATATCACACTTGGTTCTAAGCCAAGGGTCAGCTTCTGCAATGAGCTGCAAGGCAAGCTCTGCCCACGCAATAGGCTGACCAGCCCCTCTATCTCCACAGGCAGCCAGAGACCAGTGATTTTTATGACAGCTCAATCAGAAGCTTATGAGAGGGTGCATCATGGCTCCAAATTTCAATAGTTTTTCCATTTGACCCCTAAGCATCTCACTGCAGAGCCTGAGGCTTCACCACATAACCCAGACAGGCTCATGACTTCAGAGCATGCTGCTGCTCAGACCAAAGAGCTATGAGCATTAACTTGTTCCCACAGCTTCTCCATGAGCTACTCCATCTGCACAAGTAAGTATTTCAGAAAATCACTGTTCTTGGGTGCATCAGTCAACCCCAAATTAATGAAGTCTAGGACAAAACTGTGTCCGGTTCTAGACACTACAATTCAAGAAAGACAGCCTGGAGACAGGGTCCAAAGGAGGGCCATGACAATAACCAAAGGGCTGGAAAACTTGCCCTACAAGGAAGGAACTCTCTTCCCTGGGGAAGACAAGACTCAGGGGGTCTTCATCATAGCTTTACAGTACTTGGATGGCAGTGACAAAGAGGATGGCGGCTCTCTCTTCACAAGGAGCCACATGAAGAAGCTAAGGGCCAATGGGCACAAGTTGCACTGGGAGAGGCTTCATTTTTTACAGTAAGATCATTCCCCTGGAACAACTTCTCCGGGGATGTGGTAGAGTCCTATCAAGATGCAGTGATAAAGAATCTCATCTCAACTTCATTTATCACAAAAGGTTGGATTAGGTGACCATGTGAGGCCGGTTCCCACCTCAGTGGTTCTACGATTCTGGACCTGTTTTCCCTTAGAGTGCCATTGAAATGTGTTAGCCAGAGGTGCAGTTTCCATTCCTAGAAACACCTGCTGATGCCCACATAAAGATTTCATCACAGAACTGTGAAAATCAAACTAGAGGACATTTTGAATCTCTTCCCAGACAACCTTTACAAGACACTTTAAGACAAGCAGTTGAATACTGTTCTGAACAGATTTGAGTGTGGAGATTTTTCTGCCTATCTACAAACTCCAGTTCGCAGCCTATGAAAATTTGTTTCTCTCACTGTCTAGTGGGAAGGAAATAATTTTTGCCTATCTTGCCCCTCCTGTTCTTTGTATTTTCTATCCCCACAGCAACTTTCTCACAAAAGCATAAGGTAATCCAAGAGGAGATGGAGCCTCAAGTGTACGTACACTCATTTGTTATACAATTATGTAACAAAAGTTAAATTTACAAGTGAAATTCTTTCAGCTTATACCTTCTCTGGAAGTCTGGTCTGAGCAAGAAACACAAACCCAACAGACAACTCAGTGGGAAAGTATCTAGGGAATGTTTTATATTAATGAGTATTTCTTTTACCAGGGCAAACTGATGAGCTAAGAAACAGCTTTTTGCATGACTCCTCTCTCCTCCTCCCATCTATGAGACTAGATATATATGTAAGCCTACTCTTTCCCCTCCCCAAAACCACATTTTTTTCATTTCCCACTGAAACCTTTCCTATATAAACAAACAAAAAAAAAAAAAAAACAACCCACCACAAACTACTATGAAAAGCAGTAGGTAGTGCCTAGAAGGTCCACAAGAGGTGAATCCCTAGTTCAAGCGTGCCCCTGTATGCGTTAGCACTCATGTGAGCTGCCAGAAAATAATGATAATTAGAAGTTTCACATTATTCAGTGATTCAAATCATCCTGAATCAAATGCCAAAACCTCAAAATGAGAAAGACTCCATCAGAAAACATGCATTAAAGAGCAGAACACATTCAAAGGTGAACCTAAAGCAGCAGACTTTGCAGGCTCAGGGAACCTGAACCGATTTGCTGAGCTTGATTAAAATGTACAGCTCAAATGTTATGAGAGAATTTGCAAACCTGAAGCAGCTTTCAGCCAAAGATATCAATTCACTGCAAGCATTCCTTCACTCACAGGAATATTAAACCTTTGAATCCAATTTATCTCCAATTCAGAGGAGACCTGTGTCCTCTGAGGATGAGGAAATTAGAGGAATTGCACAATTGGATGATTGGTATTGAAAAGGCACAGAGGCCCTCAGATCTCAGAGCACTTAAAGGACAAATTCCTGCTTGTGAGAGAAGCAGCAGCAAAGTTACTTTGAGACTCTTACTTCAGGCCTCTCAGATTTCAGCCAGAACCAGGCACCAAAGGAGGTTATTAACTACAAGGCAGCATTAGCACTGGACTGGCTCTGCAGTTCAGCTCATGCAGCTGCTGCCCTGCTTCTTTTCTTAACGTAAAAGATTTATCAACAGTATCTTAATGTTGTCTTGCAGCTCACTGACTAAAAGAAATGCAGAGAGTCAAGAATTAAACTGAGCAAGTTCATACCTGGACACATCCTCAGTTCATGTAATGACCATCACCAACCCAAGAATATTAAAAAAAAAAAAAGTCAAAAATCTAGTCCCATATCTCAGCTCCAACAGTAGGCAGTAGCTAATGCTTACAGCTATAAGAGAGTTCTCACAAATAGCCATAGAATGGTTATACTTGTGGCCATTTTTTGCTCCAAACTGGCAGCCTGAGAATTTTATGGCTCTACAGAAGGCTAAAGAAGCCATTCAATAACAATAAAATCACTGATTCAATTACAATCAGTGTGGCTGCATGAGCTTGTAGCTGCAGTTGGCATTTGGCTTATGAATATTCTGTGAAAACATCCCTAGCTGGGTTTGATCACACACACATTAGATTTCTCTTTCCCAAAGAGCCCAAGACAATACTTGTAACTGGGGTTCAGCTGGAAGAGCTTTTCATGGTTTAAAGTACCTATCCACAGGGTTCATGGCAAGTTAGCCTGAACCTTAGGCAGGGCAGAAAGCATAAGGAAACTGAAAGTGGAATGCAATGTTCTCTGATTGGAGCAGATCTCACACAGACACCTAACTACCAAACTTGTACCAAGACTATGAGCAGACCATGAGTAAGCACCATGATTTTAGTAGGAAGATGGAGGGAAGAGGCTATTGCCTTTCTGTTACCACCATATGCTAAGGGACACACTGAATGAACTCCAAGTCACACAACACAGAGACATGGCCTTTCTCCTTCACAGCAACACCAAAACTGGTCTCAGTCTTGTCAAGTATTTTGGCATCATTCCTTTTCAGAGCAGACTGTTGAGTATTTTATTACCATGGAAAATACTGGCATTTTCCTTCTTTACCCTCCTTCCAAACAAAGATTCAATGTGAAGGATCTCAAGTCTTTCACCTATCCTCAGAAGACAGCACACCTTTTAATTCCCCAGACTTGCCTAAATTTCCACTGAATGTGGTTCAGCTCAATCTCTAAACCTTCAGATGATATTTGATTATTTAATCTCTATCAGATTCTCCTTTAAACTCACATTTCAGATAGTATGATAAAGATCATGCAGTTACTTTAGGTGATGATGCATTCTCTCTTTTGATCCAAACCCTGCATTTTAAGAAAAACAAATGGATATATTTTTTTCTAATATTGTAAACAGGCATGATTCTTTTAATAGCATCACATCACCTCCATTTCTTTATTAATATTGCAAGTGTGTCCTTGTGGCCAAGAAGGCAAATGGTATCCTAGGGTGGATTAGAAGGGCTGTGGTTAGTAGGTTGAGAGAGGCTCTCCTCCCCCTGTACTCTGCCCTGATGAGGTCGCATTTGGAATATTGTGTCCAGTTCTGGGCCACTCACTTTAAAAAGGACCTCAGGGAACTGCTTGAAAGAGTCAAGCACAGAGCCACAAAGATCATGAAGGGATCTGCTGAGGAAAGGCTGTCAAGAAGCCTGAGGGGTGACCTCATTCATGTTTATAAAGATGTGAAGGGCAGTGTCAGGAGGACAGAGCCAGGCTCTGCTCAGGGATGTCCAATAACAGGACAAGGGGCAATGGGGGCAAGCTGGAGCAGAGGAGGTTCCAGGGGAACATGAGGAGGAACTTTTTCACTGTGAGGGTGCCAGAGCCCTGGAGCAGGCTGCCCAGGGGGGTTGTGGAGTCTCCTTCTCTGGAGACGTTCCAAACCCACCTGGATGCATTCCTGTGTGACCTACTTTAGGTGATGCTGAGGGGTTGAACTGGATGATCTTTGGAGGTCCCCTACAGCCCCTAACATTCTGTGACTCTGTGAAGTGCAAAGGAGGACTGAACTACCTAACATTTACATGGTAGAAGTACAGATGAGGCCCAAATTTTCCAGGGACTCTCTTTATTAATAACAAATATTCATGAACTAGAAGAAATAAGGATATTTCTCAGTGAATAGAAGTCTACCTGAACATCTGACAAGTTCCTGCCAATTCCTTTACTTACAAACAGAGCAGATTTGATCTGGAAAGCTATCGAAACACAGAATTGCTTCTCTTTTCAGAGAAAATACATTTTGGTTCATGCAAGCTTGCTTCACACTTCTATGCACAAAGACTACTTCTAACTCTGAAACAAATTACAATGTATGAATTATAGAGTAGGAATTGTAGCATTCAGTCAGATGAAGCTTTTCAAAGACTCTCATATCAGATGCATAAAGAACTATATATAAGTAAACCACCACAAATTGTGGCTTGCAATAGCAGAAACAGCACTCTAGTGCTGCTTTATTGCTCACACAGTAAAATCTAGTGGAATGCAGGATGCTTCCAAGTTTTATTGCTCCCAATGAAATCCCAGCCACATCCAGGAGAGACAGCAGCAGCAACTCATCACCTAGGACCAGCCACATTCTCTTGAGCAGTGATGAATTTGAGAGTGAGCTCAACTATCAGCTGACAGTTTCTGGCCAGCAGCCAGTAGCTCAAGAGAAATGACCTCACATGATGCTGAAATTCACTGTCACTGCGCCAGACTGCTCCTTTGCTTTGCTAATGCCACCACCACCAGCCTCCAAATACAACTGCATTTTAGGGTCCATCCCAGGGAAGACACAGGGCTCATCTTACTTCTTTTACAGCATTTGAAAATACTATGTCCAGGTTACTCCAAGGCTTCTTAGTAGCACAGATAGCTTCTTTTAGGGTGTGATTCATCTCAAACTAAACAGACACCAACTTCCTCTCCAATGCCCATAAAGAGACCAACTACCTTAGATGGAGACATCTACATTTAGTAGTTTAATTCTAATCCACAAAGCCAAACCTGCTGCTCCAAACCCTAGGAAGCCCATCAAGGCTCTGAAGTTAATGCAAGCTGCAAAGGAGGGACTTCAGGTCTACTGTCTTTCTACAGCACCTCACAGAAGGATGCTATTTGCCAGCAGCTTCATCTGGTGGTCTTCTAGTTCTGTTCATACAGCCCTCACAGTGGGCTGTCAGGAAGATGAATTGGCACAACTGCATGAACTGGTAGTTTTGTCAGAGAAAATTCAGAGGCAAAGGGGAGTGGAGCAGGGGGAACAGATTGATTGCTTCCTGTGGTATTCTTCTTATTTTTTAATCTTGTAAACCTGGCAGGAGGAGAGCAGCTTCCACAGAGATGAGGTGAAATTAATGAATCACTCTCCTGCAAAATAGCAGAACCATCAACTGAGACAGAAAGTTACAACACATATCAGTGCAGCTGCAGGAAGGGAAAAGGAGTCGTTCTTAACACTTCCTTCCTTTATCATTTACCTCCTTACCACTTCCTTTCAGCAAAACTGCTGCTTGCTTTCCACCACTATAAGCACAAAGGAATATTCAGCTTCAGCAAGGGCACAGGATGGCTGCATTCATCCAGGGCAAAGGAGATTTACTAAAAATAAACCCAGCAGCTCTAGTCTTACATTTGAGCTTGCAATATCTGGAGTGATCATACATACCACCTAGATCTAAGCAGTCAATTATCACTCCACAGTGACTTCACCACCTGCTTCTGCAACCCAGAAAAAAAGTCCTGTAAGTATTATATAATGCTCCTCAACAAAAGTGCCCCCTCACTCTGGCACAAGAAAGTTCACAGGAAGCTTTTTACTTCTTTGAGCAAAGTCATGCCCCTCCAAAGAAGGTGAATTAGACAGAAAACAAAAAAAAAAAAAGGAAAAAAAAGAATAATAAAAAAGAGAAGGAAAAAATAAAACAAAAAGGGAAAAAGCCCCAAATCAAAACCAACCATCACCCAAAACATTTCCTCCACTTACACAGATTTTAGGCACTTCAAAGATGTTTAAAACTGAGACCACAGAAATTAAGAGGAGAGGAATAATCCTCCACTGGTCAGCCTGAGTGCTTTTTGATGCAGAAACTGTAGGGAACCAGGCAGCCCTTGCCTATAGATGTGATAGAGACAAGAGTATGTAAAATTACCACATGAACAGACAGGAATGAGCAATGCATTTTCAAAGGTGAACTGCACATTTGAGGGAAGCTTTAACCCATCAAAGACCTATGAATAGATGTAAAAGTGAAAGAAGCCCTGATTTGAAGAGGAACTTGCTCCTCTCACAGGAAACTGTTTCTCAGCAGGAAACTGCTTCCACCATCTCCTGTCAGTTGCACAGAAGACTGAATGTTGCCTGATTGGAAAGCATCCATCTGATGCCCTGCCAGCGAAGCAAGGTGAGCTGGCCAGCCAAACAGGAGGCCAAACAAAGTAGGAATGCTTGGGTTTGACCTCTCTTTACTATCCAGCCCCTGTTCTTCATGAAGCCTGTAGGAACTGACTACCTTGAAGACTTCTATTATTCTAATTTGGATGAAATTAGCCAGTGAGATAAATTTCATAAGGGTAGATTATGATTAAGATTCCAGTTACATATATCACATTTCCTACCAGCTAAAAGGAAAAAAAAATCCAATAAATGCCAAATAAAGCCTTGCTTTAGCTTTCTTGACCTGATGGAGTGGGGTCCAGAGGAGGGCCATGAAGATGATCAGGGAGATGGGGAGATGGAGCACCTCTGCTACAAGGACAGACTGAGGAAGCTGGGGTTGTTCAGCCTGGAGAAGAGAGGACTCCAAGAAGAGACTTTCAGTACCTGGAGGAGGCCTGCAAGAAGGCTGCAAAGGGACTGTTTGCAAAGGCCTGCAGTGATAGGATGAGGGGCAATGGTTTGAAATGAGAGGAGATTTAGATTAGATGTTAGGAACAAGTTTTGCACCACGGAGGGTAGTGCAACACTGGAACAGGTTGCCCAGGGAAGTGACTGTGGCCCCATCCCAGAAGATCTTCAAGGTCAGGCTGGACAAGGCTGTGAGCAAGGTGATCTACTAGAGGATGTCTCTGCTGACTGCCTTGGGGTTGGACTGGATGACCTTTGGGGTCTCTTCCAACCCAAACCATTCTATGATTCTTTGTTGCCCCTGTATACTTAGAACTATACTCCAGTTAAGCTGCAACAGCCCAGTCCTGGATGGAAGCCACGATTTAGTGCACTGTGCACTGACGCTGGATTTCACTTATGGCCCAAGCTGCTGCAAACATCAACAGCACTTTTGAAAACAGCTGATGATCAGCTGGCCAAGTATCCAGAGGTATTTCTGAACTGAGTTCAGTGATCCTTCTGTGCGCTGACAGATGGCTTCTAACAGATGAAGATGAATGGTAAAACTATTACAAATTAAAACAGAGCCATTTACCTGGAACACCCCTTGAACTTGCATTTCCACTCTTTGTGGTTACAAGCTTCATTTCTGAAGCAGTTTTGCCAACGTGTTTTAAATCCTGCCTGAGTATTAGGTGCTATAAAATCAGCTTCACTGATGCAAATACTTTACTAAATGGAGTAAACAGTTTATTTTAAACCGCTTCATTAGAAGCTCCAATTCCATGTCTTTTTAAGTCACTTTTCCTTTGGTGAAGCTACAGAAAATAGTTAAATGGCAATCATGTTGCACTCCTCTTTAAGTCCTCACCAGATCTGAGTTCAAATGAGTCTGTTCTTGCAGGGAACGTCAGCTGAGATGCTTGCAACAGACATCTCCAAACACCTGTCCCAGGAACAAAAGGCAATGTAGCCTCCCTGACTTTATGACTTGCTGTCCTGTAGGTTTAGCCCAAAAAACCCAAATATCCAGTTTATTCATGATCCTCAGGGTATGTTGCAGAACTGGGACTCTGGTTCAATAAAGCAAAAGCAGATGCTAATGCTAAGCTAATGCTAAGCCTTTTGCTGGACCACAGGATTTCTTTTTGCAACTCTCCTGCTTCCATCCTCTGTGGCTCAGTGACATGTCTGTGTTGTGATAATTGATTCATAATGCAGAAGCACTTCAGTGGTTGAAGGCCCCTTATTTTGGACTGTTGTAACATTAACCTGGCATGCTTCAATCTGTGTTCATACCACCAAAGCCCAGTCACTGCACAGTTCAGTATCTAGTTTATGTTTGTTATCTAGACTTCACATAGGACACTTACTCTACCCTAACATAGGTACCCAAGGCAGAAGAGAGCTGTCAGTATCTGCAAGAACCTCTGCTTGTTCATTACTCATAGCAGTAGGAAACCAGAGTAGGAGTACTAACAGAGAAATTTTGCTGTGATGAACCTCAATATGCTGTATCCATAGGTGACTATACATCCTTAGAATCTGTTCCTCTTTGCCTAGCACAGCCAACAGGAACAGCAATTACAGGAAAGTGATTCATTTTTCTTTCTGAACATGTCCAAGTAACAAGTCTGCTGTATACCTAACTCCCTCTAGCATCTCATTAGAAAGGATAAAATGCTCATGAGAAAGCAAACTTTGGCCATTTGCTCTGAGCAGTGCTGCCAACTTACTGACAACTCCACATAAAACGTCTCTTGCAGTTACTTCAAACGCACCCAGACCTCCACTCGGTGCTCACTACTGCAAAGCAACTAACAGGAGGTATGAAAGAGTCCAAAAGACATTTTCCTACCTTCCACCCCCATCACCTCACTTCTGAATCACACCACTGCTTCTCTGGCAACCTAACCTGAGCTAGGTCCTTTTGGGCAGAGTCACAGCACCAATTTACTGTTCACCAGCACAACTATACACTTTCATTCTAGGGTGTATAAAACATTAGGAATTTCCTGGGAAGGACTTTAAGCAGGTGAAATCTAAGCACCTGTACATGTACTCTGCATTTCTAGAAGTCAGCTGCTGCTTTCAAAGGACAAGCAGAGGCTTATTATGTGTGCTATTCCAGACCATAAGAGGAGCTGGCAGGACCCCCCTGAACACTTACCCCAAATAGGCAAAAATAATTAATCAGGGAATACAAACCAAGCCTTCAGCAGCAAAGATTCACGTGGCACCGAAAGCAAAGTTTCCCAAACTCACATTTCCAAAGCTCCCAGAATTTCACAGGCACATCACAACATCTTGTCAGAGATCTGAAACAATCCTTAGCATAATCCAAACAGCTTTGGCCATCAAGGTCATCATGTATTTTCAATTTCAAACTCATTGTTTGCTATTTTGCCATTACCATTAAACAACTTGTACTTGGCAGCACTTACTACAAACACAGAGTTTCACAATACATCATGATGTTTAGTGGTTTGGGTTTGAATCTTGGGACTTGTGGGCTGGGGAGGTTGCCTGAATAGGCAGAGAAGAAGCAGCAAAAGTAGAAGCCAGAAAGTCACTTGGCATGAAAACAGAAGAATCGCAGAATGTTAGGGGCTGGAAGGGACCTCCAAAGATCATCCAGTCCACCCCCCCTGCCAGAGCAGCATCACCTATTCCAGATCACACAGGAACACATCCAGGTGGGTTTGGAATATCTCCAGAGAAGGAGACTCCACAACCCCCCTAGGCAGCCTGCTCCAGGGCTCTGGCACCCTCACAGTGAAAAAACTTTCCCTGATGTTTACATGGAACTTCCTATGCCTCGACTTCCACCCACTGTCCCTTGTCCAGTCAATGGGCATCATTGAGAAGAGCCTGGCTCCATCCTCTTGCCATTCACCCTTTACATATTTATAAACATGAATGAGGTCACCCCTCAGTCTCCTCCTCTCCAAGCTAAAATGACCCAGCTCCCTCAGCCTTTCCCTATAAGAGGTGAGGAGGAGACAGGAACCATGTCCAAGTCTATCCTAATCTAAATAGTTTGCTGTACTGTGATCTGGTGCTGCTGAGAACAAGACAGGAATGCACAAACCCCACTACCCAGAGCAATCTAACAGCTTCCCTGGATAAACATTACTTATGTACTGAGCTTTTTTATTTAAAGCAATGTACTCAGCTTCACCCTCCTGTCTAATCTGGTGGCCTTTAACAAATTGAGACTAGATGCGAGAGAATTCCTAACAGCCTGTCAAACACAAAACTGCAGAGATTACTACATGCTATGACTTGTGCCTGCTTTTGTCAAGATGTTTATTCTCCATCTACCTCTCCTGTCTCTGCCATCTGCTGGACCTGCCCCCAGCTACACAATCACACCTCCTCTGCACAGGCACGCACGCCGAGCGGGTGGCTTTGGGAAACTCCAGGGTTCCGGTGCTGCAAAACAGCTTCCCTACAGCTATGGGAAATGTTCTTGTCAGAATTCAACTCTGGTGTTTTACTTTCCCTCCTTTTACTCTGCCACTGGTTGAGTTTTCCATCCTTCTTGGACTTCCTTATTGCCAAAAACCCCGTTACAGGATTCATTAGAGCTAAGGTAGGAAATCAGAGAATCACAGAATTTTAGGGGCTGAAAGGGATCTCTAGAGATCACCCAGTCCAACACCCCTACCAGAGCAGGATCACCTAGGGCAGGTCACACAGGAACGCATCCAGGCAGGTTTTGAAAGTCCCCAGAGAAGGAGACTCCACAACTTCTCTGGGCAGCCTGCTCCAGTGCTCTGTCACCCTCACAGTAAAGATGTTTCTCCTCATGGTGAGGTGGAACCTCCAGCTGCAGGTGGTCTTGAGCAACTCCTCATCTCTCCTACAAACAGATCAATAACCTCACATAACCCAGGCATCCACATTTTCAATTCCAGAAGAGTGAGGCATAGTACTGGTAACAGAAACCTCCTTTAAACAGCTTGAGGAAGTCTCTGGATCACAACCTCTTGAACCACTAGGAGATCAACATCTCCCTGACATCTATAGGAAGGGCATCATAGTGTGATGCAAGCAACCTGGGAGATTTCTGGTGTGTCAGGGATAGTTTTTGATACAAGTACTGATGGGTCAAATTACATCTGGATCTACTATTCACTAACAAGGAAGCACTGGTTGAGGATATGACAATCAAGAGAAACCTTGGCCCATGAAACAGCAGTGTTCAAGATCCTGGGGGGAGTGAGGAAGGAAACTATCAGATTCCATAATTTATTGATTGATCTTAAAATCATCAGTTGGGATTTGAAGTAGCTAATAATCTTTCGAGAGTTGCAGGAAACATATACTGAAAATAAAAAAGTAAAAAACCAAAGCACTGTCCTGCAGTAGAGACACAGAGCAGAGGCTGTCCCTGGCCCAGAGAGATGGTCACCCAGGCCAGACTTTCTCTTTCTGACCCCTTCCTCCTCAACTTGCTACTACAGCAGTGGACTGATTTCATGATGAACCAACAACAGACTCCAATATGGTGTATTTTCTTCCTGCTACTGAGTGCACATGAGAAATGTGTCAGGCAGATAGATGTTAGTGCCTGTGACCAGCATGAGAAGATTTTCAAGTTCACGCTAATAGGATGTGTACTGCTCAAACGTTAACCCAACATTTGCTTTCTGGGAACACTTCTGTCTGAGCTTTTTGTTCATTCAGAGCTCCCAGTCCTGAAACTAGCTGGTAAAAGGTCACACAGTGTTTGGGCAATCCAACTGCCAGCAGCTTTTTAGGTCTCAAACTCATCTTGAAAATTCACCTTGCGGCTCAAAGATTGCGTGGCAAGTTATAGAGCAATATTTAATTATGGGAATGCCCTTCAGTTGGTCTATGCTACTCAGCTCAAGAAATTCAAGCACTCAGTTATTGAGGAAAAAAAAATATAATCACATTTCAGAAGCAATAACTGAATAATTTTAAAGAGCAATTATCCGGTTTCCACAGTAATTAAACTGTTTACTAGAGGGTGGATGATCAGTAATTTAGTTATCAATAGTGTGATGACATTTCCTGTGCTGGAACAATGCTGCAATCTAAAAATAAGCCAGATAAATAAGCAAATTAGTAAAAGAGAGTATACTAGCTGAGGAGAAAATCCATTTTTCAAAGGGATGAAGCAGCAATCTCCAAGAGAGATGTATAATTAAGAACTAAACACTCAGAGAACACCTGCATTTGGCAAACTAAACACAGTAACAGTTAAGAAGGGATTCATTGTTTATATATATACCAAGAATATGAAAGGTTGCTATAATGAACACCAGTAATTTTGAATTAATTATTAAACTAAGTCACTGAAGGCTAAGCCTCAACTATTAAGAATAGGAGACTCTGACTTCTTTGGGAGATTATATTACGTATCCCTATCTATTGCATGACATGGTGCCAGTCCTTGACTCAGATCAGAAACTAAACCAAATGGACCTGTTCTGGGAATCTGTCCTGCTAAAGACATTTCTGTATTTGTATCCACGGTAATAAAACTCTGTTATCAATTTATTTGTGCTGCACACACCTCACAAACCTGCCCTGCAGCCACTGGAAAAGGAGGCTTATTTCGGGCAGAAACCAGTTGATGAAAATGTTGTGAAATGAGAGAGAAAGAAAACACTCAAGACAAGAGAATTTTGTGGCTTTCCACTCTGCCTCCTGTCCAGTGAGATCAGCCTGGAGAAAAGTGCTGGCATTTGCAGTCTGCCCTCACAAATCCTTCACCTTCCCAGAACTTGGAAATAAAACTATCCAAGTTCAGGTGTCTAAGGAATTCTGGAGTAGCTGATTTTCCTCAGCACAGTACAGGTTTAAGTCCCTGTTTCTAAAGACATATTATCTATGCATCAGTTTAAAGCAATTATGTACAAGCCTACTAGAACACTAAGTAAGAAGTCATCTCAGCAGAAATGCTATGGGTGGCATCTGGAGAAAACAGAGTGCCTTTGTTTTAAAGTCTCATCCCAAATCCAAAAATAACTGCCCTCAGTTTTAGTTTAGATATGAGAACTCTAAGAATTGTCCATTGTAATTCATGATCCCCTAAGCATGAGCTGTTGCTGTCCCACAGGAGAGTCTAAACCTCAGCAAAGTTTACTGGATGGCAGATCTGTGGATTGTCTACTTGGCAATATGCAATCACAGAATGAAAAAAAACCAAACAAAAAATGAAACCAAAACAAGAGGAAAAAAAGGGGTGGGGAGGGGAAGGGAAAAAAAAATCAACCACAAAAACCAGAGTAACAAATGTTGTTTTCCTATCTCATTGCTAACCATATGGACATTTTCCCTACCACAGCCCTTAAGTAGGACAGGTACCAGAGATAGCTGCAGTGAGTGGGCTGTACTCCACATATTTCATCACACTACTTCCAAATCTCACCACTTTCACAGTCATCTCTAGAGCAAAATTATTCCCATTCCTCCTATCTTGTGACATAAAAATGCCCTCTCCTATTACAGTTTCATAGCCTCTCATACGTCACACAGGCCACTGAAACTGGACCCTCAATTTCCTCCAGTGATCTGCTCCTATGTGATACTTGATCTTCTTCACTGACATTCGAATTTAACACAGGTTGTTTTAATTAATTGTTACCTCCTTGGGTTATCTTGCTTAATTGGCTGACCTGTTGTCCACTGAATGTTTCATTCTTAATAGATTGCCCTTCTGATTTACCCACATATTTGTTCCTTAGTTTCCTCCCTACAGTCTTTCTCTGCTAGACCGTTTCACATACATGTTCTTCATGTTTCTTCAATATTTCTTCTTCAGCACCCCTGCTATTACAAATGACTTGCCTCTACTGTGTTAAACCCTATCCATCTTCAACCTAACTCCCAACCTCCCAAGGCCCCTCTATCTCACCACCTTACCCCCTCCCACCCTGCCCTCCAAGGACATGTATTTTCTTTCCTCTGGAGTACCCCACTCCACAATGCCTCCCTCTCATTCAACGAGAAGGTTCTGACACATTTCCCAGTAGAAAACTCTATTTTTAAGTAAGAATAAGAATACATAAAGGAAGACACCCTGTCCCTAAGAACAGCCAGCAACTAGGACAAGACTAGAAGAAGAGGGGGAGAAGGAACATTGTAGGTGGTTTGTTGCAGGCAGGACAGAGCACACTCTTGTCCTTGAGGATAGGTGCATTTGTCCGCTCCCAGCTTGACGGCTCGCTATGGGTTATGGGCTGCTCTGAGCTGGGCTGCCAGCAAAGGAGGCCTGCTGGGGGGAGGACAGAGGTCTGACAGCTGCAGGAAGCTGCGTGCCCTAAGTCACAAAGAGGAAGTTGTTCCCTGCTGAGTAAGGGCAGGGCTGAGTTGGGTTGGCCCAGAAAGGCTGAAGAAGTCAGAGCGGCAGGGCTCTGGCAGCCAGCAAGCAACTCTGAGGGCACCTGGAAGAAAAGGAACTGTTTGAAATAGGCATGGCCAACAGGACCTAACTGAGGGCACTGCCTGACCTACCCATCCTGCCCACCTCACAGACTTCTCAATTTGTTCACCTCAGCAACAGTTAATCAAACAGGGAAGAGGGCAAGTATCAAACATGACTAAGATCCTACAAGTTTTGTGAAAACTTGAGTAAAAGGAAGACTCCAAAGTCTAGTTAACTCCAGCAACAGTTGATTGGAACAGGGAAGAGGTCAAGTACCAAATATGATTGAGATCCAACAAGTTTTGAGAAAACTTGAGTAGTTGGGAGACTCAAATGTCTAGTTAACTTCAGCAACAGTTAATTTGACAGGAAAGAGGGAAAGTATAAAACATGACTAAGATCCTACAAGTTTTGTGAATACTTGAGTAGAAGGGAGACTCCAATGTCTAGTTAACTCCAGTAACAGTTAATTGGAACAGGGAAAAGGGCAAGTATCAAATATGATTAAGATCCTACAAGTTTTGTGAAAGGTTGAGTAGAAAGGAGACTCAAATTTCTGAGCCCCATGCTGGCAGAGCTGTGCACCCTGCCCAAGCACAGCTGGCTGCTTGGTCAGTACCTGCTGCCTCTCACTCCATGGTGTGCCACAGGGAACAAAAGGATTTGAGGGAACTGGGACACAAACAGAGCCTAATTAGCACTGCTATTTATAGAACAACTTAACTCTTTAAAGTGGGCAGAAATGCTGGTGACAGCTGAGGTAGTTTTGGAGCTGATCCAAAGCATTAAGGTAATCCATTCCAGAAACATGGGGCCACAAGTTATTCTTGAGTTGCCACATCCACAATGTCACCTCTGAGTAACCTCTCAAGGGACAGCATCCACAGCCACCACCTGCCCTCCAGACAGGGAGGGTTGCAAAGGCCAGAAGCAGGAAAGGAACTAAGAAACCCTGAGAGTGCCTCCCCACCAGCACACTTTCACCATTTCTGTCCCTTTCTAACAGTGAGAGGGTTCAAATATTATGGCATGAGACAGTAATGGATCCCTTCAGCAAACAGTTGCTACAACAGCAACAGGCACTGGCATTCAGGGGAGAGATTCTGCTAAGCAGAGAGGACATCACAGCAATGCTGGCTGTAGAGCCTTCAATTTAAAATAAATTGCTGAGCAGCTCAGTGCAGGTCTGCACTGACATTGTCACAGAGAAAGAGAGAAAAAAGAAAGAAAAAAGAGAGAAGAAAAGAGAAGAAAAGAGAGAAGAGAAGAGAGAAGAGAAAGAGAGAGAGAGAAGGAGAGGAGAGAGAGAGGAGAGGAGAGAGAAGAGAGGAGAGGAAGGAGAGAGAGAGAAGGAGAGGAGAGGAAGAGAGAAGAGAAGAGAGGAGAGGAGAGAGAGAAGAGAAGAGGAGAGAAGAGAAGAGAGAGAGAGAGGAGAGAAGAGAAGAGGAAGAGGAAGAGAGAGAGGAGAGAAGAGAAGAGAGAGGAGAAGAGAAGAGAAGAGAAGAGAGGAGAGAAGAGAGAAGAGAGGAGAGAAGAGAGGAGAGAAGAGAGGAGAGAAGAGAGGAGAGAAGAGAGGAGAGAAGAGAGGAGAGAAGAGAGGAGAGAAGAGAGGAGAGAAGAGAGGAGAGAAGAGAGGAGAGAAGAGAGGAGAGAAGAGAGGAGAGAAGAGAGGAGAGAGAAGAGAGGAGAGAAGAGAGGAGAGAAGAGAGGAGAGAAGAGAGGAGAGAAGAGAGGAGAGAGAGAGGAGGAGAGAAGAGAGGGAGAGAAGAGGGAGAAGAGAGGGAGAGAAGAGGGAGAGAAGAGAGGAGAGAAGAGGAGAGAGAGGAGAGAAGAGAGGAGAGAGAGAGGAGAAAGAGAGGAGAGAAGAGAGGAGAGAGAAGGAGAGAGAAAAGGAGAGAGAAGAAGGAGAGAGAAAGAGGAGAGAGAGAAGGAGAGAAGAGAGGAGAGAAAGAGGAGAGAGAAGGAGAGAGAAGAGGAGAGAGAAAAGGAGAGAGAAAGAGGAGAGAGAAGAGAGGAGAGAGAAGAGGGAGAGAAAAGGAGAGAGAAGAGGAGAGAGAAAGAGGAGAGAGAAAGAGAGAGAGAAGGAGAGAGAAAGAGGAGAGAGAAAAGGAGAGAGAAAGGAGAGAGAGAAGAGAGGAGAGAAGAGAGGAGAAGAGAGGAGAAAGAGAGAAAAAAGAGAAGGGAGAGAGAGAGGGAGGAGAGGGGGAGGAGAGGGGAGGAGAGGGGAGAGGAGAGAGGGAGGAGAGGGGGAGGGAGAGGGGAGGAGAGAGGGGGAGAGAGAGGGGGAGAGGAGAGGGGAGGGAGAGAGGGAGAGGAGAGAGGGGAGGGAGAGGAGGGAGAGAGGGGGAGAGAGGAGGGGGAGAGAGGGGAGGGAGAGAGGGAGGGAGAGAGGGGGAGAGAGAGGGGGAGAGAGAGGGG
The DNA here is from genome assembly GCF_027791375.1 of Indicator indicator. Taxonomy (NCBI): domain Eukaryota; kingdom Metazoa; phylum Chordata; class Aves; order Piciformes; family Indicatoridae; genus Indicator; species Indicator indicator. Next base: position 18,911,805 of record NC_072023.1, read on the forward strand.
GAGAGAGAGGGGGAGAGAGAGGGAGAGAGAGAGGGAGAGAGAGAGGGAGAGAGAGAGAGGAGAGAGAGAGGGAGAGAGAGAGGAGAGAGAGAGGGAGAGAGAGAGGGAGAGAGAGAGGGAGAGAGAGAGGGAGAGAGAGAGGAGAGAGAGAGGGAGAGAGAGAGGGAGAGAGAGAGGGAGAGAGAGGGAGGGAGAGAGAGAGAGGAGAGAGAGAGAGGAGAGAAGAGAGAGAGAGAGAAAGAGAGAAAGGAGAGAGAAGAGGAGAGAAGAGAGAGAAAGAGAGGAAGAGAGAGAGAGAAAGAGAGAGGAGAGAAAGAGAGAAAGAGAGAAGAGAGAGGAAGAGAGGAGAGAAAGAGAGGAAGAGAGAAGGAGAGAGAGGGAGAAAGAGAGGAGAGAGAGAGAGAAAGGAGAGAGAAGAGAGAGGAGAGAAGAGGAGAGAGAAAGAGAGAGAGAGAGAGAGAGAGAGAGAAGGAGAGAAAGAAAGAGGAGAGAAAGAGGAGAGAAAGAGAGAGGAGAGAAAGAGAGAGAAAGAGAGAGGAGAGAAAGAGAGAGGAGAGAAAGAGAGAAAGAGAGAGAGAAAGAGAGAGAAAGAGAGAGAAAGAGAGAGAGAAAGAGAGAGAAAGAGAAGAAAGAGAGAGAAAGAAGAGAGAAGAAAGAGAGAAAGAAAGAGAGAAAGAAAGAGAGAAGAAAGAAAGAGAGGAAAGAAAGAGAGAAAGAAAGAGAGAAAGAAAGAGAAGAAAGAAAGAAGAGGAGAAAGAAGAGAAAGAAAGAAAGAGAGAGAAAGAAAGAGAAAGAGAGAGAAAGAAAGAAGAAAGAAAAAGGAAAGAAGAAAGAAAGAAAGAAGAAAGAAAGAAAGAAAGAAAGAAAAGAAAAGAAAGAAAGAAAGAAGAAAGAAAGAAAGAAAGAAAGAAAGAAGAAAGAAAGAAAGAAAGAAAGAAAGAAAGAAAGAAAGAAAGAAAGAAAGAAAGAAAGAAAGAAAGAAAGAAAGAAAGAAAGAAAGAAAGAAAGAAAGAAAGAAAGAAAGAAAGAAAGAAAGAAGGAGAAAGAAAGATAAATGTTAGTACCATTCTGAGATGAGGCAAATCAGCTTCCTTGGGGGAAGAAAAAGCCTGGAATACCTAAAGTGCTCTTCACTGTGAATCAACTTTCTTTCATGGTCTTTCACAGTATCAATATTCAAAAGATGCTGCTAAAAAGACCAAGTAAAAATCCAAACCAAACTTTTAAGTAATTAATGCAAGAAATCTGCTAAGTAGCAGGATCAAAGTTGAAAGTCATTAAATAAATCATTCAACCTACTTAGTCCTTCAATGAGGCATCTTAAGATAGGAATATTGCCTGAAAGTTGGTTTTAAAATGCTTTTAAATCACATTCATGTGCTCTCTGCCTAATGCAGACCCAGTAGATAGATAGATTCAACCCATTGACTCTAGACCCAGAAAGATGATAATGATGTGACAAGGCCTAGCCATTTATTTATCTTGTGGAAAGCTAATCTGTTTTTAGTAGTTACCAAACAGTTTAAGAAGTATCTCTGTAGACTAGGAGCATTTCATGAGTGGAAACACTTTGCTTCTCAGGACTTTTAGACTGTCTTTTTAATTTCTCTTGTCACACTTAAATGGAAAGAAGTAAGAGTCTCACAGGACAGACATCCCAGCCACACAAGACAGCATCTGAAACCAAATGATTAAGACAAGTCTGGGAAATAACTTACTAAGCTCTATGGTCCTGAGTGAGCTCATATTCATCTAGACTGCCCCATGACTTCAAGGGAAAGCCTGCTACACACAGAAAAGTGGAAACTCCACCAGCTCATTTGCCCCCACGCCAGCAGAGGTAACTTTGCTTTCCTCCATTATTTAGCTCTGATATATTCTACAGCAGAAGAGAAAACAGAATTTGTGCTAAACTTAACCAACTGCTCAGGCCAGCCAATATATTTTTCCATGGACTAGGTGGGGGAAAACAACCAAATGAGCCATTTTGATCAAGGCTTGTTTGACAAGTGAAGTACAAAGCAGATTTTTTAAAACAACATGAGAGGCAGCACTATGCTCACCCACCAAAGACCCAAGGCATGGAACGAATGCATTATCACATGCTGGACCCATTAGCATTTACTGAACTACACTAGATAAGTGTTTTCACTTGTTCTGTTGTCTAAACAGCTATCAAAACACATAATTTCTCTAATGATAGGTTTACTTTTTTGTTGCCGTCGACACCATTTTGGGATCAGCTAGCTCAAGTTCCACACTCTGCCATTCCCTTCTGGAGATGCTTAAACATTTAAAAGCAGTGACTGGAGTTAGATAGAAAGGTCCAACACCTCATGTGCCATTTTTACTGCTTCATCCAGCTGGGATACTGTATCCTGGAGATGTTCAGCATTTGTCCATAAGGCTCACCAAGTGTGTTTGTGATACATGCTTGCTGGGTGCCAAGATAAAATGTTCACTTAACAATATGACCTATAAAGGAATGCCCAGATTGGTTTTGTTTCTCCTTTTTCCTTCATGGTTACAGTTTCCTTAGTTAATTAAAAAAAAAATTCCATCTAATTATAAGCTGCCACATAATTCTCACTATAGCAATCCTTAGCATTTAAAAATAATGAGTCAGGGCTCCAAAATTGTGATTAAGGCACAGAAATTAGGCATCTGAAAAACAACGACCCACAGCAGATTTTTATCTGCCTTTTCAGGCACGAGATGCCATTCATGTTTTCAGGACCTTTACTTCAGCTGTGAGGACTGAAAAAGTCCCTTCTTTATTATTGCGTGAAATCAAGACTGTCACAGTCACTTGACTGCAGGAGCTGGCACAACTATCATAAGGCTGAGCAACAGCAGACTTAGTAGCATTCCCCAGCTTACACTGACTGCCTCTAATCACAAGCATACATAGCTCAGCATCTGTTCCTGCTTTACTCTGGAAGAGGAGTAACCATCACCAAGCGAAGTGAAATTTTGCAGGTGGACATCCCTTGGAGTGCCGAGCCTCAGACTTCTGGATCTTGAAAACAGTTGGGGTCATGGCCCTTGGCAAAAACTCTCCTAAGAGTCCCAAATTAAGACCCTCACAGAGATACATTTTAAACTCCTCTCCACATAACCAAGGAATAGTTGTGGCTGAAGTATAAACTTCCTGAAGTATATACTTCCTGAAGTATAAACTTACCGCTAAGTTACCTGGTTTACAGAGAACTGTTGGGAAGTGCAGAACAGGCATCTGTAGACCAACCTAAGTTTCTCAACCCATCAGTATTTTTTAATTAATATCATTAAAATTACAAACATTTAGTAAAAAGCAAATAACATCCACCAGGTTCCTTTCAAAGGCATTTTTCACTCATCCTGGGTTGCAATCAACTGCTCCAGAGTGGCTTATTATGTTTCTGTCTACATCACGGATCTCTTCATGAAGAGATTTTTCCCATCTTTTCCCATCTTTTCCCATCTTTTTCCTGCCCAAGACACAACTTAATTTCATTAAAGATTCCCCTTTTTTTGTTCACCCCCTTTTTAAAACTTTATTTTTTCTAACTTTTCTGGAAATCTTGCACTAGAAACATCTGGATCACATAGAAACATACATTTACCCCTGGGACAAGTTCCTTACCTCCTTATTTCCTACCTACTCAGGAAGGCAAAATGAGCTGGATTTGGCCACTGCCAACATACAACACTTGAACATATCTGCTGGTTTCAGACTAAGGCTTCATGAGCCACAGAGACAGACTAATCTAATCCACCATCTCCGTGATCTAACCCCTACTCTATTCTTCACTTCTTCATTGCAAGAAGCAGAAATAACTCAGTATCTGATAAAGCTGTTTAAGCAGGGCAAAACTCTAGTCATCTTGAACAGTAAGAAATTTCATCTCAGATTTGCCTTGAAATATCTTGATAAGGATCACAACACTCGTACAATTTGCAATGCTCACATGAGAAAAGAAGAAAAAGAAAAGACATCTGAACTAAAGAAAATCTCACTCGGCAACAGCATTCTTCTCACTCAAACAGGGAAGTGACCTGGAATTCCAGCTCTGTGTAAATGCAATCTAAAAAGAAAAATTACTTGCACGAGGTGATGTTCCCCTTCAGCATCTGTTGTGATTGCACGCTAGGTACAGATGTGAACAGCTAGCAGACAGCAGCTGGCAGAGAGGGCTACAGTGGGAAGATGCCCTCCAGCACAGCTCACAGTGGCAAGAGAGCATTATTTTTGCAAGACACATGAAAGCCAACACTAGAAGCTTCACTACACTGCAAGCACCACAGTCCAGCATGTCTGGATATTCTGTCCAGTTCAGTCACTGACCCTGTTGTGTGATTTCAGGCTAGTAGCTTCTCCTCTCCGTCACTGGAAAATGGACAAGAGACCAAATCTGATGAAAAACGAATGAAGAAGCCACCTACCAACATAAGCACATGGACAGTGTGGCTCTAGGGACACGAGGGACAGCACTGAGGAGCTAAGCCAAGTTGTAGCAGATGCTCTGGACCAGAAGCAGGTCACGAACGCTGTGTTCAGAGAAGACATCTGCCACCAGCTCAACCAAGCCACCCCCAAAAATAAACCCAGGGTGACCTTCCAGCATCATACAAAACTGCTGCAGCAGAAGAAAGAACACAACGTGAATCCCAAGGGTGGCCTTTCTGTTGCCTTACAGAAAAGATTGTCCCACCTTCTCCTGAAGAACCTCAAAGTCACTCATCCCCATCCAGTTCTTTTGGTGGGATTCACAACAGTCAAAAGCTCACTGCCCCCCGTCCCCCTGCAAATAGACTCACTCCCCTGGGCACAAATGAAGCAGAAGTGTCAGGTAAACAAAGAGCACTTGGGATGTGTGGTTGTATGGAGCTCACAAAGCAGATGAAAAATCCAGCTCTGCTTTTAATCAACCTGCAATCTTTTAAAATAAACTAATCCTAAAGACATTGCTTGTCATTTACTTCAGTAATTACAAGCAGCAGCTAACAACATTTTTGCCTAAATAATTTAAGCAGCACTAGGCCCTTACAAAAATCCTAAGCAAGCTGCCAAAACATTTAGATCACAATGACATTAAGCACCTCTGAGGATGACAAGCCCTTATACTGCAGGTAAATTAGACACACTAGCCATTAGTGATTCTAATGACGGTCTCATTCGTATTCTGACCACTTCATAGTTCAAGATTAGGCAGTTTGCCATCTGACTGACAGACTGCACAGTAGATGTCAAGAGACAAGATGTTGACAGCAGAGAGGTTGACCACCCCCAGCCACTGGTGTCTTGACATTTAAAGGATGATAATACCAATAACTTGCTAGTAGCCTGTGCTCAGCTCTAAATGCCCTGAGTCTGAAGATTTTAAGGGAAGCTATATTTAACTGAGGAAAGGATTTGGACCAAGAGCTCTCTTAATAACCTCAATTATATTTTCAGGCTTTTCAGGATTGGTCACTCCATCTAAGAGCCCATGCAGACAGCTCTTGCTGACACCCACTGCACTGGTGTCAGTAGGACTCAAGGTACTCATCAAGCCAGGATCACTTATGGGAGGCGTGTGTCAGAGTCAAAGGCTTCATCCTGTTCATTTTGTAACTCCACAAACTGTCCTTACTCACAGCTGCAGTAAGGCAACACACTTCAAAAACAGTAATCTGCTGTATCTGAAAACCTGTTCTGCAAATCTGTATTCCAACACAAAAACCTCATGCAAATCATCCCACAAGCATCAGGACAGTCGGGGTTCTTGCAGAAGGAAGAGTCTACATGGGTCAGACCTTTACATGAGGTTTCTGGCTGCAAAGAGCAGAAGGGGAAGGAGCAGTGGAAATTGAGGAGTTACTGGCACTCAGATGTCAGGGTTCAGTGTAAGTTACCCTAGAAGTTTTCAGTGGCCCTGCTATTACCTTGTGAAATTGTCTTTGATCCATATAGAGAAGGCAAAGGGGAAATAGCACACGCAAGGTTTGAAAAACATGTTTTGATCGAGTTAATCACTCAGGGATGATAATCTGCTTCACCAGCAGAAGTCCAGTGAATTCACAGGATGAGACAGATACAAAGTTATGAGATACTTTCTCTGTGCATCAAGAACCTGACTACTCAAACATCTGCACAGTACCACTAATGCCACCCTATTAACCAAAGCACCAATGTGAAAGTTTGGACTTTCTCATACAGATTTTCAGCACAGACAAATTCAAATTTATTTGTCAAAACCAAGGGAAAACAAAGTTGTGTGGCAGGAGGGGTAGAAAGAATGTCAATTAATGTCATTCTTAAATAACAAAAATATTAATAATTTATTAGAATAAATTTAATATTAGGCAATTATGGAAAAGCGTACTACTCCAAAGTCCACATGCAGGATTTCTTTGAAGCTCTGCACCTCCTTCCCAACTGAAACTCGCATTCATGCTCAGTTTCCAGCAGAAACTGACACTTGGAGCTTTCACAGCGCTCTAGCAGGACAGCAGGACCATTACAAAGAGCAAAACACTATTTCTGATGATCACCTCACAATATGTGGCAGCTTACCCGAGGCAGACTTCAATTTCATAACCTTCTGTCAATATTAAGAGAAACATATTTACACAGCAAAACCAGATTTCTACATCCCAATTATTTAATTTTTATGGTATGCTCACTGCATATCCCCAGTGCACATCTCCTCTTAAAATCATTATTTTGTGAAGCGGGTTGATTTAAAGCTCATTATATTTAACACAGCTCCAACTCATCAAGAGACACAGACAAGAAACAATAGCTCCTTTTATTGCAAGAGACTCTCTTCAATAGCATCTCTGAGATAATCACTATGCTTAGGGAGTGGAAAAACATATGGGCAAGTGGAATAGTTGACGAGCCATGCAGAGTTTTTGTTTCTAAACCATATGGTAGAAATGGCCTAAAACATTTCTTTTAACAGAAGCTGCGGCAGCATTATCAATTTCCAAACAACATTCAGTTTACAAACATGAAAAAGACTACATCAAACTGCTTCACAGAATCATAGAGGTTGGAAAAAATCCCTCAGATCATCAAGTCCAACAATTAACCCTACTCTACAAAGTTCACCCCTAAACCATATCCCCAAACACCACATCTAAATGATCTATAAACACCTCCAGAGATGGTGACTCAACCCCCTCCCTGGACAGCCTGTTCCAAAGCTTGACCATTCTTTCTGTGAAAAAAAGAATTCCTAATGTCCAGCCTAAACCTACCCTGTTGCAGTTTGAGGCCATTCCTTCAATTCTATCACTGACTACCTGTGAGAAGAGACCAGCATCAGCCCCTCTACAACGTCCTTTCCTACATCACCTCTAAGGACAATAATCAGGATTCATCTACCCATAAAAATGAGAATCTGTAGCACAATAGGTTTAAAATGAATTGGCATACGAGAAGATCAACTCAGTTTCTAGTGTTAGCACTTTGAGGAAAGGACCCTGTTAGCTCTGCATTAAAGGGAAGGGCTTCTTCCAGGCCTACCCAATTAGATGATGCTAACACATGCCCACTTAGCACCTCTCATTGCTTTTATTTCCTGCAAGCTGGATGTTGAAGAACTGCAAAGTTTCTGTGATCCCAGGAGACAAGATACTAAGCAATCATGTGCAGCTCCGGTTCATGACAGACCTAAGTTGAGTTGTATTCAAAAAATATTGAAGAACATCAAATAAAGTTGTGCATCACTTTAAAACAAAACACCAAACAAACAAACAAAACAAAAACCTGGCCACTTGGACTCTGTATTTGATTCATTCTAGCATTTACTAATGAAAGAGGGCCTTTGCACAGGTAGTTTGATTTCTGCTTATTCTGATCTTTCGTTTGCTATTTAGAGGATGGGAGAAAACCAAACCCAGCTTTTCTCCAGAAAAGGGAGGGAAATCGGCCTCTCTTCCAATTGTCTGCATTTTACCGAGAAGTGCGAAATTTTCAAGGGGAGAAAACCTTCACTGCACAAGCTTTTAAGCCAGGGTCATTCAAAGAAAGTCCTCCCTGCCGCAGGGATCTCGTTCTCCACCGCTATCAGACGTGGCACCCTGACTGCAACATTCCTCCTTTCCTGAGTAGCGGGAGAAGGTGAAAAGGGCTCTAAGGATTATCGCCATTTCCCAGCCGCGTCAAAAGAAAAGAGGAAAAGGTGCCTTTTCACGTGGTTTCTATAATAAACTGCACAGACTCAACGACCAGCGCCGAGCTTCCAAAGTGTTCCTCGGAGCGCGGATGCTGACAAGAACGAACACCCAAGCAAACATGCCCTTAAGCATCCCAGCAAGACCCACACGCTCGGCTGTCTGGCAGCAGGCTGGCAGCCACTATCACAAAGCCAAGTCAGTCTTCGAGCCCCTCGCTTTGTCAGCAGCCAGAGGGGCGGCTAGATTATCCAGGAAGCGAGAAGCATCCTATTGTGCAGCATCACAACAAGCCCCAGACACCTCAGCCCTCCCGGGAAAGGCATCCAAGATGGGTTTCTCTCCCTGCGAGGACAAATGAGCCTCCATGCGCCCACACCGAGCCCATTCTCCTCCCTGCAGCAAACACAGCCACACAGAAAGTTTTTGATGGGCGTGAGGGGCCCTGCCTGTACGTCGCCCGCTGGAGAGAAAGGAAGGGTCGGATTATAAAGTTTGGGGCTTGGCGGGGTGCGGAGAGCGCTCAGCCGGGCTCCCGCTGCTTCGTCCGGCCGCCCGCCCCCGGCTGCCCTTGGGCCGCACACGGCACTACCTGAACAGGGTGACCGCAGTCTGGTTCCTCCTCCACGCCTTGCCCTGCTGCAGCAGCACCCCCTGCACGATCTCCTTCTCGTCCGGCAGCCGGTAGACGGGGAAGATGTAGAGCCAGCAAAGGACGAAGACGCCCAAGGCGCTGGCCCCCACGGGCAAGCGGGTGCGCGGCCACTTCCACGCCAGCCCCGCCATCCTCCTCCTCCACCCGCAGCGCCGCCGCGGCACCGGGCCGCGCTCCGGCATCAGGCCCGCGCCATGCGGCGCGCGCGGGGCGGGGGGCTCGCCTCAGCCCCGCCGCCGCCCGCGCCCTAAGCCCGGCGGCCCGCCTGCCGCTCGCCGCCCGCCGCCATGGCCTCCTAGCTGGCTGCGGGAGAACCGGGCCCCGCGGGCGTCGGGTCTCCTGCCGGGGCTGCTCCCGCTGCGCCGCGGCTGGCTCCTGTCTCGGCGGTGGCGGCTGCCGCCCTTCCTCACAGTCATTTGGTCCCTCGCTTTCCCCGCCAGACGATGCTCCGCCGCTCCCCGCCCTCCCTCCTTCCCTCCGCCTCCCTCTCTCCCTCTGTCGCTCGCAGCGGCGCTGCGGACGGCCCCGGTAAATTTCCACCCCGCCCCGGCCGCGGGGTGTCCCGGGCCCCGCCGCCCGCCCACCCCTCAGCTGCCGGCAGAGGGAGGGAGGGGAAGGGCGGCCGGAGAGCCGGCTGCTGCGACGCGCGGCTCTGCCGCTGCGGCTCCGCGCCCCGCTGTCTCCCCTCCTTGCCCGCAGGCACCGGTCGAGCCGGAGCGGAGGGAGAGCGATCCCGCTCCGGGCTCACCACCAGCGCCCGGCCACCCTGCCGGCGCCCCGCATTCTCCCCCGGCACCGCTGACCCCGGCGGGCAGCCGCGCTGCTCTCCAGCGCGCCCTGGCGGACATCGCTACTCCGCCCGCTGGCAGCCGCGACCCCGGCGCGCTCCTCCCTCCCTCCTTACCCCCCACCCAGACTCCGCTCCGCGTCACCCTGCGAGGTGTGCGAGTGGGCTTCTCACCTGACGTGTCCCCGGCGGTCAGCCCTGGATTCAAGTCAGGAGCCGGGGATCCCCGGGAGCCGGGATCATCCTGCCCATCCGATCAGGGTATCACAGAATCACAGAATCAGCCAGGTTGGAAAAGACCTCAGAGATCATCAAGGCCAACCTATTACCTAATACCTAACACCCCCTGACAACTAAACCACGACTCCAAGTGCCACATCCAAGCTTTTTTTTAAACATCTCCAGGTGACTCCACCACCTCCCTGGGCAGCACATTCCACTGGCCAGTTACTCTTTCTGAGAATAACTTTCTCCTCACCTCCAGCCTAAACGTCCCCTGGTGCAGCTTGAGACTGTGTCCTCTTGTTCTGGTGCTGGTTGCCTGGGAGAACAGACCAGCCCCCACTTATCTACAACCTCCTTTCAGGTAGCTGTAAAGAGCAATAAAGTCTCCCCTGAGCCTCCTCCTCTCCAGACTAAACAACCCCAGCTCCCTCAGCCTCTCCTCATAGGGCTTGTGCTCAAGACCTCTCACCAGCCTCGTTACATGGGTATATCCCATAACACTTTCTTTGGGATAATCTAGCGAACTAAGGGCACAGCGAAGCCAAAAGAAAAGCTTGCTGCAGCCAGCAGCACCGTGACCAAAGCAGCGGTTCGGTGTCAGCATATACCCACTGGTGTGCTTGGGTCTTTGAATAAAACAAACTGGGGATTATATTCTCGAGCGGGACAAGGGCAGGGCCCAGTGATAGGACAAGGGGCAGTAGGTACCTGAGGGTGCTGGAGTACTGGAATAAGCTGTTCAGAGAGGTTGTGGAGTCTCTTTCTTTGGAGAATTTCAAAACCCACTTGGACGTGTCCTGTGCAACCTGACATAGCCATACCTGTGTCAGCAGGGGGGTTGGACTAGATGATCTCCAGAGGTCAAGGCTGAGTAGTAACTAGGAGACAGCTTTGAGTGTTTTGAACTTGGGAGACTCAAGGTTACAAGGAGACATTGATAGCCCTTACAAAGCACTGTTAGCCTCTGCCTGTCTCAAGGCATGTCAGCACACCACAACCTGCAGAGGCATTGACCACGCCTCTGTGATGGGGAGGAAGTACTATTGAGATCCTCTGCTAAAATTCTCTGAAGCACAGTGAGGAAAGGTCAGCAAAAGAAAATTCCATGGGTTAAGATGCTCACCATAGCAATTAGAGGTTCAGTCACACAACTGCTGAGTTTGAAAACAGATGACCCCAAATTCCACAACTCTTCCTGCAAATGTCCAGAACTTTCTGGATTAATGACTGGGGGGGGGAGAGGGGGGGAGAGAGGGGGGGGGAGGGGAAGGGAAATGGGGTGAAAGAAGGAAAGCAAGAAGAAGGTTTGACACAGTTAGTTTGGTATGTCCTGACCATGAGGTAGCAATGAAATCATCACAAATACTAGCTGGTTGTTTATGCAATGCTTTCAGCTAGAGATCCCAAACAGATACTGCTTAGTTCTCAGTAAAAAGTAACTTGGAAATCTGCTTTTGGTGCTTGAGAGAAAACATTTTCTCTTTCATAGTGTGTTGCTGTGTAGAAACATACACTGACAAAAAAGAATATTAACATGGTAATGTCTAACGAACACAAAAAATGGCAGAAACTTGTAATTGCATTAAAAATACTGTTTTCATTCATATCTCCTATGCTAGATGTGTCTAGATCATTTGAGCTCTTTTCTCTAGACAAAGTGGGAAAGAGCACTGAGCAAGGCATTTTGTCCAGCTAACAAACAAAACCAAATTTGAGCAGGATAAATATTTTCATGTTGGTGAGGAAACTATTTACCAACAGTAAAATAACCCAAAAACTTATTCAGTTACCTCTACTAAAACCAAACAGAACCATTCTGTCTCCAGAGACTAATCAAAAACACAGTCAGCTAGACTCATAAAAAATAAATAACAGTAAAAAAGATAAAACTGACATTTGAAAAACTGTATCCCAAATTAAATTCTGCCTCTTTGCTCACCTTTAGCTGACAAGAGACAAACCAGAGGCTCGGTGTTGCTTGGGAAACCAAAAAGTGGAGAACAAGAGAAGGCAGGAATGACTGCTAGTCTCTTGCTATCCAAAGAGCTTACAGTGAAGCTGTAAGCAGTGGGCTTTTACTCTTGCACAGTGAGACACAAGATTTTAGGATACCTTGCATTTGTGAACTTGTGAGATATTCCTAAGCCTTTCCTTTTCTGATTGTACTTCAGCATGAAGCCCCCAGGGCTGTTCACTGAATTTAGAACAAACAGCCTGTGGTCTGTCTAATCCCACGGCAGTGACTCTGTCACCAGGTCCTGCCCACTAGCTGTGAGGAGCCAGGTTGATCAAGACAGAGATGAGGCAGAGCTTGGTATGCTGCTACTCACTTGAATGGAGAACTGAAAATGCCTAGCCTTGTTCTGCTCTTGTACAGGTGGGAGTTAGAGATACACCATGTCAAACCCAGGCCTTTTACCATTTCTAGGCAGCATTATCAGTCAGTGTTGTTTCATTCCACCAGTGAGCCCTGAAGAGAAGTGCACCGATGCGTTCTGCTGAGATGAACGATTTCAGGTGGAGAATAAATGGAAAGTAAGGATGAACTGCTAAACATGAATCTCGCTTACAAGCAAGTAGTCTTAACTGCTTCAGTGACAGTCATTGAGAAGATGTAGAGATCAACAGCTCATGTCTTTAAATCGAAGCAGAACACAGCAGAACAAAAACACCGGTGTGACTCTCCTCTGTTGTGCTCCATTCGAGTGAGAAGTGAGTGGTGAAATTTAACCTCACCTCCATTACTTTGGTTCCAAGTAAGATCCCCAGCCCGAGAGGCTGAGCCTGTTCTGGGTATGGCCCATATGCAAGCCATACTACAGAAAAACAAAAACAAAACAAAAACAAACAAACAAACAAAAACAACAACAACAACAAAAAAAGTTGTTATTGAAGAGGGGTGCCCTTGAAAAGCAGCAAAGAGCTGTGCATCACTCTCCCTCCATCAGAAAGAAAACAGCGTTGAGGTTTTCCCGGTTTCACTCTGAAATGCATCAGCAGAATTCTGTTTTCTGTTTATTCGCCACAGCCACGACAAGACTTTTCCTTCACAGAGGGTGAGTGCATCCACGATGTCTCAGGGGACATCCAGCCGTCCCCCTCCCCCTTCCGCTTTGCACTTCCCGCCGCGCCCCTGCGGGTGGAGCTGCCGCTCTGCTCCGCCGCTTCCTGCTGGGGCTGGGAAAGTGTTGCTCCGAAGAGCACGGCAAAGACCTTGCACAAGCGTCAAAAAGTAGCATCTCCTCTTTCCCCTACCCCCATCCCAAACTACACACCAAGACCTGAGCTCCGGACTTCCACAAATCCAGTTTTCGTCCGCTTTCATTCGGAGAATCCTGTACTGCTACACCACATCCTTTACTGCCTTGTTTTTGTTGCCTTTCAAGCACTCTCACCTCCAAAACAACAGGGCTTTCCCCTCCGCTTCTGCATCCCACTCACTTTCCACTCTGCAGAATTTAGCAGAAGAGATGGATTGGAATCAGCTTTCAGTCTGTGGGATCCTTTCAGCTGATGAAACTGTTGTCATGCCAGGTACCCACAAGGTGAATCGGTTCTCAGTTACCACCTGACCAAAATACCTTGCTTTACGCTGTGCCCCCAGTTCTGCAAGCATTTCATGCTCCATTAATACAGTCTATGGGAAGGGTGGATTTGTTTTCTAAGGGAGAAGGGAGCTGAAAAAAAAAAATATGGTACTTAGTGTTGACTAGCAGCCCTTATTCCCCACTGCTGGAAGTACTCCTGTGAGATATGTTTTGACCAAACGCAGAGCAGCAAAAAATGTTCAGAAATTGTCACCTGTCGGGTTTTGTTTGGTGTTGCCTTTGAACAGGCTGATTTCTCTGCATTCCTCCTGTTGATACAGTTTGAAACACTGGCATCTGAATCTGGCTCCATAAGAATAACACCAACAGTGTAAATGCCTTCATGAATGGGTACACAGTAGCCCATACAAAGACCTGTTGCCAAATTCCCATAATGCTTCCTTCTATGAGCATTTACTGTGCAGCTCTGTTAAAAATGCCCAACAAAGGTGCATTCTCACTGATAAAGCATTTTAAGCCTCTGATGTGACAGACAGCTTTATATAATCCTAGTGGAGGAGGAGAATTATAACAACAATATCAAATTAGTATTAAATAATATGAAATGGTGTGGTGTCCAAAAGTTAATCGGTTTTTACTTGGCTGTGTAAGTTAGCCTTGGAAAAAAACCATTACAAATTTTGAAGCTTTTTTCCCCCTATCATCTGTGTTGCTATAATAATATTATTACTGTGGCATCTACAGTCATCCTTCCAGCTGCACAGGAGAGTCAGAACGCACACAGAAAAAGTATAAAATGGTGGTAGGGGGAAAGGATCTGACTGATGAAAGACAGAGTTCATTCTCTGAAACAGAGAACCTTTTTGATGAGCAGTGCTGAAAGGACCTTTCAAAATATCTTTTTATGTGACCAGCTAGTTACAAGGCGGAGGAGGAGTGAAAACATGCAGAAGTAGGTAACATGGAATGTATCAAGCCATTAGCCACAGGCACTTTGCTTTTTGGTTTTGTACAGAAATTTTTTCTCATCAAACAGAGGAGCAAGGGCACTTTTTGACAACTTTGCCATCACTGCTGTAGATCATTATAATATCCCTAGGAAAGCTGTAATTCTGTCCCATAGCTGGCTTCAGGATACATTTTTAGTGTGTTTTAATGCATGCAAAAGTGCCTATGAAAGACATGGGTGGGTGGGCAGGAGCACCAGTGAGGTGACAATTACGAAGCAGAGTGAAATTTTGGGTGAAGTTTCTGCTATGTGCACTGAGAGAAGCTCCCTTTCAAAATCAACACATATCTATTCAGATTGCAGAACCAAACCTTCCTGCAATATCCATCTATGGATACTCAGACAACTAACATAGCTTTGTCCACTAGAAGTAGATGCATCCATAAATCACACTATGTTTATGGCAGTCCTTTAAGGGTTTGACCTTCAGCACAATTGGGTCCCATAGGTCTGGCCCGTTGTAATAAAGGAAATCTCTTTCCAGTGCAGACTACTGCAACAGCTATTACTGAAAAGCACCAGAGTCTAGAAGAAGCTCTGATCACAAAGCTTAGTTCCTTCAAACTGAGAAATTAATTCTGAAGAACAGCTGTAAAGCTGTAGGAGAAAAAAAAAATACAGTGCATATATGAAGAGACATTACTGGAGATAAATGAGTTCAGCAGCCTCCCTGAATTCTCCCATAGGGAAAACTACCTGTGAACAGGCTGCAGTGAACCCTGAGCAGCTCTATGAATTGTCCTTACTAATGGGAGCAAGCTGTGATGAAGTTAAGTGGTTTACTCACAAGGAGAAGGGCTACTCAAAAGAGTAAGGGAAGGGATTTGCTGGATTATGCATGAGGATTGTCACACCCAAAAACATTGTGGCTGGAGGAGTCCTATCTTATTATGCACCATTTAAAATGGAAATAAAATGTATATAAAAGTGACAATGGAACGTGCACATGCACAGACTTCAAGCAAATCTCTTAAGAAAGCAGGAACTTCTCTAGTTAGCAGAGTTCTTTCTCCCTTGGGGCTCTGACTAATTTTGACCTCATGTGTGACAATTGCTGAAACTTTGAACAGAGCTGTTGCTGTCAGGAAGCCATCAATTATAATTTAGCATGGGGTTGGGGTGCCTGTTCATGAGAAGGTCGTATCTGACATAAAGACAGACATAATCAATTTGGTCTCACAAGAAGTAATCCCTCTAGACTAGGATGAAATGTGTGGAAGTAGAGCAGAGAGGAAAACATTTCTTGATATTGCTGTATCTTTCCTTCCCTTAACAAATGACCCATAACTATCTTTAGGGAAAAACATGAACTTGTTTGAAGTGCAAGAAGACCTCCTCTGCCTCTGAAACTAGCTGGGAAGTAACAGTAGGTCTAGTTTATGTGATCTGTTCAGTTGTCCTTCTCTAAGGGGAAAACTGGTGATGAAGAAATGTTTCAAGAGAAGTTTCAGCAAGAATGGCTGCAACCCTCAAAGCCTAAACAAGTGAACATCTACAAGAAAGCCTTGCAGGCACTCTGGCTGTTTGTGGCCTCCTCTGGCAATCACTTGGACCCTGAGCATGACCCATTGCTCTGAATGGTGCAGGACCTTGGGTAAAACCAAATCCCACCTGCACAGTAGTCATGGAAAAACTGACTTACAATGGAGGAAAAGGCAAGTCTTCAGTGATGGAAAACAAACCAGCCTGGTTAGGTGAGACTTCAGGTACAGAAATTGTGCAGAAATTGCTGAGTTCTGTGCAGAGTTAGGGTTGTGTGTCAGGTTTCTGTTAGGCAAGTCTTCCATCAGCCCATGTATTTAGGACCAAATATAAGTGCTGGCCTTAGGACAGATATTTCAAGTATATTAATGGAAACCCATTTGTGTATAGTAATGATATGCAGAGGAGCCAGAAGCAGTACCTCTCTTATACAAGTCTCTGAAGTGCTTTGTATTTTTTTTCCCCCAAGGAAAGTTATAATTACCCTTTGCTGCATTTAGTGGTGGACAAATTTGGTAAAAATTAATAAATTCAGTAAGAGATGAATCCCTTTGCATTCCAGCCAGTCCTCAGAGATTAGAGGGGCCAGGGGCAGCTGGACTTATCTCTTAATGGTCCTGCCAGTTATTGCCATGCCTACAGGCTCAACAGCAGGTGCATGAACAGGCTGTCTGCTGCATCTAAAAGAAGAAGCTGGGTGCCTGAACAGTGCAGCTTATTTACATGCAACACACAGAGATGCTTTAAGATTGTGGCTGATAAACACACTAAACCAGAGAGTAGCTCTATGGCTCCAAAACATGATCACAGTCACTAACTTGATCTCCCAGGGAAGCACTTGGCATAGCCAAGGTTACAAGCTCTTACTAAAAGGTGCCCCTTTTTGGAGTGAAGGGGTGAGGACAGACCCATCGCTCTGTCTCTGTTGTTTGTCATCAAATTCTTCTTCTCTTCCAAATGAGATACAAAAATTGGAGTAATATTTATGCCTCGTTGCCTACTATTGTGCAGAGTGCTTGGGTGGGACAGCAGCAAGGGCGTTATTCCTAAAGGTCAAACTGGTGTTCCTTGATCAGTTGCACAAAATGATTCTTAATTTTGGTCTCACTCCTCTGGTCAACAGTCTTGTGGGTGATAAGATGAAGAATGGAACAATGGGTCTCTCTCTTGCCTCCCATTCTCCCTAGTGCCATGTCAACACAGAGCACCAGCACCAGATCTCCACCCAGCTTCTGTGTCTACTGTGGTCACCATGTGTTTATCCACAATGCTGGGCTCTGTAATCTTTCACTGTTTTCTGCTTTCAACACCCTTATCCCCATTTAACAGGGCACATGGAGAGAGAAACCTGAGAGATTTGACTGATGACTGAGCTCAGTTTGGAACAGAGGCTTCTTCAAGCCTAGTGCAGTGCTGTAAGACACAAATCACAGAGAAATTCATCTAACTGAAACTCTTGGGTGCACCAACATCTAATATTAGCTAAGTGCTTGAAGATTACTATGGATTTTTCTTTTTTAAGGACTCTAAACATATGCAGCATCACTTCGTTGGGTCCCAGACAGACAATCTGAAGTATGGTTAATGAGCAAACAGTAATTAAAAATTGTCTCTTCTCAAATATAATAAGAGCAAAGCTTGGCACAGGGATTGTCCACCTATAGGTAGAAATTAAACAAGAAAAAAAACCCTGAAGAATGTAATTATTAATTTTAAATATTTTTTTCTGTGTTAGGTGATAGTAAAAGGTATCAGTGAAGGAAGACAAAGTATCCTGTCACTTAAGCTTTCCAAGAGAAGGCAGCCTCACACAAATACCTGCAATGTTGCCCATCACTTAGAAGCTCAAGTGGTCATAAATGTTGGGAACCATTGCTAGGAATCTTCATGTTCCTTTGCTGAGCTTCATCTGCACTCTACATCCCAGCAATTCTTTCACAGTTGTCAGTGAATAATGTGATCCACCCAGGTTCCATGGACTCTGGACACACAGGCATCTTGAGTTCCACAAATTTGTCATGCTTATTTTTCTCAAGTGACACTTTCTGTCTTCAAGGTCAGTCCTGCAAAATATTTGAAAGGCAAAGGAATAACAGTTTTCTCTCTTGTGAAGAAACAGAGGAGATGGATTACTTTGTCCTACCAAATGTCACACTGCAATATCTGTCATCTGCAAAGATCGTTTCACAAGTCATTTATTCAACCAGATGGTGGTGTAGAGTCTAATAGATAGCAAAAGCTGGCTGGGAACAGAAATATGAACAAAGCCTTTTATTTTTTTTTTTGCTGTTTTCCAGACCAATGTAGCTTTCAGTCCAGCTATTCACTTTGTGGGAAATACAACTTAAGCAGTTTAACCTGGAGGGGTGGGATCAAGCCATCCTCAGGAAGTTCAACAAGGCCAAGTGCAAGGTCCTACACCTGAGTCAGGGCAATCCCAAGCACAAATATAGGCTGAGTAAACAGTGACTCAAGAGCAGTCTGGAGGAGAAAGATTTAGGGGTGTAAGTTGGTGACAAACTCACCAGCAGGTGAGTCCAGAAGGTTGCTGTGTGCTGGGCTGCATCCAAAGCAGGGAGAGCAGCAGCACAGGGAGGGGATTCTGTCCCTTTGCTCTGCTGAGATCTCACCTGCAGACCTTTGTCCAGTTCTGGTGCCCCCAGCATAAGAGGGACATGGAGATGTTGGATTGGGTCTGGAGGAGAGCCGTGAAGACGATAAGAGTGCTGGAGAACCTCCCCTACAAGGGACAGGCTGAGAGAGTTGGGGCTGTTCAGCATGAAGAAGTCCCCAGCGAGACCTTAGAGCAGCCTTCCAGTACCTGAAGGGGGCCAACAAGAAAGCTGGAAAGGTACTTTTGATAGAGGCTTGTAGTGATAGGATGAGAGAAAATGGATTGAAGCTTGAGGAGGGTGGATTGAGACTGGAGATTAAGAAGAAATTCTTTCCAGTGAGGGTGGTGAGACACTGGAAGAGGGTGCCCAGGGAGATCATGGATGCCCCCTTCCTGGAGGTGTTCAAGGGCAGGTGCCCCTGCCTATGGCAGTGGGGCTGGAACTAGTTGATCTTCATTGTCCCTTCCAAATTAAACCATTCCATGAATCTATGAACTTGTTACACAAAGAATCCTATTTTAGGCTCAGAGAAGATAACAGACAATTACTCATGAACCAGGATTGAAGCAAGGAACAAAATCTTTGATGTGCAATTAAGTAGTCACCTGGCCATGTATCCCCTTCCACCAGGATGACAAATGCAGTTGTACTATCATGATCTCTGCTGCACTGGAAGGGCCAAAAGATAGGTAGACACTGAAAGAAAAAAGAAAGGGAAAAAAAAAAAAAGTCTGAGTTTCAAAGAATTCAGGCAACACAGCAAATGATACACTGCTAGTTCAAAAAACAATTATTAAAATAAACAAAGTCCTTGCCTGCATGGTAAGATGTCTTTTAAAGATTCAAACAGACCTGATATCACCCTTGAAAAAGTCTTTAGGAAAAAAAACCCACATTGTGACATGCCACATAAAATGTGTTCCACCAATGCATACAGGATGGATCTTACCCCTGGCTGATATATTCAGCCTGAAGTATGAAAGGGAGGGGAAGTGAGTAGCCAAAAGGCCTAGCACAAGTAGCTTAGAAAAACAGAAACTAAAGACAGACTGACAAAGGTTAAGTAACTGAACTTCCATTTTCCCTCTTCTCCAGCTTCCTCAGTTACAGCTGGGCAGACACAATTGCTCAGCCACCATGGGGAAGTCCATGCTCACGAGCTTCCCAACCCAGCAGTATTTGGAGAAGCTTTGGAATGTAGAATGCTTCAGAAAACTACATGAAACCACTAAGCTTTGTGATACTGAGACACCAGGAAGCTCTGAATTGCAGCAAAAGCTATTAATTATAGTTACTGTAACCACAACCTGGGAAAAAAAAAAAAAAAAAGAAAATTATAGATCTCTCTTTCTAGAACTGTGCCTTTAGAGAGAAGGAAATAGAAATTAACACATTAGCTGCCTGTACTCTGAAGAGTAGACAGTGAAGGAACCTGGGACTCTAAGTAAACACAGAATCAAAACAAAGAAACTTCTGTGGTGAATTTCCTTAAGCTGATGATGAATTCTTCAGATACTTGCCTCAGACCTCTAGGGTCGAACTGGGTTTACATTCAGCTTCTGTTTCTAGGTCATGAGTATAAAGAAGAGCTCTCACAACTCCTATAGTGGTTATTTGGTAGTGAGTTTGATGAATGTCAATGCAATCATCACCTACTTTCTATTCCCAAGCGAGAGAGAACAGGCATTCCAAAGAGATTTTATTACATCGCTGTCAGTGCTTTCTCTGTTCCAGGGCTGGTGATTTATAGCAGCAAGCACTAGAAATTGATGAAACTAGTCCTTGGAAAGGCCCAAGACAAGCTCAGTGCCTAAGCTGCTAGCCTCCAAAGGGGCCAGAGCAATTGAAAGGGTGTGCTGGATGAGCACTAGATCGAGGTTTAGAGGAGAATTTTATCTTACAGGCCCAGCTGTCACAGCTTTGTGCCAGTAAGCTGCATTTGACATTGCAGTGTCCCACTAACAGCAAAAGAAGCATTTCCAGAGGGTGATACTACTAAGTACAAATCTGGATACCAACCACCTCCTTCCTTCTGAAGGAGACAGGAAGAAAGGCTTTTTAGTAGGAAAACGTGCTCATGCACCTGAGAGTTGTGGCAAACCTGAAAGCCTCTCTTCAGCAGCAGAAGGAAAACACAGTTCTGAAAACATATGGTTACATACTGTGGATCCAACTGTCAAAATACTTCCCTGGAAAAGAGGCATACACTTCATTGCTGCTGAGACCTATTATTGGAACAAACCTTGTGCTAGGTTTTGTGGTTACAGTAATTATAAATATCAAAGCGCCTGCAAGATCTGCATTGTTTTGTTTCCTAAATGCTGATTAAGCAGGTAATTCCTCAGGTGGAAAGTTGGGAGGTTTGTTTGTCCATGTTTATGGTTTCACAAAGTTTACAAAGTTGTCCATGTTTGTAGTTTTACAAAGTTTACAAAGCTGTCCATGTTTGTAGTTTTACAAAAATAAGGTAATTGTTGGAGGCCGAAGAGAAAAATCAATGTGTAGGAACAGCTAAATACACCTGCAAGGAACACTTCAGCACAGAACTGATGCAACATTCATTGGGGTTAGAGCCTTGGTGATTGCTCAGTTTGGAGCATGGATAAGGGCTAGAGTTTGGAAAAATTTCACTCCTAGGATTTAACTATAGACTTTGCTGCTCTGCCTTGGGTATTGTGTAGTTTAATTCAAATATTGTTTCTTTTCCTGCATGACCCAGACCACAGGGTCAGATACACTTTGGTTTTGATCCATTATCTGCTCAGTGGCTCCAAATGTTGGGGTGATCAACTCTAAATATTCCCAACTGATTTCAGTGACTCATTTTATGATTATTCAGCATGAGACATCCTTAGGAGTCAGATTTCCAGAGGAGCTAATTACTCGCAACTCAAATGATTCATAATAGCTCTAAAATATCATTATGAAACCATAGGAAGAGTACATTAAACCCAGAAAAACTCAGCAAGACATTTCTGAACTGACTACCCATCAATGTCTCTCATAAACCAAGGATCTAGTAGACCAAACTCTACCAAGTGTATTACCTCCTTTCATAAAGAACTGAAACTCATCTTACAATGTGAAGAAAGAAAACAAAAAATTAAGGAGCTCATAGAGTTTAAATTGATTTTCAGCATGTCTGTTAAGATTTTCTTCTTCCTGACTGCTAACTTAAGAGCATTCAAGCACTGAGCAGTTGTTTACTAATCTATTCACATGTTGCATTGGGTTGGAAGGGACTCTCAAAGGTCATCTTGTCCAACCCTCTTCAGAGACACCTCCAGCTAGATCAGGCTGCCCAGGGCCACATCAAGTCTGATCTTGAATGTCTCCAGGGGTGGAAACTCAACCACATCCCTGGGCAGCCTGGTCCAGTATTTTACTGCTCTACCTGTAAAGAACTTCTTCCTGATGTCCAACCTAAATCTACCCTACTCCACTTTCAAACCATTGCCCTCATCCTATCACTCCAAGCCCTTCTAAACAGCCCTTCCCCAGTCTTCCTGTAGATTTCCTTCAGATATTGAAACATAGCTCTAAGGTCTCCTCAGAGCCTTCTCTTCTCCAGGCTGAACAGCCCCAATTCTATCAGCCTGCCTTCCTAGGTGAGGTTCTCCATCCCTCTGATCATCTTTGTGACCCTCCTCCAGACCTTCTTAATCAGGTCCATGTCTCTTTTGCGCTCAGGGCTCCAGACCTGGACACAGTACTCCAGGTGAAGTCTCACCAGAGCAGAGCAGAGTGGCAGAATCACATTTCTTTTGATGCAGCCCAGGCTGCCATTGGCCTTCTGGGCTGCAAGTGCACATTGTTGGCTCATGACCAGCTTCTTGTCCACAGTATCCCCAAGTTCTTTTCTGCAGGGCTGCTCTCAATCTCATCATCCATCCCCCAGCCTGGATTGATATTGAGGGTTACCCTGACCTAGGGGCATTTAATTCACTTAGCTCAATTTTCTAATATGATACCAATTAACTCAAGCATAACTTTAAACATTTCAAAAATAAAGGAACTACCATGATATCAATTACTCATCATTTTATTGGCTTCTCTGTTCTCTCTATATCAGATGAGTGTTTAATTTGCAGTGTCTTCCTTAAATTTTGTAAGCTGGTTTTTCATGAGCAGGACATTTTGTCCCAGTTGCTCTCTAAGCCATCCAGTTATGCCTCTCAGCATGATCAATGAATAATCACAGAAAGTTTTGGGAGGGAAGGGACTTCCAAAGGCCATCTAGTCCAACCCCCCTGCAGTCAGCAAGGATATCCTCCACTAGAACAGGTTGTTTTGTCGAGCCTGACCTTGAACAGGGATGTGCAGGGATGGGGCCTCAACTTCAGGTAAGAATTCCCACAGCACCTGTATGTGTGCATGTGCTCAGTTATGTTTGTACAGGTTATGATTACATGCATCCAGAAATAACACGTATAGATTGGATAGCCATTGATAACCATAGTATGGTTTGGGTTGAAAGGGATCTCCAAAGGTCAGCCAGTCTAAACCCCCTGCAGTCAGCAGGGACATCTACGAGATCAGGTTGCAAGGTTGCTTTGTCAAGCCTGACCTTGAGTATCTCCAGGGTTGGGACCTCAACTACCTCCCTGGGCAACCTGTTCCAGTGTTCCACTATCCTCATGGTAAAGAATTTGTTCCTTACATGCAATCTAGATCCACTCTTATATAGTTTAATCTGGAAAGCTAAGGAAGGAATAGATGTTATGACTATGTCCCTGTCTCATCCTTCTAAGACTGACATTTTGAGAAGTTTCCTCAAGCCTAGAAATGTCAATTCTCCAATCTTTTGTGTACTTGGATGCTCAAAAATAATCTCATCTCTTAGAATCTGTATCAGCACTATGGCATTTTCCCTCTTTGTTCCAACCATACACACTTCTATCAGACCTCCTCATGACTCTACATTGGTCTTAAGACTGTTCTGAGCATTCAGTTGTCTTCATTCCCCAATTACCTGCAACAGTAGGATTTTTCAGCAACGTTCTTTAGATGTTATGACAGAAAATGGTCAAAAATATTTGAATTCCTTGTCACTAAAGGGAGTCAGGGCTGGTATAATATGATGTTTTCTTGGGGGGAAAAATAAGCAGAACTGGTAAAATGCAACAGAAGTTGCATTTCCTGACACCTTCCTGGATTACATTTTCCTTTTCCCTTGCTGCTTTACTCCCACTCATTCTGATAATCTGTAAATTACTTTAGTCTGAGATATTTCCTGTGTGTTAACTGTATTCCATTGGCTGCCGATTCAGTCTTCAGTTTCTGGCACTTGCGTTTGTATTTAGGCAACATGATTAAAATTAATATCATAATTATACCATTCAAGCAAATCACATTAATTAAATCTCTGTCTAGCCAGCCAAAAATATCATTGGTTGTCATTGGAATGCACTTTCCCCCCCCCTCTTCTCAATTAGCATTACATGACACTAGAAAAATTGTACCTGTGTTCCATGGACAATTAGCCTGCAAAGGAAGAGCAACGCTCAAACTCTTCATCTAAATACATCTTTTCACATTCCTGTTGGTGTTTCTCAAGGAATATTTACTCTGATTTCTGTGATGCTCCTAAAGATAAATGTGACACTGTTCATTTTAAACAACACTCTGAACAAAACAAGGTACTAAACCTACGTACTCCACACTAACTGCTGAGACACCTACACCAAAGGGCCACTATCTAGCACAGGGCTAAGCAAATGCAGCCTTGCACTGGAATGAAGGAAAGTAGGAGCCTGCTGCCTCCTTGAGCATGGCTGCACTAGAAATAATATATACAGCCTGCTCTGGATTTGCCCAGTTACAATATCCATTTTGCCCAAACCTTAATGTTCCTGTGCTCCAACACCATCTGAAAACCTCTCACATTCCCTTAGGAGGTTTGCTTTTATGCTGATTTCATTGACTGGGCTCAAACTTTGCTGTTAAGTCATGTCAAAAAAACCCAACCCCTCACCTGAAGGCTTCTGTGGCAGTTTTCGGCTGTGCCTAGGAAAACTTTCCACAGATTGAGTAGAAAAGTAGTAGAATGTAAACAATCACCATTGGGTGTAAAAGAAAAATCATGATAAGGCCTAAATAATCCCATTGGTCTGATAACTACCATAAAGTTAGTTGTGTAAACTAACTCTCTTTTTGTTTTCTTCACTCTAGCAGATACTAGGTGGTGCTTCTGCTGGCTTGCTGACCTTGGCTGCTTTGCTTTGTTGTGGTTAAGTACTAACAAGCTATTCTCTGCTTTTCTCCTCTTTCTTTTTCTCTTGTCTGGGGGAGGGAAGAGGGGGAAGCTGTTGGTAACCCCCTGGTTTTGTCCAGGGGGGTTCTTGTGTAGTTTATAAATTGTAAATACCCATAAATATTGTACATTTTGTACATCTTGATTGCATTCCATATTTCTAGACTTTAGTGTGCTTGTAAATACAGCTTCATTTGCTTTCAACTGAGCTAGTCTGGCAGTTTTACTTTGGGGGTAATTTCAACCCACCACAGCTTCAAATGAAGAAAACTGATCACAACAGCGACTGATAGTTACCACTTCAAAAGAAACAGGCATTCTACACTAGCCTCACTTCACAGCAGGTATGTGAGAACAGGTGGCCATGCAAGTTTGAAGCAGAATGAGCTGCAGAGAAATTAACAACACAGTATTTCTGATAGACCGGCTCTTTGCTATCACACAGATCTCCAGGTAACCCACCAAAGTCATTAATCACTCAAAGCCTCTAATGTCAGACTTCCTAACAGCCTGGGCAACGCTTTGGAAAGTCACACATGGTTTCCTGTCAAAGAAATTTGTCTCTTAGGTATGGCCAAGATGCTGGAGAGACCAGCTGCTTGCCCAATGCACCTTTAAAATTACAAGAAATAATGAGTCTGTGGCTTTTGTTACATTAGAATCATAGAATCAGTCAGGGTTGGAAGGGACCACAAGGCTCAGCCAGTTCCAACCCCCCTGCCATGGGCAGGGACACCTCACACTACATCAGGCTGGCCAGAGCCTCATCCAGCCTGGCCTTAAACACCTCCAGGGAGGGGGCCCTGGACAACCCATTCCAGGCTTTCACCACTCTCATGGTGAAGAACTTCTTCCTCACATCCAGCCTGAATCTCCCCACTTCCAGCTTTTTTCCATTCCCCCCAGTCCTATCACTACCTGATATCCTAAAAAGTCCCTCCCCAGCTTTCTTGTAGCCCCCTTCAGATACTGGAAGGCCACAAGAAGGTCACCTTGGAGTCTTCTCTTCTCCAGACTGAACAGCCCCAACTCTCTCAGTCTGTCCTCATAGGAGAGGTGCTCCAGCCCTCTGCTCATCCTGGTGGCCCTTCTCTGGACACCTTCCAGCATGTCCATATCCCTCTTGTAATAGGGGCTCCAGAACTGGATGCAGTATTCCAGGTGGGGTCTCACCAGAGCTGAGCAGAGGGGGAGAATCACCTCCCTTGCCCTGCTGGCCACACTTCTCTTGATGCAGCCCAGGCTCTGGTTGCCTTTCTGGGCTGCAAGTGCACATTGACAGCTCGTGTTGAGCTTCTCGTCCACCAGCACCCCCAAGTCCCTCTCCTCAGGGCTGCTTTCTGGCCACTCATTGCCCAGCCTGGATTTGTGCTTGGGATTGCCTCGACCCAGATGCAGGACCTTGCACTTGGTCTTGTTGAACCTCATGAGGTTGACTTGTGCCCAGCTCTCCAGCCTGTCCAGGTCCCTCTGGAAGGAGGAGACAATGCAATTGTGTTACTGCAGAGTATTGGGTTAGGTTTATGCATATGTATTTGAAGTAACATTACTGCCAGGATCTGAACAAACTTCTGACCAGACTATTTCTACATTTCAATTTAACAGTACAGGCTAGGAGGTGATCTGCTAGAGAGCAGCCCTGTGGAGAAGGACAACAAGCTGGCCATGGGACAGCAATGTGCCCTTGTGGCCAAGAAGTCCAATGGAATCCTGGGGTACGTTAAGAAGAGAGTGTCCAGCAGATTGAGGGAGGTTCTCCTCCTCCTCTACTCTGCCCTGGTGAGGCCCCACCTGGAATATTGTGCCCAGTTCTGGGCACCCCAGTTCAAGAGGGACTTGAGAGTCCAATGGAGGGCTACAAAGATGGTTAAGGGACTGGAGCACTGCCCTATGAGGAGAGGCTGAGAGACCTGGGGCTTCCTAGTCTGGAGAGAAGACTGAGAGGGGATCTAATAAATGTCTATAAATATCTGAGGGCTGGGTGTCAAGAGGGAGGGGACAGGCTCTGCTCAGTTACACCCTGGGATAGGACAAGGGGCAATGGATATAAACTACAGCACAGGAGGTTCCACCTCTACATGAGGGAAAACTTTTTTATTGTAAGGGTCTCAGAGCCCTGGAACAGGGTCCCCAGAGAGGCTGTGGAGTCTCCTTCTCTGGAGACTTTCAAGACCCTGCTGGATGTGTTCCAGTGCAACCTACACTATGGTCCTGCTCTGGCAGGGGGGTTGGACTCAAAGATCTCCAGAGGTCCTACCCCTAACATCCTGTGATCATGTGATTTGGACATTGATTTAGTTGTTTTTTATTTTAGAGGGGCCTAGTTGAGTTCTTTTAAGTCTAAACTCTATAATTACAGAGTTCAGACAAATCTTTTCCTTCCTATGAAAGGAATGATAACTATATTGGGTCTTTGACCATTCTAGTTACAGTATTAAAATAATTTAATTTTATTGGTAGGCAAAGCCAGTGTAAAAAGTAATCTCTGTTTCCTCTCATGTAGAATCTAATTTAGTACTTTCTGCCAGAAAGTTACCAGAACACAGGTTAGAAGGAACAGCTCAGGCCAGGTCTGAGCACTTGGGAAGAAAGATCTTCTACTCAGTTTAAAACTGCATCTATGTAAATCTACAGAGTGTGAAGCCCTAGGAGTAAGAAGGCTCCCAGGAGGTCAAGCAGCTCATGCACTACTCAGAAGCACATATGCAAGTCCTGAAAGATGCTCATTTAACCAGCTCTCTGATGCATTTAGTAGAGGCTACACTAACCTCCCCAGGCAGTGTGTCAGTGCTTACTGTTCCTCACAACTGCAAACCTGTGAGTGTAGCCTGAACCTTTCCTTGTTCTGCTTTAAGCCCATTACTTCTGTGGGAAACAGCCCTTGAAAACAGTCAGCTCAGTATGTCCCTCTCACCACAGCAGACTCAGCCTTCCCTCACAGATGATGTTTTCTGAACTTCTGAGCTCTCTTTTCTGCTAGGCTCAAATCTTTCTTGAGGAGCAGCCATCAAAAATCAGTACAGCACTCCTGCTAAGTTCTGAGCAAGCAGCAGCAGTATTTCACATGACTTCTTCTACCCTCCCCTGTGCCATCTTCACTCTCATCACCAGCATATCATTGTTGACTCTGTGTTCTGTCTATAATCTCAGGATTATTTTCCACAGGTGTGTGTGCTACCTAGAGCTACCTACTTGTATCATGCCTCTAACAGAGATTTAGAATCATGGAATGGTTTGGATCAAAAGGGACCACCAAAGGTCATCCAGTCCAACTCCTCTGCAGTCAGCAGGGACATCCTCCACTAGATCAGCTTGCTCACAGCCTTGTCAAGCCTGACCTTGCATATCTCCAAAGATGTGGCCTCAGCTAGCTCCCTGGACCACCTGTTGCAGTGTTCTACCACCCTCATGGCAAAGAGCTTCTTCCTAACATCCAATCTAAATCTGTTTTTCTGTCATTTCAAACCATTGCCCCTTGTCCTATCCCTGCAGGCCTTTGCAAACAGTCCCTCTGCAGCCTTTTTGTAGCTCCCTTCAAGTACTGGCGGGCTGCTCTTACGTCTGCTTGGAGCCTTCTCTTCTCCAGGCTGAAGAACCCCATCTCCCTCAGCCTGTTCTCATAGCAGAGGTGCTCCAGCTCCCCAGTCATCTTTGTGGCCCTCCTCTGGACCTGCTCCATCAGGTCCATGTCCTTCCTGTGTTGAGGACTCCAGAGCTGGGCACAGCACTTCAGGTGAGGTCTCACCAGAGCAAAGTAAAGTTGCAGAATCACCTCTCTCCATCTCCTGGCCACACTTCTTTTGAAGCATCCCAGGCTGCATAAACAACCTTCTGCCCTCCAAACAGAAATGTGCATACAGACAATATATGCATGCCAAACAGACACACCAGAAGATTTTTTCCTTGACTTCCAGAAACAAAGCCTACAAACAATGCCTAGATTTATATAAGATAAAAGATTTTCTCGGGACATAGCTGTCCAGTTAGGTACAATAAGACATTTTCAAGTAAAAGGAGTAAAAGTACAATTACATTTGACAGTGACATCATCCAAGACAAAAAGGCAAAGAACTGGACACTGCTCTGTTACATACAACTTAGCAAGACCATGAGTTATCTACCTGATCTCTTACCTTTCCCTTCTTTTTCTCAGTCCCTCTCCTTCTGTAGTGGCAATGGGGAAATCATCTGAAGACACCCAACTCTTCTTGGGCTCTTAGCTGGTCTGCAGATGTGCTTTGCTGCTGGCTGTGGAGACAGTCAAAACCAGCAATGGTATGAGAAATAGGAGAGCATTTGACCTTCAACAAATAGTGCTCTGGCACTGTCGACAGAAATGAGAGGTGTGAAAACTCTATTGCTAAATTTCATTCTCTCACATGGCCGTCATGTGATCCCTTGGTAAGATTAACAGTTGGTATATGTAAAATTAAAGTGACAATTTAAAAGCCTCTTTGCAGGTTTCTGGCATGAACAAGAGATCCCTCCAGACTAGAGCACTCTGATCACACTGCACACAGAACGTCAGTCAACAGTGACTTGGTAATGAAACCTGCAATACGCAGTGCAAAGGCAGGATCTGAGCACTGGAAAGACAGAGGTGGGAGATGATGACAACTTAGTATCAAGCTACTCATCCATTTCACCTTGCTTCAGCCATTTCCCTTCATGCAAACAGCACTGACACCAAGATCATCAATTTCAGTAGAAGGTTGAAGACTGAATTACAGCTCTGCAATGCAGATAGCTCTGCTGTCCTGCAAGAAGTGTGAACAGTCTACAGTTTCCAAGCTGAAAACACAACAGCCTCCTCTCTGCCAAGCAGAGGAGTGCCTCTGCTGTTGCTGATCTATGGTTAACCAAACCCTGCAGAGATATGGCAGGGAGAGAAGGAATCAGAGCCCAGAGCAGGATCAGAGGAAGGAAAGGTACCACATGGCTCTGGAGAGGGCAAAGATAGCCTGGGCAGAGAAGGGAAGCAGAAAGAAGAAGGACTGCTGTCTGCAAGTGCTTTCACTTACTTGAGTCTCTGTCTTTAGAATACATGACACCAGCTCTTCAGAGCTTACCAGGCTCAGCTGCAATCTCTTAACATTTAAGAGCTCTTTGAGGGCAAGTATTCTACCACAAAAGTGTAATGGTGTTTCCAAAATCTCACAAGGTTTCCAGGCACATGATCTCTTTCCTTGAAGTGTTAAAGATATCTGATTTTAAAGCCAAAACTGGAATTTCCCCTAGCTCCCCTTATCTCTGCATGTAAGAAAATATTTCTGTACTCAGTAATGGAAAGGCTTTTGAAACAGAAATAAATGTACATCATTTCATGTGAATGTGCATGTTTATGTTAAAAATCTGCAAGTCAGTTTCCAAAACTGAAATCAACAATTTCAGACTCCAGCTTCTACTCAGCAATTTGCCCATTGACTTCTATACACAGCAAACCATTATCTAAGATTGTTAACTCCAGCTATACTAGAGAAGACTAAGATCCATTTTGAGGCAAATCATTCATCCTATAGGTCCAGTAACAACAGACCAAGCACCACATAAATCCGTCTTCAGCTGATTGTCATTTGTCACACCATACTCACAAGCATGACGTGTCGGTGCCTGGAGCAAGACCTGCTTCTCCCACTGGCCTCCAGCATGACCTTGGCACACTGCTTCACACCTTTCCATCTCAGTTACCTAACTGTAAAGTGGAGAGTAATCATGGAACAGTTTGGGTTGGAAGGGACCTCCAAAAGTCATCTAGCTCAACCTCCCTGCAGTCAGCAAGGACAGCCTCCACTAGATCAGCTTGCTCAGAGCCTTGTCAAACCTGACATTGAGTATCTCCAGGTATGGGGCTTCAATTACCTCCCTGGGCAACTTATTCCAGTGTTCCACCACCCTCATGGTAAAAAACTTGTTCCTAACATCCAACCTAAATCTGCTCTTTTCTCATTTCAAACCATTGCCCTTGCCCTATCACTGCAGGACTTTGCAAACAGACCCTCTGCAGCCTTTGTGTGGCCCCCTTCAGGTATTGGAAAGCTGCTCTTAGGTCTGCCTGGAGCCTTCTTTTCTCCAGGCTGAAAACCCCAGCTCCCTCAGCCTGTCCTCATAGCTGAGGTGCTCCTGACACCTGACCATCTTCATGGCTCTCCTCTGGACCCCCCCCATCAGGTCCATGTCCTTCCTGTGTCGAGGGCTCGAGAGCAGGATGCAGTACTGCAGGTGAGGTCTCACCGAGTACAGTGGCAGAATCACCTCTCTCCATCTCCTGGCCATGCTTCTTTTGATGCATCCCAGACTGCTTTTGGCCTTCTGTGCTGCAAGTGCCTGTTGCTGGCTGATGTAATGACCCCAGCTGATTCTGTGAATCACTCAAGCTGTAGCAGTGAAAAGTGGTACGTGATGGGATCACTTGCACTGATGAGGAGCAGCAATCTGGCTTACTCTCACACCAGGCAGGGTTTATGCAACCAAGTTCTCAAAAACCTAAGAAGAGAGCTAGCCTGCATGTGGAAGAAAGAGCCCCAGAAAGGAGTCCTTTCATGCCACTGGAAACCTTCAGCCTGTCAGACTTGCCATAGCTGATTTGTTATTCGAGTTTAAAAATGACGTTTCAAGCAACTGCACACAAGCTACTGTATGAGTTTACATCTTGAAACCCAGTTCTTAACCCCTGTGTCAGATGGCTGCTCAGGCCCCCAGGCTCCTGGGGCAGCAGGGCAGGGAAAAGGGCAGCTGGGCACACTGAGGGCAGCCCCAGCTCAGCAGTGCCCATGGCCAAGCAGCATAGGGTTGAGGGGAGCTGGAGCCCAATCCTGCTGCAACATTGCAGGGGCAGGGACTGGCAGCCCTGGGGGCTGAAATGGGGCTCTGAGCAGGACGGGATGAGGCCAGACAGGGACTGGAAGATTTGTTGGTGCTCCCAGGGCATGCTTCAGCACAGGGCAAGTCACTTTCTCTTTTTTTGCTTCATTTCTGCTTTGTAGGGTAGTCAAAACTCAGCTTTCTCCTGTCTACCAAAACTACAAATACTGCACAGCAAGAAAACTTTTCTTGCCACACAGCCCAAGGCTCAACAGAAGATTTGCAGATGCTGCAGCAGCACGGCTGTACATAAGACACTTGCCAAGAGAACTTTTAATCCCCAAGATCAGTCATCAAATCTTCTGTCTATCCTTATCTGAACACTGAAAGAAAAGTAAGAACTCTCAAATACCTTCACAAGCATGGACATCTCACTCTTTGCAACCTTGTTTCCATTTCCCTGCATCTGTCTTGCTTCTATTTTTGTGGACCCACCTCTCAGTAAGTTGCCAGCAAGATAGATGGTAAAAGTGAACCACGCTCCCAGGTTCCATTTCCAAGGAAATTCTAATTTCAGCTAAACATACCAAAAACCACAAAAAACACTCACTTGTGGGGGAGGGGGGATAGAGAAGCCACAATTAACTTCACATCATCCACTAGATGACATCTGCTTTCACTTAGCACCTTTCACATGTGCGTATCAGAGTTCACAAACTAGAAGGTTAACAAAGAAAAAGCAGGCTGAAGACTTTTCA
The DNA here is from genome assembly GCF_027791375.1 of Indicator indicator. Classification (NCBI taxonomy): domain Eukaryota; kingdom Metazoa; phylum Chordata; class Aves; order Piciformes; family Indicatoridae; genus Indicator; species Indicator indicator. Next base: position 18,944,083 of record NC_072023.1, read on the forward strand.
ACCAGCTCTGAAAGCAAGCTCCTAGTTGGAAAACAAACCAAACACAACCCCCATGGGATGTTATTCCAGATCCATTCCTAAAGCACTGAGCTGGTCAGGACTCCAACATGAAACCAACATCTCCTTTCAAGTTAATTCCTGCCCACCTTCAAGCTTAAGCTGGCTGACCTAGCAAGCACTTATGCATCTCTTAATAGGTTAGGGCAAGATGTGGAATCAGCAAGCAGCAGCAACATCTGCAGATGATCTTCCTCAATCTGCAGCTCAGAGGACAGATGTTCAGGCCCTGACCAGGCCCAGTCATCTGAAAGACTGACACAGACCTAGCTTCACTGCTACAGTAAAGCAGTGCCTGGAGAACTGGTCTTTTTCAGCAGATGCTACCACCCTAACAAAGGGTGATGCCAATCTGACTGTTCTCAATATTCATAAGGTTGTAAACACAAACTCAGTGGTTCTTCTGATGGGAGCAGGGGCGCTTTCCCTCTGCCTGCTGTCCTTTGGATTCCTCAGTTCAGGAGAAAAGAGTCATGCTGTGGGTTAACCCTGCCAGGCAGCCAGACACCACTGCTGCTCCCTTGCTCCTTCCCTCCCACTGGGATGGGGAATGGAATCAGAAAGGGTGCAAGTGAGAAAACTCACGGGTTGAGATAGTTTAGTAAGAGAAAAAACCCCAAAGAATTAGCTTAATAAGAAAACAACAAACAAACAAAAAACCAACAAAAAAAAACACAAACAAAACCAACAAACCAAAATAGAGATAGTTTAGCAAGAGAAAAAGACACCACAAAATAAAACAGGTGACAGTTGCTTTCTGTCAGCCAGCCAAGCCCATCTCCTGAGCAACTGCAACCCTGGGTGAACCTCTCCCTAGGCTTACTGCTGGGCACAGTACTGCATGGTACGGCACTTCCTTGCAGTCCATCAGGATTAGCTGTCCTGATTACATTATCCCCTAGAGCCTCCTGCCCACCCTTAGCATGCTTGTTGGGAGTCCTTCTCTTCTCTAAGCTGAACAACCGCAGCCTGTCCTTGTAGAAGTGTTCCAGCCCTCCAATCACCTTTGTGGCTGACACTGGACCCAGTAATCCAGGTGAGGTCTCCCCAGAGCAGAGAGGCAGAATCCCCTCTCTCCATCTCTGGCCATGCTGCTTTTGATGCTGCCCAGGCTGCCATTGGCCTTCCAATGGCTGCAAGTGCCCCTTGCTGGCTCATGTCCAGCTTCTCATCCACCAGCACCCCCAAGTCCTTTTCTGCAGGGCTGCTCTCAGTCTCATCATTCCCCATCCTGGATTGATATCTAGGACTGCCCTGACCTAGGTGCAGGACCTTGCACTTTGCCTTATTGATCCTCATGAGATTCTCCTCCGCCCACCTCTCCAGCCTGTCCAGCTCCCTCTGCATGGCACCCATCCCATCCTTCAGTCTCATCAACTGCACTACTCAGCTTGGTATCACCTGCAAATATTTAATACATCCATCTTTAATATGTCTCCAGCATACACATTTAACTATTACACACAGAAAAGAATCAATTTTATAAAGAAAATTTATTGTGCAAGAATGATTTTCATGCTCATTTACAATGAGATAATTAGTTTGAACAAATAATCATGCCATTGCTTAATTTCAACACTAAGCAGCATATTTACATTCAAGTTTACACCTTTGTTCAAGTTCCATGTCTGGTATTGTCAGAATTAAGTAAGAATGCATCTTCAAATCACAGTCTGCATTTTTTACATGAAAATATCACCACCTTTCAGACATTTACTGGAAATGACACATTTCCTTTCTTTGCAGTATTCTCATTTCCCAGCTATTGTACTGGAAACCAACCAACCAACCAACCAACAACTCAAGGACAACCATCAAAATAAAAAAAAAAAAAAAAATCAAACCAAACCAAACCAAAGAACAAACAGAAAAACACACCAAAAAAAAGCCCCAAACAAACATAACCCCCTCCCCGAACACACAGAGAACAAAACCAGAGAAACAAAAGCCAAACCCAACTTGCAGAAACCAGCAGCACAAGCACACATCAATCTCCAACTAGCCAGACAGGTTGTTGTCAGTCCCTGGCAGCAGGGTATGGCGACGGCAGTAAAAGAATTCTCTGGGTGGCAGAGGGAAGAAGGGTTCAGCCAGCTCCAGCTCTGCACCCGATAAGAGTTCCCCCACCAGAGGAGGGGACAGACTACTGGAAAGCAGCCAGAGTTTACAGGACTTTACAGATCTTTAAGTATCTGCATTGAAACTTGAGATGATGAAAAAATGATACAATGTGATATGTGTTCATCAAAGCCTCCCCGTGAGCATTTAGTGAGGATTTACACACTGTAAGTAAGAGCACAATAAACTTGAGACAAGATTTCCAGCAATCTGACTGTGGTTTGAACAATAATAGAAGGATTCTGTTGCAGCTAGAAGGCTCTGATGATACTGATCATGGCAAAACCCTTTCCTTATGTTGTGTGTGTGGTTTTAGTTTTGCTATAGCATTGGTGTCTGGCTTTCTTCCCTGAAACTACTAACTTAGAATTGAAGCTTTGCAAACTTTGGTTCAGTTCTTGACTTTTTTTATCCTAGATGTGCCAAGTAAAAGAGTTTTCCTATGCAGAAAGAGTAGCATTGGGGATTTCTGATTATTAAAATGTAAAAAGCAGCTGGTCTGTTATTATTTGTCTTTTTGTTTAGGTGTAACGCCATTTATTCTTCACAGACATTTCCAACATGTTAAACAAAAAGGAGTCTGGAGCACACATCTGTAGAACTGACTTTTGGAGGACTGTTTGTCACCCTTGCAAGAGATCATGCCTGAAGAAAATGAGTTTCAAGACTTTTTTTTCCACAATATTAAAAAAAAAAATAATCTGTTCTGTCAGTAAACATCTTCCAATAGCACCAAACACACTTTGCAAGTTTTTGTCCTTTTGTTATTTTCAAACCACAAGGATGGCTGGGAACGCAGCATCATGGTCTAGCACTTCTTAAACACAAAACCAACAATAACCCCTCTGAAACATTGACCCAAAACATGCTGCGTAGTAATGGCTTTAAGAAAAACAAACCAGCAGCTCAAAACCAGCTGACAACAGTTTTAGTGTCCAGAAATTCAAACTGTGGCTTTTTGGTGCCACTCACTATGATCTAAGGTAAGCCCAGACTTGAGCCCACGTTTGTTCTTAGCCTGCACACAAATCTCTTGGTCCTTCAGCAAAGGCTGGGTAAAGCAGGCTTCTCAGTTACCTGCAAGCCATCCCGACCCTTTACTTTTTAAACTGAGCTGAGAATCAAACATGCAAACTCAAAAATGGTTCTAAACTTCAGTTTATCATGGTCTTGTCAAACAGCTGAAAAATGTAGCAGAACTGGCTGGTGTCTTCCTTCACAGTTGCATGTGATGCTGCCTGTTGTAATCCATACACTCATACCAGTGCTTTACTTCCTGTCTGGGTTTCACAGGGGCCTGCAATTATAACAAAGGGATCAGAGCACCCCTGACTCGTTACATAAAGGACGAGGCAGAGCGATTGTCTTCAACTTTGGCTGGTGATGTTAGGGGGAAATACTGATTTTGAAGATGCAAACCTAAACATTCCCACATTTTAAATAATGTTTGTATTTGGCAGAGACTATTTCGCTTTTTTCTCTCTTCATGTTGTGACATCTCCTCCAGAACTTGAGGGTTGAGAAACAACTGCAGAAGGCTGTACTGGGAACATTTCTAACTCGGATTCGCGTACGAAGATGACCGCATCGCCGCTGACGTTGATCAAACACTGAGCCTGAAAACAAGACAACATGTAATGAGCAGACAGTCAACAGTAACACATTTTATGTTTACTCAGAGCTGCTGCATTTAACTATGCAGGTCACAGAAAAGTCAACAGATCAGGAGTCGTCACAGATTCCTAGACTGGTTGAGGTTGGAAGGCACCTTAAAGATCATCCAGTTCCAAGGCTCCTGCCATAGGCAGGGACACCTTCCACTGGAACAGGTAGCTCAAGGCCTCATCTAACCTGCCTTTGAACACCTCCAGGGAAGGGGCATCCATGACCTCCCTGGGCAACCTGTTCCAGTGTCTCACCACACTCACTGCAAAGAATTTCTTCCTAATCTCCAGTCTCAATCTGCCCTCCTCAAGTGTCAATCCATTTCCCCTCATCCTATCACTACAAGTCCTTGTAAAAAGTCCCTTCCCAGCTTTCTTGTAAGTCCCCTTCAGGTACTAGGCCACTCTAAGGTCTCCCTGGCATTTTCTTTCCTCCAGGCTAACACCAACTTTGTCAGCCCGTCCCCATAGGGGAGATTCTCCAGCCCTCTGATCATCTCTGTGGCCCTCCTCTGGACCTGTTCCAGCAGCTCCATGTCCCTCTTATGCTAAAAGCACCAGAACTGGAGGCAGTGCTGCAGGTGGGGTCTCAGCAGAGCAGAGCAGAGGGGCAGAATCCCCTCCCTCATCCTGCTGGTCACACTACTTCTGATGCAGCCCAGGACATGTTTGCCCTTCTGGGCTGCAAGTGATGACTGCTGGCTCATGGTGAGTTTACCATCAACTTTATTAGTGAGGCAATTTCTGCAATATTTTCTTTGCTATCCACTTGTATATCACACACATAGATTCTGATAAGAATACAAATTAAATATCTGTGTGTCCAAAGCAGTAGTGAAAGCATTTTATGTACCAAACCATCCATTTCCTGTGTTTATTAGCAAAGTTTGGTCCCTATGTCCAAAATGGAGCATTTTATATCAGCCACTCCAGGTACTTTTCCATGGAGTTAGGATGAAAATCTTAACACTGTAACATCAGAAAAGCTAACTCAGCACTGTTGTTCACTGTTTCCTGTAATTTACTTATTTCCATCCAACTTAGTATTTTTACCCATTTGGCTACTTACAAAGCATATTCATAAGTTAGTGTTCTCCCAGGTGTTCAGGAATGTTCTCAGCTTATTTAAATAGACCTGATGACAGCTCCAGAAGCGTTATGCAGACACAGATGGCACTTCAGGGCTGCTGGTTTTTAAGTATATAAAATGTGTACCTGTGCCATACTACATGTAACACCACTGCTATTTCACATCACCATTTACCTGATTTTTGTTTGGATTCTCCATGAAAACACACTGTTTCATTATGTATGAGACGACTGCATTTCCTCCTAAAGCTGCAACATGAGCTCTCACCATGGCAAACACTTCAGCAATAAAAGCATGGAGAAAACCACTGACACCACCCTCCTAAAATGGAAAAAAAATTAACATTTTATGTTGCTTATAGCTAGAAAATGCTTTATATTTGGCATATATTTACAGAATATTCAGGTTCTGTGAATGCTTCCATAAGCTGAACTATATCACAGAATTGTCAGGGTTGGAAGGGACCTCAAAGATCATCTAGTTCCAAACCTCCTGCCATGGGACACCTTCCACTAGGACAGGTTGCTCCACTAGAACCTGGCCTCGAACACCTCCAGGGAGGGGGATTCCACAACCTCCCTGGGCAACCTGTTCCATTGTGTCACCACTCTCATGGTAAAGAAATTTCCTACCAACCAATCTGAATCTACCCAATTCTAGTTTTGTTCCATTTCCCCATATCCTATCACTCCCTGACATCCTAACAAGTCCCTCATCAGCTTTCTCATAGGCCCCCCTTAAGATACTGGAAGTTCACAATAAGGTCTCCTCAGAGCCTTCTCTTCTCCAGACTGAATAGCCACAACTCTCTCAATCTGTCTCCACAGGAGAGGTGCTCCAGCCCTCTGATCATCCTTGTGGCCCTTCTCTGGACACACTCCAGCAAGTCCACATCTTTCTTGTAATAGGGGCTCCAGAACAAGGTGGGGTTTCACCAGAACGGAGTAGAGGGGGACAATCACCTCTCTTGACCTGCTAGCCACATTTCTCTTGATGCAGCCCAGGACACAACTGGCTTTTGGGCTGCAAGTGCACACTGATATATATACCAGACTATATACTCCCAAATCATCACCTACCCTCCTGTGACAAAAACTCTCCTCCCTCTCTGTGCCATACCTCAACTCAGCCTCAACTTTAGGAATATACCTTTGGTTATCACAATTAACGAGTGCTAATCCCCGATACCCAGCTCACCTCACGCAAAGAAGTGGTTTCTCTTATAAAAAACATGTTGATTATCCCAAGGTATTTGGTTATTTTTGCCCCAGGCAGAAAAGAAAGAGGTGTCATCTTAACAACTGAGACAGTGGAGTTGGTGCACGATGGAACGGAACGGTGCCGTAAGTATCCCTCAGCCAAGGGACTCGCTTTATCCAGTGAAGTGGCTAAAAACATGGGGAAAAAGAAGAAAAAGTAACTATCAGGTAAGACCGATCAGTTTCTCAAAACACAAAAACTCTTCTTTATGGTTTCCAAATAGCTTGGTGACAACATTCAGCTGCCTGTGATGCTCAGCCATATCACGTGAGAAAGGCAATTATCATGCAAGGCATGCAAAAGGAGACAAAAAGCTGAAATGGAATTGATTTGGAAGAGTGGCATTCCTGCAAAGGAAAACATTGAGGCAAGGAGCTGCACATACAACAATCAGTTTAAGTGAGGGTAAAGGAAAAAGTGCCAACATTTTGAAACACGGATTCTGCTGGAGGAACAAATTATAGGAGGTGTGAAAGTTGTTGTATTTCCCCAGTGCAGCATTTTCCATTAAAACAGGTATTAATCTCTGCTACTTTAAGCAAGATAGTCAGACCTGTGGCCAAAGAACTACTGAAAAATAACTCACCACTTGCTAATTTAGTGACCATTGCCTTGACTGTCACCTTGGTGATTGCTTCCTGTTTCTCACACAAAATTTTCCAAGATCACACATACACCTACATCCATGCAGTGTATGTTACAGCATTAGTAGGCGTACACATTTATCAGTAACTCATTTTTACTAGGCGAACAGAAAATGCGAGATTTTGCTGCTTCATAAACCCTGTATTAGCTTACAGAGACATGGCCAATGTCGGCAGTTTTCACACTCGGGTACTGGTTCTACATGTGATCTGCAAGACTACTGCTGGGCAGGAGACTCCCCTAGTCACCACTGGGAAATCAGAGCTATGTCTCAGATTATCATAACGTGGTAGAAACAGCCGCCTACTTGTCTTAATTGATCCGCGCCTTATGGTCTGAGCTTTCAGTTTAATGAGCTCTATCCAGCTGTTGCATCTGTCTGCAAAGGAACTGTAATCAATTGACGTTGCTGAAAACACAGACAGAAAAAAAAACAAAAGAAAAAACAAAGAAAAAAAATATGGATGATGTCTCTTGCTCATCTCAATGCTCCTTTTGAGGAAGCAGTTAATCTGTGTCTGAGAGAGAACAAACATCCCCTTCCAGGTCTGTTTAAAGGAGAAGTTACAGTGTGGTTTGGACAAGTCCAAACCTGTGTACCGATTTCTGGTGATGTCCCAGCTGTGAACCAACTGCCTGACTGGGACTTCCTCACTGGAAAAACATGCAAATACAGTCATTAATGACTTATGCTAATTTCCTTTTTTTTTTTTTTTTTTTAAATAAATCGCATTTTAGGTATTAAGTTCTGACTTCTTTAGGTTTATTTAAGCCTTGTTTACTTTTATTTTCCATTGCTATTCTTTTCCTCATAAAGAGCTGCTGATCAGGAGTTAAACTTCCTAACTGTCTTTTATCAGTATCTAACCTACAGACTGGGAAAAAAAAAAAAAAAAGAACAAACCAACTTTGGTGATGAGGGTTAAGAGTCACAAGCTGAAACAACACCTCAGGTTTAAACACAAATTTTCCTTACAAAACGCTGTCCTCTTTCCCCCAGTAGCCCCCCTTCCTCCAATGCCCTCCCCCATCATCTTCCTCATCATTTCACTGAGAAGTAGAGTTGTTTCTGCTATGACTTTTGGGATTAGTTGCAGGGGTGTTTGCATATCTTTTTAAGAACAAAACCGTTTTGCAAACACCGTTTCTTCAGGATAAGGAAGAAACGGAAGGAACACATGCTAACTTCAAATCGAGACAAGCAAAAAAGCTCTCTCTGAGGAAACTCATTTTTTGCCAGATAAAGTGATGTATCTGACAGAGAGCCACTGTTTTTAATAAATCTGACTTCTGCAATTAAAAACCACATCAAACTTGTAGGGTATCAATAAGCCACACCAGAGCATGCATTCTCAGTTAACTAGTAAACACTTCCTGGATTAAGGCACATCCAAAAAGAGTATACCAATATCCCAAGAATGCTCATTCTGTTCTGGCATATGGCTACATTAGGTAAACTTACCTCTCTGAGCAGCAGGAATACCTGTGTGGGAACTTGCACCCTCCAGGACTTCTAGTAAGACAAAATTCATTTCATTCAGATAATACATGAGCAGTCATGTAGTACAAGGCATCTTCCTTCTTACAAAAACATTTTTAGAGTAAAATATGAGAAACACTATCATATATATAGTACACTATGTATTTTGACAGCACATAATAAGTAGGTATAAATAATGAAATTTACTGGTTGAGGCTCTGTCCCTGGAGACAAAATCAGACTCCATATGGCCCTGGGCAGCCTGATCTACTTGGAGGTGTCCCTGCTCTCTGCAAAAGGTGTTGGACAAGATGACCTTTGAGGGTTCCTTCCAACCCAATGAAATCTGTGAATCTGTGTAAGTCCATCTTGCAAATTATATTACCATTTACTAGAGGTCTTTACTGTATAAGGTTGTATGCAAATAAAAAAAAAAATCTTGCAGAAAATGATGTAAAAAGAATTAATATATTCCATAAGCTGTGAAGTAAACGTTAACTACAATGAAGCCTCAAATCTACTTGTGAAGAAATGACAGATTCAATAATTGCCTAGTTGAAAACATTTAAAGTAATATGCAGTACAATATGGAATAGGGAGAACATCTGGAGAAGTAATATATACATGAACAGGCTACCCTCTACTGGTCAGTGCCCATTATACAAGCAGCAGTCTGGTAACTGAAAAAAACCCCAGCATTTCTTTTTAAAAATCAAAAGTTAACAGTATGGTAATGCGACCAATGAAAAGTTATGCACACATAAATGCATAAAAATGAACACACACCCTGCCCCAAAGTGAAGAATATTATTGCTGAAATTAAACTGACCTCTGCAAATGCAAGCGGGGTAGGCACTCTCCTTTATGCCACTTAGGTAAGGGGCGAAAAAGGGAGCTCTTAAACATTTTAGTCAAACTGTTACAGTAATTTATAAATGCTAAATTTTCTGTCACTAGTCACTTTGCTGTGTAGATTTGGTGGGTCTCCAACAACGAAGTCAGAAGCAAAGACAGTTGAGTTCAACAATGACCTGATTTTTAATAGAGTCACAGAAGAATTGTGACAACTGTTCTTGAAATACAGCTCTACCTCGGGTGAAATAAAGCAGCTGTTTAACAGCTAATAAACATGGTGCACTGTACAAATTGTTTACTATGAAAGATTAGGCTCCCCTCACTAAAAAAAAAAAAAAAAAAAAACAAGCAATAAAAACCCCCACCAAAACCCACATAAAATAAACCCCAAACATAAAGGAGAAGACTGAGAGGGGATCTAATAAACATATATAAATACATGAGGGCTGGGTGTCAAGAAGTAAGGGACAGCCTCTGCTCCCTTGTGCCCTGTGACAAGACAAGGGGCAATGGAGGTAAACTAGAGCACAGGAGGGTTCCACCCCAACACAAGGAAGAACTTCTTTACTGTAAGGGTCACAGAATACTGAACAGGGTCCCCAGTGAGGCTGTGGAGTCTCCTTCTCTGGAGACTTTCAAGACCTGTCTGGATGTGTTCCTGTGCAACCTGCGCTAGATTCTATGGTCCTGCTCTTGCAGGGGGGTTGGACTTGAAGATCTCCAGAGGTCCCTTCCAATCCCTAACATCCTGTGATCCTGTGAAAACTGCATGCAGTTTTGCTCAACTGAACAACCAGTATTTGCTAGATGAAGTATCTCCCACCATGAAAATGATGAGATTAATTATTTGAAGCTGACAATACCTGGAGTTATTTTAGAAGGCCATTTACAGATGCAAAGCAGTAAGAGGCAAGCCTAATTATTAAACAATTTAAAGTTCTTTGATTCTAACAACACCCAACACTCATTGGTTTGCAGCATTTTCTATATTCTTAGGGCAAGGATAGGAGAACTACAGGTAATCTACAAAAGAATATACACCGAATGATTAGCCAAACCATCTTAGGTGCCTCTCAAACTTGATTTTCAGAGTGAACATATCCATCATGCTTAGGTAGCAAAGAATATTTAAAGCATGTCAAAATACAGTTCTTTTAAAGCTACTGGAACAGTGAAAGAGCAGAACTCATAATCAGCAAAACACAACAGCTCAGCATTCTTCCATTTAACAGACCTTTAGCTGGTGAGAATGGTTGAGAAGCAAGAGGATCAGAGTAAAGTTCCAGTGGAAACTGTAGCTGTTCTTCATTGTCTGTTGATGCTTCAACAAAGAAAACATACCCAATAGATAATTAACCCACAAAATAAGATTTGCCAGTAATTATAAGCACTACAGATTCAATTTAGTCAATTGGAATAGATTTTTTATTTTTAAGCATATGTATAGTGATATGGGTCTGTATTAACAGTTAAGTGTCTGACAACGAATCCTGCTGCAAATGTGAATAGAATCTGTGCTCCATGGAACAGGATTGGATTTTCAGGAAAAAAAAAAAAAAGTAAGTCAATTCATGCATTTCTGATTTGATTCTACAGTTGGAACTGAGCTAGATATATATTAGGGTAACATGTAACATTTCATTTATTTCACATGAAAGAAAACCTTATTATTGGAGCAGTAAGGTATAACTTATATTTTAGAAACATATGGTTCTGTTCTACTACCCACTCCCACTCTTCAGAATGGAGTATTTTCAAAGTTCTGTCTAGTTTCTCACACCCAGATTGCATACATACATTTCTAGTGGAAGATGGTGCTTCGTTAGCAAGATGACACATGCAGATTGCAGTAGCCTCTTCTACTTCCTACATAATGCTGCATGTTTCACTGATCTCAAAAAATATTATTGACCTACTTCAGGGTTTGGGGAATGTTTTTTGAAGTATTATGAGTAATTTATTCGCTGCCTTCTTGAAGTAAGGACAAAATTTGCTACTTCGTTATAACAAGTATTCTCTAATACTTCAGCCTGGAGAAAAAAAGGCTCCAGGGAGAGCTTAAAGCAGCCATCCAGTACCTGAAGGGGGTCTACAAGAAAGCTGGGAAGGGACTTGTGATAAGGACTTTTAGTGATAGGATGAGAGGAAATAGATTGAAGCTTGAGGAGGGCAGACTGAGACTAGAGATTAGGAAAAAATTCTTTACAGTGAGGGTGGTGAGACACTGGAACAGGTTGCCCATGGAGGACCTCCCTGGAAGTGTTGAAGGCCAGGCTGGATGAGGCCTTGAGCACCCTGATCTAGTGGTAGGTGTCCCTGCCCATGGCAGATGGTTTGGAACTAGATGATCTTCAAGGTCCCTTTCAATCTAAACCACTCTATGAATCTAACTAGGTATATGGCATTTCAAAATACAATAGAAATGCTGTCACCTGCCTCAAATGCCTCCAGGCAAAGGGGTATTCTAAACCTCCCTGGGCAACCCATTTCAGTGTTTCACCACCCTCGCTGTAAAGAATTTCTTCCTAATCTCCACTCTAAACCTGCCTTCCTCAAGATGCAGTCCACTCCCACTTGTAACTACAAGCCCTTGTAAAAAGCCTGTTCCTGGCTTTCTTGTACGTCCCTTCAGGTACTGGAAGGCTGCTCTAAGGTGTGTTACTACTTCATGATTTTATAGAACATCCCTGTAAAAATGAGTATATGTATCTGAAATGAAATTGTAGATTCAATGGGTATTGGGGAAAAAGATAAGAAAACCATGGTCTCTTATCTTTACAGGCCTCACAAAATTTACCTCTTTGCTGTGATTTTTCAAGGGGGGCTTTGTTGGTTTGTAATGCCTGGTTTTTGTCGTATGTAATTGCAACAGCTGTGACTGCAATCTGCAAATCAGAAATATATCATATATTAGTAAAGCAATCTGCAAAAAGCATTTTGCAAACAAACCAGCTTTTTCCATGAAAAAATAGTAAGGATGAAACAAATTTTAAGTAGACCTGGTAAAAACCCTTCACAGCAGAGTATAAAAGGTAGTACCAAGGAGGTGTGTTGTTAGAATGTACACCTGACAGTGATTTGTCTCATGTTTACCATTTTGTTCATTAATTCTTTCCTTCTTTCTTGGTGAAGTTCATTACTGTTGTATTTGTAAGAGAGAGAAAATGTAGTTTAACTGAACACAAGAATGATGCTATACTTCTAAACAGAATGTTTTCTTAGAAGTATTGAGGCTGTCCTGCATTAACACAGCCTACCCTCACAAGGAAGATCCTCACACAGAGATTGGGAGGGAAAGTAACACAACAAGCTTTGGGTTGAGATAAGGAGTTTAATGAGATGATTACAATGTACAATTATCTTAGCCTGCTTTGCAGAAAAGCACAGAAAAAGCAGAAGTGGCAGCAGAAGCCAGTGATAAAATGACCCCTCCACTGCCCAAGCAGATTCAACTGAACCCACGACAGAAGTATCTCTCATCATCTTAAAATGGCAAAAAAAAAAAAGATAATTATAATGACAGCACACTTGGAAAACTCATGTGCCATATTCTTGTAGTGTTTGTGGTAATACCTTTTAATGTGTATCTAGTGAAGACTTTTAATTTCCTGTCCAACCAAAAAGACTCTTAAGCTGCACGGTGTTTGTGCAATGCCAAGGTGGCCCCACAATTCTCAAAACTGGTGAATTCAACAGGTCATCCTTTTCCTTCACAGAACATACAGCCTTATGTTTACTTTAGAATTCACCAGACATAGTAGAAAATCAAATCCCAACCTGGTTTACTCTGAGCAGCAAATGCTAATTAAAAGACAAAGCTGGCCTGCCTGCATCTAGAAGTCAAAAGAAACAGGTTACTTACCTGAACTATCTCATCCTCTGGTAGAGCAACTGTAAAATTCACATGACAAAGGCAGCAGGGAACCATAGATCGCAGTTTAAAATACAAGCTCTGTTGAAGACAAGACATTATTCATGTTATTCTAAAAAAATGCATGGTTTATTTCAGAGAAATTAAAGATCAAAACACTCATGGTACTCTAAAAAAAATGCATGGCTTATTTCAGAGAAATTAAAGATAAGAACACTTTGCACAGTAGAAATCTGCTAATCATATTAATCTTTCCATGAAGAATTAGAGGTGCAAAAAGTCAGGATATAATACAATCTACTGTACAGCAGGCTTTATATTTCTCTTTCTAGAGCATACTACCAAAACGTAACTTTGCAGAAAATGTTATTTTCAGTATAGCTTGATTTACTTTGCTTCTGTTTGAACAAGTGAAAAAAAAAAGTTTGAAGTAAGACTCTTACCTTCAATAGATTCTCACAGAGATCATTAAAGTTCTTATTAAGTGTTTGATTTGTTAGGTTAACGTTGCTTAATCTGGATACTCTTACTGCTGTGAACATCTGAATGAAAAATAAACACACTTTTTGGAAACCAAAGTCTGTATGTTACACTAAAAACAAGACACTCATAAAGAAGGTAAATAATGTGTAACATGGTAAGGGGCAGCAGAATCCTAGAATCACAGAATGTTTTGAGTTGGAAGGGACCTCCAAAGGTCACCTAATCCGATCCCACTGCAGTCAGCAGGGACATCCTCCACTAGATGTGTTTACAAACACAAGGCAGATTTTTCTGTGAATATATTAAATGAGCTACTAAATACTCTTTTAACTTGCTTCATGCAGGAGCCATTCTACTTACTACACATTTTGCTGCTTAAAACTGGATTTTAATTGTGTCCAATAATATAGACCATAATGGAATGTCATACATAGAGGCAATCTCATCAACCTGAGAGTATGCTGCTGGTGCAGTCGTATTGATTTCAGGTTTGACCTGGGCATTTGCAAAAAATCATCCTTCCATTGTGTCATTTGGGTATAAAAGCTCACTTATATAAATCTGTTTGAACTCCATTCAAGAGTTCATTGTGTTGTACAAACACGACCAAAATGTTTAAACAGTTATAAATGGAATTTTTCTGCACTCACCAGACTACCTTTATTTAATGCTTCTTTATCTTAACCTATTAATGGTATCATATTCATCTCACAATAAGTAACAGAATCAACAATTTGTTTCTTCAGAATGGCTTCAAAAAAAATCTAGTCAAGCTCTTAGAAATGTCCCAAACCTTAAAGTTTTTATTTACTTGAACTATTTATTTTTGTATTAGATACTCTGTTACATAATAGAATGAAAAAAAAACGCAAACCCCCCACACAAAGAGGTTCTCATTTTTCTATTTTTCCTACCAAAATGCTAACTTTAATTTCTAAGCATTCTTTTAATTGAATTTTCAAGACCAGTGATCTCTATTTACATACTTAAATTACTACAACGTATTTCAACCCAATTTGGAACAAAAGGTTTCGTTTTCTTTGAGTAACCTTACCTGAATTTCTGGTGTCCAGTTATTTATCCCAGGCATAATTTCTGTGTTGCAGCTGTAAAAACCTGTAAAGAAAACATTTCAGTGAATCTGTGCTGTAGACTGACATAAAACAATGCATTTAAAAAATCATACTTGAGCTTACTTAATGTTTTGCAACTATTTTCTCTCAGGTGGTTTTAAATACTGAGTGACACACCAGAACTGAGATCAACACTCAAAAAAAAGACTCCATCTGAAGAATACAGTGTGACATACAGAAGAAGTGAGGTTTTTGCTACTCATACCACGGTGATGGAAGGACTGATGGATAGGAAGGGTGGAACACATTATAAAGCAAGGTCAGAAATGTCATTATGTGACAGAGGCTATAACAGCATGAAATCCAACAGTGACAACTGCTCCCCATGGAGATTGGTGTCCTCTGATGCTACGACAAGCTCCTTAACTGCTTCACAGAGCTGCTGTTCATGGAATCCACAAAATCAAAAAACTCTGATTATTTGGTCCTGAGCAGGAGGAAGCATTAACAGATTATTTTTAGCTCTGAACAAGATACACTGAAGCATTCATTAAGGCCAATCGCTGGAAGTACAGATGGAGAGCAGTGACAAGTGGTGTCCCCTCAGGGGTCTGTCCTGGAACCAGTACTGTTTAATATTTTCATCAATGCTACATGGAATCCAGTGCACCATCAGCAAGCTGACAAATGACACCAAGCTGAGCGGTGCTGTGGATATGCTAGGGGGATGGGATGACATCCAGAAGGACCCAGACAAACTGGAGCGGTGGGCCCAGGTGAACTTCACGAGTTTCAACAAGAGTCTGCACCTGAGTCAGAACAATTGTTATCAATACAGGATGGTGATGAGATGACAGAAAGCAGCCCTGCAGAAAAGGACCTGGAAGTTCTAGTGGATGAGAAGCTGGACATGAGCCAACAGTGTGCGCTTGCAGCCCAGAAGGTCAACGGTATCCTGGGCTGCATCAAAAGCAGTGTGGCCAGCAGATGGAAAGAGATGATTCTGCCACTTTGCACTGGTGAGACCTCACCTGGAGTACTCCATTCAGCTATGGAGCCCTCAGCACAGGAAGGACATGGACCTGATGGAGCAGATCCAGAGGAGGGCCATGAAGATGATCAGTGGGCTCGAGCACCTCTGCTACAAGGACAGGCTGAGGGAGCTGGGGTTGTTCAGCCTGGAGAAAAGAAGGCTCTGGGGAGACCTAACAGTGGCCTTCCAGCACCTGAAGGGGGCTACAAGAAGGCTACAAAGGGGCTGTTTTTTGTGACTGGGACCTACTAACTTACAGGTATCTTGATTACGCTCCCATAGAATCTATTTCATAGAGTTTCATGGAGTTTATGAGCACACGGAAGAAACAAGACACTGCAGTGGAGCTAATACCACTTCTCCAAGTAACAGTCATGGTTCATAAGCTGTCAAGGAGCATGCACACTAAAGACATCTGACTGACATCAGTCTGCTCCAGATATAAAAAAGCACTTGATAAGATCTTTCACCAAGGACTCTTTGAGAAACTACTATGCTGAAGGGTAGAATGGAGTACTATTAAAGAAAATAAGACTGGATGAGAGGGTTGAGATAAATGCTCAATTTTCACACCTGGAGACACCTGTAATTCAGGATAATATGCTTCAAACAAATTCATAACTTATCTCCAAAAGAGGATAAAACAAGGTTACTGCTGATGCTCTTAATATGAAGGTAAAAAAATCAACTGCAGCAGGATCTAGCAATGGATAACTGATGAGGAATAAAAGATTTGGTGGTAATAACAGATACATATGACAAGGTCAGTTCTGAGTTCAGTACTCAGAATGATAAACACTGACACCAATTTTATTAGGAAGGGAACAGATAACATGCACAGAAGAAATGGAAATAAAGATAAGAGAGAGGACAAGGACAACCAAGATAGAGTAATTTCCATAAAATGGACAACTGCAATTGGCCTCTTATTGAGATCCAGGAGTTGCACCAAGAAAGATCTAACAGATATCTATACAACCAAAACCAGAATAGGAAAGAGTGATACAAAGCAGCACTTCCCTCTTCTCAGGACAAAAAGTGGCTGATGCAAAACAAGCGAAAGAAGCTGGCTCCTATACAAGGACAGATCCTGATGCAAAAACCAGCCTTTTTAACAGGAAAGGCCACACATACAGTGAAGACAAAGACTTCGATTTACAGTACGGCAAAATCACAAAGCAAGTAAAATACAAATGCATTTGTTGAACAAGAATGCTGTAAGGGCAAATTGCCGACTTTCACAGAATCATTCAGGTTGGAAAAGACCCTTTAGACCATGATTTAGGTCAAATCATTAGCCCTACTCTACCAAGTTCACCACTAAACCATATCACTAAGCACTACATTCAGGGATGGTGACTCAACCACCTCCCTGGGAAGCCTGTTCCAGTGCTTGACCACTCTTTCAGGGAAAAAAATTTTCCTCATCTTCAGCCGAAACCTACCCTGCTGCAGCTTGAGGCCACTCCCTCTTGTTCTATCACTGATTACCTGTAAGAAGAGACCAGTAACTACCTCCCTATTGTCCTTTCAGGTAGTTGTAGAAGGCAATAAGGTCTCCCCTCAGCCTCCTCTTCCTCAAAGTCAACAGTCCCAGTTCCTCAGCTTCTCTTCATCAGGCTCATTCTCTAGGGCCTTCACCAGCCTAATTGCTCTTTGCACCTGCTCCAACCCCTCAATGTCTTTCTCATATTGAGGTGCCCAAAACTGAACACAGCACTCAAGGTGTGGCTTCATCAATGCCAAGTACAAGGGTACCATCACTTCCCTACTCCTGCTGGCTACACTATTGCTGATCCAAGCCAGAATGCCCAATAACATTCTTGAAATACAACAGCAGTATGTCATATTATATGGCTATAAATATTTAAACCACTCTGTTCTCTGTAGTTCTACTTTCCTTGACCCTGAAACCTACCAATTAGACAAAGTCTAAAAATCTTCAGAAACCAATAAACTAGTAGAAAAGATCCAGTCGAAGTTCCAATTGTTGTACTCACATGAAATAACAAATTTGCACCAACAGTACAAAGCAGCGGAAACCACACAAATCCTGTACTTGAGTTTTCAATTAGCAACAATCCCCATGAAAAGCTTAATGATTTGTTCCTCACAGGTGTATCTGATAAGCTTAACACTTCCAAGAACATTTTCACTGTTGCTCTTGAACTATTTTTGTAGTAAAACTTGTTCTACTTTGTCATCTTGCAGCTTAGAAGAAAAATTAGAAAAAGATGTTTTTAACCATACCAGCAGGTGGTGGAACATCTGTCAGTAAAGAATGTACATCTTCCATGGCATCTGTATCATCAATCTGGAAAAGCAAATAATGGATAAAAACGATGTTGCTACTCCAGATAAGTTCCAGAAAGATACAAAAAACTTTGTCATCAAGGGATCTTTATCTAGCAGCTAAGTGTATACAGATATAAAATGAAAACACTTACACATGACTTAAGAACTGCCTCTGGAGTTGAGTAAGAATTTTGCTCCATTTTTTAATATCTATTTCAGGAAAAGAGAAGTATGAAAACATTTCTCACCTCCAAGACAAAAGCATCCTTTTTCCCATGTGAAAGGTCTAGTTCTGTGACTTCATCAGAGCTTTCTGATTGAGATCTTAATAATCTGGAACGTTGCCTTGGCTCTGGAATAGGAGACCCAATGACTTCTTCAGGTAGCTCCTAAAAAGGATATAAAAATTAATAGTTGTCCTATGTAGCTTAGAAATAAGTTCAATTATAAACAGTTTTGGTAACAGAATATTCTGAAAATAATTTTCCTGAGAAATAAATATAAGAAAGTACAAATTAATTTGCATAGGTAGCTTAAAAGGCTGAAAATTCCCATAGGTTCCCAAAACATAGTAAGAAGAATCTATATCTGTAACAAAAAAAATACAATTTGTGTTCTAAATTACTCAGTCAACAAGAATTCTTGGGTATACATTATGTGTATCTCTTTGACTTATGTTGAAGAGCATAAAAGCTTTACTTACAGGAGGGTTAATCTCGTAAAGTTCCTTGTTTTTTGCTATTGTATCATTTATTTTCTTTTGCATGTGAGAGATGTGCTGTTCATAGGTGCCATCATTTGGAGTCTTCCCAGCAATCTGAATGCCACCAGGCGTTGGCAAAGCTGCTAGATACACACCTGTTGCAGACTTTTAAAAATGACAATTACATAAGCATGCACTCCTAACATTTCCAGATCAAATCTCCCATAATGCCTATGCTATAAGGACAGCATTGTGACATCTACATTACAGCACCACCTTTTCCTAGAATAATTGGAATTCTCCCTCCCTCCTTATGAACAAACAAAAAAACCTTATTATTTTAGCAAGCTCTGCATTTCTCATGGCTCTTCTCCATGGTGGAGCTCCTACCTAAATGTTTCTAAGTGTGAACTAAAACCTGTGCTCTATAGACAAGTGATGCTTTCAAGGATTTAAAACTTGGCCAAATCATTTACACTTGGCACAATCCCATTTCTATTTACAGAAAACAGATCAGACAAAAGAACGTGCAAATCAGTATCACCCAAGCACCCTCTTACACTGATGAAGGAAGAAGCAGCCTACCTCACTATTTTAACCCCAGATGACAGGATGAGGGTAGAAAATATTGTTAATGAACATTTCTTGACTATCTCTAAGACATTTCGAATTTATCAGTTATTTCCTCTGTGCCATCAAAGAAGAGGCAACAGATATTTCTCTAGCTGGGAACAAACCAAAATATTTATTCAGAGACTTAATTGACCTCATTTGTCACGGAATCATAATGCAAACTTGAGGATCAAGGATCTCTCTGACAGGACATTTAAAGACCACAATAATTTTTTAATAATTTTTGCTCTTAAACCCTTTAAAGTTCCTTTTTTTTCCCTCATCCCCTTTCCAATAATTTCGTCCTCTAACATAATTTTCGTCCCCTACATTATTTTGTCTTCTTTCTTCAAGAGATTTTAATCTTTTTCTGGTGCTGAAAGACAGCCTGTACTATCTGTCAACAATTAAGCAGTCCATTCCTTTCCATCCCTTCAGTTCTAAAAAAAGATGTTGTAGTAACTCTCGTTACTCTGAATCCCCCAATTCTTGTGAAATCCCTGTGCCCCTAAAAACACTACATGAAAACAAGAGTCCCGAGATTAAAACTGTACTTACTGCCAATCCCATTAGCATATTTTCACCCACAGTGATCTGAATTCTCAGCCCAAACAGAGCATTCATTCCTCTCAGCTTAAGTTTGTTCATCAGTTGGGTGTGCACTTCATATTCCATAAATGGCAGGAGATTACTGATAGACGTCGCGTTGGCTTCAGCTTGAGCTTTCTTCTTTAGACGGCACAACCTGACGACACGAGACAGCAGCTGACATCAGCAGGTAAACACTTTTGATCTCAGCACAGGGTATTTTCCAATTGTCCCCTCATTGTACAGCCTAATGCAATCACTTTCTTTTTAATGCATTTTTAAATCTCAAATATTAAATTCTCAGCGAGAAGATCAAAGTAGACCGAGGCACTGAGTCTCGATAAGATCGATCTGATTTTCAGTTTTAATAGAAAACTATGTATTTATATTAACAATAAAAATATGTAACAGAAATTAATTTATAAGCCAGAGCAATACAGCATCTTGAGCAATACTCAAACATATTCCCTATCATGGCAGAACAAAAAAATTTACAAATATTGTGTGGGAAACCATGGAATAAAATCACATCCTCTTTCTTAAAGCCTGATAAAAGACTGGTATCAGACAGAAACAACATGCATCACACAGGGCTTCCCCCACAATACTCTGACTGCACCAAATTATTAGGCAATGTAAAGAAGTCTTCCACACTTTCCAGATAGCCATCTGCTAGATGTTTGGCTAAATATAGTATGTATTTAAATATATACATACTATTTAAATATATAGTCTATATTTACAGCTATAGTACAGCAGTGACTGTTAAAAATATGCCCTGCTCACTTTTGTCAAAGCAAATACTTAAGATTCAGAGAATAGTTCAGGTTGGAAGAGACCTTCAAGAGCATCTAGTTCCAACCTCCACTAGCCCACCTCCCACTAGCCCAGCTTACTCAAGGCCTCATCCAACCTGGCCTTGAACACCTCCAGGCAGGTGGCATCCACAACCTCCCTGGGCAGCCTGTTCCAGTTATTACTGTTCATGCAGTTATTTATCCATGAAGTTGGTGACCCATTCATACTCCACATAGCTAATTCTTCTTTCTTTCCTAGTGTAAATCACTTCTGCAAATTCAAAGACCACAGCATAAACTGGACATAATCAACACTTCTACAGAGATTATGTTCAGTTATGACCATAGGCAAAGAATTAACACAACTGACTTCAACAGTTTTCAGTCCCAAACAGCAAGTTAAAGCATGACAACTCTTACATGCAGGCAGAGAAAATGCAACAATTCTCCTAGTTATTTGAAAAATCAGAACACTTACCAAATGGCTAAGTTACCAGATGTCCATTAACAGGTGTGACATGTAACACAGGAGGAGAAGGCTATCCTCCTCCTCTTCCTCCTCCTGTACCCTAACACACTCATTAACTCCTAGCAACTCAACAGAGAAATTCAAAATTTGATGACATACTGGATTTTAGCAACAGGAGTTCTTTCCAAAATCTTCAAAAATTTACTAAGAAATCATTTTGAGAGATACCTGGCTTGAATAAGACATCCTTTCCCAATAACTATTGCCTCTACGGGAAGATCAATCGTGGTGAAAAGAACATCAGGAACTTTTTGCTTCCTGCAGTTGTAACAGTAAGTGAGGTGTGCAGGGAATGGCATATTCAATTCATCATACGGTATATGGCAAAATCCACAACCTGGTGGTGAAGCCTCTTCAATCCTAAAATTACATTACAGAACACATACTTAAAACATCTTCTTACCAATGATCAACACATGTACATGTATATAAAAGCCTAGAGATGTCTACTTAAATCATACCCTGCAGCTATACTTTGCTCCATTATACCAATGCAACAAGCTTTGCATTTTATATACTAGAAGAATAAAATCAGGTGGCACACTACCAGCTAAAATGCTATAAATAAAATTTGCGTTGAAACTTTTTATGCAGAGATCAAGAAAATGACCAAAAACTTATATAAACCTAAACCATGACTGAGCTGGCTTTAGGCACTATGATTTCTACATGTAGTCCATGGTGTAACAGTTGAACTGAGAATCTCCTGCACCAAACACAATGAAAAGTCTCTTTCATGTGGACTGTGTCCAAAACCCTACACAAACTCCACCAGCACAATATAAACAAACCAACCATCCTACTGCGAAGCAGCCCAATATATACTGACATTGGAAGAAGAACAGCAAGATTATTTCCTAAGATAAGGTGTCAGGTAAACTTTGTTATTCACTTGGAATACTTAGTCTCACTTAAATATCCAGGAATGACCACTATTAAATGATGAACAAGCGTAAGTTAACTGTACCACTACAAATTTATTCTGTTTCACAGATACAATTTCTTTCAGTGAATTCTTAAGCAAATCTGAAAAGACTTGAAACATCAGTTATCACAGATTTTGGTAAATAAATTTTATTTTAAACATGGACTTTGTCCATTTAGTTGTTTTACCTTCCTTTGCGTTTCTAATCTCTGCAAAGTCTCTTAATAGCACCAAAATAGGTATATTGATTTTGAAAAACACCATTTTCTTCATATTATCAACACAACATTTCATTCTCTCCATTATACAGTAAATATGGAAACAAATATTTTTGTTCTGGCTGTAGTTTTCAAAAGTTTATCTACTCAAGATAATAATGACCTCCTGCTACCAAAGTAAAAGAATAATAAATAATGCTTTGTTGGCAGCAACATTACAGAAAAGGCAATTCAAGTGCTAAGGTGTAACAAATACCTTTATGACTAGAATAATGTCCTGAAATATTTGAGGACTACACTGGTAAACACAATACATTACCAATATATGTTATTCTATTTTTTTCTCCCCAAAATAACAGTTTGTCAATAATCGTCCTTCAAATTTTACTTGCAAGAGTAGAAACCAAGGGAAAATTCTTTTTCCTTTGGTTTCATGATTTTGTTCATAAATTTCAGCTAAAACACACAGCTAGCACCATCTTTGGCTTACAATCAAGCTATTTTATCTCCCAAATAGCTCTTAAATAGTATAAAGAGAGCATATGAACACATATTACAGCCACAGGAGTTTTTTGGCTCACATAATGTATCATACATCTGCCATCTTTTATAGTGGGATATAAAGTTGAGAAATATACCTGAAGAGCAGCAAAGGGAAAAAAAAAAAAAGAGTTATGATCTGTGGTTAGTAGTCAAATGTGTTACCTTATTCAGACTGTTAGAAATAAAAACAGAATATCTAATTTGGTGCAGAGTTCCATTACTTCTGTTGTTGTTGTTGTTAGTGAAAAGCAGTAAAGTGGTTGGTCCCGCATCCTGCACTGTAACACTGTAACCTACCCTAATAGAGAAGAACTATCTTGGCTCTGAGGAAAAAAATCAACCTCTCCCTTCTCTGACCCTATGGAAAAGAAGCCAGGCTGCCATGACAACCTTTGTTCCAAACAGCCTTCCACGATGCCATCCTGAAGAAACCTAGGGTTCAGTACAGCTGCTGTGCCAGACGCAGACAAAATACAGACCTCTTCACTAGAAGAGAAAAGAATTACAACAAAGTGAATTCTTACTGCTTAATGCTGCTTTTATTTCAAACTATTAGATTAAAAGACTGGTACAAAAGTCTCAGTGAATTCAACAGAACTGCTAATTTTGCTCCTTTGTGCAGCTGTATCCATTAAATCCCACAAACAAGGCCACTGGGGCATTTAAACCATTGTCTAAGTCAGAGATTCAGAAGGATTGCACAGAAGGACTAAAGAGCTTTGCCCTATGTTATAAATAATAAACTGTAACATTACAAAGGCTAACCAGATTTAAGCATGGTTTGCAATATTATGGTTCATAATGCAAAGAAATCCAACCAGCAAAAGCAAAGAAACATTAAACAAAACACAAACAAGAAAAACAAAGCATAACTGTTTACCAAAGTAAAATGGAAATTGAGAGCCTCTTCATCTCAGAAATATTCACTCAAAATGAAGTTACAGAACAATACTGACAAAGGTGCGTCTTGGAGAACAAAAAGTAGCAAACCAGTAAAATTTTACTATCAACAACTACAATAATGGTACAGATAGCATGCAAAGTAACTGACCATATTTATCATTTAGCAGCGTTAAAGCTTTCAGGAGTGCACGCTACTGACACAGAGTTTGTAATGCATATGAAATTGGTAAACAAGAAATGGAACTCGAGCATTCAGTAATTAAAATACTCTATTGGAAAAATCATGGAGAAAAGCTTTCTCACAGTTTCTAGAATGATACCTCTGCCTTCTTCATTTGTTGTTTCTCTTTCCATAATACTTTTTCATATGTACCACATCTGGCAGACCAGTACATATAGACAGAGCCTTGCTCTTCAAGCACAGAATAAAGCTGAAGTAGTAAGTAAGCACAAGAATTCTAATATTTATCAGCGATCAAATACCTTAAGAAAAATGGGAGTGTGAAATAGCCCAATAACTGACTACCTATCTAATTATTCTCTACATTCTTTCCCCACAGTTAAGGTAGAAAAAAACAAACAAAATATTTGTGCTTTTCACAAGCAGATTGATGGCCAAAGGAATAAACCTTCCATTTCTGGTGCAAATTCACCCCTCAGCAATGGGAACTTACATATGGCAATTTTGAGATGAATATGGTCTTTAATACACCAAGCAAGACAGGACACAACCAGGCAAACATCCTCTGTCTGTAAAGTAAGTTCTCCTGTTTTCCTACTCTGTTAGTCAATGCACAAGCATTTGACTTCCAAAACTTGTTTTCAAGTTTTGTGAGAGATCAATATATTCTGTCAGCTGTTTTTTACCTACTGTGAGGCTATAAATGTGGAGGAGCAATAGATGTGAAGCAATCAATGCTGTGGTTTCCAGCCTGATTGCTTCTGGTTATATCTCACAGATAACAGATGGTGTGCACTCACGAAAGCACTGTGCCACTGTATTTATTTCTTCAACTTATCAACAACAAAGTAAAATGAAATTTCTTTTTCCAAATTCTCTCTTTAAGAAAAGCAAATCTTTAGTGCTTTTTATTTAGGCAAAACGAACTCGACAGGCAACAGTCAATGGATATAAAATACAGCACAGGAGGTTCCACCTCAACATGAGGAGGAACTTCTTCACTGTGAGGGTCGCAGAGCACTGGAACAGGCTCCCCAGAGAGGTTGTGGAGTTTCCCTCTCTGGAGACTTTCAAGACCCAGCTTGATGCGTTCCTCTGTGACCTGCGCTAGACTCTATGGTCCTGCTCTGACAGGGGGGTTGGACTCAATGATCTCCAGAGGTCCCTTCCAACCCCTAACAACCTGTGATCCTGTGAACTTGGAATTAGTACATCCCTAGTAAAGAAATTGTGCCTTAAGTCTGAAGTTTACCATTTAAGTACTGGTGTGCCAGTTGAAGCCAATAATGAAACTTAAATACATACATACATACATATTAAATAAATATTTTTAGGAACCATCTTAACTATTTAGAGTAGGTTTAGAAAACTTCATAGATAATATTGTTACTACAAAAGCAGATCTATAGGTTTGAATTATTTTGTCTTTAAAGACTAATTTTAATGTTTCTTAGAAAAATTCAAAACTGAAAAACTGGAATCAAACCTTTTTTTTTTTAAACAAAGGCAGCACAATACTGAAATCATAGACAATTACTTTAACTCTTAAGAGTACCAGATGACACCAACAACTGCGCTGAAATAATTAATCATTTTGAATCCACTGAAGACAAAGCACATTTTCTGTGGCATTTTGAAAATCAAATCATCATCAGGATTTACCAAATGCTAGTTGATTCACTGTAGCCCACCACAGCATGACAACCCAATGCCTTGGCATGGGATTTTATTTCCTGTCTGATTTCTGCCCACCATGCATCTCGTGTCTCTGGTTCATCTGAAAGACAAAGTATAAATCAGTTCACTATTCTGCACCGTATCAACACAAAGCTTCATGCAATTAATCTGACAAGTCAAATTTTTCAAGGGCTTTATTGCATCTGGACACAATTTATTTCCCAGCTATCACACTTCAAGCAAACACTAACAGGGCTTTTAAATCAGTATTTTGTCTTGTTTCTCAGCCATGTGAACAGGTTCTAACCAATTATTTCTGCATTCTTCTTCCTGTCCATACGACAGAACACCAAAATATTGGAGATACTATTCCAATCTCTACCCACTTAGGGCCAGACTGTCAGCTTCCAACAACAGGAGAACAGCATATAATTTGCAACAAAGCATTACAGATAAATCTGTCATTCTGACAACAGCAGTAACAGTAATGAAACAGTATTTGTAGTAATCAAGTAGAATTTTACTATGGTGTACACTTGCCATCTTTGTAATAACTGCAACTGTACTGCACACAGTTCTGTTAACCACATTTTTAAAGAATTTGTTTGACTGGATTACTGACCAAACACATAGCTCTGTGGTCCTTATTTCAGCACTTCAACTTTGAGAAGCCATAGGTATTTGAAACTACTTCTACACTGAGAAGTAGAAGATGTATGTCGACTGTGCAGTTGTCGATGGTTTTTTGAATCGGTGTCCTGGCAAGCACGACTTCCCCCTCCTACCCCCAGTGGATTCTAATTACCTTTATTGTCTTTGTGGGAATATGTTAAAAGGTATCCCACTTGCTTTTCTTGAATATTGCATTAAAAACACAAAAAAGAGTGCTAGGAGAAAAAGTTTATGCAATCTGTTTATGTTAATTACTCAGCAATGAGCTTCCCGGAACTAAAGCTCGTCGCACAAGCTCTTTACTTAGGAAACCAACGAGCATTGTTTCCGTTTTTTTCTTTCAGAGTGGCTTACCTGTGCCAATGAACTTAGTTGAAAACTATGGTGATTGTTGATACATCAAAAATAAGGGGAAAAACAACAACAAAGATGCTACAAAGAGTTCCGAGTAGACAGATTCTTGTACAATTTTCCTGAAATAACTGAACTTTGCATAGACACAAACTTCTCACCATTGAGATCTCCTTGCTAAGTCAGAACTTCAAATAGCAGCATCCAAATGTGAGATTCATTGGGAACCAGTTTTTTACTATCAGGAATATTTACAAAGGTAGTGTATGATAACCCTATATCATACACTAGGTTCTCTGACAACATGACAAACAAAAATGAGAGATGCAGATATACACATACTTAGAAATCTACTGAAATAAAATATTATACAGCAAGATGTATTCAGCCATGAATTTACCTTCACTTTTTATTCAGAACGAGGCTCTCAGCCTTCCAAAATAAAATAATGAGAATTTTCTAATTAAACAAAAAGAGAGGAATGTATATTCAAGTATACCTAACACTGTACTGAATAACAGCACTCTTGGGTGTCCAGGTTGAAATCTATCCAACCTTTGCTTTAAGAAATGAGCACTGAACAGAAAAAAATACTGTGGTAGTTCTTAAGAAGGCTCTCCATAATCAAGACAAAAATACATACATTAAGACACAAAAGAGACTAAGGATTTTCATGAACTCTAGGGCTTGTAGTAATAGGATGAGGGGCAATGGTCTGAAACTGGAGCAGGGTAGATTTAGGTTGGACATCAGGAAGACGTTCTTTACAACGAGAGTGGTGAAATGCTGGTAGAGGCTGCCCGGGATGTGGTAGAGGCCCCATCCTTGGAGACTTTCAAGATCAGACTTGATGTGGCCCTGGGCAGCCTGATCTAACTGAAGATGCCCTTGCTGACTGCACGGGGGTTGGACAAGATGACCCAGTGCAGTCTGTGACTGTATCAATCATGATCCTTTATATCCAAGTGCATTGTCAACAGGCTTCAATGCATTACTAGAAGACTCTCAAAGAACTGCACTTTGCCATCTCTCAACACCAAAACAGTTTAAACACTTTTGCTGACTAGGAAAAGCAAATGCTTGAGGTGATACACAGTAATACTGGCTCAGGTAGGTGGAGGACCTGCTAGCAAGGCCTGAGACTTTGCAGCTTTCAAAAGCTGAGAATCATGCAAGTACAACTCAGCACAGCACAGGGCTGGAGTTCCCAAGCTCAGCTATGAGAACCATTCACGGTACACAAAGCGTACCTGTGTCTGAACAGAGGCTGCAATTGCTGTCACCAGTTAATGGCAGCAATTTGAAGGCAAAGGCTGCAACTTCTGACAAAAAGTAGAGCTGTATGGGAGATGCAAGACCACACTGGCAATGTTATCACTAACTTTATGGTGAAATGTCACGGAACTTGGGAGCAATTCCTCCTTCCCTATCTAATCACAGACAAGAAGGTTGCTTATCCACATGTGTTTCTCCCTGTAACAGGAAAGCGTAAGCAGTAGGAAAAGTGATTCACTGACTACGCAGAATAACTCTTGCTCAATTGGATTTGATCACAGCCAGCTGGCTATAAGCACTGACTGAACAGCCACACACATTTTTTTATCTTTCAGAGAAAAAAAAAAAAACAAAACACCTGCAAAGGAGAAGCAACTTTTTTCTAGACGTAAAACCAAAAAGCCAATTTTACTAAATCATCGTTTTCCACGTTTAGGTACCATATTGCTCCTACTTGTCACCAATGACCTTTCTATGATAAAAAGTGCAAGAAAATGTAAAATGATGATGAAGGAGTTTAAAGTAAGCTACAGGTGAAGCAATGGTATGAACATTGAAAGTGATGTGGAATAAAGAATAAGATTACAAACAATGATATGTCACTGAAAAGCTAGGTGGCCACAGTAAAAAATGGAACAGAACGAAATGCTGAATGGAACAGATATGCTGAAGAGAAACAGAAAAGGTAGAAATAGTGACGGGTCCCAAACTCTCTGCAAACATTTAACCTTCCTCCACACACCAAAAAAAAAAAATTATAGTTAAATTTAAAGTTCAGAAACAAGTTCCTAAGAGAATTAACAGAATTTTCTTACCTAACTTATCTTAAATACCTTACCATAATGGAAGGCACATATTGGTGGGAGGTTCCTCAACACAATGTCTTGATAGAGCAACATTTAAGAGTTTACTCTGAGAATCTGTTCAACATCAGAATTAACAAAACTATCAACTACAGTAATATAATGGATCATATTCATTCTTAGTAGAGGTAAGAATAATTTTCAGCCGCTGTCTGCAGTGTTAACAGGATCAGGCCCAGTATTTGTCAAAAAATCCAACAAATTCTTACTGCACAAGTTCAAAGATTTCTATGGGAGTCATGCATAAAAAAATTTGTAAAGAAGATTAGGATTTCTGCTAAAGACATGTGACAGGAAGAGGCCAAAAAATAGGAATCAGTATGCTTCTATATTAATAGTGTACATTTACAGTTTACACGGACTTACCTTTGCATATTAAAACACAAAATGATTGTCTACAATTGAAATCAAACACCATGACATCGCAATAATAACTTGGTACAAAACACTGAATGCAGTGCAATGTGTAGCATTCATATTCTTCTAACATTTTTTTTCCACAAGCAGCCTTTTTTTTGACACGAGCCACACAATTTCACATGGGGATGCCATTGTAGCATTTACAAGTTAAGTAAAGCTAAGGGTTTACATAAACAATTAGAGGAGCTAGGGAAGCAGGATGGCATGTGTCCAGCACACTCTTTTAAGAGTGTCTGTTGTTGGTTTTGGCTAAGGCAAAAGCTTAAGAACTGAGGGTTTGCAAAGCAGATTCAGCAGACAGTAGCCAGAAACGGTGGGAATTTTGGCGCATGCTTGGATCAGGTGACAGTACAGACTGAAAACTATGGCAGCTCACTGAAATGGTTACAGAAAGTAATGGCCCTGGATTCTAGGTGGAAGCAAAAAGGCAAGCATACAGAGCACTCAATCACAAGCTTTTCTAGCAAATCTAAGTAGTTTATAGTGAGGTTTTTCTACAAGTTTAAGCAAAAAAGTTGGCAAAATTTACACCGGTGTTATGCACCCATTACTGGAAACCAACAACTGGACATTAAACCTACTGTTATCACTGTTTCAATATTGGCTTAGTAGCTATCCCAAAGTGGAAGCCAAGCACGCTTGTTTCCAGAGTTGGAGACTTGAAAAACCATGTCATTAACAGCACAGCATTCTATAACAATTGTGCCAACTCAAACCTTCCCCAAACTCATTTTATTGAGCAGCTTTAGAAGACACAAACGGCACTGTACTCATTTTGGGCCCCTAAACATTCTATGAGTTAATTCCATCCACCTCCAATTCACCTGTCTCTTTCCTTCAAAATAGGATGCTGATTTCTCTGTTGATAGGACAACATCCTGTCCAAATCTGAATAAAAATTAAGAGTGGTCTCCTGATTACAGAGACCATACTCAGGAGTTATGATTATGAAAGCCAAATCCTGAGACCTCTTGAGACAATTACTCTGAAGTAGGTACTACATGATTTATTTTAACCTATTTAATTATTGTTTAATTTGGTAAATATTTACATTTAATGTAAATGTAAATGTTCTGGAATGAGAACTTCCACTCACACTATGGAAGTTTTTACAAATGACTCATTGTTCTGTTGTCTCAAAAATGGTAATGGAGAAACCAACAATGTTCTTTCAAATTCAGTCTCTGAGACTTTCACTAGGCAGTCATTATCCAGAACTTCTTTATCCCCTTACTCTTGGATCTTCACAACTAAAATCTGTTAACCAGCTTACAGAGAAAAAAGTGTGGGGTTTTTTTCAGGTTAGGTTTTTATGGTTTTAAGAGACACCTTTGTTAGGTTTAGGGGTACCATTCCCTGGGCCTTGGAGTGTAATGAAATCCTCTCTGGTTATCCCATAAACACTGAAATTTCCCATCACCTTCCTAAAATGTTTAGCACTTTAGGAAATGTACAAACAGTCAAAATTGGGTAACAGATAACTAAACCCACAGCAGACTAATCTAAAAGTTTAACAGCTACTCCATCCTTTTCTTAAATTTAGTCCCTATATTCATCTTTAAGACTAAAATATGTGAAAATAAAAATTTTACTTATGACATAGAAACTGAAGGAAGAAGATTATTTGACTTATGAAATGAAAGCTAAGATACACTACACCACAGCTAAAAGCAGTGCAACCACACCAGCAGAGAGAAGAGGTACAATTACTCCTACAGAGTTTAAACTACAGACAGAACACCCACTCCAGAGAATACTGCATCAGTGCTTTTCTGCCAGGTAAGGACAGAGGGCACCTCTCTCACATCTCAATATTGTGTCTACTTCTTGGCCCCTCACTTCAAGAAGGACCTCGGGGAACTGCTTGAGGCAGTCCAGCACAGAGTCATAAAGATGCTGATGGAAGTGGAACATTTCCTTGCTGAGGAAAGGCTGAGGGAGCTGGGGCTCTTTAGATTGGAGCAGAGCAGCTGAGGGGTGACCTCATTCATGTCAATAAAGATGTGAAGGGCAGTGTCAGGAGGATGGAGTCAGGCTCTGCTCAGGGATGTCCAATGACAGGACAAGAGGCAATGGGTGCAAGCTGGATCAGGGGAGGTTCCACATGAGCAGAAGGAAAAACTTTTTCACTGTGAGGGTGAGAGAGCCCTGGAGCAGGCTGTCCAGAGAGGCTATGAAGTCTCCTTCTTTGGAGACATTCCAAACCCAGATAGATGTGTTCCTGTGCGACCTACTCTAGGTGATCCTGCTCTAGCAGAGGGGCTGGACTAGGAAATCACTTGAGGTTTCTTCCAACTCCTAACTTTCTGTGATTCTCTGACAGTGACTACTCTGTGTTCAGTTACATGAATACGTACTTAGAGCTCACCAAAAGATATACAATGCAGTCCCAAAGAAAATTAATGCAAGGATGCATCTGCTTCAAGCACCATCGTAAAAAACATTAAGAAATATTCGTTCCTCTGGAAAGGTTGCAGAAGACCATTCAGTAAACTTATTGAAAAAACATCACGACACTCAGTGCTTAGAAAAGCCTCTGACAATGGCCTTAAACCTCCCATTATCACATCACCACATACTGGTGTACAAGAAGCCAACCTGGAGATCCTCTACAAAAAGGTGAGAGGTTATAGTTAAAATTCTGTTTTTCCTCTACCTCTGCATTACATCCACATAAGACACTAAAAAAAAAAAAAAAAAAAAAAAAAAAGGAAAACCCCCACACCATTCTGACGTTTTCTACTATGTTCTTACAAGTAGCACCATGTTTACACCTCAGACAAAGCAGTAAGAAACGTCATTTGCACATTCACCATATGTTTGTATTTCTGTGAAAGAAAAATATTCAGTTACAGAACCAAAACATAATTCAAGCTTTCTTGCATTTCCTCATATTCAAAACTAAGGTTCTAGAGAATTTCGCACTCAAACAGCAGGTCCGGGTATCACACAAAGAGCTCAAAAGATCCCTAGGAATTTTGTTGGCAGTCTTTCCTCCTTCCATGTTTCTGACTACTGCAGTTAACAAAACACTACTGATGCAGTTCCCTGAATGAGGAGTTAAAAATGCAGTGCTAACACTGTCTATGCTAGAGATATATATAAGTTATTTACCATGATGGTGGTGGAACACTGTAATAGGTTGCCCACAGAGGCAGCTGAGGCCCCATCCCTGAAAGTATTTAAGGTAAGGCTCAGCAAGGCTCTGGGCAACCAGATCTAGTGGAGGATGCTGATTGCAAGGGGGTTGGACTAGATGACCTTTAGAGGTCCCTTCCAACCCAAACCATTCTATTGTTCTACATCTTTTTTTGTTATCCCTATCTTGGATATTCTGCCAAGAAATAAATTCCAGCTTAGGGTGGGATGGGAAGGAGAAGGCACCTTTTTCTTCCTCCTGCAAGCTGACTGCATTTTACAATATTTATGAATCAACAAATCCCAGCATATATACTAACCTTCCCTTTAAACACTGTCCTCATTTATTTTCCATCTTCTTGCACAATTTTTATATTATTTAGAAAAACACATTCAACAATTCCCTGAAATTAAGTGCAGCCATCCTTGAAGGAAGTGCAAGCCAACACAAAACAAATCATAACTAACCCACAGGCCCCACCCCCAAATCAAACAAAAAAAATATTTTTTTAAAACTAATAATAATTCACACCTGACATGATCCCAACTATATAAGCAATCCATTCTCCTTCCTTAAGTCACCTGCTTCATGGACACTGAGCTGAAAGCTACTACAAAACGATCATCTGAACATTCAGCTTTCCAGATTAAAATTAAATTATTCTTAGCAATGCTATTTTTATACTGAAACAATCTTTTGCAATTTTAAAGAAAGCCTTTAACAACATGAAAACAAGACATTGAGGCATTTGATGATTAAACAGATTGCAATTTGAAGCGTTAACCTGAATATCCTACAGCATTTCTAAGAACTTCACTGAGCTGCCATAATTTCTGTCAGCATATGTAGTACTTGAATGACTAGTAAAATACCTGAATTGAAACTATTCCAGTCTAGCAGTTTGTATGATCTTGTGTTACCCATAATTCCGACAAAGGCTGAGTTCAAAACAGCAAATTAGTAGATCAGTTATAGGAGCAGAATAGTGAAAAAGAAAAAAACTACCAACAAGAACATAATTGACAACACCACTCCACAGGAACTGGAAAGACACAGACAGCAGAGTTAATAAGTGGCTGAAATAGGGAGAAAAAGGAGCATGCTATAGCAATCTAGTATAGAGCAATTATTGTCTTTCTTGATAAGTTCTCAATCCACCTTCTTGCCTCTTTTTCATTTTCCTGTTTAGTCACTTACCAGTTTGTTTCTTTTCATATTTTTACAGACTAAAATGCTTAGTATGAGCAGCACTGTAGCAAAATATTTTGTTGTATTTCTTCACCTTCCCTCCCATAGCCACGTGCCTTCATTCTTCCTTTTTTATTTCATTGGTTTGCAATATACTGAGTTCAAAGTACCATGCACCCTACATTCACTTGTCAGGAGTAATCTGCAAGTGCCACAAAAACACTGCAGAGACACTTAGCTGTGCAACTATGCATCTCTGTCTCATTTATTATACTGCTTTCAGTCAGATGGCAAAAATCAATGCAAGAAATCAGATTTTAAAACTCTGAGCATATCTCTGTTTTAATTCTGTCTTAAATAAGCTTAGCATACAGAACATTTTGCACATAGGTGAACTAGAAATCCGTTAAGATAGAGAAGGCTAAGGCAATTTTGTTGCTGAGTGGTACAGTACACTAAAAGATGGAATGCCATCCAGAGGGACCTGGACAGCATCTCATGAGGTTCAGCAAGGCCAAGTGCAAGGTCCTGCACCTAGGTCATGGCAATCCTAGATATGGTTTTAATTCAAATCAACTTTGGAATTTTATTTCATGTTGTCAGTTTACTCAATCTTCAGATCAGCAACAAGGTACCTGTTTGAAGAATTGCTTGCCTTTGGCCACAGGAAGAAGAAAGAAAAGCCAATTTATTTATTTTTTTAATTGAAGGCAATTTAAAAAATTGCTTTCAAAGATGCATTTGCCCAAAGCTTATTTTATTACTCCTGACTAGTGTATATGCAAAACTATGAGTGCTATTTGTTACTCTCCTGTTCTTCATTAAGAGCATTAACTCCAGCTTTTTACAGAGTACTCCTCAGCTTGTCTCAATGAATATAATGACAGAGTCTTCAGTGTCAAAAGTCACTTAATTTTGGTGGGAGAAGTAGGACATGCAAAATACACATGTTCCAGTACTGGGGTTCCTAAGTAAATATTCAATTAAAATCTTAAAAGTGTTATTCAGTATATGTTTTTAAGAAGAGAAACAAAGCTGCAAAGGTTTTATCAAAAGAGGTTAAAACATATATCAAGCTACATTGTAGTCATTAGTCTTAAGGATTTCAAGAGCTGAAAATAAGAAAACATTCATAGTTAAGATCAAGTATTTCATCTTAATTTTGTTCGAATCAAAAACTTGTAGAAGTTTTAATATTAAAAAGTGGTGAAAAAAATAACTAAATGCTCAATAATTCCAAGACAGTTTTTACTGCAAAGTCACTGGATTTCAAGTGCTTTGTAATTTCATTAACTTGCTGAGAAGTTTCCCACTAAACCCCTACTCTCTGAATACTGTTTTTCAAACTTAAGTGACTGTCTTAAAAATAGGGTGTTTTATAGACACTGTTAGAATTTATTCCTATCTATTCAAATACTTAGGTTATGAAGTTTTAAAGATCAAAAGTACATGATCACTACAACGGGATGTGAGCGAGGAAGCTGTTGTTGTGTGAACATACCAGGATTGTGAATGCGATCCAGGAGCTTCACAGACCGTGCGCTGACCACGCCACCAACGTGGACGAGAAAGCCTGGTGGAAAGGTCGTCAAGGTAAAAAATGGAAATTCCTGTTATGATTAAAAACAAACATCAAATGACTGCTTACCAACCACTACTGATTGCCAATAAACATGCAGTGAATTGATAACTTCCCTGAAATACAAGCAAAGCGGTTACACATTAAGCCAGACATGTCCTTTAGGCCTACTAAGCACTACGTAACCATTCACTGTCATATACCCATAGTGGGATAAAAGCAGAAGTATTATACAATGTAGTAATACTTTTCCCCCATAGAGTCGTATCTCAGCACAGTATTACTAATCAAAACTTCCACAACAAAGCCTCTACTGGTCCACTTTTAGGATGACAGCTAAAAAAATGTAACTCTGCTTTCATTAGTTAGTACAAAATAAAGGAAGATTTTTCTCCAGTTTTTAGGTTTTATTGTTATGGCTGACTGCAGTTTGAATCGTGAAGCACAAGGTAAACCAAACTGTAGTCTTGCAAGAATGATTCATAGATTCACAGCATGGTTTAGGTTGGAAGAGACCTTAAAGATCATCTAGTTCCAACCTCCCTGGCAGGGACATCTTCCATCAGACCAGGTTGCTCAAGGCCTCATCCAACCTGGCCTTGAAAACCTTCCAGGGAGGGGGCATGATAACTGCTTTATTACCAGAAAACATACATTAAAAAAAAAAAAAAACAACTGACTACTCTTCTAGTGTCATCAGCTCTAAATGTAACAAGTAAATACTCATCTTTAGCATGAAGAGTAAGTCCTTAAAATATAACTGTAAATTGTTGAACTAAGGAAGTTACCTTCCAATTAATTTGCATAAATCGATTCTTACCAATTCATAATTAAAATGAAGAATTAATGAGTTTCAGCAAATACATCAAAATGTAATTCATACAAGTAAGTGGTAACTGTAAATTTTTCGTAACACATATGATGAAGTAAAAGAGTGATCATAAACTCAGAAGATTTTCTTTTCTAGAGACATTCTCTGGCGTGTCTAATATCCAGCACACTTATGGGGGAAAGGCAATAGATTGATGTCTGACAATTCTAAATGCACAGAGGCAAAGAAAAGAAAAAAAACATGCAGTTATGGTTAAATGGAAAAAATAAATACCATAATTTTATATGAGAGAAAGTATAGTAAGAGATTCCTTTCTCACATACTTGAAGCACTTGCAACATTACAGTTAACTCAGCTTCTACCTAGACAGTGTACATGCTGCAGATTAAATGAAGACTACTGTTCTTCCAGCAATACATGGCATGAAAAATCCTCTTCAACTAAAGCCCAATGTAGATTTAAAAATTAGTACTTCAGAATTTTCCCATACTTGTTGTTAGAACTCCTGAAATTTTTAAAAGGCCCTACAAAGTTGAAATGTTCTGGATTTTCACTTTCAAAATTAATGGGCAAACTCTGAAATCAGCAACCACTATACCAACAACCAGAACAAAACAAAACCAAAACCAAATGCAAACACCATACAGCCCACAAAACACCAAGACCTGCAGTCATGCCCTATGATGCCACTAAAAAGCAAGATTTCACCATGATACTCTGCAAGCCTGCTCAGCTAATCTGGTGGGTTTTTTTAGGAGCACTGATGGGTCCCTATAGAGGATTACAGAAGAGATTCTCCCAGAATGTTCTACCACTCTGCAAAGTGCTTTGTAAGTTATCTCAACAGTCAGAATGCTCTGACTACACCACAGTCTGAGCTCCTTTTCTGCTTATTTTTCACGCCAAAGAATGGGGGGAAAAAAAACCCAGTACATCCACACATTGGTAGAACCCTTTTTTATCACTGTGGGTCTGTAAAATTCAACTGCTGAGTGATTCAGAGGTGTGCTGATAATATTTATTCCTCTAGAAGTCCAAGACACTCATTCTGCATAACATTTAAATATAACATACACGTTTGCTTTGTTCCTTGAATATAGCTTTCTTAGATTAAAATAATTAATTTTCCTAGAACTAGAGAAATCAGTAAGGTCTCCTGCATATGCCATCTATATGAAATTCCATTAAGCCTATACCATGTTTGTATTTTACATCCACAGACATGCTAAAGCAGTATGCAGTGAACAAAGTGAACAATACTCCATTCTCTCAAGCCTAAGCAAACCCAGTGCTTTTAAATCTAGCTTCCACCTAAGGCTGTGTAGTGCAAGTGATTTTAACACCACCAGACTTCCAGTTTGCCCAATTGCCTACATTACAAACGAAGAATAAAACTTCTAAAGTACCTACTTTGGTTTACCTCAATCAATATAGCAAATTAGACTAGGAGTTAATTTCAGCCACAGATAAACTGATAGATTCATAGAATGGTTTAGGTTGGAAGGGACCTTAAAGATCATCTAGTTCCAACCCCCCTTGCCATGGGCAGGGACACCTTCCACTGGACCAGGTTGCTCAAGGCCTCATCCAACCTGGCCTTGAACACCACCAGGGAGGGGGCATTCACAACATCCCCACACAACCTGTTCCAGTGTCTCACCACCCTCACTGGTAAGAATCTCTTCTTAATCTTCAGACTCAATCTGCCCTCCTCAATCTTAAAGCCATTCCCTCTTGTACTATCACAACAAGCCCTTGTAAAATCTGGGTAAGAGACTCACTGAACTACTCAAACATGCTTTTAGTTCATGAACATTAAATTTAGTCCATTAATGTCTCTCTCATTCTGATGCAGATGGAATTTCATCACTTCATATGATGGCAGGATGTTTTCCTCCTTCTTTAAAGGCTGAAGAGTTTTATTATTATATTAATCAAATACATTTTCCATCCTCAATCTGTAATCTGGTAATCTGTAATCCTTCAAAACTATAAAGATACACTTACTGTACAGTAAACAGAGGTCCATAATTGGAGGTGTCCATGCTGACTGCAGAGGAGTTGGACCTTTGAGGATCCCTTCCAACTCAACGCAACCTGTGAATCTGTTACTGTAATTTGCAGTAGCACCAATGTCATGTAAGCACAGACTATTTCAGGGTCTGAGAAGACACACTGATCTTAAAGTTTCCAAGCTACAGCTGAAGATGGTCAATCATCTCACCAGTACCAATTTACTACCAATACATAGTCACTGGCAGCAAAGACCCTGAACAAATTGTGATTGGTTTAAATCTCTGCAACTCCATAGAGATTTTATAGTAGGCACTTGGGGAAAGCTTGATAAGAAGTGTGCAAAAATCTTTGTTTATGACTTGTGTTTTAAAATGTTATGTATTTGCATACATGT
The DNA here is from genome assembly GCF_027791375.1 of Indicator indicator. NCBI lineage: Eukaryota > Metazoa > Chordata > Aves > Piciformes > Indicatoridae > Indicator > Indicator indicator. Next base: position 18,982,412 of record NC_072023.1, read on the forward strand.
ATTGCTAGTATTATTCTTTTTAACTATGTTTCATACAAAGAGACACAAAATAATCAAAAAGCACATGGAACAAGGCTGCACACACATTTTATTTGGTGTTAGTGCCAGCTGAAGCAGTTCTCAGTTTCTCTTCCAGCCACTGACTCATTCCCATCATCGTACCATTCCCTCAGATAATGCTTGTAATGCTCTGGTAAATTCATAAAACTTTTGGGGTTGAACCACAGCAGTGAACTGGTCCACATGAAAATACTGGTAATTTCCTCACTGAATTATTTTTATTCTAAGCACATTTACTGCGCCATCTCACACGGTGGCCAAACATTCTTACAGGTTTTCTTCAACTGAACTGAGGGAATGGCCCGGATAGTAACGAGAAGTAGCTGGAAAGAAAAGTTAAGTCAGCATTTCAACCAGCAGAATCACCCAGAGAACTGCACTCTAACACAACAGTTATCTAGCAGCACTCTTCAGAGATGAAGATCAATAGCTCTCCATTTTGAAAAGGCAGCAGTAAAGATCTCTCAAGCGCGCGCGCGCAGAAAGCAAACGTGGAGGAATAAAACAGCATTTGTTCAAGTCAGCAGGGACAGAAAATATCATCAAGAGCGTCTGGCCAGTTCTACAGAAAGAGGATTATTTTTTTTAATGAGTAAAGTAAGCTCACGTTTTCCAACTGATGGAAATATAGCATATACACAAAAATATACATAACTGTGCCATAGTTACATTTACTATCTACAAGCATCACATGAATGGCTTAAAATATATCAATGTACAACATCACACAGATGTCTGTTTTCCACAGCTGGTATATTCTCCCCAAAAGAAACAGAGAATTACTATCCTGCCAACAAAATCTGTTGTGGTTTGCAATTTGGGTTATTTAATTAACACATTAAATCCACATTTGATTAAAAAAAAGGTGTGGAGACACCCAGTTAAAAGAACTGGGTTTACTATAGCATTACCATATGCCCAAACAAACCGAACTAAGTCTCAGAAGAATTTACTATATATCTAATGCATATGGAAACATATTCTACATATTGAATTTAGTCTTTGTTTTCCCGAATTAGCTAAGCCAGAGAAAGAAATATGCTCTGCGTATTGAATTTATTCTTTGTTTTCCCAAATTAGCGAAGCCAGACAAGTAACGAAAGTGCACAATTTATGTGTGCAAGATTAAGAGTTTTAATACTGTTTAATACTACTCATTCTAGTTAAGTAATTCAACCATAAAGTAACCTTAAGTAAGCATAGCAAAACCCAGCCAATATGGAACTTTCAAAGACAGTACGAACATATTTTTTCTACCAATTAACATTTGCATGCTTTGCTACATCGTAATCAATAACAAATCAATACTTTTCCATTCCATTTTCCAGTATTTTTTCCACTGGACAATACAGAGACCTTATCAAAGCAATGTGCAGATAATTCAAGCTTTAAAAATACATTAACTGCTCTTAATTTAGGTTTTTCATTGTTTTTAAGAAGCTTCCTAAGGAAATAACAGATAAGCCATGAAATGTTTGAGACATTAGCAAAGACAAAACTCAACAGAGAAAAGGCTCTTTGTAAAGTTTTTTTTTTTTAACAAGCTAAAACATTAAAAGCAAAAAGCCATGGGTTTGTGTTTAAAGAGAAATTAAAATTTTAACCAAAATGTACTATTTCAACTGAAATGTACCAACATGCAAAATACCAACTAAGCAAAAATATGCCAATCTGATAAATGCTCTTAAAAATAAGGGAACAAATGTAAGTAAAGCCCTGCAGAAACAAGGTAACAGAAATCTGCAAAACCCCACCCAAAAAAAAAAAAAGAAAAAAATCAAATAATTGTTGAGAAATCCTCAATACAAGGAAAAAAGGGCTACAAAGAGTCACACAACATTTTGGAACATACCCGCCTTCTACAGAACCTATGAGGCGATCCTCCCTTAGCAATGGATAACACAAAAAATGAGAAGAGAATCATCCACTTACTCCAAAGAGAAGCCATTCATTTATATTTTTTGTTTCCAACATACATATATGGTTCTATGTTAAGAAGTTCAGGCAGTCAGACATTGGACTTAAACAAGAATTAACTTCTGAATAGGAAAGCATTCACATTTTTTGCATCAAGACACCTCACTAATAACACACTGACAAATGGAATCTATAAAGTAGTAAGGACTCATTCCAAAATCGGAACAAGGAATTAAAACCACTCCAACAGTCTATTGAGCACAGTAACTGGCATTTTTCAGTCCTGCAGAGGTCCTACATAAAGCTGTACATCTCTGAAGCCCTTTCATTGCTTAGGAAAGGCTTTAGATTGAAGTTACTATTTTTTAAAGGCTGCATGCAGACCATTTCAGGTCTCCTAAATTATGCACCAACTCTATTTTTCAAAACTGACAGTTTTGGCAGTTACAAATGGTATTTTCACCTTGTTTCAAACTATTCCAATGTTTTCTGAATTTGCCTTCTGTAAAAACTAAATATGTGATGGTAAAATATTAAATTTACGCATTCATCAGTAACTTACAGAGCCTAAATAGCATTAATTTTTGTTGTAACTGTTTCTTCCAACACCAGCTGTAATCATAGAATGGTTTGGGTAAGAAGGGACCTACAAAGGTCATCTAAGTCCAATCCCCCTGCAGTCAGCAGGGACATCCTCAACTAGATCAAGTAGCTCAGAGCCCTGTAGCCTAATCACTTGAGAGCTGTGCACACTACACTTTTCTTAATGCTTTAGTAATATATTAAAGTTTAAATAATTTGTGTATAAAAGGGCTCAACATTTGCAATACATTTGCAATACATTTTCATACCTAAAAATCACACATATTTTAAAGCAGAAAGTAACAGAATACATTTAATGTACTACAAGATACATTTCCACTTTAGCAGATCAGGAATACAGGTTCAAAATGCCTTACCCTTTGTTCCAGAGCTGACTGAGTCTGTTGTCTTAAGAGAGTTTTAAATGGCCCCCCTTCTTTTCCAGCACTCCCACTGCCCATTCCTGAAGAGTATCAGTACAAACGACATTCAAAGAAACACATATTATCATTTGTAATCAAACTATGATTTTAAAATATATAAAGTAGTCATTGAAAACAGTCAAATTATCCCCACCAATTTAATTTCCAGGAAAACAAATGCTTAGTATCAGTTTAATTTGGGTTTGGGGAAGAATATTTTGGGGGTTGGTTTTCACAGGACATTTGGACAAAACTCCCCTGATCCAAGACCTTTTTCTGCTGCCAACCTGAATTTTAAAAAGCTACAATAAGACTCAAGGATCTGGGCTTGCCATTCTTTCCTATAGCATATAAACCTTGGGAGTTTTACCTACAATTTCAACAAGGCTCTACCATCTCTGCTTTTTCACAGAAGTTTCTACATCACCAGGTTTTCAGCTCTTCTCAAAAAGTGCTGCAAAGCCACCATTAATTCTTCACTGTTCAGTGATGCCTTTCTGCCAGTTTACTCCATAGTAGAGTATCTATCCCTCCTATCATTATTAATTTAATTTTTTAAAGTAATAAAATCTTGCTTTCTGTGAGTTTCAGAGTAATTCTGTCACTTTTCCTAACCACTGGGAGGAGACTCTCCACATCATTACAGCAGTAGCTGTTGCTTGATTGGGAGAAAGAAAATTGCAAAGGCAATGCACATCCTTTGATTTGAAATACAAACTCTGGGGAAAAAAGTAACATCACTTATTCTTATTTTCTTTAATATCTATGTACTGAAATATTCACCCACCTGATTCACTCAAATAAGGACTACTGCTCAACATTTAGAACTGCCACACATCTTTCATTACTCTACTTGCACACACATAACCTGCAAATTATCTGTAAACTAGAATCAGACAAAGCCAATTTTGCCTAATCTGGGTAATTCTCTCTTTCTTTCAGGTACTGAACTCCCAACATGACAATATATGAGCTTGTCTCAATACAGGAGCTCTTGTAAGAAAGTTTCTATCAGATGCACAAATATCTATGCTACAGAATTTTCTGTTATCAAGAAACTGTACTCATATAACTGTATTGTGATGCAGGTTATGTGTATGACAGCAAGTTATTTGCTCTGTGGTTAGAAATCACAAAAATAAAACACATACCAAGATTGTGGTTTTCCTAAAGAAAACACAATGTTGGTGAATCAGATTTTACTGGTAATATTTCATGCCTGAAGACATACTATCATTAGTATTTCTTGCATCTAAAACCATCAGTGCTAACTTGACAAAGCAAAAACACTCATTTTACATTATAAATGAGAGCACAGGATAAAAAAAAAAAAAAAAATCAGAAAGCAGCAGCAGCAGCAGGATGAAATACAAACACCACAGTGCAAGCAGTTAGGAGTGAAGCCAAGAATGTATTTTACAGAACTGATAATTTAACACAACAGTTCCTTCCTAGTTTCCTTTTCCTTCTGATCAAGCATCTAATAAACAGGAATGAGATTGTCCATATAAAGTGCAGGTTTTAACTAAAGGCTGGGACGACTGGAATTAATCATGTATCTTAATTCATTCCTAACATTGTCCAAAATTACTAGGCTATCATTATAGTATCATTTTTAACCAGTATTTTTAGCTGTTCTTGGATAAGGAAACAAAAATATTAGTATCTGTATAGTCCCATTAAGCAAGATTAAACTGCTTTTATTATATGGCATTGTTGTCAGGGACTATATGACATTAAATACAGACAAACATAGCATAAATACTGCACATGAAGCAAACTTAAAAAATATGAACTACAGAAAAAAAACAGTAATATCAACTATTTAAATCTATGAAAAAAATGCATGGCAGAGAAATGAAAAAGGAGGCAGTACAAAGAAAAAAGGTTTGTATGGGCATTAAGAGATTAAAAAGCAGAATTGCTAGCCATCTGATAGCCACTACATTCCAAAATGAATGAATTCATGAACAAGTGCTTGTTCCATGCAAAACACAGGAACATCGTGAAGAAAATGAAGTGGATTTAAAAAAAAAAGTAAATTATTTTAGTCCAATAACCAAAGGAAATTTTGCAAGAGAAAAGGAGAACGTTCTGTAGCATAAACTATGTATGTTTCAAATCCTCAAAATGCTGAAGCTGTTACAAGCTTCTGGGGCAGAGGTGAGAGATGGTACAAATAGTCACATAGCCAGCAGTTTTCAGAGGCTAATTGAACAAAAACAAAGGTTATAGAAGGCTGTGTGTTAAATGCCCCTATATCAAGTAATAACATTTCCTTAAAAGTTTGTTTAAAAGGCCATAATAGATTGATCCTACCAGAGGCAGCCAGAAGCAGCTCTTCAGTGAAAGAAACACTTTTCCTCAGAACAACTGGGCTGACATGGCTAGAGTGTAGAGGGTTAAGGCTAGACCCCGAGAAGAGGAGACAGGACTTTTTAGGATGTGGGGAGACACAAGAGAGTGTAGGGGAGCTGGGAAACAGGAAAGTCCTAGGTCCCTGTGGGGAAGGTGCTGTAGAGGAAAGTAATAGAGACAAAGAGATGTAGATTAAGAAGATGACTAAAGAAACAGAAGGAAGAAATCAAAATGAAGCATTTTTTTTTCTCCAAATGAACCAGCACTTACTGCTGTTTCTCAACAAACAAAGAAATGGAATGACAATACAGTTCCACAATGTGAATGAGAAGCATGTTCTAAAAAATCATGACTAATTTACTTGTAATTCGTTGAGGGTTTTTTGAGCCATAGTAACCTATCTTTTAATCTTAAATTTTATACAAAATTTGCTAATAAATGCTATGGAATAAAGGCTAAACCCCACCATCTGCTCACACACTTTATATGACCACTTTCGTTATTTAGTTATAAAAAGCTGTTTTCCAGACAAGTCATGGGTTTATGATTTTTAGAGTCATACACTTGTAGAATTTTAAGTTCCCCAACAAAAAGTTTACACCTTCTCAATTTCCTCCAAACACAGACTACATCATATCAAAATGTATTACCTGATGAAAATATATCCTGGTTTTTGTCAGCCTCTTATTTCTGTTGTTTTGCAGTGCCATAAAATTTACCACTACTCACAGAAGTCATCTAACTTCAAACCAAAACAAACTTTCTCAGCACAGACTGCTTTGCCTTCATATTTAGAGCAGATATAGACCAGAATGGATAACACAATCACAACTGTATTTTATAAAACACATTAAGTTTGTGGTCTCCTGAAAACTAGATGCTTAAGCAGATCTAAGTTTTAATCTCCTCTATTTATTCATATTGTCAAATTGTGGTGTCTGCACTCTTTTTCCAGGTTAGCCTCCATCTCAAGCATCTGAACACACTAGCTACCCAAGAAATAAAGAGTAATATAATGTACTGAGAAATATCAGAAAATATGTAATTTTACACATCAGTCATACTAAGTAACAGGCATCTCACATTTGACAATGCTTAAAGCATCATGTATTTGTCCTTTTTTAAAGCAAAACAAAGTATCATCAACTTTCACGCTGAAATATCCGAGGTCTTAGGAAATGAAAACCAGACCTCTAACCATAGCATTTAGCTTATTAATTTAGCATGCTCTGGAAGTAACTTCTGCAATTGATCAATTCTTTGGTAAAAGATAAAACAACTCAAGAGAAACTGATCTTTTCATGGAATTCACAGATTCATCAAATGGTTTAGGTTGGAAAGGACCTTGAAGGTCATCTATTTCCACCCCCCCCGCCATGGGCAGGGACACCTTCCACTACAACAGATTGCTCAAGGCCTCATCCAACCTAGCCTTGAACACCTCCAGGGAAGGGGCATCCACGACCTCCTCCCTGGGAAACCTGTTCCAGTGCCTCACCACCCTCACTGTCAAGAATTTCTCCAGTCTAAATCTGCTCTCCTCAAGCTTCAACTCATTGCCCCTAGTCCTATCACTGCAGGCCTTTGAAAATAGTGCCTTCTCCAGCCTTCTTGTAGGCCCCCTTCAGGTACTGGAAGGCTGCTCTAAAATCTCTCTGGAACCTTCTCTTCTCCAGGCTGAACAATTCCAACTCTTGCAGCCTGCCCCAAGCCTCACAGACCATCAAGTCAAATCAAATATTTTAAAATGCTTAAATATTGTCTAGATTAGATGGAGACAGAAATGTTCTGAGTTTCAAATACCACAATTTAAAACAGCATTTTAAAAAGCAACCGAACTTTTACCAACAATTCTGCAAAATACTTTGCCCTGCAGTAGCAAAGTTCAGGTCATCGGTCACATATTAGAGGTAATAACTCTGAGTTGTGCTAACATTATCACTGACATGATTCTAACCACAGACTGAAAAATAAGGAGGGAGGAAACAAAAAACTTGAAGAAATTATGATAGACCAATGGAGAAAAAAAAATGCTTTTTGAAGACGTCTGGAGTACAATTTAAGGTACTTTCAAAATGCATACACTGTATGTAAAGCTCTTCTCTTCTGCAGGCTGAACAACCCCAGCTCCCTCAGTCTGTCCCCCTAGGGAAGGTTCTCCAGCCCTCTGATCATTATTGTGGCCCTCCTCTGGACCCACTCCAGGAGTTTCAGGTCCTTCTTATCCTGGGAGCACCACAAGTGGGCACAGTGCTCCAAGTGGGGTCTCAGCAGAGCAGAGCAGAGGGGCAGAATCCCCTTCCTGTGCTGCTGCTCTCCCCACTTGGGATGCAGCCCAGCACACAGCTGTCTCTTGGGCTGCCAGTGACCAGTGCTGGCTCCTGGGGAGTTTGTCACCAACTGACATGCCCAAGTCCTTCTCCTCAAGGCTGCTCTTGAGCCACTCCTCATCCAGCCTGGATCTGTGCTTGGGATTGCCCTGGCCCAGGTGTAGGACCTTGCACGTGGCCCTGTTGAACTTCATGAGACTGGCTTGGGCCCACCTCTCAAACGATGTATTCCCATGATTTGTGATATGAAGGAAATAATAAAACAGTTATTACTCAGAGCATTAAGGGAGTCCTAAGATGATTTATGGCAACCTAAATCCAACTGTGTTGTAAAAGTAATTTTAACATTATCCAGAATAGTGGAAATATAGGCAGGATTTGATTTTTCACCCTACAGAAACCTTTTCAAACTTGGGGCGTGCTATTTGAAGTCTCCAATTTCCACATCATTTTGACAACTTAAATGCCAAAAAACAAAAAGGGGTTGAATGAAAATATAAAAAGAGAAACACAAATTAAACAAAAAGTGGGTGGAAGTGCCTTACCAGTTTTGGGTGTCAAACTCAAATCTGTGTCAGAAGAAGAGGACTGTCGACTGTAGGACTTGGAAGGTGAAAAGGAATAGGTTTGGTTTTTCAGAGGGGTGGAGGGTCCTGATGAATGAGTATTGGGATTGGGATCTTCATTGAAGGGAATCCTGCCAGAAGAAGGTGGAAACATATTCAGTAATCCTGTGCCAAAGGACCTGGCTGACAGCAGCATGATCCAAACACCAGGATGGGATTGGGGCAGGGCCAGCAGCTATTCCTTAGGTGAAAGACTGGGGATGAGGCCTGAGGCAAAGAAGTGCTGGTTTACCCATTCAGCATTCTACAGATAAGATGCTGATAATCTACAATGAAACAATTAAGCCAAATGAAAGCCATGAGATGCGACAAAAAATTATATATATATATATATGCAAAAGAAAATTAAAAACCATTAATGACTTTAAAATCTGGTCAAATACACAATGTTTTGAGTTAGTTGACTAAAGAAAAAATTATTTCAAATTATATTTGTGTTTATACATATCCATACATTTATGTATATACACACATATGCATTTTAAGGAAAAAAAAAATGTTTCCTTATCCTATAGCATCAGCAGCATGCCACAGCTAAAAACAGAGCAAAGAGGAGAATCTTTATGGGAACAACTATATTGACATACAGTTCACTTATGCAGATTGACTTACCTTCTCCCTAAACCCATCTCTTCCACAAATGGCACATACCCTTCCTGTAACCATTTTAAACTCAATCTCTGAGATATGGATTATGCTTGAAAGCAATTATGAATTCCAATCAAAATAACCCCATCCCCCAGTGACTGTAAAACAGTGAATGTTCCCCAGATACATCAACTTCTTATATTTACTTCATTTCTTCTGAAGTTACCAAGCTAAAAAGAAGAGTGTGGCTTTGTGGAAGAGACTCGGGTACATTCTCAAGAAACTATTGCCTTTGTTTCAGCAGCTGCACACAGAGTAGTTCCTCAGTGACAAAAGAAGGTGTCTCCATGAGAAAATGAGGGAGAAAAGATGGGTGGTACCTGCCTACACTGCCTGCCTGCCTGCACTTTGCGACCACTGTGCCTGTGGCCTGCCTTTCCCCAGCTCTTGAGTCTGAGCAGTCTCGTACCAGTGTAGATGAGAGTGGGAACAGACACAGAGAAGTTCTGAGTAAGTCGTGAGCCAGTAGCAGTGTGAATTGGGCTGTTGTGAGTCGAGCGGCATCCATGGCTTGGCGGATGAACCAGCGGAGACCTGAGAGAATTTGCAGCCAAGGTGGAAGAAAAGAAAACAATACATACAAACAGGTTGCAAAGTTATGTTATAAATGATTTCAGGGAAGTTTAGCTAGAGGAGATCTCTTACTTTAAGCAGACTCTAAGAATTTAAATTCCTAGCATGCAAGAGTCCAGATGAAATAAAAAGAGAGAAAGGAACAGTAAGCACTAGCTCTTGAATGTGCAATTGTTTCTTTGGCACCACCAAGTTAGTAAAGCCAAGAACAAGAAGCATTAGCTGATTTTACTGGCTTTGAGAGACACTCCCATTTTTTTCAGACTGAGAGACTGACAATATTCACCATCGAGCTGAACATGCCACTAAGTGGGGGGTGGGATTTCCACATTTTGTTTGAGAATGAAAGCTACTGATTTATTTATGAATGCATTTTAAGTTAGTAGTTACCAGGTCCACCTTTTTTTTTTCTTCTCCTTTTTTCCTTAAAATCACCACTGTTATATTATGCTGTATTGTATCCAGAAGCTCTTTTGATGGCAAATTTTTAAAGACAAGTTTGACAAGCTATGATTTGAAATAGAAACCAGTAATTTTGAGAAGTCAAAGCATACTGCTCCCTGCATGAAAAAAAAAAGCCTAATAATTACTGCAGTAACACAACAGTTCACATTACCAAAAATGCCTAATTCAATTAATATCTCTGGAAACACAGTGTGAGTAGTACAATTTTTGGTGCCTTTTGTTCTTCCAGAAATCGTATTGCTCTACCAAACAGAAAATCACTAATTTCTCCAAGCAGCAAAGTAGTAACAATTTGAAGAAGACTGCACATCCTTTTCTATTAATTTATAGGCAGACTGAAAATTGCATTTGAACTCTGTTTGGTGCTGCAATAAATACAAACATCCAGAAACTCTACCTCTCATCATAAAGTTTTCTCTGCAAGAACTGTTTTGTTGTTTTGCAATAGCCCTACTTGTTCTGCAAGAGTAAAAAGCAAAGCACACAAGAAAAGACAAGATTACTTCAGGATCATTCTCTAAATCACAGAGAGAACCGTCTGAATTCAAAAATCTATCTTTTCTTACATGCTCAGCATAAATGCTTAAACCTTATTGTACTGAACTTGGGAAAATCCTGAGAAGGCATATCATAAGAAGTCTTCACATAGGTGTATATTGTGCAAAAATGGAGTCAAAACAGATCTAATTATTAGTTAGAAAATCAGAGGATCACAACCCAAGGACACGTGTAATACCATTGCTATATAAACCCAAGAATGTCATATTAAGTAAGGATTACCACTCCACCTTCTAAAGAAATAACAGAAATAACTCAACCTAAACCATTCCCAAATTGTGGAACATAAACTTAGTTGCAGACGAATAAAACTACAAAAGAGAAAACAAATTCCGGGGGAAAAAAAATATCACGTTGATTATGTAAAACTGAATGAGTATGAAGTATGAAACTTGTTTCCCTACAAACTATTAACTCATACTTACTCCTTCATTTCTTTAGATGGGGAGTTACATGCAGGTAAGAATGCTGATGTGTTACTTAATTTATCCAACGTGCAGGCTGTTCCTATGGCTCGCACTACGAGTCCAGACTCTCCCTCCAAATCAAAACACTGCAAATAACCAACAACAGCATTTCCTCTCATTTCAAGCACCTTCAAGCCAATCTTCCTTTGTAATTCACCTACAAAACAAAATGTAAAGAGCTCTTAATTGCCATGAACTCTACCAGTTCTCTCTTGTGATTTCTGGCCTCTGCTTTTGGAATTGTCAACAAAGTCAGTAAAACAGGTAACAGATCCAACTTCATACAATTATGCCAAGCAGCTGGTTGCAATCTCTGTCTCCAGCAACAAGTGTGATATTGATGATTTGCACAGCATTTCTTCCTTTTTTCTCTAAATTTAATTGCCAAAACAACTTGTTATTTCAAAAATGTTTTCTCTTTATTTTCATTAGGTTTTTCTTTTATTTAGAGAGAAAAAGATGGTCAAGAGGTGTGCTAGAACACAATTAAGTTTCTAAATACTTCATCCAGTTCAGAACACAGCAGCTTTGAAATTCATAGAATCATAGAATGGTTTGGGTTGGAAGGAACCTCCAAAGGTCATCTAGACCAACCCCCTTGCAGTCAGCAGGGACACCCTCCACTAGATCAGGTCATTCTGTCAAGCCTGCCTTTGAGTATGTCCAGGGATGAGGCCTCAACTACATCCATAGGCAACCTGTTGCACCAAATAAACAAAATGTGATTCTCATCACACTCAACAAAATGTGCCACTCACTCTGAAGACAGAAGGTGGTACTTCTCCATTAGCTGCACAAAAAGATGGAAAGACTGTAGCTGTCAGATCATGGTCTGCCATAGATGCTTTCTTAGCAAATTTAAATTAAAAAAAAAAAAAAAAAATATATATAGTTAGACAGCCTTAGTAATACCAGGTGGAAAATACCACCCCCCTTCTGATGAAAATAAAAGATTTCCAAAATCCTGTTAACAAGCTGAAAAAAACCTGTCACAGAATAACCTCACAGTCCCAATATCAGTAACTTTCAGAAATCAAGTGGAATGAAATTCATAGAATGGATTAGGTTGGAAAGGATGTTAAAGATCATTTAGTTCCAACCCACCTGCCATGGCGAAGGACACCATCTGCTAGAAGAGGTTGCTCAAGGCCTCATCAACCCAGCCTGGCCTTGAACACCTACAGGAAAGGGGCATCCATGACCTCCCTGGGCAACTTGTTCCAGCGTCTCACCACCCTCACTGGAAAGAATTTCTGCCTAATCTCCAGTCTAAATCTGCATTCCTCAAGCTTCAATCCATTCCCTCTTGTCCTATCACTACTACGCCTTGTAAAAAGTCCCTTCCTGGTTTTCTTGTAGGCCCCCTTCAGGTACTGGAGGGCTGCTCTAAGTTCTCCTTGGAACCTTCACTTCTGCAGGCTGAACAGCCCCAACTCCCTCAGTCTGTCCCCATAGGGGAGATTCTCCAATCCTCTGATCATCTTCGTGGTCCTCCTCAAGACCCCCTTTATAGCAGCTCCATGTCTCTCATATGCTTGGGGCCCCAGAGCTGAACACAGTACTTCAGGTGAGGTCTCCCAGGAGCAGAGTAGTGAGGCAGAATCACCTCCCTTGACCTGCTGGCCACACCTCTTTTGATGAAGCCCAGGATGTGATTATACTTCAAAGTAGTTCAAAGAGAATGGAGTAGTTCTGTAATTTAATTGAGTAAAAATTCTAGTAATACTTCTCATATAGATTAAGAACATCTTCAACAGAAGTTTCACAGGTTTCTATGACCTTGCTATAAGCAACCAAGAAATGAGACAGCAGCATGGCCTCAGCAGGAAGTCAGCCAGCCATACCAGTCATCAGTTATGGCCTTTTAAAACAGAAGACACTATGAACTGAAAAAAATAGGCATAATTAATATCAAAAAATCATACACAATCTTAAGTGAGTCATTTGTTTCAGTACTGAGTATTTTTTAAAGCAGCAATAATCATTACAGCCTATGTGTTTAATACCTGACATGAGTGAAATAAGCCTTTGTCTAGCCTCATTTGATGCCCTTGGTGTACGAATTCGGTCTATCCACTGGTATTCTGGGTCTTCATTAACCACAAGTTCTTCCACAAATCCATGAATTATTACTGCTCTGTAACACTTAGGAATAGATGTAGCTGTTTAAAAATATAAATAAAAATAAGACGTGAATTTATAAGGCAAGAATTCCACACAAAAAAAAAACAAACATAAAATTACACACAAAAAGAGACTTCAGAAAGCAATCCACACGACTTTCTGCTAAAATGTGGCTGTACCCAGGCAGTTTTTTTCTGAGACCCTGCAACACCAAGAAGAGAATTGTCCAGTGTATCAGTTACAACATGTACCATTGTGAAACCTTTTCACTTTGTGCCTCTTTAGGAGGATGTGTGCACAAAATAACACAATGTATGTATGCACATGTACTGAAATGCAGCTTAAGAAAGGTAAGGGAGGGGAAAAAAATATTTCCAGTGTTTTGAAATACGAACAGTAAAAACTCAATAAAGAACATTTTTCTGCATTTGCTACTGGCTTCAACATAATTTCCACTGGGCTTATGCAATGAGCTGGTGAAAGAAGGGAAACTGACAGCATGTGTAGGAAAAAAGTGGAAAGGGAGGAAGTTTTCTGTTAAAATAAACTTTTTTCTTCTACTTACTGCAAAAAAACTTGACTCCACAAGATGACTGTCTAAATCTGTTTAAATCATTGAAGAGATCTACTTTCACCACCACATTGATCTCCCCACGTATACCTACAAATAAAAAACACGAAAAATGAGAAGATGTATCAAGAAAAAAAAATTACAAAACAAGCTCTATTAATTATTCCCTATTATTAGCAATTAACACAGTTTCTATTGCCAGTTAGTTTCTGCAAAGAATGTACTATAACTCTGCTAGAATCATTCTGTTCAACTGGCACTTCCATGTTAATTCGAGCCTGGACCAGAAAGGCAGGCAGATGTTTCCTTGTCATCTCCTTGCTGACTAAGTTTCTACTTCTGCCAAGTCTTTGAGGTTGAAGCTATGCAAGCAACAGTACTCAGATACATGCTGCACCAAACAGGACTTTAGAAGAATGGCACTGTTAAAAAGAGAAGCCATCAGCCTCCTGATACTGTAGCGTGCAAGTGCCTCTCTGCTCCTTTGCCCTGCACCATCAGTGCAGAAAGGGTATAAAAAAAAAAAAAAAAAAATCACTATTTAAGGACTGTGACTGTCTCAAGATACCCTTAGTACAAGAGGCTGGAAATACTAACTTTGTGCTGAAGTCATGCCCACATCACAACCCTCTGACCAACACCAAAAGGCTTTTACATGTTCTCCCTGAAATGGTTTTAAAATCACAGTAAAAGTATTCTGAAGTTCAACTCAATGAGAAGATTTATGGTTTGTTCTAGAACCACAAAGTGGTACAGTAAATGTTTCTAAAATACTTTGACTATGAGAAGGAAAGTATAAAAAGAAGGGACTACAGACTCTTTATATACATTTTGGGCCACAATTAAACCTTGCTAATAATGGAGTATTTCCTCAACATACAGCCGTTCCTTTTAGATTTTTCTACTTTCCTGTTCTGAGCTTTTTCTTCTTTTTACCCCACCCAGTAACAAATCTATTTTGTGTATTATAGGTTCTGACATATTGAGGACCAAAATTCTTGATGAGTCTGATCTTCAAAGCCTATATCACATAAGTATATGACAAGTATATGACTCAGACAAAAACATTTGAGCTGGAGACTGAATTTGGGAATAGAATCACCTAGATATATCTTCCAAAATGCCCACAGAAAGACGACTTCAGTCACTACAGGAGGAGGTGCTTCAGGTTTAATTAATTTTACAAATAATGAAAAAAAAATTGCACCTCAGGATGATTATCTGTAAATATAGATCAACAGATAAACAATAGATGCTTCCTTAAAAAAATAGTCAATACAGTTTGCCAAGAATCAGGATAATTAGAAACTACTGCAGAAAAGTTCAGTAATGCTATTTTTACTTAGATTTAAAAAACCCAAGCTGTGAAATACTAAGGGATCTAGAAAAAATATAGAGAAATCTAATTCTCTCTGACATACAAGTTGTACACATCCCAAGACAAGTGTTCACCGTATTTTACTTCAAAACAAAATGTATGATTAGAAAATATGAACAAACAGGTAAGAAAAATGCACATGTTATTTCTCCAAAAACTCTTCAACGTAATAGTTTTAAATACGAAAAATACTTTGCATTAGCTAAGATTACTATCTAGCAAAACATATCATTTCCCAATAATGACTTATAATTAGTTTTTAACACTGTTAGGCCATTTAATTCTCAGCGGATAATAAACGAGGGTGGCAACAATAAACACAGAGATGTTCTGCAACAAGGTATTCAAGCAGCAAGCTACTTGCTGTAAGTCAACCTTGATTTTCTGGGACAAAAGTTCTCTTTCATTAAAAGCAAAGGCAAAAATACCATTAACTTCATCTTCTCAGACCTTCAAGATATTCTGACAAAATCTGTCTAGCACTGAGAGTACTTTCTGCAAAGAAAAAGAATTTCATCCTGTACTTTATGCTGAAGATGTGTCACATCCTGTCCCTTCATCTCAAGTAAAGTTTATCCAACATCCCAGGAAGGCACAGCCCAAGTGACTTCAGCATAAGCATATTCTTTTAGTAAACATGTGGTAATTGAAGAGGTGTGTCTGGGTCTTTTTGTTTAATCTGAATTTTGCAGCAACTATTTTAAATACCACAAGTTCTGTGGAAGGTGTTCTGCCAAGCACTAATTTGATCTACTATGCCAGAAATTCTCTTCTGCCAGAAATAAGGCAAACAATGCCAGAAAAACAGCTTTCCATCTCCCAAGGCTAAAAGTATTACAAAGTTCTGAAAACAGCTTACAGAAATGAAGACTAAAAATCAGATTACATTTCAAACAACATTGCTTCACTTTCAAGTTAGCAAATCTTACCATGAATGGTATCATAAATAGGAAACCATCCTGAAATAACTGTAGCTGCTTCACTGTAGAGCAAAGGATCAATATCTATGTACACTTTGCCAATGGCATCATTAGCACTGTAGGTGTCATGATCAAGAACTGTGATCTGGAGAGGCTCATCTTGTAGCTCTTCATCATCTACCTACAAACAAATATTTACATGGAATTGGAGTGGAGTTTTTTAATGCAGAGAAA
This sequence comes from Indicator indicator, assembly GCF_027791375.1. Classification (NCBI taxonomy): domain Eukaryota; kingdom Metazoa; phylum Chordata; class Aves; order Piciformes; family Indicatoridae; genus Indicator; species Indicator indicator. The sequence continues at coordinate 18,998,645 of NC_072023.1, forward strand.
CACTACTGAAAAATCAATGCAATAAAGAGGAGAGTTAGTCATATGCAGTGACCTAACACAGACAAATCTGTAATTTCAATTTCCTGTACCCAAATAATGCATTCACTTATTTTGATTTTACCCTTCACAGTCTGGTAAGATTTATCACTGGGAGAAAAACAGAAATACAAGATGACAGTGATTACACATTTTTAAATTCTACATTATCTGGTTTAGTCACATTCCCTAGACTGTTTACTCATCTCCACAATATATACTTGTCACTGAAAAAAAGAAAAAAAAAATTCAGATAAAGCATCTTAAAGGACTATTAGACTCTGAAGTTATGATTATTTATGCTCTCATCCTTCTAAACTGGTCAGTGGTTTAAAATAATTAGTAAGACATTTTATACAACCTGCTGTAAAAATTCAGTAACTTCACACAGGCACTTTCCTACATAAATGCAATAATCCATCTGCATGTCCTTTAACTGTTTTGTAGGACACACAAAGATAGACTGCAACTTTTTGTGTGCAAGTCACAAACCAAGAATCAGGTTGGCTAAATGCAATAGGATGGCTAATGTAAGTGTCTGCAGAAATAGAACATATAGTCTTGCAAGGTGTAACTGTAGATAGGCTTTGTATTTCAGCAGAAATACACTTCATTCCTCAAACCCCATTTCTACCTGAAACGAAATGCTGCATTAATGGCATCTAAACCAGAGGGTCTCTACAGATACAGGCAAACTCTTAAAAAATACTTACTTCAAATTTGAACCACTCAGAATTCCACTGAGGATTAAGTGATTTGGGATACACATCTGTCTTAAATGTCGTATTTCCAAATTTTACCTAGAAACACAAGAGTTCCGTTGTTAATAATCAATATTAATACATTTGGAAACTCATTACACTACATATTGTCACGGTCCAACGATGGGCAATTTGGCAGAAGTTAAACTCCCTTGTGTTTCAGCTGGTCCTCATATATCAGAGTGGCTGGGGGCAGCAGAGCTCAACTCCTGTTTGATGCCCAATTGGATCTTTAACATGACTAACTTTACTCTCTCAAGTACAGAATTAAGGCTCAAATTTCTTCCTAATCTCCAGTCTAAATTTACCCTCCTCATTCTTCAACCCAGTCCCTGTTGTCCTATCACTACCAGCCCTTGTAAAAAGTCCCTCACTCCCTTCGTGTACTGGAAGGACTGCCACAAGATCCCTCTGGAGCCTTCCAAAACCTGAAGGTAGATGCATCTCATACATTGATAGTTCATGTTCTATTACTTTTCTCTCTAGGGTTTCTAAATCAGCTTTATTGACAATTTATAAAAGAAATATAGAAATAAAAATGGCAACGTTGGTAAATCTCTTAAATTCAAGAGATCTTCCCACATGCACACGAGAAAATAACTGAAACTGCCTCCACTAACTGCAATCTTGATATGCTGGACAGCAAGAGGGAAGCACCTTATCAGTTTCTACTCCTTTCTTAAAGTAGAGAAAATTCTAGAAAGCATGTAGGCAAAAAGCATAGAGGGACTACATATCTATACACATTCCTCTCTACAAATCTATGTAAGCTCCAGGGACTGAAGACTAAATGTCTTCCCTACTGATTAATACACCTTCAACCACCTAAGAGCCTATTCCAGGAATCTCCATAGAAGTCTATTTCAAGATGACCCCGTTTGGTTGTTTTGTTTTAAAAAAAGAAGGAAGTGAAACTGAATTTCTGTGATGCTCCCTGCAGCAAGAAAAGATGCTGCACAATGCAAAGAGCCTTTATTCCACTGCAGCTTTCATTCCAAATGATTTTTGAACGCCTGTAGTTCTCTGAATGCTGCCTCTCCAAATAATTAGCACTACTTACAAATACATAGTTATGGTACTGAATGCATTCAACATATTTAAGCAAATGAGTATGTCTATGTAAAAGAAATACAGCAGTTAAAGACAGCAGCCCTGCAGAAAAGGACTTGGCAGTTCTGGTGCATGAGCCAGCAGTGTGCATTTTTGCAGCCCAGAAGGCCAATGACATCCTAGGCTGCATCAAAAGCAGCATGGCCAGAAGGTCAAGAGATGTGATTCTGCCACTCTACTCTAGCAAGACCTCACCTGGACTGCTGCATCCAGCTCTGGAGCCCTCAACATAGGAATGACATGGAGTTGATGGAGCAGGTCCAGATGAAGGCCACAAAGATGGTCAAGGGGCTGGAACACCTCTCCTCTGAGGACAGGCTGAGCAACCTGGGATTGTTTAGCCTGGAGAAGAGAAGGTTCCAAGGATACCTAATAGCAGCCTTCCAGTAACTGGAGGTGCTTACAAGAAGGCTGCAGAGGGACTGTTTCAAAGGGTCTGTAGTGATGGGACAAGGGGCAATGGTTTGAAATGAGATTTAGATTGGATGTTAGGAACAAGTACCATGAGGATGGTGGAAGACTGCAACAGGTTGCCCAGGGAAGTAGCTGAGGCCCTATTTCTGGATATTCAAGGTCACACTCAACAAGGCTCTGAGCAAGCTGATCTAGTGGAGGATGTCCCTGCTGACTGCAGGAGGGTTGAACTATATGACCTTTGGACATCCCTTCCAACCCAACCTTTCCATGATTCTAGAATTTTCAGTGTTTTGGGTTTTTTCAAATCTTAATGGGATTTTGGAGAACAAATGCAGGCTTCACTTTGGAAAACTGTATAGCAATTTTTTAAACACTTTCGCTGAGGAGAGTATTAAATAAAGACTTTATACCTTTCAGTAACACAGTGATTATTTTGCATAGATGCATACCTGAACTCTAAAAAGCCTACAACTGCCTAAGTACACCCAGTTAATTCAGTAAGTCTAAAGCACTGAAGGACTACGAGTTCACACTGAGCTCCATACCTATAACCATACATACCTCAGTCAACAGAGCTCTGTACAATATTTGTGACCAAAGAAACAACCAAACAAAAAATAATAACTGAGCCCCGCTCACCCTAATTAGATTCAACAAACAGTAATGCTTTTCAAAACGAGGTTACTTCAAAGTAAGCTCTAAAGTTAAAAGCCAGAGTGGTATGAAAACACAAGACTAAGCAACCTTAGTGTAAATTAGATATAAATCACCCAGCTAACCAAAAAGGGAGAGGGGTGGAGGCAGTTATGTGCATTAAAAAAAAATAAATAAAACCAACAGCACCGCCACATAAGATGTTTATTCATCACACAAAGCAGTAAAAGTGACACTGACACAAGTTTTAATTATATACCAGAGGCTGCCAAGACACAAAAGCCCAGAGCTCCACCCAACCTATTTTCACATGTTATCTAGGGAGTAAATTAGCTCCCCTGGAGTCCCAGGCATCTCTAACTGAACTTTTCCAAGTAGTCGAGCTAGTTCATTAAAGCCAGTAATCAAGCACTACACTGCTGTCTGCTGTACAAATTTAGAAGCAGAATTATGGAAAAAATGATGCTAATTTCCTCCAGATCATAAACGCTGGCAAAGTTCAAGTTATGCACAACCTGAGCCAAGTAAGAGCTCTGAAATCTTTTCTCATTTTCTTTTCTAATTCTAGATTTACATTAGAAAATTGAACAAGGAAATTAAAGGCTAGTAATCAAATGGTATCTTAACATTACTTCAGCTTTTTATTTAAGTGAAAAGGTTTTCACAACCTTACACTGAGAAATAAAACAATACTTTAATCTTAACATAAATCTCACCTGCTGTCTTGCCTACTGCACCCTTGGTAAGGGCAGTTCCCCACTTTCTAAGGAACAGTCCTAAAAGCAAGGCTCCATCTACTTATTTCTTTAGCCTTATTTGTGCAAAGACATTCATGAAACTGCACCTTAATCCAAATAAGCAAACTGATCTTTCTGAAAAAATTTATTTTCCTTTTTTTGCTAAGCTACTTTTTAACCAGATTAATTTTCAAATCTGTTTTGGCTCAGATGGAGCAGAGTTGGCCCCAAGCAACCAACAGAAGAGAGGAGCTGTTTCTCCTTAAGGCAGCTTAAAAACAATCCAAATGAAACTTATCAGAGAACATTATTCCCTATTCCTGTTTTCCCTGTATTCTAGTGGCACACAGTAAGTTGCCACAGGCTGCCAATTAATCACTGATGAAACATCTGAAACCAAATACTGAAATATTGCTTAAATGACTATCATTCATGTAATAAAACAGAACTGTGTACTATTTTAGCTCCATTAAAAAGCACGTAAGAAATAAATTTTCACTTTATTAACAATTTACTGTCCCACTAAGCAGTGTACTTACTGTCTGAAGTCAATCAAATTTTAAGCACTAAATCAAATCAGGACTTACATACCCAAACTTTATTTTTACATTGTCAGACTTTTCAAACTACACAGTTCTTAAAAGACATTCTGTCTTTGCAGAATCACAAAATGGTAGAAGTTGGAAGAGACCTCTGGGGATCAGCTAGTCTAATTACCCCCTGCTAAAGCAGGGTCACCTAGGGCAGTTCGCCCAGGACTGCGTACAGGTAGGTTTTTAAAGTCTCCAGAGGAGACTCCACAACCTCTGAGCAGCCTGTTCCAGTGGTCTGGCATCCCACAGGGAAAAAGATTTTCCTCACGTTCAGCTGGAACTTCCTGTGTTCCAGTTTGTGCCCACAGCCCTTTGCCTTGTGGATGGGCACCACTGAAAAGAGTCTGGCCCCATCCTCTTAACATCTGTCCTTTAGATATTGATAAGCACTGACAAGATCCCCTTTCAGTCTTCTCCAAGCTAAAAAGACTCAGGTCTCTCAGTCTTTCCTTGTAGAATAGATGCTCCACTCCCCTCATCATCTTCATAGCCCTTCATTGCTTTCTCTCCAGTAGTTCCTTGTCTCTCTTGAACGGGAGAGCCCAGAACTGGAAAGAGCACTCCAGACATGGACTTTCTAGATCAGAACAAAGTGGGCGAACTTCACTTGTCCTGCTGGTCATAATCCTCTTAAAGCACTACAGGATACCTTTGGCCTTCTTGGCCACAAGGGCACACTGCTGGCTCGTGGTTAATTTGTTGCCCACTCGTTGTCTTCCAACCTGAATACCAGTACCGCGCCAACCTCAATCACTATTCGTGGTACACGCATGCATTTATACTGCATCCCACTTTTAAACAGCTCCTTGCTTTTTCTGAAAGCATTTCTGAATCTATGGAATGCTACTGAAATGTTTTTCAGTTACTCCCGTTGGAAATAATGAATCACAAAACAGAAGGATCATGTCAGCTTATTTTACAATCTCTTCCTGAGAAACGCCCTATATACTGTCTCTTAAATTGTATGATTGTAAGGACAGCTAAGGTTAGATACCTTTAGTGCAATGCCACGATCTAAACGCATAATATTTAGCGCTTGTCCAATAAAAATTCTTTCAAAAAATACTTCGTATTTTATATACGTTAAACAGAAAGATTTCATATTGGTCTTAAAAGTAACGCCTGTACAACCGCTCTGCCCTTCCTATAATCAGAGAAACAAATTACTTTAAACGTTCTTTTCCTACTTCTCCGTCCTGCTTGCACACATCTATCGAATTGCTGAAATGGGATTCCATCGGGTTGCTGTATCAACGAGAGCCATTCACTAACAGCCTTCAGCCAGAACAGGCTGGAAGAGAGCTGGGTAACTTTAAAGCACCACTGAAATTCTGCATGGCTGTCAGATAAAAGAATCAGACCCACGGGTAAACAACAAACCGATTTAGAAACAACCCTGCAGACTCAGGGTGCTCCTTGCTGTTTTCGCAGCCCCTGTGCGGACCACGCTCGCCCGCCTGGTCCCAGCCGGGGCTGGCCTGCCCTCCCCACGCAGAGGGAACGTGAACCACCCAATGGAACCGCTCTCCGGCCGAGCTTAGAGGCACCAAACGCGCCCCAGGGAGAGACCGCCGAGAGGGGCCGCAGCCGGCAACGTTCAGGCAGCGCTCCGCGGTACGTGACCGCAGCGGCAACTGTCAACGCACGGCGGACAGGGTAGGGTCCCCCCGCCCAGAGTCGCCTGAGCGAGGCCCAGCAGGTGTCTCAGCCCCACGGGCCCACGACAGGAGCCAGAGGGGCCGCCTTCCTCTTCCTCCTCCACCCCCGCCCCCGCGGCACAGCGCTCCTCCCCTCCCGCAAACCTCTACAAAGGCGTCGGTCAGGTCACTGGCGCGGTCCATCACCGGCAAATGGCGCCCTGCCACGATTTTGACCTTCAGCTTCCCCGGCATCTTCCTCCGCCTCCCCCCGGCTGCAGGGAGAAAACAGCGCGTGTGCCATACAGCCGCAGCAGCGGCGGGTTGGCGGGGGAGCGGGCGCGCATGCGCCACAGTAGACAACGGTCTGCGGCTGCCTGCCCATACCCGGCGCCGCTGCACGGACCCAGGGCCGCAACGGCCGCCGGGCACGCGCGCTGTGACGCAACCCAGCGGCAGGGGAGCGCATGCGCCGCTTACTGGGTCACCGCTGTAAGCGGCCAGCGAAAGAACGGGGAGGTGAGCGGGCGGTCGTGTGCTCCTCCCGTCGCCAGCGATAAGGTTCCGTCCCGTGCTGTGCAGCTTATTTCCGCTAGTAGCGTCTCACTCCTACGCTAAGATAGTGCCGTGGGCGCGGAGACCCGGCTGGAAGTTGAATGTCGACTCTTTGATGGGTTCTGCACTAGCGCTGCAGCGGCGCTTCCAGGCGAAGTCATGGTGCTTGGGCGCTGGGTCATCGATACCCAAGGCTGCGGCGGTGGGCTGGGGCTGTCACCAGCCCGTTTGCAGTCGAACAGGGACCACTCCGTGCCTTTTCCCCCTATCCAGCCTGCGGCTATGCGGGACCCGGAGCCGGGTGTCATGCTAGGCGCCGTGGAGGCTATGCCTCGGGAGTTGCCTACTGGCCGGCACGGTGCCAGAACCCTGCCAGCGGCTCCTGTTGCTTGGGCCTGCTCTGCCGCCAGCCTTTCCCGAGGACGAAGCCGATACAGTCTCAACCTTGTGGACCCTTTAAAGGGGAGGTGTGGAACATGTGTGAATCTCCAGCCTCTCGGTGAGAGTCCTTTAAGGGATTTAAACCAAACCTCATGGTTTTGGAGGATTTTTTTTTTCTTAAACACAAATATTTGTAGTATTTGAGGGATTATGAATAGATTAAATGGAATTTAGTTATCAGAAATAGGATTCGATATGGTTCTTGTAGCCAGGTTTTGACTTTTTGATGCCTGAAAAGCGCTTTGTTTAGATAGTAACACTGTAGAAGCTTGGGGCAAACCAAAGGAGTGAGGCTGACCAGGAGTTACATCAGGTGTGTGCCTGCAGGTGCGAGTCTGGGAGTATGAAATCAGGTTGTAGGAGAAGCTGTGGGTCATGGGTTGTACTGCTGGCATGGTTGTGAAGGGAAATATAAAGGAACCCTTGTTTTGATTAAGCAGTCTGCAGGTGTTGAGCCAAATAGTAGATCTAGTTGGATTAATTTCCCTTCTTTCTAATCTTACAAAAAGACTAAGTAATGTTAGGGGCTGGAATGTGATACTGCAAACACAAACCATATGAATGAAATACAGTAATGTGTGGCACAACAATTTAATGTTAAGAAGATCTTTAGCTATCTGTCCTCCAGCTGGCTGCATTTACCCTTGCTAGCATAGCTCTTCATCTCTTTCGCTTGTTCTGAAGTTGCTGTTGCTAGTATTCATCATCAGTAAAATATAAACACTCTAGGTGTTTCTTCCTCATTCATTTGTGTTGAGTGAAGTACTGGACTCTATCTTGCTTCTCAGGCAGTATAGCTGTAGACCAAAGACCTACTAAGGGAATCAGAAACAGAAAACACACTGCTAATGTGAGAGTTTTAGTTGCGTCCAGATATGTGCTTTTTGAATGAAAACTGATCTTCCTTGCTTAAATGTTGTTTTGGCTCACATAATCAAGGAGTTAAAGAGCATTTCACTTGGATAAGACTGAACTGAAAAGCGGAAGCTAGCGATATACCAGATACATTCTAGATGTTTAAAGGCAAAGTACACCTCACACTAGATCAGGTTGCTCAGAGCCACATCCAGCCTGGCCTTAAAAACCTCCAGGCATGGGGCTTCTCCCACCTCCCTGGACAACCTGTTCCAGTGTCTCACCACCCTCATCGTGAAGAATTTCTTCCTAACATCCAATCTAAATCTACCCTCCTCTAGTTTGTTTCCATTCCCCCTAGTACTATCACTCCCTGACATCCTAAAAAGTCCCTCCCTGGCTTTGTTGTAGGCCCCTTTAAGATACTGGAAGGCCACAATAAGGTCTCCTCAGAGCCTTCTCTTCTCCAGACTGACCCCCCACCACCACCACCACCACCACTGTCTCATGAGTCTGTCCTCATACGAGAGGTGCTCCCACCCTTACTTGTTAACGTAGTCATTCCTGAGTGTTAGCTTGCTTATTAGTATAAAGCTACCCAGCAGAAGATGGGACTACAAAAACAAACATTCTTTGTTACCCATGCTAGATAGAGCATTGTTTGGGTTTTGTTAATTTATGGTGTACTGCTTTAGAGCTCAAGATTTAGGGAGTGTTAAGATTTTGTTCTTGCCCACAAACAAGTAAAAACACTAGCAAAACACATACGCCTTTGCTGCTTTTGCTAGGTAAATTGTGATGGGATAGAGAGACATGTCTTTTCAAATAAAGATATTACAATATGCAGCCTGACATAACAAAACAAGAACTAGGAATCAGGAGCACAAAAGGGGGAATTGTCAGAGAATGTTTCCAATTTGTTGGAAGATGTTTCCAAATTTTGATTGGCTGGGGCAGCTTGTGCCATCTCAGCAATTTGACCTCATCCTTATTGCCTGTAACAAGCAAAGAGTCTTTGCATCCTTATCGCTGAAGCCTCCTCATGTATGGGATATGCCCTGTGGACTCTCCCTTGATTTGAATAAAGTTTTACAGGACTATCTCCTTTGTGAACATTAACTTCTAGCAATGAAAGTTTTCTGTACAAATGCCACAGCTGGAGAACCCTGTGGTTCCTGTGGATTTACAGCATGTCTTGTGATGCACAGGAAATTCTTTTTTTGTTTCTAAGGACATGACTCCTTGGAAAACAAATTCTTCAATTTGGAAGAGGAATTTCCAGCCCATTGAACAAGAGATTAAAACTGCCTTGTACACTACAAGCAAAAGGACAGAAGTGTACTTTAGTTGAATAGGTGGTTCTACCAAACATGTTAATGATGCCAAGGTCTTCCTAAGCCCCTCTGTATTCTCTGAACACACCAAACAAAAATCTGGAGTTCTTTATTTTTCATGGAAGATTACACAATTTGCCTGACTAATGGCCAGTTAATTCAGCCAATACCTGGCTAAATGCACTACAATAGCTACAGTTTGGGACAATCCTTAAACAACTCAAGCATTATTCTGCCAGATGCTTGCTGAAAGGGAAACATTTAAGACAACATCTAGTATGGTAAGCTCTTACAGGCAGGTTCTTGTAAACCAACAGCACTCTTAAAGACCTGTTTAATCTTCCCAGGCAATCCTCCTCAATGTTTATTCTCAAACTTTTCAAAAAGATTTTTCTAGAGTTAAAATGGTGAGGTTTTCTTTTTCTGGTGAAATACATACAAATTCCTGTCTTATCCACTCAACCTGGTGAACAGATCATCACTTTAGAAAGAGACTGAAGATTTACTGGATTAGACTTGTAATAACTGGTACATATTTCTTTAGGTAATCTTTTTTTGTTGCTTAATTTATAGCATCTGGGCCAATAGGATCCACAGGTTAACTATCTGCTTGGAGAAAAATTATCTGCTTTTTATTAAGTTATAAACTGATTTTGCTTGTGTACTCCTATGTCTTACAGGAAAGAAGAACTGTTCCCTTTACTCACGCGAAGTTTTTAATGGATATTTTTACTATGTCCTTCCTGTGTTGAAGGCTTCAGAGCTGGATCCAGTACTCCAGGTGAGGTCTCTCTCCATCTGCTGGCCACACTTCTTTTGATGCAGCCCAGGATGCATTGGCCTTCTGGGCTGCAAGTGCATATTGTTGGCTCATGTCCAGCTTCTCATCCACCAGGTCTGGACTTTTTTTAGCTAGTTGAAATGCACGAAAGAGACTTTCTATCCGCTTCTGCTTATTAGCATTCACAGAACATCCTGGCTCCATTTCTACTGCAGTTACTGTGATAAGTACTCTTTGAAACAGGAGTCTTTGTCATCTGCTATCAACAACAAAAACTCTGCAGTGCCAGGTTTTGGTTTCTAGAAAAATCCTAGTGATTCTTTGTAAAACTACACCTTTCAAAGCTATCTGGCTGCAATCTAAAGGACACAAATCTAAAAATATTTCTAATGATGTTCAGAAAGGTCCTATATCCAGAGTGATATATGTATGTCCTTAGTAAAGGATCCTTGCATCCCACAAAAAAAAACCCAAAGCCCTAACTGTGTGCTATGCTGTGTGCTTACTCCAAGGATTTAGATAGGGGCAAAATCCTGATAGCTGCTATTTTTTTATTGCCTGTATATGTTTGTCGTGGTGTTGTAACCTCGAATCTCTCTCATTAGATTAGAGGATATGGAGTAAAATTGGGTCTCATTAAGATTCATAGATTGATAGAATGGTTTAGGATGGAAGAGACCATAAAGATCATGTAGTTCCAACCCCCGTGCTGTGGGCAGGGACACCTTCCACTAGACTGTTCAAGGCCTCATCCAGTGTGGCCTTGAACACCTCCATTTATCTTTCTTACAGTTCTGTAAGGGAAATAACGCTGCATGTGACTTTGTGGGGTTTATGAGCGATGAATGGCAATGGCATAATTGGGGTGAAAGAAAGCAGCTCTTCAGAAAAGGACTTGGGATTTCTGGTGGATGAGAAGCTGGACATGAGCCCACAGTGTGCACCTGCAGCCCAGAAGGCCAATGGCATCGTCGGGAGAGGTGATTCTACCCCTCAACTCTAGTGAGACCTCACCTGGACTGCTGCGTCCAGCTCTGCAGCCCTCAGCACAGGAAGGACATGGACCTGAGAGGGCAGGTCCGGAGGAGGGCTATGAAGGTGACCAGGGGCCTGGAACACCTCTCCTGTGAGGACAGGCTGGTGGACCTGGGGTTGTTCAGCCTGGAGAAGAGAAGGCTCTGGAGAAAACTAATAGAAGCCTTCCAGTACCTGAAGGGGGCTGCAAGAAGGCTGCAGAGGGACTGTTTGCAAACGAGGGGCAATGGTTTGAAATGAGAGAAGAGCAGATTTAGATTGGATGTTAGGAGCAAGTTCTTTACTATGAGGGTGTGGAACATGCAACAGGTTGTCCAGGGAGGTAGTTGAGGCCCCATCCCTGGAGGTACTCAAGGTCAGGCTGAACAAGGCTCTGAGCAAGCTTTGTCTATTGGAGGATGTCCCTGCTGACTGCAGGAGGGTTAGACTAGATGGCGTTTTGAGGTCCCTTCCAACCAAACCATTCTATGATTCTCTGATATCAGTTCACAGATATTGCAGCAGAATCCTGTGTGCAGATGCTCTAGCAAAGATATTTAGTTACAAGCAGTACAATAATAATAGCTATTCAGAGTGCTTTACCCGTACAAAGCCCTGGTTAATTCGTCAACACCTAGTAAACAATTTAATTAAATGTAATTGTCATCATCAGGATTTATAACATTAGAAGACAATTAGTCCTTCTGTGACACTTGCAGCATTTCTGCCCTTCCTGTTTGTAAGGGTTGAGACAAATATTTAAGTGTGATTTTAGTATGTATTAGACTCTACACAGCTGCTAAAATGATTATATTTGGTGGGGTTATTTTAATCTGCTTATTATCACTGCTAGTTTATCTTCCTTCTTCATGTGTAAATATAATAATAGCTCATGCTCATTTATTCAGATCCTATCCCAAAACATGAAAGTGTTAGTCTGCGTGTATTTGTATATTGAAACTGCTGTTAGGATCAAAACTTATGATCCTGAAGCTATAGTGCTTGCAGTTTATCTTGTCAACAGCCATGGCACAGGCAGCAAAGTACATACATGCTGCACAGCAAGTCAGTCTGTGTCTCAGAGGAGACTATTTTGAGTACAGTAACACTGCATAAACTATAGAGCAGTCTTCAAGATACTTCACAAGGTATGCAAGTTACCTCCTGGTGCATTAAAGAGATTAAATTGGATTGCAATAAAAAGAATAAATCTTTGTATTCTAAAACGTGGAGTGAATGCAGCTCTTATTAACTATGTGATGCTTGTGCTTCTCATGTTACATTTGGAATGGATGTGATGTGAGTTATTAAACATCAGAACTTTTAATGTAAACAAAACACAATTAAAAAAAGTTTTGCTTTTCAGCAGCATCTAATGCCTTATATTAAGCTTCTTTCAAAAGTGAAGTGCATACTTCTGTCTACACTGTGATCCTCATTTATTGTCAGAGCATCTGATACATAAGCATTCACATTGCTTATTTTAAGAGTTTAACTCTCACACCAAGCCTAAGGAGACAGAAGAGCCTTACATTCTGAATTCTGTCTCCTCCCTGAGTACATAGGCAGCAGAGGAACGACTCAGGCTGGTAAAGATAGAAACTTAAACAATAAACCAAATGTGACACAGAATGTTAGGAGTTGGAAGGGACCTTCAAAGATCATCCAGTCCAACTGCCCTGCCAGAGCAGCAACAACTTGAGTAGGTCACACAGGAGCAGGATGGGTTTGGAATGTCTCCAGAAAAGGAGACTCCACAACCTCTCTGGGCAGCCTGCTCCAGGGCTCTGGCACCCTCACAGTCAAAAAGGTTTTCCTTATGTTCACATGGAACCTCTTCTGCTCCAGCTTGCACCCATTGCCCCTTGTCCTATCATTGGACATCCCTGAGCAGAGCCTGGCTCCATCCTCCCCACACTGCCCTTCACATCTTTATAAACACAAATGAGGTCACCCCTCAGGCTCCTCTGCTCCAAGCTCAAGAGCCCCAGCTCCCTCAGCCTTTCCTCAGCAGGGCACAGCCTTAAGCATCTTTGTGGCTCCATGCTGGACTCTCTCAAGCAGTTTCCTGAGGTCCTTCTTGACCTGAGGGCCCAGAGCTGGGCACAATATTCCTGGTGTAACATCCTTGAAATTCTATTCATTGTGAAGAGTACATTCTACCTGAAGGGAGGTTGTAGCCAGGAGGGGGTTGATGTCTTCTCCCAGGCAACCAGCACCAGAACAAGAGGACACAGTCTTAAGCTGCGCCAGGGGAGGTTTAGGCTGGAGGTGAGGAGAAAGTTCTTCACAGAGAGAGTGATTGGCCATTGGAATGGGCTGCCCAGGGAGGTGGTGGAGTCACCATCCCTGGAGGTGTTCAAGAGGGATTGGACGTGGCACTTGGTGCCATGGTTTAGATAGTCATGAGGTTTAGGGTGACAGGTTGGACTCGATGATCTTTGGGGTCTCTTTCAGCCTTCTTGATTCTATGATTCTATGATTCTATACTGCTGCAGAAAATGTCAGTCAAGCTCAGCTTAGCGAAGTGGTCATGGCACATCATGTGAATAAAGTAGGGGGAACTGTAGTTGCTATGAGATGAAGCCCTTCTCAAGCTAAATCAGAAAAACTCCCTCCAGGCACACAGTGATGGGAGAAGAGGTGAACAAACAGAAGAATCTGCCCTCTTTCAGGGGAAGAAGGCCTGGGCAGGGAGCCCCAAGCCGAAGTCCCAAGTTCCTTTTGTGTTTTCTGCTGAGAATGTGCATTGTCTAGTACAGAAATGCTGCTGGTGCTGTTGCTACAGAATTTGACGTTCTGTACCAGGGAGTTTTAGTAATATTATCTTCTGCTGGGTAGAAGCCACACAGAAGACTAGAGTAAAAAAGAGCCTTATCCATGGCTGTTCAGTTGTTGCAGCAATCAAAATGGCTACTTCTAACAGAGAAAGTATTATTTGTTTTTAGCCCTGTCATGATTCCTGAATGCATTCTTGAGGTCAGAAGGAAGTATCCATTCACAGGGAAAGCATAAAAGTTCAAGACCTGCAAGATAACTGAAGTTCCACAAAGCACACTTCTAAAAAAAATTAAAATAATCCTAATTTATATATAGTCATGTAACTGAGCTATGTACAGTGTAAAGGAGAGAAGGTGGGTGGTCTTAGTACAGACCCATTCTTTGCAATCCATCTGGAATTAATTCAGTTGACTCTCTTTGCTACTAACCATTGGAACAAACTCTTTATATTCATTACTTAGCACCTTACTTCTTCAGTAAAAACTCTTGTAGAGTAAAAGCTGGCTAACTAAAGTGGAATCCTGTCATCTGTGCTTGTTCTTTGAGTAGTATCTTAATTCATTCCTGACAAGGTTGTGTTCAGTGCTGCATTTGACCCTGTTAATGGCAATTTATAGGGCTTTTGAAATATGAGGACACTCTCTTCAAACTGTCTTCAAAGTATAAAAATTCTCATTCATCAGGCTTGTTCTGCCTCTCTCTGCTTTTATGTACAGGAGAATTATGACCATCACCTTGGACTGCCTTGATAGCAGCTGAGGGAGGTAGTGCTTTGATTTTATTAGCAAGTATTGTTCTGAACAGCACAACTTGAGAAATACATGCTAATTACATTGCTTAATTATACACATTAATTCTGTAAAATGACTGAGCATCTTCCAGTGCATGAAAGTTAAATACAGACCTTCATTAGGCAAGGTAGGGACAATGACATCACTCACCAGGATGCCATCCCACAGCACCCAAACAAGAGGTGAGGGGGTGCAGCGATGGTAAGAGTTCAGTTAACAAACTAGGAAGTAGCAATAGAGTCCATAGTAAAGAGGCAGGGTAAAAGTCAAGAGAAGGCAGCAAGGTGAGGACTGTGCTCTGAAAGGCTGAGTGCAGCTAGCCCATCAGAGCAATCAGGTAAGGACTAAGGAAGCTGCAAGGGCAGAGACCTGACCATGTAGGAAATTACCTGAAATTGTGCCAGGAGAGGTTTAGATGGAATATTAGGAAAAATCTCTCTATGGAAAGAGTGATCAGGCATTGGAATAGGTTGCCCAGGCAGGTGGTGCTGTTACGGTGCCCAGAGGTGTTCAAGAAATGTGTGGGTGTGACACTTCAGGACATGGTTTAATAACCATGGTGGTGTTAGGTCAATGGTTGGACTCGATGATCTTAGAGGGCTTTTCCAGCCAAAACAATTCTATGGTTCTATACCCAGCTCCTTGCCTGGGCTAGGGGCAGAAGCTGCTGAGGCCATTGATGAGAATTTTTTCCCCATTTACCTGTTTCCATAAAAGCTATGTAGCTGTGGCATGTTAGTGCTCATCTTGAACGCTGACAGCTAAAGGCTAAGGAGAGAGGGGGAATGGAATGCAAAGGAGAATTATGGAGAAAGGAGGGTACAAGTTGGTGAGAGCAATTGGACTTGGTCTAACAGTGTTGGTGTGCTCAGTGCTCTGAGGAAGCAACACTGTTCAAGTCAGAAGTTAAAGCAAGTAGGCTGCTACCTAGCACCAAAGCATCTAGCAGCTGGAAAAAATATTAAAATTAAAAAAAAATTCATATTTAACAGAAAATAAGCAGGCAGACTACTGTGATTTTAAGGAATAACAAAAAAATCCTCTCTACAGCAACCCAGAAGAGTTTTCCTGTACTCAGGTATGTGATTGCCATCCCATAAGAGCTGTATAATAAGAGTAAGAAGGATCTCTGCTGCCTTGACATTATTAAATAAAAGGGTTAAGAATAGGCCTCCTTTGGCTAATTTTAAGTCTGAAAGAGGCAAGGAGAAATATGAATATTCCAGTACATCCATCCCTATTTATAGACCAGTTCACTAATTTTGTGTTGTCATTTTACCCCCACATTCTTGAGATGCTTCACAAATGACTTTCATTAGTATGAAAACCTGCAGGTTTTCCTGATTTTATTGCTGTGACTCCTGAACACTACACCAAAGAAAGGCAAGTAAGATTGAAATAATCAAGAACAAGCAATATAATATAATCAAGAATAAGCAATTGAAATAATCAAGAACAAGAAATAGGCAAGAATAAGCCTCCAGGGAATTTTTGCAAATGTCAACCAATTCAAGAATTTGTTGCAAAGCATAGCTGTGATCTATCTGTGTGAAGCCAGATTCTTGAACTATTGGACTAGTTCTCACACAGCTTCTGAATGTAAAGAGTTAACTGCTAGCACCTGCAGTATCATATTTTATCCATGGCCTTCCCTTCCAGTGATTTTCCATTTAGCCAGAGATTATCTCAATGCACTCTGTAAGTTTCAGTGCTTTAAGGCAACAAATTAATCACTCATCAGCCTTCACCTCATCTTGGAGGATTGTTTGGAAATGAGGATGGACCTAATATTGTTTTAACCTTGTTGTTGTTTGCGTGTGTTGGAGGCAGCTTGATCTCATTGATCTTCAAGTTCCAGAAAGCACAAACTGTCTCAGATAGCATTTTAAAAATTTTTCCTGTGGTACCAGCCATGTAAAATCTTGCATTATAAAAACATGCAGGTAGCACTTGGGTTTGGTTTTTAGGTGTCACTGAGATAAGAAAACACCTGACTTACCACAGTAGATGAGTTACTCAGTGGAGTAAGTAGAGTTCCTCAGGGGTCTGTCCTGGATTCAGAGCTATTTAACATCTTTTTCAGTGACTTGGACAGTGACATTGAGTGCACCCTCAGCAAACTCACTGTGTGGTGCATTGGACTCACTTGAGGGAAAGGATGGCAACCCAAAGGATCTTTACAGGCTTCAGAAGTGGGCCAGTGCAAACTGCGTGAGGTTCAACAAGTCAAAATGCAAGGGCCTGCATCTAGGGTGGGCAAACCCCAGGCACAAATCCAGGATGGGTGCAGAGTGGGTTAAAGAAAAAGTCTTGGGGGTGTTGATTGATGAGAAGCTCAGCATGAGCTGGCAGCATAGTCATGCATCCCAGAAGGTAACTGTGTCCTGGGCTGCATCAAGAGGAGTGTGGCCAGCAGGTCAAGGGAGGTGCTCTTGTGAGACCTCACCTCGAATACTGCATCCAGTTCTGGTGTCCCCATCATAAGAAGGACATAGAACTGTTGGAGCGAGTCCAGAGGAGGGCCACAAGGATGATGGAAGGGCTGGAACACCTCTGCTATGAGGACAGGCTGAGGGAGTTGGGGTTGTTCAGCCTGGAGAAGACTGGAGCACCTTATAGCTGCCTTCCAATACCTGAAGGGAGCCTACAGGAAAGCTGGAGAGGGATTTTTCATAAGGGTGTCTAACAACAGGACAAGGGGAAATGGTTTTAAGCTGAGGGAGAGTAGGTTTAGACTGGATCTTAGGAAGAAGTTCTTCAGTATGAGGTGGTGAGACTCTGGAATAGGTTGCCCAGAGTGGTTGTGGATGCTCCCTCCATGGAGGTGTTTAAGGCCAGACTGGATGAGGCCTTGGGCAACCGAGTCAGGTTGAGAGGCGTCCCTGTCCATGGCAGGGGGCTTGAAGTAGGTGATCTCCAAGGTCTCTTCCAACCTAATCCGCTCTCTGATTCTATGATACTCTGCAGATCACCTATTCAGATTAATCTATAGACACTGATAAGGGGAGTGGTAGTTGGTGTGATCAGGATGCTCATATTCCAAAACCAGTGGCAGTGGTCTATGGGGAAGCTCTGCTAGAAGTGCACTGCATATTCTCCAGGGGCAGAAACTGCAATGCACATTGAGTGTTTGAGGTGCACCTGTGTGAGCCATTTCTGTCTCTGATATGCCTCTGAGCCAGGAATTCTCAGCTTGGTGCCTTAGACCAAAGCATGAGTGGGAACTAAAAGGGTGACGCAAAATCTCTTCAGGAGTGATGCTAGGAGTGAGGCTAGGAGAACCAACAGAAAAGTGTAGAAAGGATGATGACTCCCCCTGTAATGTTTAATATTTGCCTGTCCTTTGTAGTTCACAGTGGTTTTGCTCATCGGTGATTGTTAGATAAGCAGACAAAATTGTGAACATGGACACTTTTGTTATCCACATGCAGCAAAGAAATAACAGCTTGGTCTTTCAGATGCAGGCTTTGCAGCTATGATCTTTTCCAGTCTCAGCCTGAAGCTTTGTTATCAGATCACACTGTTACGGAAGTTGTATTTCTAATCTATTTGTGATATTGAATGGCTCCCAGAGGAAAAGGAACTTTCAGCTCATTAACCAGATCTGTGTAATAGTTTCATTTTCTGGTTTCGGTGGCTGTACACATTTTGTTCACACAGTTACTGAGAAGTACTTTGGTACATGGCAAAATGCAATCTGCACTCACAGTTTTGTTAACTGATAGTACCCAAATTCTGATGAACACAATCAGACAGTTGAAGTTGATGCAGCTGAAAACTAATCTGGAAAAAGAATAATTCTGATTTATCCACATCAGAGAACCATATAGGTCAGATACCAAGTATAAAACCTCTTAACTAGGGGTAGGCTGGATATAGACTGGGTTATGCTTCTATGGCCACAACTGAGAAGAGTAGGACACTAAATTTAAGGTACAACTCACAAGCTCTTGTTCTGGACTTCTCTCTCTGATGTGAATGAACACATGGGTATTTCTTAGAGATAATACACTACCCAGCATTCAGAAGCCCATTACTCTTGGTTCAATATCCAAGAGGACAGAATGATTGAGTTTTCTGTGATTTAACTACACTTCTTGATGTGGGATTTTCTTAATTAAAATACGTTACTTGTCCCTATCACTCGTATTTGAGGCTGTCTCAGAACCTTCATGCATGATTACAAATTTCAAACTAGAACTCCAGTATCAGTTAATGCCTATTTTGTGCACACCAGTGCTGGGTCTTAGACTAAATGGATCTTTTCCCTTTAACATACATCTGTCCAGGAACTTCTGTGATGAGCTTTTCTTGTACTGGATGGAACTAGCCAAGCTCCAAACTTCTCTTACAAGACAATGAAGGCTTCCATTTACCTAATCATGTTAATATTTGTTATCCATATTTGTTTTATTTTTTTAACATATGGAAACAGCAATGGTCTGAAACTGGAACAGGGTAGATTTAGGTTGGACATCAGGAAGAAGTTCTTTACAACGAGAGTGGTGAAATACTGGAACAGACTGCCCAGGCATGTGGTTAAGGCCCTGTCCCTGGAGACAGGACTGGATGTGGCCCTGAGCAGCCTGATCTAGTTGGAGGTGTCCATGCTGACTGCAGCGGGGCTGGACAAGGTGACTTTTGATGGTCCCTTCCAACCCAATGCAATCTCTAAATCTGTGTGAATCTGTGATGGTACTTCAGATGAGGCCTCAAGAGTGCTTTGTACTATAATCCCCCTACTTCTGTGTTTCATGTACTTCTGTATTTGTAGGTAGGATCTGCTGTGACTATCTTGCCTGATACATCCTAGATTTCCTTGTACTTTTTTTTCATAAGCATATCATTTTTATGTGACAGGCAAGTTTATAAAACCAGAGTGAAGCCCTATTAGGGCACAGTTACAAAAACAGAGACAGAGAAACGAAAAACTAGTCTATGTATGTGCTACACATGTAGCACCAATCAATATGCAGCTGGGCTTGTGTATGAAAAAATGAGAGTTATGCAGAGCCCTCTGAGGATCTGGATTTCCTCAGCAGTCCGTGAAGGGCTGGGGAGCTCATTAAGGAGCAGAAAGGCTCAATGGCAGAATTCCCTCTCTCTCTCTCAGATCTCCACGCTGACATGCAGCAGCATGTGTTCTGAATACTCAATGCAGAAAGAGGTTCTAATTGTTATGGAGCACCAAGCTAAGAAATGAGAAATGTACCAAAGATGGCTGCATGCACGTTTTAATATACTTTTGAATATATACACAACACAATGCATCATTCTGGATATGAATTTCTGCTTATGTCTTTGCAGCCCTTGTGGATTTATGCTGAGAATACCAAAAATAATCTGATGCCAGATGATATCAGTGATCTATTCTTCTAATATCAGCAGCATCCAAGAGCCAGAGGCTTCCAAAAATAGGTGAACATATTCTGATATTCCCTAAAAATATACAGACTGCAGTAATAAATAAAGTTTGGAAGAAAAAAATTCCTTCCTGACTTTTGCCAATTTAGTTCATACCCTACAAAAATAAGATTTAATGACCCTTATCTTAATTATCTTTAGCTTGGTATGTGCAGTAACAGCAGGTATTATTATCAGCCATAAAATTATTCAGCCACAAAATTTACCTAAACTGCCCAAAGCTCTGCTTTCCATACACCTATCTCAGGTAAAAATCCTTTTCTTTAATCTATTCTGAGTTCATTGGAAATAAATTGTATTGTAGTGAATTCCATGTTTTGCTGATAAGGGACATAAAAGTAGTGATTAATTGTTAGAAAAGGTTACCATAGGCTACATCTATGGAAACAGCTTATCTTGTTATTTAAATACCTGTACTGCTTTCACTTACCTTGTGTTCATGTGGAAGCATCTTTTGCTCACATAAAACTGGAATTAACTTTGGGGTTTTGCAAAATTGGGTCAAAGACATAAGTAGTATATCTCCACAGCTACTTCTGTGTCTGTTTCAGCTGCTTTTTGAACTTTAAGCCTAACCTACTCTATCATGCAGTTTTTCTAGTTTGGTTTTTTTTTTTTTAATTCCCCCAAAATTAAGATTGTGTTTCCTGATGCAATATTCAAAAAATCAAATCGTGTACTAGATACATTTCATTTTCTAACCTTTTTCTGATCTTGTTTAGGCTTTCAGCCACTGCATCAAAAGTGTGCTTTGTTCTTGTATTTGTGTTCTGCTCTGTGATCCTTCCCATGTGAAATTCAGATTTTGCCAGACTCTTTTGGCCAAGTAAAACCTCTTATTTATGATATTTTCTTTCTAAGAGAAGCCTCACTTTTAAAATTAAACATCTAGTGATTTGTGAGGATCAAATCTGAACAACTAGCTGAAGAAAGAATGCTGAAAAGCTCCACAAAAACTAAAAAAAGGGAAGTTGAAACACACCAGAGAAGAGCACAAACCAAGAATATTTCTGGAAACAAATGCTTTATAAAAGAGTAAGCAAGGGAGATGATGTTGTAGGATGAAATATTTTCTGCCAGAGGTTTGGTTTCTGGCATCAACTTTCATGTTCATATTCAACTTTACATGGTTAAGGAGAACTTTTTTTGGTGGAAGGGGATTTGTAAAATTATATATTTGCTTGATTTTATTTTAAAGGGTTTGGAAGGTTGAGGCATTGGGGTTTATTTTTATTTTATCCCAGGTCCATGTGTGGTACTATCTTGTAAGGTAGGAACTGATTGAGGCTGGGGACGCTTTAGGCATCACATAGAAATTGCCCTTGAGCCAATGGCTTTATACAACTTAGCAAAGTAAGGCAATGATTTATTGAAGCACAAGTGACCATCACAGAGGAATTATCTCATGAGTTCCACTTGTCCACCACTAAGGATCTATGAATGGTATCACAGATGCTTTTATAAATGCATAATTCTTGGGAATTCATCCATGCACTGTAGGATTGTTCAGTCTATGTTTCAAACATTCCTTCAGTATTTCTGCTTTTGTGTACTTGGGTTTTTTTCTACCACTTAAAGCTTGCTAAAGAGGCTGAGACACAAATACTTGTAAAGAAAAGTAGGGAGTTCAATGGTCAATGAAGAAAGTTTTGGAAATATTTTTGTCTTCTACTCACCATAAAAAGACCAGTGGCCAGCTTTCATCGTGGCTTTTAGTAATGCATTTGATTACATGATCAGCAATTGGATAGTAATGGCTTCCCCCTGTTATTCCACTTGTAGAATCATAGAATGGTTTGGGTTGGAAGGGACCTCCAAAGGTCATCTAGTCCAACCCCGCCTGCAGTCAGCAGGGACATCCTCCGCTAGAGCAGCTGGCTCAGAGCTTTGTCCAGCCTGACCTTCAATATATCCAGGGATGGAGCCTCAACTACCTCTCCAGGCAACCTGTTGCATAAAGAACTTGTTCCTGACATTCAGTCTAAGTGTTTTCTCATTTCAAACCATTGCCCCTTGTCCTATCACTGCAGGCCTTTGTAAACAGTCCCTCTGCAATCTTCTTGTAGGCCCCTTCAGAGACTGGAAGGCTGCTATTAAGTCTCCCCAGAGCCTTCTTTTCCCTGAACAACCCCAGCTCCCTCAGCCTGTCCTCACAGGAGAGGTGTTCCTGCCCCCGATCATTTTCGTGGCCCTCCTTTGTAGACGGTTGCTGGTGGTGCCAGAAGGTTATTTCTGGTTAAAAAGAGGATGAAATATGATTATCAGGAAAACCTATTAGAATAGAAACCACTTCCAAAGAAATGAAAAAAATCTCTCAAATTCCCCTTTTTTTTTCTTTTTTGTGTGCATTACAACATTCTTTGTAACAGACATTGAAAAAAGCTGCTGACTGGCTGCTTTGCTTACTCTAAGCATTCCTTTATGTTGTCACAAAGCATGATTTTTCCAACTATTATTTCAGAAGAGGGAGTTGGAGTAGAAATAGTCATTGCCTTGGGAAGTAACTCCTCCAAAATAATCTTGCAATACAGAAACAACCTCCCCCCCCCCCAAAACCAAACCAAACCAAACCAAACCAAACCAAACCAAACCAAACTAACCAACCAACCAACCAAAACCCCAAACAAACAAACAAAAAAACCCCAAACCCCACACACTCCCCAAAACTCCCCAGATGAATGATCAGAATGTTTTTAAGTCTGGGCTGGATGTCGCTCTGGGCAACCAGATCTAATGGAGGGTGTCTCTGCCCATGGCAGGGGGGTTAGAACTAGATGGTCCTTGGGGTCCCTTCCAAGCCTGACAATTCTGTGATAATTAACAGAGCTAGTTAACATGCTGTTCTTTAAAAGTTAAAAATGTACATCAGTTGGAGCTGGGGTATCAAGTATCAGTAGAGAGAACAGCAGGAAACTTTTTCCACTGGATGAAAGGGATAAAAAGAAGAAAAACAAGTCTGGGCTGCACTAACAGCTGACTAAGCTCCTGACATACTCGAAGCACAGCCAATTGTAATGAATACCAGGGAAAACTGTATCTTCTAAACAAAAATGCTGCTTACTTAGAAACTTAAAGTCAAGATAAAAAAGTACATTTCAGAATAACACTGAGGCAGATGATACACAGATCACAGTGAAACAAAATGTTGCAATTACAAGCTGGTTGCAAAAGTTTTTTCTGCTGTACCCTGGGTGAACCTCAGAAGGATTGCTGGTAGGGAGGCCCAGCTGACATAGAAATGCAAAATTCCAGTGGTTGAGAAAGAACCAGAGGCATTACTGTGCACCTCTGGTGCTTTGGAGAGAGGAATGGAAGCCGGATTGAATATTCTCTCTTTTTCACATGTTAAAAGCTTTGCATATTCAAACAAACTAGAAACCTTGTGGCATCTTCAAGTCTAAAGGCTGCAGAGTTGACTCTGCTGCACAAATCAAAATGTTTTAAGAGAAGATAAGAAAGAAACAGAATTTAGGAAAGCTGGTAATGATTAAGAATATGTGTTTTCTTAACACTGTGGTGAGGCTTCCAGTTCTCTTTCAAAGTGTTTTGATGAAACTTGAACTCTGAATTCCACTTGCACTTGGGAGCAAGCATAGTAAGACGCTATGTTCTTGTAGTAGCAACTCTTGCTTTTCTTGTTGCTTACCTTACTGCCTGTTATCCAAGCTGGCAGGAGCTGGGGAAGCGATTCTCCTTCCCCAAAGTCTTCTGTGCTTCAGTGGTTGTTATGGAAGGAAAGACAGAAACTCAAGTTTAGCCCTTTATCCTTGGTATATTTGCTATCACTTTTTTACATTGTTGTTTTTTTTTAAATTGTATTATCACTTTACTTTTCCAGTAGGAATATATAGCTTTATTAGCCCTAAACTTGAACTTAAATTTAATTACTCTTCCAAGCTCTCCCTTAACAAAAATGCAAATGAAGTTGACTAATTCAGTAATTTCCTATGCTTAGCAACAGTTGCAAACAGAGAAGTCTGTAAAAGATATTTACAGCCTATGATTAAATATCAGGCTGTTCTGAGTCGTTTTTCACTTATGCCCACTGTACTTCTTTGGCAAGCACCCTAAAATGCAATGCCTCAGGAGTAAATAATGTCTGTAGGATAATTAACGAAATAAACAATACTGAGAACAATAAAATATGTAGGACTTTAAAAGCAGCCTGAGATGGTGACCTACAACTTGCAGATTCAGAGTGGAAACATGAGACTGCCCCTCTGAAAGTCAGATTTCCTTCTCCCCTACCCCTCTTGACATCAGGTTGTTTTACTCCGGGGTGGAACCAGAGCCAGGAGGTGCCAGACCCCAGGGCACTCAGGGGCTTGAATGGCTCTGCCCAGCCTCCCCAGGGCAGCGTTTCAGTCCCTTTTACCCAGCTTCTTGGCTGGGGTGCTGGGATGAGCCCTGCCCCTCAGCTTTGGGCCCCAGGGTGCTGCTGGGTGCTGCACGCCAAGACACAGGTGGAATTCACGTCACTGGGTGGGAGGTGACCAGAGCAAGGGAGCAGTGCTCTGCTCTGAACTTTAATCCAAGCTCATGTGACTGCACAGGGTTCACTTCATTTGGTTCCTAATGAAGTCACCTGGTGACGGCAATGGATACTGAACAGGCTGAACAAAGGTCTGCTCCCCTGGCATACTGATATTAACCAGGCTGGTACACCACAAAGCAAGAAGCCAACAAGGACACATGAATCAGCTAAAACCAAAAAAGACAAAACCCACCACCAAAAAAAAAAAAAAAAAAGGCATGTCTATTATGGAACAAAAAGAAGAGCTCTGGAGAAGGGAAATTACTGCAGAGCTGTGGACTAATTTGGGGTACCATTGCTTGTTCCTTGGATGCAGTGTGAGCCCTTCGTTAAGGAACTACATACTTACACTCTACCAGAAAAGAAAGACCAAAGCAGGAGAACCAGCAGGATGAAGGAGGTGATTTTCCCTCTCTACTCTGCTCTTGTGAGACCCCACCTGCAGTACTGTGTCCAGTTCTGGTGCCTCCAACATAAAAGGGACATGAAGCTTCTGCAGCGGGTCCAGAGAAGGGCCACAAAGATGTTCAGAGGGCTGGAGCACCTCCTCAAAAGGGACAGACTGTGAGAGTTGGGGCTGTTCAGCCTGGAGGAAAAGGCAGCTCCAGGGAGACTTTATAGTGGCCTTCCAGTACCTGAAGGGGGCCGACAAGAAAGCCAGGAAGGGATTTTTTACAAAGGCTTGTAGTGATAGGATGAGAGGGAATGGACTGATATTTGAGGAGGGCAGATTGAGACTGGAGATTAGGAAGAAATTCTTCCCAGTGAGGATGGTGAGACACTGGAACAAGTTGCCCAGGGAGGTTGTGGATGCCCCTCCCTGGAGGTGTTCAAGGCCAGGATGGATGAGGCCTTGAGCAACCTGGGCTAGTGGAAGGTGCCCCTGCCCATGGCAAGACGTGGGAACTGGATGATCTTTAAGGTGCCTTCCAACCTAAACCATTCTATGATTCTTAATATATGAATATTACACGAGAAACAAGGCAGAGGGATCAAAAGAAACAAAAAAGAGGCAGTCTGAGCATGGGATACTAAACTAGGTTATGCTAGTCAGTTTTAATCCAAATAAAGTAGTGCAGGGACCTTTCAAGAGTGAAGGGACTTCTCTGCTCTACACAGCTTTAAAACTGGCAAATATAGAGACAAAACCCAAGCAAATTAATTCAGCAGCAGCAAGAGAATAGAGAAAAGCTTAGCTTGATGATCCTTTCAGTGAGAAATACCGAGTCTTTCCACCTGCTCAGGAATTCCCAGTTACAGGACTTAAAACTATCTTTGGGATTTAAAATCTCAGTGAAATTCTAAAGTCTCTCCTCAAGTTATTAAAGGAGAACAGACCACAAAGTCAGGTCACATTAACCTTAGTTCTGTAGGGAATAAACCACAAACAGTAATGGAAGTAAGGCTTAGAGAAAAGATGAACACAGGAGCACCAAAAGAGCATCCAGGTCTGAAGCCTACTGGGCACACAGGCCTTAGCTCACAAGCTCAAATCCTTAGGAAAAGGATGCAGTGGTAGTGCCCCAGAGCCCTCCTGGTTATATGTCAATGTGATGTAAAGGAAATGCGTATAAGCATGAGAAGGAAGCATAATTTCTGCATGATTTTCAAGGTTTTTCCACTCCTTGACTCCTTGAAACTGTTAAAAGTTGCTGGGAACATTTGTTTGTTTGTTTGTTTGTGGTTTTTTTGAGGAAGACATTTAAGCCAGTTTAGTGATTTCATAGATTCATAGGATGGTTTAGGTTGGAAATGACCTCAATGATCATCTAGTTGATGATACTGAGCCGTTGACCACAACTCTCTGAATGTGACCATCCAGGTAATTCCTCAACCAGTAAGCAGTCCACCTCAAGTCCGTACTTTTCCGATTTGGTGACCAGGATTTCATGTGGGACAGTATCAAACATTTCTTTTTTTTGTCTACTCTCACTGACACAGAATCACAACAATTTCCTGATCTTTCCCCTTCCCCTTCTGCCTCTCATCTCCCCTCTTTGCCACCATATTTTGCCTTTCTTTCTTCTTTGTTATTGATTCAGGTGGAATGTGAATTGGCAGTCGTTTCTATGTGACAACCATACTCTCAGTCTCTCAAGATAAATCTCTATGAATTTTTTAATTGTTTTAATTTACTTCAGCTAACTCCCCACACACTTTTTGTACTATGAAGTTGATTAGAGATTTCACTAGAGAATACAGAATGGCATTCTGATAAGTACCTCAATATAGGAAAATGTATTCTAGGCTTCTTTTACAAGCTTGCATAAAATTTAAATGCACATTTGATATTGTCTTTGTTCACAGACAGTGTTTCAAATTGCTGAGGTTTTTAACTTTTCTTCATTGAGGGACATTTGATTAGTCAATAAAATGTCAGAAAAGATTAAATTTCTAGAAGATGCAAAAGCTATTCAACTCCTTCCCTTAGGCTGTTGCAGATGAATTTATTTTTGCATGCCAGGCATCCCAAATCTGCCGAAGTAGACTCTTTTTTAGTACTCACCAGTATTTGTTGCCCTTGAGAAAAACACCAGGATATGGTAAATCCTTGGACACAAATACGTTTCAAGTTTGATCAAGGATCGGTCAACTTGTAATTACTCTTCATATTTTACAATGGAGATACGTATATTAAAATGAATGCAGACACTGGCCGTCAATATGATTATGTGTTGCTTGTTTAACCTCTATTTTTGAGTAGTGTCATTAGTGCAAAGATTTGCTCTTCTTTCTTTACACCTAGTGCTTTATTAATAGCCCTAAACAAATGTATAGTTTTTCCCCACCAGCATGTAGAAATTGCAGAATTCCTTGCTAAGCCACCCATTTTGATTTAGCACCTGCTTCAGTGTAAGCATGTATTTGGTCCTACTGACTTAAGCAGGTTTTGTCTCTTCACTGTGCTGAGATTAATCAACATGCATGTTTAAGCATTTTACTTGGTTTGCCTAGGTTTCCTGCAGAATCATAAAATTGTTGAATCATTCAACTATTCAGGTTGGAAAAGAGCTTTGAAATCATCAGGTCCAACCATTAACCCTGCTCTACCAAGTTCACCACTAAACCATATTGCTAAGCACCACATCTAAATGACCTTTAAACACCTCCAGGGATGGTGACTCAACCACCTCCCTGGGCAATCTGCTCCAATGCTTGGCCACTCTTTCAGTAAAAAAAAAAAAAAAATCCTTATGTCTAGCCTAAACCTAGCCTGGTGCATCTTGAGTCTGTTTCCTCTTGTTCTGTCATTAATTACCTGTGAGAAGAGACCAGCATCTTCCTCTCTCATATTGTCTTTTCAGGTAGTTGTAGAGGGCAATAAGATCTCCCCTCAGCCTCCTCTTCCTCAAACTAAGCAGTCCCAATTCCCTCAGCTTCTCGTCATCAGACTTATTCTCTAGGCCCTTCTCCAGCTTAGTTGCTCTTTGCACCCGCTCCAGTGCCTCAATGTCTTTCTTGTATTGAGGTGCCCAAAATTGAACACAAAGTGGTGTCCAGACTTCCCCTAGAAATATCTGAGGTTACCAGATGAAACCCTGAAAAGCTGAAAGAGCTGAAAACCACTAAGCTGTTTCACATCTAGTGACATCTGTGGTCCGTTATCACATTACATTATGCACCACACCACTCCCAAGTTGGAAAAAATAGGGGTTAGATAGTGAGGAACTAGGTTATCACATGGAATGGGTCAAATGAGTGTCACTAATTGGTAGCCTACTACAAAGTTAAGCCATAAAATTGCAGTGAGCTTTAAGACTTTTACTCTGCTATCATATGTAGCTTTCAAAATACACTTGAAAAAGCTATAACCTATTATTCTGTCAAGCAACTTGCGCAAGAGAAGGGTTTTTACCATTTCAACCACATACCAACTAGTATCCATCTAAGAGAATTCTGTAAACTGTCAAGATTTTAATAAAATAATCTATTTCAAGCTAGTCTTCAGCAAGATTAAAATGACATCTATCTACAGAGTACAGTAAATATATGACAAAAATGTCAAATTTGTGTGTTGAGAGTTGAGTTTGGTAAACCAATATTGGTGCTAGAGCACTGGGCACTTCAGAAATCGATCTACTAAATACATTACATTAATTAATTAATTAGTTGAATTACAGTTTACCGCTGTGTGAACAGAAATGTAATTCATCTTGACACAAATAATACATGCAGGATAGTCAACAGAGGTGACATTCTTTAAAACACTGAAGAAAGCCTGTGACCAAAGGACTGGACTGGAAGTCAAAAAGTTATTCCCAGGCCTTGCTGACCGACTGGTCTGATGGCAGGTTTAACCTTCTGATGACTCAGTTTTTGTATTTGTGAGATTAGGGCTATAGAAAGTATGTCGAGACTCTCTGCTATGCAAAATGTTATTAAAAGTAATTGTGGCTAGAAGGGAGTACATTCATAGTCACATTTGTGCACTGAGTTCTTTTGAAGCGATTACTGGAAAGCTTGGAGAGCAGCCAGGAGAAGTGCACCTGGGAAGTAAAAACTGATTCTGAGCCTGATAATGCTCTTTCCTTTGGGTTTGAGATTTTCACTGTTTTGGTTGGTTGGTTGGGGTTTTTTGGGGGTGTGGAGTTTTTGGTTTTTTAAAGAACTTATAATGCATCCAGCACTAACCTAAAGGCAAGTTGAAAAGATTATCAGGCTGCTAGAACATGATCAATTAAGGGGCTGGAACACCTCTGCTACAAGGACAGGCTGAAGGAGCTGGGGTTATTCAGCCTAGAGAACAGAAGGCTGCAGGAGATCTAATAGCAGACTTTCAGTATCTGAAGGGGACTGCAAGAAGGCTGCAGTGGGACTGTTTCCAAAGGCCTGTAGTAATAGGAAGAAGGGCAATGGTTTGAAATGAGAGGAGACTTAGATTGGATGTTAGGAACAAGTTCTGCACCATGAGGGTAGTGAAACACTGCAACTGCCCAGGGAGGTAGTTGTTGAGGCCCCATGCCTGGAGATATTCAAGGTCAGGCTGGACAAGGCTCTGAGCAAGCTGATCTAGTGGAGGCTGTCCCTACTGACTGCAGCAGGGTTAGACTAGATTAACTTTGGGTGTCCCTTTCATCCCAAATCATTCTATGAAAAATGTAGGAATAAATGAAATGGCACAACCTGGTTTCTGATTAGCAGAAGATGGAAAAGAGAACGGTGGAAGGGCAAGGATAAGCAGGTCACACAGGCTGTATGTAGTCAGCACCCAGACCGCTGGGTAGAGCAACAGGCCTGTGAGAGAACTGTTTTCTTCAGTTCCATGTTGTGTTCATCTATGGTCAGCCTTAGAATGACTTTAATTTATTTATAGTGAACCTACAATGCTATCAGTCATTAAGAGAAAACACATTCTCTTTCTTCCTGAGTTCTGTTTCCAAAAACAAGAATGTTTTGTAGCCTGTGAGAAACCCACTAAAGTTCTTATTAATGAGTTTCACAGTTTGCAGGGTACAGGTATCAAAACAGGGAAAAGAAACTGAAAATAAATTTTTCAAAATGAAAAACAAAAGAAAAGCAAACCCCAAAACTATTATTGAAAAAGAGTCCCAGTATTCTGAAGTTATTTCCTGGGATTTGACTTGTACACAGCAAATATTTGCAGGAGGTGAAAGGTAAAAAGGAAATATGGTGAGTAGCTAGCCATAATTTTTATTTAACTGTTTTAATGCAGGAATTAAGAATTCCCAGTGCACCATGAGGACAAGCAAGAAGGATGTGTCTTTATACCATGGTGCTTCTGCCTAAGTGTTCTTGTTTTTCACCTATTTGATGGCAGAAGTTCAGTTCCCTTAATTCCCAAACAATCTAAGCACCATGACTGCTCCAAATTCCCCTCTTTATGTTTAAAATATACTTACAGCCAACCTCTGGAAATTTAGCCACGTTTGGGTAAGTTAGCAAGGCTTCTCAGATTTAACAACTGAAAGCTTCTGGTACATGTATTACAGTCAGCAGTAGCAAGATGGAATCTGTTTAGACCAGTTCTTTTTGAAATTAACATACGTAAACTGGAGCATTCAACCTTTGATCTTTTATTTCAGCAAAAATGTCACTTTGCCCTTAATCCTTAATGCTTTAGTTTACCATCTACCAAATTACCTGAGCAGAAGCAGAGGGCACCACGTATCACATATTTGATCAGATAGAGTGATATCATGCTACTATGGTAATAACTAACTTACAGGACTGTTGAACAATGTATAAAGGTGAGTGTATTTAAAGAACTTTTTTTTCCCCAATTAATGAATAAAAAAAAAGAACTTTTAAAACTTTGACTTCCAACATGTCCTCACTTTTAAAGAACAAAAACTGCAGAATGCTAAAGGAAGAAATGGGTACATCCAATCAGGCCAGATGGAGAAAAGATTTTAGAAAGTGGTGAGCCAGTGTATATAAAAGACAGATGCAAAATCACATGAGAAAGGCTTATAAAACTTGAAAATTTTTTTTTGAGGGTTGTTTTTTTTTTTTTTTTAGGAAACAAAGAGAAGTCAAAAGCATATTTCACTAGAGATATACTCAAGCTATAAAATTTAGATCTGGAAATTTTATGACTTCTGCATGATTCAGGCCCCTGTGTTCTTACTCTTTTAATCCCTGATAGAGCAAGGCTGTTAACAGACAATAGCATGTATACACTCATAACATCAACCCATAAACCCATACATTTTTTGTTATAATACAACAGAAGGAAATTTTGTTTTATGAAGCATCACAAAGATAGATTCCTGGCTCTAAAGTTTTTTAATACTTGGTCTGACCCAAAGGTTAGATGGAAAAGAATGCTAAGATCAATGATCATGAGGAATGCATGAAAAAATATTTAAGAAGAAAATTAGTTGAAAAATTGTTGACAGACTATTCCAAGTGTCTGATCCTGAGGGGAAAGGCGTACAGATGACTGAAGAAATATTGTGATAAGGTGAGGTGTTCAGAAATAATCGGAATAGAAGTGATAGTGCACTTACATAAGTGAAGTAATGCAAAACACATTGGTGACAAGACAACAGCAGTTCTTGATGAAAGATAAAACATATTCAGAACTAGACAGTCGTAGATGACACAGTGGACAGGTTACTAATGCACCGCACTTTTGGAGAGGAGTCCATATGAAATTAATGAGAACTAAACCTGTAGAACTAGTTGCTTCCCTCGTGGCATTGTTAATTTTGAGTGTAAATTGTGCCCCTTTCCTCTAACCTGGGTCTCCTTAGAGTAAACTCCTTAAGGAAGAGACTAACCGTTATTTTGTTTGTATAGTTCTGGTGTTTTAGCCTAACATAATAAACCTGCTTTATAGCAGAGAGACTTCTGGAGTCTTCAGTGTTTCCTACTTGGGCAGATCAGATAACGTGAAAGGAGGCAGGTACTTGTAGGAATGTTAGGCTTAAACTTGAGCATCTCCCCTATGAAGAGAGACTGAGATCCCTGGGGCTGTTTAGTCTTGAGAAGACTGAGAGGGGATCTGATCAATGTCTATAAATATCTGAGAGGTGGGTGTCAAGTGGAGGGAGCCAATCTCTTTTTGGTCGTGTGCAGTAATAAGACAAGGAACAATGGATATGAACTTAGAAGATTTCACCTCAACATGAGGAGAAACTTCTTTACAGTGAGGGTGATGGAACACTGGAATAGGCTGCTCCTCTGGAGACTTTCACAAGCCGCTTGGATGCATTCCTGTGTGGACTACCATAGGTGATTCTGCTCTGGCAGGTGGGTTGGACTCGATGATCTCTGGAGGTCCTTTCCAACCTCTAATGTTCTACGATTCTATGATTCTATTTCTAAAAAAGACAGGATCGTTTATCCCATGTCCAGTCATAACTCCCCCCCTCCTTTTTTTTTTTATTTGGTTTGTCCTGCACTGCCCATGAAGAGGATGACCTTTATGAAGGTACTTAAATCTTAATTAAGAAGGCAATACGTAGCGTGATACCTCCTCAAGTGCCCTGAGGACCGCAAATGGTATCCAACTACAACTAGCTGGAACTGGGAAGCGGAGCAGGGTGATTAGAAGGTATACACCCTGCAGCGGAACGGAGGGCGTGTTACGAAGGCTGGCACAGAAATGAAAGGCAAAAATTAACCGCGGCAGATAACTCAAAGCCTGATTAGAATCAGCCATTAGCCCGGTGACTGCTTGGGCGGTCCCGCTCAGCTGGGGAGCGGAGGCAGCAGCTCTCCCACATGGCCACCTTCACAGCTCCCGCTCTACAGCCGCGAGTAGCTTTTATTAACCGCCGCTTGGCTGCTTCACCGCCCCGGGCGGCGGCGGCCGGCACGGCAGGTGAGCGCTTCAGGGATGGCAGCGGGTAGGGCGCCGCCAAGACCCCGCCCGCTCTCCCAGGCTGCTCCGCGCCGCAGCTGGGGGAGGTGGAGCCGCTTTATCGAGAGCCTGACTGGAAATTTCCCCCTCAGTTGCCGGCTCCGCCGCGGAGGAGACGCTAGCGAGAAGCCACTTGCTCTTGTCACTTCGTGCTCTGTCCCGTCTGACCGACTGTCGTTATGGCCAACTACATCCACGTCCCGCCCGGTTCCCCAGAGGTGCCCAAGCTGGACATCACTGTCAGCGAACGGGAGGGGCCCGGCTACCGCCAGGGCGCCCTGCAGCTCCTGCGCCGCCTGCGGCCCCACTGGAGACCCGAAGAGGTGACGCTGCAGGTATGAGAAGGCCGGGCGCGTCGCGAGGCCTGCTCCCGGTCCCTGGCGGGGAATGCAGGAGCTTGGGAAGGGAGGAAAGGAAGGGGGGAGGGCGGGCGGCCATTGTGCGGGGGAGCTGCCGCCGCCTCGCTTCCTCCCCTCCCCCTCCTTCTTAGCTCTCCAAACGCAGCCCCCTGCGCTGAGCCCCATTTGCTAGGCAGCCTGGCGGCGGGGCGTGTCAGCACGGCAGCATCCCCTGCCCCCCTCCTTCCTTATCGCTCGTTTTCCTCTTCTTCCTTTCGTGCAATCCGCGCTGGAACTTGGCTCTCTCCGTTCGCGGAGAGGAGACCTCTGCTACCTGCTCTCGGCTGGCGTCCCTGTCGCACACACGACGCCCGGTGGCTGCCCGGGGGGCCGTGCGCTGCGCTATGGGAGAGGGAGAGGAAGGGGAGGGCCCTGTGAGCTTCACCGTTGCCGGGTCCGTGCCGAGCAGGGCGTGTTCGTGAAGCGGTGAGGCACGTCCCTCCTCCCCGGGGCGAAGGAGGGGAAAGGCAGACGAAGGAGGAGGTGGAGGCGGGTGGTTGGGTGGCTGCCGCTGCGCTGCAGTTGCAGGGAGGGGGAGGCGGCCCCCGAGGTAACGGGCGCTGGGGCGCTCCGGAGCCCTTGACGGGCTCTTCCTTCGCCGCTGTATGTCATAAATAAACGTAAATACATGTCTTGCGTTCCCTACAGGATTGCTTTTTAGGCTAACGCTATGTCGATAAGTGTCGTCCTTGCTTACATCTGTTAGTCTTGACCGTGTGCAGAAGTGTCGCCGCTTAGTCTCTGGTGTCCTCTAGACGAGCAATCGTTCATATTTGTGACGAGTCATCTGCTTGAGGATTGGCTGCTTCTGTGCTTCTAGAAATATACTTAACCTGGCCCCATGCAAGTCTTCAGTCCATTTACCTGGCTGAAACAGCAGTTCAGTTGCAGCCTTTGTGTTTATTTGCGCATTTAATTATCAGCTGTTGAACTGCAGTTACTAATATGCGGAAATGTCTTCAGTGAAGTTCCTTTGAAGAGAGCTGCTGGAACTAATTTGTGTGGAAAAGAAGGAGCACATCGAGGGAACAGCAAATTGACTGAAATGTACTGCAGTTTCTTGATAGGAAAATAAAATTGACATATGCCAGTCCAGTTAGTATGAAAACAAAGCGAGTGAGGCTTTTTTATAAGTAATTTCTTTGAGACTTGTAGCCAGAAGTTAAGCACAGTCCCAGCATCTTGAAGTACAGTGAAAATAGATTTACAATGTGTCAGTTGTAAACAGTATTGTTAGAGTTCATAAACTTACAGAATGTCTCTAGTTGGAAGGTACCCATGAGGATTATCCAGTCAAACTCTGCTTCTTGCAGGACTACTTAAATATGGTTTTGTTCTTTTATCTCTCTGAGGATTCTTCTCAATAGAATATATTTAATTCATACAGCAGTGCTAATAAATGAAACATTTTCTTATTAGAGGGATGACTCTAACCTTTTGAGAAAATTCTAGTATGTTCAAGGAAATAAATGCTGCTTCTTTCCTCTGTCACGCTCTTTGGAAGAAGCAATTAACAATAAAAAACATCCCTACCACTGGTGTGGAAAAGGGACTCATTTGACTGGTCATGCAATATTAAAGCAATAGGCTACTGTCTGTGGTCAGAAGCTTCTGTCTTAAATTGTCTGAGTTTTGTTTCAACAAGTTAACACGAGAACTTTTCAACTCACTGCTTTATCTTTTGCTCCTTTTGAACAGCAGAGAAACATCCTTGTCAGGAAGCTCTTCAGTAGCCTTTTATTTTTAACTCTCTAGTCTGTTTAAACTGCTGTGCATAAATAGGTAAGGAGCAGGAATGCACATGGCTTGAAACTAGTTGTATTGTCATCATTGCTGCTGCAGTCTGTTACATGTGCATCACATACAGTAAGATGCAGATGCTGAAAAGGAAGATGACTCCTCTTGTTAAGAGGATGAGTTGAACAGAATGTCTACTGTGAAGTCGCCTCATTAAAGGGGCAAATATTTGAGAGAGGTGAAAAATGAGAACTACGCCTGACTAATCGGAAACAGCAGCATCATAGCAAAGCAGAAAAGAATATCGATGAGTGGAACAAACTACTGCTTCCACTATTCAACTGTGCTGTTAGCTACCTTTGCTCTTGGTATTTCATGGGAGGTAACATTTAGGAAGAAGTTGAAGAGTCCAGAGTTTGACTTCTCTAATTAACTTCTCTTGCAAAAATTTCCTTTTGTGTCTCAAGTTGTTTAGTCAGCAAAATGATTTTGAAGCAGTATAGTTAAAAATTGTAATGCATAATCTTTGCTTTCTGTAAGATTTTAAAGTTATCTATAACACATGCACATTTTTAAAATTTTCTGCAATGTTTCATAGCATGTAAGTGTAGGACACAGGATGCAAATAATTTGTATCTTCAGTGCTTTAATTACTCTTTTATTGCATTATTTTATCAGAAAGTCTGTGGAATCCTAAAGCATTACCAATCATTTGCAGCATTGCAAACAGCTCTGCTGGACTATATTTCCTGTATCTCAAGTTGAATGTGAATAATATCACTACATAGTAGTGCAGATATTCAACTTCTTTTACACTGGTAGGGAGAAACAAATTTTTCCATTCTAAACACTGATCTTCCTGTAGATGCTCTGTGCAGTTGTCATCAGAGGATGTACTAGAAACAGTGTAGAAGTGGGTGTTGTATTTTCTAACTCTTAAATTATTGATTTACTTTCTTTGCCTTACAGTAATACAAAGTAAGATCGTTAAAACAAATAGATTTTTTTTTTTCCCGGTAGTCGTTTTTGATTCAGTAACTGGATCAAAACTAAATCAGTAGCTGATTTTAGTAATAGAGTTGTAGAGTGGTTTGGGTTGGAAAGGGTCTCTGGACACCTCTCTTCTAACTTGAAAAGCTCACTCCCTGCTAAGTTCAGAAATTAGTGAACAGAAAAAACAGTTGTGGTTTCTTTTTTTAAAATTTCATTTTAAAAAATGCTTCTTGTAACTCAGCCAAACCCTGTTTTGAGTTGTGATAGTAGACATTCCAAATTTCGTATTCTAGATGATTCTTTGGTAATGAAGTATAAAAGCTCTTTCACTGCCTTAAAGAGGTCATATCACCCTTCTTAATTGAAATCACAATTTTGAATGTTATCCACGTTAAAATGTTATTTTCCTCTTTTATGGAGATTCATTTGTTAGTATTTGAAGGAGGATACTAACAAGTTAATCTCTACAAAAGAGCAACCAAGATGATTAAGGGAGTGGAAAGGCTAAAGGAGCTGTGTCTCCTTGGCTTGGAAGAGACTGAGGGTGACCTCATTCATGTTTATAAAGATTTGAAGGGTGAGTGTTGGTGGGAGGATGTAGCCAGGCTCTGCTCAGTAGTGTCCAGTGACATAGGGGCAATGTGTGCAAGCTGGGGCAGAGGAGGTTCCACATGAACATTGGGAAAAATTCATTCACTGTGAGGGTGCCAGAGCCCTGGAGCAGGCTGCCCAGAGAGGATGCATTCCTGTGTGACCTACTCTAGGTGATCCTTCTCTGGCAGGGAGGTTGGACTGGATGATCATTTGAGGTCCTTTCCAACCCCTAACTTCCTTTGATTCTGTGTATTTGAGGATCAGTGTTTGATAAGTAGGGGAAGGTAAGTGCAAATTCTGTATTCTTTTGTCCCATGACCTATTCTAGGTCTTGTGGTAGCAATGAAGAATTTGGCAGGTTAGTATGTTCATTTCATCTGGGCAGTGTAATATTGTGTTGCAGGAGAAGCTATCTTTTTCTCCACTCTGAAATAATCTTTAACACTGAGAATAAAGGCTGCTTGTTTTTGTTGGTGAAAAACAATATTAATACTTTTAATTTACAGCATTATTTGGACAGGAAGGACTGAGGTCACAGGTTAACATTCTGAAGTGCTGATCTCTCTAAACGGAGCAGTTGTGAGCGAGGGAAAGTGTTAAGAAAAGTTAGTTGCAGAATGGGCGGTATTGCTGCTGTGTGGTGGAAGAACTGTAATTTGAGATGGGCCTTGGACACAATGTCACACTAAGTGGGACATGTAGGCAGTGTTAGATGTCATTTGAGGGTGAGTTGATTTCTCCATGTTTCTGAAGCTTCTGATGAAGTTTGATAGTCCCTTCTTGTAAAGAGTTTTTTTTTTTTTTTGGTTGTATCAGCGGGTGAGGCAGCAATTGTGCAGATGGTGATAGTGGACGTCAGTGATGTGCCCCATCACAGTGCATGATGTAAGCTAGTTGTGCATGATATGGGTGTGTTTGTATTGGTGACTGGTTCTAAGTACAGAGGGCTATTTGCTTAGACACAGCTTGGATCTGGCTATGTAATGGCACATTAGTTATGCTAGAGTCCCTTAACATTGGAAAGGAAGTTAGCTATCTAAGATGGTTCCTGGTTTTCCCCTCCATTGTTACCATGGCCATTTTATGTCAGATTCCTCCAGCAGGCGGAGCAGCAAATGAATTGTTTGAGTTAGAATAAAATCCTAGATTCCCTTTCCATTAGCTTAGCTTTTTTTTAAATGTGTGTTTTCATCATATTGCAAAATATGTAAGAATATCTAAAACAGTTCACCACTTCACAAGTCTTAACTACATACCTGATTCTGTCTGTTTTGAAGTAGGAGAATATTCTTCAAAAACAGGAAGAAAAAATGTAATTTCTCTGTGGAATTTTCTTCTGACATAAGCAAAAAAAAGTTCTCTCTTCTTGAGTTCTTGCAAGGGGTGACATTTGTAGCATTTATAGTATTTAGAGCATTCCATAGTATGGAATGTAATTTTAGATGGTATTTATATTTAGATGGTATTTATAGTTAGAATATGAAGGGTGTGAAACTCATACTGTGGAAGAACCCATCAGCTCCTCCTTGAAGCTGCAGTTAATAGTTTGGTAGCCAAAAAGATGCTTAAGCTATGCTATATAGTGTAGGTAGTGATGGTGTTGCTCTCTGTTCTGTTGTCACAGAAGAGCACCCCAAGGGTTCAGCAGAAAATTGATAGTTCAGCTTAGCCAGTGGCCAAACTTGTTATAGAATGGTAATATTAACCTTACCAATTTTTTATTACCCTTCTACTAACACCAAAAATGATCTTCTTGTCAACTGACCAGCACACAGACAGTGGCTTTCACCTGCTGAGTGTAATGATCTAGAGGATAGGCCTCCAGAACCTTGAGACCTTTAAGTCACGTTGTTGTAAGCTATGCTAAATATATGAGCATTGACCTAAGGTCTACATCTTCCAGTAGTTCTCCTTTTCTTAATAGCTACAGAAAGAAGAGATGGAGGAGTACCTAGTCCTGTTGCAAGAAATTAAACTCTTGAGAGATGTATACTTGCAAATGTGATTGTATGGATGATACTTTTCCTGAAAATAAATGGAATTATGTCTTGCAATACAAACTTGAAATTCAGTGAGAATTAAAGAAGCATATATTAAAAGTATGTTCCTTTCAGGGGAATCTAATGTGCAGCAGAATCAGAGGACTCTCTGTTCATGCTGAAACTTCAAATCACTGTTTCTCTAGCAGTAGGATAATGCTTTGTATATTTCTCTTTCTATGAATGTAATAACAGTCTGGAGGAGAAAGATCTACTTGGTTTTATGTCTCTTCCATAAGTGCAAAGTGCTTCCTACTTGGCTTTGTGATGCTTTGTACCTGCCTGTTCACACTTGTTACATGTGATCATGAATTTGTTCTCATTCTTGTTCTGAACCCTTAGAACAGTAGGATCACATACAAGCTCTTTGGAACCACTTGCCTATGAGATGGGACTCTCTGCATCACATGCCCTTTTCAGGAATCTAATCACCTGATCCTTGCTGTTAGAGTGTTTTTAAGATAAACTGTCTCAAAGATGCTTCATGTCTTGGTTTATTTTTTCACTTCTATTCCTGGACTCGCTTGGCCCATCTCTTTTTCTACCGTGTGCTGCTTTCTGAGACTACGTTTGTGTGAATAAAGCTTATTTGTAGCTTTCTCACCTTCATTCTGCATTTCAGTAAATGGTTTCTATTTGTTCCCAAAAGCTAGTATTGACTGGGTTGTGGGCTGATATAAATGCCATTGCCAGAAATGTTTGCAGAATTTACTTTCAGCTTTGCATCACCTCACATGAAAGTACTTATTACAATAAGTGAATATCACAGTAATGAAATTTTTACAGATTATAGGAGTACTAGAATCCTGCCTTTTTTTAAATGCATTGCATAATGTTCTTGACTTCTATTTGCTCATTGCAGTGTTGTGGCATTGTGTTGTTTTGGATTTTTTCTCATTTGTTTTTGTTTCCAGGATTTTCTACCTGCAATACATAACATTACATGGATTCTTCCAGCTTCTTCCACATGGTCTAAAGAGTTTACTGATCGTCTTATCCATGTCATCAGGGTCCATTCTCTGTTTATGCTGTTCGGCTGATGCTTTTGTTAGAGAGCTCTTGCTCTGCTGAATTTCAGGTTGTTTCAGGCAAGGCATTCTAAGGTGATTCTTTAAATGCTACAGTGTTCTGAATAAAACAATTGAGTATTGAGTTCTTTTACTGGTAGAGAATATGAGATATTTTCTCACAGTGGAATATGGAAAGTGTCTAGTCAGAACGTTGTTAGAAAAGTAAGCAAACACTTTGCCTTCTTCAGAAGCAATAACTAAAAATGCTCCTGGGTGTAAATAATTGCTTGTAGCAGCATGTTACAAATAGATGTTAATAATAAGTAGAGTTCCTAAATTATCAGTTGAAGGAGTCCAATTTCCTTGTTGTAGATTTCTTGTTGTTAACACTAATGAGATTTGTTTTAAGGGTATAATAGACCTGTGCAAAATTGCAAAAGCTGTACAGTGGCCAGAAGTTTAACAGCGTAAGTCAGTCAAATTCTTACTGCTGCTTTGCATCACAGAATCATAGAATGTTAGGGGTTGGAAGGGACCTCTAGAGATCAATTCCCCCCTTCCCCACCAAAGCAAGATCACCTAGGGCAGGCTGAACAGAAATGTAACCAGGTGGGTTTTGAAAGTGTCCAGAGAAGGAGACTTGACAACCTCTTTGGGCAGCCGGTTCTAGTGCTCTGTCACCCTTACTGTAACGAAGCATCTCCTCATGTTGAGATGTAACTTCCTGTAGCTGTTGTTCCTTGTCCTATCGCTGGACACCACCAAAAAGAGCCTGGCCCCTTCATCTTGATACCCACCACTCAGATTTACAGACAGTAATAAATCTACTCTTGCTCTTCCCTTCTCAAGACTAAACAGCCCCAGGTGTCTCAGTCTAAAAAAAATGATGCTCAAATATAAATTACAGTTACTGTGAGAAGCTTGACTTGAAATAGTTTGTTTATGTTTAAGACTGGAGGAGATTGTTCAGTACTTGGGAAAATATTTTTGCTCTTATTTGTGATGTTGCTTGCCACCTGAGAATGTTAATGGCTTGTCCTTTAGTCACTTGTTAACAGATGGACTTAATATGGGTAGTTTAAATGTTCAGGCCAAGTTGGCAAAGTGCAAAGAGTTTGAGAGTGTCGAGCATCTGTTTTTTGAGCTCTTAAACTGTGCTGGATTGTAGGAGACCGAGAATGCTGTGCAGTGGGATTTCAGATGCATAGCTACATATGACTGGGTACACACAGCTCAGCAACTCAGAATTTAGTTGGCTTGTCAGGTAGCATCTGCAGGAGTTCAGCCTGTGTAGTAATTATTTCAGGCCTTGTCATCAAATGTAAAGGAGAAGCAGCATTTAAGGAGTGAGATTTGGGTTTCTTTGGGTTTGTTTTGGGTGGTTTGTTTTTTTTTGGCTCTGCATTTCTTCTCCCTCCCCTGCCCATCTGGAACTTGTAGCATCTATACATCCGTTATTATTTGAAAGACGCTGAATAGGTGGTCATTACATGTAAACATAATGTTGAAATAATGCTCTTAAAAATAACGCTCTTACTATTTTAGAAAGTCACTTCCTTCATCTTTAGTGTGTTTAATCATCAGTGACTATGCTAGTCACAAAGTCCAGTAGATTTCAGGGCTTAAAAAAACTGCATTTATCTTAATTATGAGAATTTAAAATGCTTTTAAAAGTCTTTTTAAATGGCATATACCAGTTAGAAAGTAGAGAGGAAAAAAAGGGAGGGTAGTGGGTCTTGTCAGAAGCTTTTAAGTTTAGTGTGGTACTTGAAGTTGAAGGCTAGAGTCTTGAGTTTTAAGTACTGTCTCAAATCTGTAAGGGACCGGAGTGATTTTAGGGATTGTTTTCAATCACTAAAACACCAAAGCCAGTGGGAAGGTAACCATTGAGCTTGGAACTGTTTCTGACCTGAAATTTGCTTTTAAAAGGTGGCTCTTTTGAACTCTAGCAGGAACTTTTACTATTTGTGCACTGGTCAGCAAATACTAAAATTCTGAAGTGCATCAAAATTGCTTCTGTTTTTGTGCTGTCTATACTTGTGACTTTGTACTGCTTTAGGATTGCTCCCTTTTTGGGGCTTTGATTTCAGCCATTCATCAGCTTCAGAGTAGTTCTGTGGAAACTCATTATACAATACTGAATTGTCAGTTACTGTCTTTTGCATGTAGTTTCTCCGTAGTTCACTGTAGCATGTTTCCCTCTTCCTCTTTTTTCATGTATTAGTGGTAAAAAGTCCTTAAAATTTTCTTTATAATTGCTCTTTTTATCTTAACAATTATTTTTTTCTTAATGTTCACATCTGTGCTTTGCGAGCGAAAGAATAACTCTGTTCTTCTTCTACACATCAAAAATGCCTTTTAATTTTTTTTTTAACTTTCCAGCTGTTCACAGATGGAATCACCAATAAATTAATTGGCTGCTATGTGGGTGAGATAACAGACGATGTCGTTCTGGTTAGGATCTATGGAAATAAGACAGAGCTCTTAGTAGATCGAGATGAGGAAGTGAAGAGTTTCCGCGTGTTGCAGGCCCATGGCTGTGCACCTCAGCTGTACTGTACTTTCAATAATGGCCTATGCTATGAGTTCATGCAAGGAGAGGCACTGGATCCAGAGCATGTATGCAATCCAGATATTTTCAGGTATGTTCTTTTTTTTAATGATTTAATTAATTTATAGTGTTTTGTCAGGCCCAAAGGATCTCCAGCTTAGCAGACCAAGTAGAAAAGAAGTATTTCTTTAAGCCCACACTAAGTCAGTGTTGCCATTCTTGACAGCACGCTGTCCTCTTAGTTGTCATGGCACCTCAGTGCTGAAAAAATGGTCCTTGCTGCCTCCCCAAAAGACTTTATCATAGAATAGTTTTGATTGGAATAGACCTCCAAAGGTCATCCCGTGAGCAGGGACAGCCTCCAATAGATCAGGTTGCTCGGAGCCTTGTCCTGCCTGACCTTCAATATCTCTAGGTATGGGGCCTCAACTACCTCCCTGGGCAACCTGTTGCAGTGTTCCACCACCCTCATGGGGCAGAACGTGTTCCTAACATATAATCAAAATCTGCTCTTCTCTCATGTCAAAACATTGCCCCTCGTCCTATCCCTACAGGCTTTTGTAAACAGTCCCTCTGCAGCCTTCTTGTAGGCTCCCTTCAGGTATTCAAAGGCCACTATTAACTGTCTGGGAGCCTTCTCTTCTCCAGGCTGAGTAATCCCAGCTTCCTCAGCATGTCCTTTAGAGGTTATACATATAGCGAGTGTTTAGCATTTGCATATTACCATTAGGGAGATAATTAATGTGGTGGAGTTGGCAGCTAATTTGAGTCAGCTCTTCTAAGGATAAGCAGGTTGAATGGTAGACTGCAAGTATAAGTATTTACATGCTGCATGCTGTAACTGAACTCCACTCTCTCTGCTTACCCTCCTTAAAGTAGTAATGCTAGTAATCTTTTTGGTCTTAAAAGATGCTACCCTGTAGCTCTTGTTTAAGCCTTCTTTGGGTTCCTCTGCTGCTTTTTTTTCTGTTAAATATGCTGTTGTTTTCTCTTGTTGCTAGGAAAAACAGGATACTGTCAGACATTTAAATATAACATTAATTTGGGTTTTTTTTAGACTTATTGCCAGACAGCTTGCTAAAATCCATACTATTCATGCGCACAATGGGTGGATTCCGAAGTCTAACTTGTGGCTGAAGATGGGGAAATACTTCTCTCTCATACCCACAGAATTTGCAGATGAGGAAGTAAATAAAAGGTAGGTATTTCAGTATGTGCTTTCCTGACTTCCCATTCTTTCTGGTTGAAGAGTAGAAGAATATTTTAAAAAACAGTTTTATGATACCACATATTGTTAAGTTGGTAAAAGTTTGAGTTTTGTCTTGCTCTTGTAAACTGGAGTAGCTGCATGTATGTTAAACATGGAGTGATTCATCTGCTCTTGTTTGGATTGGATGTTTGAACAATGGTAGTTTTCCTTAAAAAGAACTGTGGTCAAGTCTTCACATAGTTGTCTCAACAGTTTTTGAGAACTGTTTGTCTCAAACTGAGACCTGTGTTCTGGAGTGAAATACTAAAACCACATTTCCTAGGCTTGCAAGAATACTGCTTGGTATTTATTCTAACCTGCACTTCTTAGCTGTCTTGTTCACTTTATAAATGTACAAAATTGGGTGATGTGAAAGTAAAATTAATGAAAGGCTCTTTTTGGTGATGGGATGAGCTCCCAAGGTTGGCTTCTGCTTCAGAGAAGGTTTCTGACCAGTCATTCTGGACCTGTGCTGTCA
Organism: Indicator indicator; assembly: GCF_027791375.1. NCBI lineage: Eukaryota > Metazoa > Chordata > Aves > Piciformes > Indicatoridae > Indicator > Indicator indicator. The sequence continues at coordinate 19,042,478 of NC_072023.1, forward strand.
TGGAGTATGAATAATGGTCTCACCTGGGTTCAAGGATTTAATTACAATTTCTTTTTAGCATCCCGACATACCTCTTGATATGCAAATCAAAATGGGGGGTGTTTTCTTAGCAGCTAACAAAATACCCAAAGGCTTTTAGCACCAGTAACTGGAAGATTAGGATGAGAGGAACAGCAAAACTAGACACAGTGTTTAACCCAAATATAATTTCTGAGTTATCTAAACCTTGTGTTGAACCCAGTGTTTCTTGGGGACCAGGGCTTAGTAAGATAAAACTGTAATTTGGAAGTACTTGCAAAATATCATCAAACCTAATATCACTCAGGAAGCAGATTGCATCTTAAAAACATTAATGGAACTTTTTTGAAATCACTGGTGCCAACTGCCCTTGTTACATTGTAACTAAAGAATGCTCTAGCAAAGTTCTTTGAATTGGTTTTCTTCCACAACATAAAATTCTTAAAAAAAAGGTGAGTAGTTAATCAACAAACTGAAAAAAAAATGGCTACTTAGGCATGCTTACTGTGACTAGGATTGAAAATGAAAGTTTCTTCTATGCAGATACATACGGTACTTAGTACTTACTGTTGTCCATTCTTCCTGAAAGAAGTCATGTGAGCTAAAAGTGAACAAAACTCATGCCACAATCCTTTTAATTTCTATGCCTTTAAAAATATGCAGGATTGTATTTGATTCAGAAATCCATATCCTGATCTTTGGATTACTGTACAGATTGTTCATACAGTTTTTTGGGGAAAAGGGAGGCAAATTGTCATAATGACTGCTGTTGTACCAGGGGACAGGGTTTGTGAGAAGGTCTGTTGAATTATTTGCAGAAAGAATGTAGAGAAAAATAATTTACTTAATTTCCAATGTTTGGTACGGAACTCCCAGTACTAAATATTAACTCTTAAACTTCTTATACCTGAAAAGGTTTTTAAGTGACATTCCAAGTCCTCAAGTTCTTCAGGAAGAGATGACCTGGATGAAGGAAAGACTGTCAAATTTAGGATCACCAGTGGTACTCTGTCACAATGACCTGTTGTGTAAGAATATTATTTACAACAAGAAACGAGGTAGGTATTAAACTAAGCAGTAAGTAGTGAGTGGCTGTATTTGTGCTATAATTGCATTTGCTGGATCAGTGGTACCGTTTTACTGACTTGTTCAAGTGACCATAGCTTTTTAAGACCCAAAGTAATGGCAGGGTTATCTGTGCAAGTAAGTTCTTCATTAGATAATTCTCATCTGTATGTAACTGTCTAGAAGAATAACATTGGTCCTTTTTGCTTTCTTTTTTTTAATGAATTTAATTCTTAGACTGCTTGTGTGACTACATTTCAAAGTGTGTAATTGTTAATTCTGTTCCAGTCATACAAACCTTTTAGGAAGACAAAAAAACCAAGCATAGAAAATAGCCTGGAGATATTATCTGCTGTAATGTGTGTATGTTCTGGTTTGTGATTGTGGGAAGACACTTTGATAATGAAGTATCTTAGTTCCAGTTAATACTGTGCTCAGTGACTCAACATTTTCTCTGTGAGGTACATAGTCAACTGACAGATTTCTTTATAAATACATACTGTAAATGGAAATACATTTAAGCAGTTGTAGGCAGTACACATCTTAACTTTTTTTTTTATTATAATACTCACATGAATAAAGAATGCCTTTTAAAAATCTTTAGAGTTTGTGTAAACCTGCAGTTCCTTCCGTGGCGTGATTTTTAGTGGTTTGAGGTTCGGTTACTAAACAAATCAAACAAAAGGCAAAGTAGTGACACTAAAGGGTCATTGTGCAGTAAAAATGCACAGCTTTCCTCCCACTTCAAATATCTGAGCTTAGCTGAGGGCAACAGATTAATCATATTAGGTGAAGATTTTTTTTTTAAAGGGAGGATTCCTTCTAGTACACATTCGTTCTAGTAGTTGTGGTGGGTTTATATGATTGGTATGTAGATCAAAATGTGAAGTAAATTGTGAATGGAATGGAAGTCTTTTCCATCAGCTATCACTGGTCTTTGGTCTCTTAAGCTCTAAACAAAAACAAACATGCTGCAGTTGGTTCTAATATGAAAACTCTCTGTGTGTATATAAACATAAATGCACTGAATGCATGTGAATTGAGAAAATGAAGTCTCTTGGTTTGTATGCAGGTTTCCCTCTGAGTTAATAGCCCTTTGGAATGGAATTGCTTCCACTTCTAGTACAGAAGTGTATATATATGTTTATATACCTGTGCAATCCTGTTAATACATTTGTTAGTACATTTTACAATTTAAATTTTAATGTAAATACACTTTACATTCTAAGAATTCAGTAGCTGAAGTGATTTTTATTTAGTTTCAATGATGTGTTATAGTTCCACTTAAAAAGCAGGGGGGAGAAAGGCATGGAACGTATTAAAAAAAAAAAAAATCAGCTTGTCCTCTTATTTACAGTGTCACAACTCCAGTGTGTATACCAGAAATACAGCTGGTTTTATTGTGTTTGTTTTGGTTTGGTTTGGTTTTTTCCACCAATGCTGAAACTACCTTGAGTGTTAGCATTCTAGAACAGACCCAATAAGGTAAATGTAATTTTCATAGTCACTTTTCATAGTAGAACCATGCTGCAAAAAAAAAAAAAAAAGGAGGCATTCCTTTAGAAGGTTCACTCTCACAGTCAATAGGTTTGAAGTTCCTACTTTTAAAACAAATACCATATGCTTTTGTCTTTGTAAACAGAATGGAAGAATAAACAATGCCAGCAGTGCATCACTTTAAGAGCAATCCTACCATAACCAGTGTGTGAGTGCTTAGTGTTTGGGAGCAAGGTGGGGAGGAGGGAGGTATGTCAAATACATTGGCTTCAAGGTAGATATAAACAGCTGGGGAAAAAAAGACTTGAAAACATGAAAAATGTATTTATTAAACTTACATTTGAATGTTGCACTTGTACTGTGTTTTGAAACCTATGCAGTTTGGGTACAGCAGGTACTGTTTTCATAGTAACCAAATCTCAATGCCATCTGTAGAAGTAGTATTTGTAGTTTGAAAGCTGTTCTCATAGTGTACTTTTACAGAGCAAAATGTATTAATCTATCTGTAAGTACAACTTCAAGATGTGATTTTTTTTAGAAGTTGAGTGTTCAGCTTTAAATAAATGTGTATTACTGGAGCTCTGTTCAGCAGAGTGAAAGCTTTTATTGGGATACAAATAATTTTTCAAGAGCACAAAACAGAATCTTCGAAGATGTGCTTTAATAGGAATGGCATTGAACTGTGTGAAGGCAGTTAACAGCTTTGTGCTCTTACTATGTTTGCTCTTCCTTCTAAAGACTTCTGTGTGTCTAAGTCCTTGGTGACTGGAATTAAGAGAGAATTGGTTTTCTAGATTAACTGTTTTTTATCCCTGTTCTTCCAGTAAAGTTTATGCAAATCTCTTAATGTTTCTATGACTCTTCAGTAGTTGGCACAAACAAACTGTTTTAGCAATATTGTATTTATGAATGCTTAATTTTGGGGAAAAAAATGTGGGCATATGTTTAAGCTACAGAATTTCTAGGACTGTCCAATGCAGTTAGAATGGTTATGGCTTGTCCCAGTGCTTTGCTTTAGATTTACCTGCATTAAAGTAATATTAAATGTTCAGATTTGAAAGGAAAATCAGTTGTGCCACACACTACTGTTTAAGGCCACAAGATTGATGATTTCTAATTTGAGATTAGAATAGCATGTTGAGTGCTAGCTTCATTTAATGGAGTTTCACTCATCTGAAGTGAATTTGCTCATGCTGTGGCTGAGAGAACTGCCTCTTGCTGTTTTGTTAATGTCCGTTTTCAGTCACTCAGGATATGAAAATTTGCAAGTGTTACTTTACATAACTTTTAATTATCAGTGTCATCTGTTCTTTAAAGGATATAATTCAGAGCTTCATGTTGCTTTTAATTACAATTTGGACATCAAGATAGTCAAAATATCCTTCAAGCTTAGTACTGCTTATTTATAGACCTTGTGTTCTGATGCTCTTAAAGTTTGTTTTTGTTGTGGTGTGGGGATGGTTTTTTTTTTTGGTTTGGTGGGGGTATTGGTTGGCTTTTATTTGTTTGGAGTTCTTGTGGCTGGTTTGTGGGGTTTTTTTTTTGTTTGGTTTTTTGTGTGTGTGTTGGTGTTTTGTTTTTGTTTGTTTGGGGTATTTTTAATTGTGGTTGGTGGGGTTTTTTTTCTGTTTGTTTTCCCCAGCATGACCTGGGAATTTCCAAAAAATTCTTGGTGTTTCAAGAGTACTCAAATATTGCTATTCAGTAAGACCAAGTATCAGTATTCTTTTGTCTGTGTATATGCTCTCTTTGAATGTATTAAAATCACCTGCCAGGAAGTTGAGTGTGTGGTTAGATGGCTAGTTTTGTTGTTTATTCCCTCTGCCTACCCAATGTTTTCTATGATCTTTGGTAGGAGTCTGTGGGTGCTCAGTGCTTCTGAAGACTGAGGTATGTTTAAGGCTTCTGGTTTTGACCTGAAAACCTGTTTTGTTTTGCAGGGCTACATTGGATAAATTTATGGCTAAATTTGTCTTTGGGTTTATGACCCCTTTGTGAATTTTCAAGTATATTAGTGGCATAGATCATTGTTTTTAATGAAGCTGTCTTCTGTGACCTCAATGGCTCACTTGATGAGCAGGATGGGATGGAACTCAGGATCATCATTGTGCTGTAGTAACTACAATTAGGATCGCACATTGAAAGGGCTTAAGTTATTAAATCATCAGAAATGAAGATCAGATGGAAGGAAAGGTGTCATCACCCTCCTATCTTTCATCTCCCTGAGATCTAGCAGATGCTCTGACTGCTTTGTGATCTATTAAGAAACCTAATTTCTGGTGTGTGGAACACAGCACATGTTTTGTGTTTTTGTGTGGTTTTCATAGATTAACTTGCCTGTGAGATTACTAGGAGACCCCACAAAGAATGGAATGTTTCAACTTGAAACACTCAATCCTCTTGGTGTTTGTGTTCCTACACAGTAGCTTCTCCAGGGAGATGATGGAGCTTAGTTTTAAACCATACCTCACTTCAATAAAATAGAAATGTGCTTAGAGTAGTGTTTCTTGTTCGTCTGCTTGTAGCCAGTGATACGAGAGGGACAAATTCTTTGTACTTCCAGAAACTTCAAACAAAAAGCTACCTGTTTATTAATGTAAGCCATAGCTTTTGGAATTGGATTTCCTGTAGGAATGGTGTTAAAAGTAACTTCTAATAATAGAGGTATTTAAACAATTGGTACAAAATTTCTTCTGCTTCTTCTAAAACAAGGCAGCTGGGCCGTGTTTACATTATGCATTTATAAAGTGGGAAACAAAGTTTTAGTGTTGTTTCACAGAACTGTGCATCTTTACTTTGAGTCTTCATACAGAAAATGAGTTCTACAGTAGCCTGAGTCTGAAAGAGCTCAGTAAAAATGCAGGGCTTTTTCACTTTGAACTTTTGTCTTAACAAATTTGAATTTGTCAAATTTTCTTCATCTGCTGCAGATTAGATATGCTAATGTTGCTGCCTTGTGGTGCCACGCACTGTGCTCCTCCTGCACTGGCAGGAGGTGTGTCACATCATCACTTCTCATGCATTTCCCCATAAGAGTCCCTAGTACCAGCTGTCCTAAAGAGCCAGTGGGAAGTACAAGCATATCAGTTTTCCAGTCAAGCAGTGGCAGAAGTTAATCTGTGACAATAGTGTAAGATTTTTAGTTGCAGGTATGCTAAAATTTCTTGTCCCTTCAGAGTTCTAGAGAACATAAAATTTTCCATTGCCAACAAGATTTTCCTGGGAGGAGCTGGGCACTTTGCAGGCTCTTTTCATTTTTGGTTTGTTAGATTTAATCTTACAACCTTGGTAATCAATCCTCTTTTTTTGTGAAGGTAAGGGCAAACTCTGACTTGGAGGATTGTCACTTAGTGATTTTTGAGTTGGGGAATTTAACTTTGCTTTTAAGTGCTTAGACTAGATTTATATGTTTGAAAAACATTTAATGTTTTAGAATTTCAGCTTCAATTAAGATGAATTGGATAGGAAGGAACAAGTCTAACAAAGCATTGTGATAACTTGGCCAGGACACTTAGCTAACAAAACTGTTGTATTTGATAATCATAGAATGGTTCGGGCTGCAAAGGACCTCCAAAGGTCATCTGATCAAACCCTCTCTGCAGTGAGCAAGGACATCCTCCACTGGATCAGCTTGCTCAGAGCCATGTGGAGCCTGACCTGGAATATCTCCAGGGATGGGGCAACTACCTCCCTGGGCAACCACCCTCATGGTGCAGAACTTGTTCCTGACAGCCAATCTAAATACCTTTTTTTCTCATTTCAAACTATTGCCCCTTGTCTGATTACTCCGGGCCTTTGCAAACAGTACCTCTGCAGCCTTCTTGTAGTCCCCTTCAAGTACTGGAAGGCCTCTGTTAGGTCTCCCCAGAGCCTCTTTTTCTCCAGGCTGAACAACCCCATCTCAGCCTGTCCTCGTAGTAGAGGTGCTCAGGTCCAGGTTCTTCCTATGTGGAGGGCTCCAGAGCAGGACTCAGTACTCCATCCAGGTGAGGTCTCACCAGAGCACAGTGAAGTGGCTGAGTCACTTCTCTTGATCTGGCCTGATGCATGATATATCCGCAAATATTAAGGAGACATTATATTAGGCATTCTGAATCCTTAGTCTAGGAAACATAGCATACTTAACTTTAACATGATTATTGATTTTTTTTTTAATTTTTTTATTAACATCAGTTTCTGATGGTTAGCATTAGTATGTATAAGATGTTTAAAGTCATGCTAAAAAGATTGTTCGTTGTATTCTAATATAAGTATGCAGCCAACCATCAAAGAATGGGTATAGAAAGGGAGAAGGATGCAACTATTGTAATTGCCCATTTCAGCATAGCAGTTTTACATTTCAGTGTTGTAGTGCAAAAGCTCTTAAGTGAACCCATTGCTTTATTTTCTGATTTTTATTTATTTTTGTTAATCTTGTGGGTTTCCCTTGAAGCAGAAGATCTAGCTGTATCTAGTCCATTTTGTTCATGTTTTGCCTGATGGGGTGTAGACGTTCTTGAGCAGCTTCAATGCTGTGTTATCTTAAGTGAAGCATTTTTCCCAGCTTCACTATAGGTAACTGTAAGTTGAAGCCTTTAGGGCTATTTGCTGCTGTATCAGTCCTTGTTTTTGTACCAGTACGTAGTCTCGTAGTTTTCAGGACTTCAAAACCATCTGACTGTTTCTTGACAATAGTTTTAAGCCAGCTAAAATAAAAGGAAACAATAAATAATAGTCTTTGTAAGTGTGTCTGGAGGAAGCAGGAAGTATCAACATGTTAAAGGAAACACCTACATGTTGCAATGTCTTAGTCCACTGTGATTGTACACTTGTGAGAATAAACAGGACTGTTCTAAGTCAGGGGAAAAAAAGTGGTCTGATACTTCTGTGTAAAGCTTCAATAAAGGATCTTCTACTGTATTTCTTACTTTGAAGGTAAGGGATGCCCTCATGTGGTAGAACTAAAAATTGAAGCTCTCCCATTCAGAGTTTAAATAATTGTAAGCTCTAAGTAATTATTTAAGAGCTTTCTTGAATTAATATTCAAGGGAATTTAATATAAAAAAAAAAGGTGCAGCCTTACCCTGGAATGTCTGAGTGCACTCAGCTGGGCACAAGCAAGACTGCTGTGTGGTTTGGTTTTGTTTCCCCCCAGACTTCAAAGGACATCAAAGGATTAGGGATGTGGCTTCATTTGATACGTATTCTGATGTTGCTGCTGTTGTCTTACATAGGTGATGTGCAGTTCATAGACTATGAGTACTCTGGATACAACTACTTGGCTTATGACATTGGAAACCACTTCAATGAGTTTGCAGGTAAAAATTGGATTTCGGAGGTAAAGATGCAATGGTTTTATAAAACCCTCATTCTTGCACATTCTGCATATTTAAATAAATGTATATAGTTGTTAACCTGATGAAAATGCGTGCCCATGACTCATCTTATGGGCTTCCTTTGCAGCTTTGCTAACCCAGAAATGGGGTTGTGGCATCCTAAGTTTTACTAGAGTTAGATAAATACAGAACTTGTATTAACCAGTTCAATTTCTTTTCAGTGGATGCCGATTCAATTTACTCCATAAGAGAGAAATAACCTTGAGTGTATATTGTGTTATTTCAGAATCTGGGGCAACAGGGAAAATTTACATAGTGATTAGTACAGATGGAAAGCACAGCTTGGTGTGAGAGTCGAAGAGTCATTGCTTCACAAACTGAAGCAAGTTCAGATAACTTTATAACATTCCAAGTGTATATTTAGTAATTTAAAGTGTAAACTTGGTGATTTAAGCATTTGGAAAGCAAGTTAAATCTTTTACAAAATATATTGGAGATCTTTGATTATTTTTTTTCGTCTGGGATTTCTCATGGTATGACTACATCTTTAAGGAGCTAAGCTCAGAAGATTAAATGTGAAATTACTATTTAATGTTTTTTTTTTTTCCTTAGGAAGACAATTTTTTTCTACTTCTGCTATTCTCTGATACCTATTTTAGTTTATTTTTTTAAGATAAATCTGAGTGGATCTGATACAGGAAAGAGTAGATGCTAAGGGATTGCACTGTTCATAAAACACTTAATGAGAATTCCTAAATCTTCTGGGAGCTGATAGCTAGTCAGAATGAACTGTGATGCACGTTTGGGATTTCTGGCAGATTCCATGTACCCTGTCACTAAGCAACTCCAGTATAGGAAGAAAAATAGGACAAAAAGAGTGGCTGTGGATGTAAGACTCCAAATTCTGCCAATACCCTGTGGAGGAAAGAGGTAGTCTTCTGATTTTTTATTTTTTTTTTTCCCTCTCAAATTTGAGCTTGGTTGGTGACTGTGTACATGCACCTGGAATCAGCTTTGGACATTGTTGTATACAAGGCCTTTTTGCTATGAAATAAGTGTTTCATATTTGATATGTTTGGGAGGGTTTTTGTTTCACAATGCAGATACTTTCTCTTGAGCCTTCTTTCAAAGCCAGACTTGTTGAATCTCAAAATGCAAGTAGAATGCGTCCATGGTTGCAAAGAAACACAGCATAAATCTAACTGCTATGTTGAATGCTCAGTGTATGAGAAATTCTTGTCAACATGTAACTGATGAAGACAGGACAAAATAAAAGCACCAGTGTTTGTACACATGGATTTTTGGGTGTGGGGTGAAGGGAAGTGGTCTGGTATTGTGATTCTAATGGTCTTTTTAGACATCAAAAGGTTCTAATAAGTACTTCTTTCTTTTTTCTAGGAGTAAATGAAGTAGACTACAGCCTTTACCCTAACAGAAAATTACAGGAACAATGGCTTAGATCTTACCTTGAGGCCTACAAAGAATATAAAGGATTTGGCACAGAAGTCAGTGAAAAAGAAGTTGAAGTTCTGTATGTCCAAGTCAATCAGTTTGCACTGGTAAGACAAAACAGTTTGATTAGGATATGGCACTTAAAAAGTGTGACCAAACCAGCCAACAACCCCAAACAAACAAAACACCACCCTAAAAAGAAATCCCAACACTAAAACCCCCAAACAAACAAAAACCACCACCAAAACTCACAAAAAACCCAAACAAACCCCAACAAACAACAACTTCTATAGCCTGTTCTGTGGAAACATTCTGATACGTTGTACGTTTAAGATCTCAGAATATTCTGACTTTAGGAGCCTTATTTTAATATAAGATAATAAAGTTTTATTAAACTAGAATGCTTATTATTCTACAATTTTAAAAAAAGAGTTAATTAGGTCATTCTAGAGTCCTTCAGTACTGCTGTAGCCCTTTCCTTGCAGCCTCTTGGCAAGCAGGGAGTTGCTTTCAGATTTAGGTTTAGTGGATTCATGTACAACAGTCTACGTAATAGATGTCCTGTTTAATAAATGCGCCATTGTTTTTCTTGAAAAGGTGTGGAGAGTTGGGAGTTCAAATGGATTTACTCCCCTGATTGCCAGTAATTCTATAGTATTTCTTTACCACTCGTTGGTAAAGAGATATCAAATAAGTTTACAAAAAGATTGAGTTTCGAGAGTTTCTTCTAGGCAGCTTCTGGTCTCAATGTGAGAATTCTGCTTACAGGTTGGATTTATAATATTAATCTTTTACTACTTTTTGGTTTTTTTTTTTTTGTTTCCTTTCAGGCTTCTCACTTCTTTTGGGGATTGTGGGCTCTAATTCAAGCCAAATATTCCACCATTGACTTTGATTTTCTAGGGTAAGTGTGCTTCATACAATCTTCTTTAAAGAGATTTTGTGATGACAATGAATGTTAAGTTTTGTTGCCTGAGATGCTGGCCAATGATGTTCTCTTTCAGAGAGATGTGTCTCTCTGGGATTTTTAGATGGTTTTTCATGGCAAGAGGCAGAGGATTTAATCTCTCCATTGGCCACAATGTGCCCTTGTGGCCAAGAAGGCCAACAGTGTCCTGGGGTCTATTAGAAGCGGTTGTGGTGAGTAGGTTGAGTGGTTCTCCTCCCCATACACTCTGGCTTAGTGAGGCCACATCTGGAGTAGTGTCCAGTTCTGGGCACCTTGGTTCAAGAAGAACCTCTGGGAAATGCTTGAAAGAGTCCAGTGTAGAGCCACAAGGATGATGGAATGGAAGATCCCTTACATGAGGAAAGGCTGAGGGGGCTGGGTCTCCTCAGCCTGGAGAAAAGGAGGACTTGAGGGCTGACCTCATTCATCTTGATAAAGATGTGAAAGGCAGTGTTGGGAGGATGGAGCCAGGCTCTGCTTGGTGATGTCCAATGATAGGACAAGGGGCAACAGGTGCAAGCTGGAGCAGAGGTGCCATGTGAGCTTAAATAAGGAAAAGCCTTTTCACTGTGAGGGTGACAGAACAGTGGAACAGGCTGCCCAGAAAGGTTGTGGAGTCTCCTTCTCTGGAAGTATTCCAAACCCACCTGGATGTGTTCCTGTGTGAGCTACTCCAGTTGGTGCTGCTCCAGTTGGTGCTGCTCTGGTGTTGGGGTTGGACTGGATGATCTTTGGAGGTCCCTCCTAACCCCTAACGTTCTGTGATTCTGTGTCTGGGCCAGGTAAAAGATCCCACTTTAGAGATTTTTTGCATTTAGTTGGTCTAGACTTAGTTTTGTAAACGCTTTTGTAAATAAGACAAATGTGAATTTCTTCTTGAGTATTCTCAAGTAGAAGTACTTGGTAGTGACCACTAGATGGCAAACTAAAAAAAGTTAAAGCACAGGTGGTAGAACTCTAAAACTTGTCAGTTTGCAATAAAATACCATTCTTGCAATGATCAAGGTCAGATTTCTCTGCAACTGTATTTATCAGTTGTTGGACAATCTATTAGGAACTACTAATATCTATAAATATCTGAGGGGTGGGTGTCAAGATGAAGGTGCCAGTCTTTTCGGTGGTGCCCAGTAATAGGATAAGGAACAATGGGTACAAGCTGAAGCACAGGAGGTTCCACCTCAACATGAGGCTGTCCAGAGAGATTGTCAAGTCTTCTTCTTGGGAGACTTTGAAACCCCACCTGGGTGCATTTCCATGTGGCCTGCCCTAGGTGATCCTGCTTTGGTAGGGGTCTCGGACTCAGTCTGAAGTCCCTTCCAACCACTAACGTTCTATGGTTAAACACAAAAACACCACCTTTGATGCTCTCAGAACAGTGTCTGTTTTAGAAACTCTAGCAAGCTGGGACTGGAAGAGTAGTGACAACCACAACAGGGTTGCTTGGTTCTTAATTTTTCCTCTGGCAGCTGTTAAGGGTCATTGTTGGGAATGGGTACTGTAGTAGGTAGACTTTTGCCTAGGTTTGCTAGGCATCATAGAATTGTCAGGGCATAAGGAACCTCAAGGATCATCTAGTTCCAGCCCCCCTCCTATGGTCAGGGACACCTCAGACTAGATCAGGTTGCTCAGAGCCCTGTTTGCATGTGAGGAGCTGCCTGCTCTTAACATCCAATCTCTCTCTCCCTTTGAACAGGTATGCAATTGTTCGGTTTAACCAGTATTTCAAAATGAAGCTGGAGGTCATGACATTGGCTCTTCCTGAGTAATGAGGAAGAAGAAACTTACCAAGTGGATAGACAACCCCTGAATCTTTTCTGAGAACAGATACTGGAAAAAAAGCTAAACATTTGCTGAAGTTCTGTAATGCTCACTTGGTGGTTTTTGCTTTATAAATAATGCCTCTAAACAGTCCTTCAATGTTGAATTTAATATGAAGAACATACATACTGCTGTTGATATCAAACGGATTAGAAACTTGCTAAATCTATGAAAAGTTGTAGAAATGGCAATTTAATCCTTCTTTGTAATTTAACATATGCTGTATGTGAATTATTTATTCTAAGTTTAACATGATTCCATTGCTGCTTCCATCAGTTTTTGTAAAAGTTTGGTGCAGTTCCAAAAGATTCGTTTAACAGCTTATTTTATTGAAGTTGTATTAACTTATATTAAAGAAAACATGGTCAGAGAATATTAACCTGTTAGATGTACACAAGCAAAAGGAGTCATGATAGACTTGTCAGATCACCAGTGTGATATAACTAGGGAAAAAGGTTAGGACCATCTTTCTTTTTTTGTTTTCAACAAGAGAATGGTACCTTTCTTTATGATGGTATTTTTCTTTTGTAAAAGTCAACTAGCTTGCTGAAATGCTAAACAATATTTTCAGTTTTCCTTCTTGATGTGTTAAAACTGTAGAAATGTAAAGGTTCTGTGGCCATGAGATTCTCTGAGAATATGAACCATCCTAGTGTTAGATGGACAACATACAATCTCTAACTTCTGTGGGAAAGCTGCTTGTTCATTAAGTGTAATTTTAAAGCAAAAAACCCCACTCTTCCAAATCTATATGCTTTTTTGAAGGCTGATCCTAAATTCAAACACTGTTCTGGTGTCTATATTTGATGTGCTTCAGCAGTATCTAGCAGAATGGACTATTGAACTGGAGATGAGTGAACAGGTCCTGTTGCACTGGGGAGCAAGACACTTAGGTTTACAGTTCATATATTGTTGACATCTCTCTGCTTTGTCATCTTCTAACCATGGGTTCTAGTCTTTAGTGCTTGGTCCTGTAGTTGCAGATTGTTAATGTCTTTTTTTTTTTTTTCTTCCTGTTGCAGCAAATGACTTTTCAAAGTCTCTAGTTTGAAGGATGATATGGAAATGTACCTGACTTGAACGATGGGGCTTTGATCATCACACACATTTTCTTATTTCTTACAGCTATTATACCAAGAATGGTCTGGATTAACAAAATGTGAATTTGAAAAGGAAATGTTTACTTAAAACAATGTATAAAGTTTGCATGGAAAAGAGGCTTTAAATTTGAAAGGGGGTGGTGGGGTTGGGAGGGGAAGAAATCCACAACAGAAAAAAAAAAAAACAACAAAAAAGCAGTGTGGAGTTGGGTAATCATATATCCAGCTCTGATTAAACTCTGAAAAACTTTGCACTTTGGTCACATAAGTGCCCACATGTACAAAGTCTGTGTGTGTGCATATACACAGCAAACACAAACTTAGCTGAAGAGTAAATATTAGGGGGAGTCTGTTGTACAGACTCCAGCAAAGGTATTTATTCAGAATTGCTTTATGGCACACTGTACACAGAGATGTGTGTGTGCTTTACTACAATAGTTTGGATCAATACAGGACAAAGACAATTTATGTGAATGAAAAAATTTCACCTGTAAAGACCATTTTGAATGGCATTCTGTTGTTTTACAAAAGCAAGGTTTGCAATTTTTTTTTCTTTTATATTCATCTCTGAATGTTTCTGGTTTTGTTTCCTTCAGTCAAAACCTTAATGCAAATAGAAGAACTGGGATTTTTATTTTAATTTTTTTTGGTCATTTGAAATTAAACAATGATTTTCATTAGCATTTGTTAGCTAGAGGCTACTCTACTGGACATTTTTTTTTCCTTTTTTGTGGTTAAATATACACGAATAGTTGAAAAGAACATTTATATTTTTCTCTGTAGAAGTTACCAAGGATGTTGCTAGAGCTCATGAAAGCACTGAAGGCTTTAATTTTCTGTATTTTCTCCCTGTTGATGTTATTGACATATGTTGAATAATACCCTTGGTAGTCCCTTTATGTTCACCAAGATCTACTTTGAAGTAAGATTGATAGAGATTTTTTCTTTTTTTTTAACTCTTACTACTGTTTTCTTGAAGTGGTGGATTTATTTCTGGCAGTGCTGCTTTCTGTTTATGAAACATTTGAAAAAGGCCTTGAAGTTCGCTCCATCTCGGAAAATCCAACACTTGACAGCCTCTGACTTTCCCAACAGTTGGCAAAACGCGTTCCCTTTTCAGGTACCAGTACTCTGTTTATGTTTGGGGTTAGTGTATTTTTTTTTCAGCACTATTTTTGTTTGTATAGCTCAAGTAGCAATAACTGTAGGAGTGGAAGCTTGCTTCTGCAGAACCAAAGCTCTTCATGAGTGCAGCTCAATCTCATTTCTGTGCAGTTCCACTGAATCCCATAAAAGCACTTTGAAGTAGATAGAGAATACTGCAAGCTTTTCCTGAGCCACTTCGAAGAAGCACAATGATTATCACAGGTCACAGTGGTTGACTTCGCAGTACTGGTAGAGGCTTTCGTTTTGCATGTTGAAATTCATTTTACACACTTAAATGCTGCTTTGCATCAGCTTTCAAGACAAGTGCAGATTAAAACGATCTCTGAGGAAATACTGTAAAACCTTTTTCAAAATGAAATGCCAGTGACCTTGAGTCTTGACGTTCCACATCCGTGTGAGCTGGTAGCACTCGGATATTCTCACTTGCTAAGGAGTATCTACAGATGTGTTAAGTTTGAAGCAGTAGTTTGCAAAGGCATTGCAGGTTATCAAGTAGCTTGAAACTGTGAATACAGGACGTTCTGAATGTAAGTTAGGTACTAGAGAACGTGTACTTACTTCAATTAATTTGTCTCAGTCTCTTTAATAGCAACATTAAAGGTATTTGAAGGAGGACAAGAAAATGACTGAGCTCTAGAAACATCCTGTAGTAGTTTTGACTGTGACTTGCCAAGAAGTTACTCTGTTGCCTTTATGTTAACTTAAGGGCATGAATGCCAGAATTAATAATTCTTACTGTAGTTAAACCTAAATTGTAAATATCAACAGGATTATTAGTAATGGCATTCTTGCATAAATAGCATCAAGTCAATAGACCGTAGTGGCCTGGTTGCTTTTGTAAAGCAGAATAGTGTGATTTTTTTTTCTTCTCATTTCTGCAGCCAGATCTGGCTAATCCACATTTAATTTCTTAGGTCACTAGACTCTCACACAATTCTAAATTCCTTAATTTCTACTTTTTGATTCGCATTTTAAAAGGACTTACCAAATCTGCATTAACCAGATCTGACTGTGTGTATATATACAACAGTGTAAATAACCATTTGTAAATTAGTGTGAATTGTACTGTACCTTGCATTTATGGACTTGTGTATTGCATTGTATTCTCTCCTATTTTGTAGAAATTTTGATGTAAAGAAGAAGTCTTAACTGTGAGGATTTTTTTGTTAAATTGACCTGTAACAGAGCATAACAGTTTTATGTTAAGATATCCATTTATAGCCTTGGGCATCCAGTGTCTTACTCCCCCTGCCCCCCCTTAGTTTTTTTTGACATCTTGCTCTTGGGAATGATTCTTGGAATAAAGGAATTTATACAGCATGAAAATGGAGCGTGTCTATTCTAACAATAGGGCAGACTGTCAGAGGTGCATTTATAGTCCCTCTGGTATAGGGAAAGCTGTTAAAAATGTGCTCACTTCCCCAATTTCTGATGTGTTGTGGAATGCTGGTGACTTCTTAAGCGTGGTGAAGTACTCCTGAAGTGTGCGCTCCCATGGTGACAGCAGTTGAGCTAGGTGTGATAGAAGTCCCCCAGCTTGAAGTGGTTTTGGTGGCTATAGCAAACTTGTAAATGCTTATAATAAAGGCCCAAATCACCAAAATAGTTCTGCCGGTCATTTCCCTCAATACTAGAACTGCTGGTGGCTGTTTTAGACTATTTGAAGCTTGCCAGAGGTATTTTTTCCCTGTGTGCCATGCCCTTCCCCTCTTCCCTGTGCCCTGAACCACTACTTTTATTAGGGGAAACATGAATATTTGATTCCTTTCCATACTTAATCATCACTATTCCCTTTTTGACTAAAATTGTGTTCTCTTTTGTCAGTACATATCAGATTTTTTTCTTTTTTTGTGTGTGTAGGAAGACTTTCTGAAGAGACCTTTAATCTTTGGAAGCACAGACACAATGAAGCACAGTTTTCCACAAAGGCTGCCTTTCCCTGGCTGTCCTAAACTCCATAGTGTCCTTCTGACAGTTAGTTTATTCTTGTCACAGCTGTGTTTAATAACTGCTGGAAAATACTGGTGTGCAAATCTCACTGTTCATCCAACACACTGATCTTGATACACTGTGTGCATCCTGTCTGGCTGGTTTGCACTGGCTGATATGTGCAGGAATGCTTGGCAGTGTTGACACTTTTAAGTTACTAGGGTCCTGGGAAGTGAGTTTATCAAAAAAGTATTAGTCAAAAGGAGGAATGGGCTCAGTAAGTACAAGTAAAAGGAAATAATTCACCTGTAAACTTGAGTTTAAGCTTTTGATGTGGCAAGGTATTGAATGAGCTTTGCTTACTTGCATGGTTTAAGGAGAATAGCAAATTGTAAAGGGGAAAAGTTTGTTGCAGAATGAAGTTCAGATTTTTTTTTTTCCTTTTGAGCCTTTGGTATCTAAGAAAAGCTTAAATAGTTTGAAAAATCTTAACTTTGGGTAACTTTCTGATTAAACAGAAGTTTGTTTCATAACCCAATGGAATGTAATCTCTTGCTTGGGATAATCCTTCATGTAGTTTGTAGAGGAGGCTGCCCACATCATACCTGTCTGCATTTGAGCTATCTAGTCTTTTTAATTTATTTTAGCTTTGATTGTTTACTGTTTTCTTGGATACCTTCTAAAGTGTGCTAGATTAGTGAACTACTGGAATTAGCCACTGTCTCCTATCATCTCTTCCACACCATGCAGGTTGTAGTTGTGGCAGTAGAACAAAAAGTGAACGGTAAAACCTTGAAGTAATGCATGGCTGATGTTGAGCAGTCTTGCAGCTGATTCTTTCCCCCCCCCCTTTATATTACTAAACACTGAAATTGCTTGTTTCCATTAGTTGTGAAAAATATACAAAGCCTTTGGTCTTGTGCAAGGTAGGTGTTGTGTTGGTCAACTATGAGGCTTCTAAGAAAAGGGCTCTCCACAGTGAAAAATGACAGAAGTCCAGGTGGGGCGTGTTGGAGCGAAGTAGACATTGGCTTATAGACCTCTGGAGTGGAAAGGAAGATGTGTGAAACAGTTGCATGTGGCAGTTATGTGGAGATGTGCCAGCGAATTGATGTGGGGGGACTGGGAAAAGCCTTGTTTGATTTGTATTTTTAAGTGACGCTTCCAATCGGTTTGATCTGTTGCTATTTGGTTCTGGTTATTAGGAAACCGATTAGCTTAGGGTGGGGGAGAGGGAAGGAATGGTCCAGAAGATGATTAAAAGTAGCCCAGTTGATAAATTTGGAAAATTTTAAATGGGCATTGGGCTTTTTATTGTGTTTAATAGTACAGGTGGTGGCCTGCACCAGATTCTTTAATAAAGGGGGGGGGGTTTATTACTGTGAAATGTCAGAAAACTGCATCCAGTGGCTGATTGTGATCTTAGAACAAGTGTCCAGACTTCTCCAGATTGCCAAATTGATATTTCAAGATCTTACATCAGCTGTTTCTGTAGCCTTCTGAAAGTCTTGAGCTGCTGCCTCAGGTTCCCTATGGTGTGGAACTTAATTCGTGGATGTTCCGAGTATGTTTGATTTGATGTTTATGGAGAAGATGACACAGAATCCTTGGTGGATGTTAAAAGTTGTGTGAAGATGTAGGAAGCCAAGAAGTTACTTGAAATCTAAGACATTCTAGAAAGCAATGTTGAAATAACTTCAGGTACTGCACCAGCCTATATTTGTGGCATTGTGGTTTTGTTAGTGCTTTGTTGTAGGGTTTTTTTTTTGTTTTTTTCCTCATGTAGATATCCATGCAAAACAGAAGATGAAAGAGACTGTGGACGAGAAACATGAAAAGTACTGTATGCAATGCCATAAAATGCAGTGTGAATTGGAGGGGGGAAAAAGTGTTTCTAAGCCTTTGGCAGTAGTAATTTTTAAGTGTTATCAAAAAAATGGTAGGTTTCAAGTCTTTAGTGTGTGAAAGATTTTTTTTGTTTAAGTGTTTTTTTTACCATTTTGTGTATCTCATGCAGTCTGGTATTTTGATGCTGCTGCTTTGTACACAAGTGCTTTGAATAGTCTCAGCGCCTAGAATGTATCCAGTCTTTCCTAAATGTGACTTAAATCAGATTCATTGGTTCTGGCCTGAAGCCTCTTAATTCAGCTACCTAAAACCCTTTAACTATTTGCAGGAACAGGGCCACTATAGCATCTTAGGGATATATTCCATTTGTGTTGCTTTTTTGTTTACTGCACATTGGTCAATGTTCTTTTACCATAAGCCCACTTATGTCGTGTGAATAAAATAAGCTCAAGCCTGTGTCATCTTCCAGCACTTGTCATCTCTCCAACAAGTTCCCATGACCCTTCTTGTGTGTTGTGGAGTGTAGATGCATCGTTTATCCATTGGGGTTAATTGTGTTTCTTTTTGAAATAAATGTTATTGAAGCTATTATAAGGCCTTCTACCACTGGTTAAACAGTCATGTACCTTGCAAAGAGATTTATATTGTGTAAATACTTTCAAATTGCAACAATAAAGTTTGTTTCTAACTGCAGGATTAGTATCTGTTGTGTTGATTTCTTGCTTTCCCCAGGTTTGAAAGCACTTGAGATGGAATTCTTCAGAGTTCATAGATTCACCGATTGCATTGTGTTGGAAGGGATCCTCAAAGGTCATCTTGTCCAACCCCCCTGCAATCAACAGGGACATGTGCGACTAGATCAGGCTGCCCAGGGCCACATCCAGTCTGATCTTGAATGTCTCCAGGGTTGATGCCTCAGCCACATCCCTGGGCAGCCAGTATTTCACTACTCATTCTAAAGAACTTCCTTTTGATGTCCAGCCTAAATCTACCCTGCTCCAGCTTTAAACCATTGTTCCTTGTCCTATTTCTCCAAGCCCTTCTAAACAGTCTTTTCCCAGCCTTCCTGTAGGTTCCCTTCAGACATTGAAATACAGCTCTTAAAAGAGTGGTGCTGGTTTGTGTTATATGGGTTGTTGAGAGGTTTTGCATTTAGCCCAGATCTCCCTCCCCAGCCAGGAAGGAGAGAAGGAGAGGCAGCCTATGGGATGAAATGAAAATGGATTTAAGGAAGCTGCAAACCTATTAATGCTAGTACCAACATAAAGTATGGAAAGTTAACTCAGCCCAGTGAGTGTACAGCAGTCAGAGTAAGTGGGAAAGCAGTCCCCAGAGGGAGAATGCTGAAGGAGCCCCTCAAGGGATGAGAAGGAGCCCCCATTATAATAAACATGGTATCTATGGTGTGGGATATGCTGAAGTCAACCTGGGTCAGCTGTCCTGGCTTTTGACCCTCCCAGCATAAGCTCCTGGCTGACTCAAGCTGCCTGTGATTCCATTCCAGCAGAAATGGGACAGTAGGTTAATAGAGGTGTTAAACAGAAGGCTTTATTCCCACTAGCACTGCAGAGCCAAGCTGCATGGGAATAATGCACTGGAATCTGGCATGCACACCCAGCACCCAGGGGTGTAAACTGCTGACAGCCCCTTTCAGAACTGGTGCTTGATACTAAACAGATAGAGAAGGCCTTTTTTTTTTTTTTTTTTTTTTTAAGCTCTGTGCTTTAAGAAAAGCTGCATGGCCTTGCTGTTGTGCAGCATTTCTTTCATCAGGAGCTGGCTTTGTGTCAAGAGTGTAAACCTTTTGTTGCACGCTGCTCCAGTAGCCTTCCTTGAAACTCCAGGCTTAGGTTGCTAACTAGGACTTGTTTCCTTCCTATTCCCTATTAGTATTCCCTACAATTACTCTGCAGTTCATCCTCATCCCAGTCTCTTCCTGTGCTATTTAGACTGAAACTGCTCAACTGTTTTTTACATTTTTAACAGCATGATAGGAGCAGTAACATCAAATTGTTCAAAAATAATAGCAGTAACCTGGGAAACCAAAGGTGGTGTCTACTTCAAATGATTTTATGACTGACTGGGTGAAGTCAGAAGCATGACACTTTATTGTAGTCAGTTTCTGTTGATACCTTTGTTTCTCGGTGCCCTGGGAAACAGAGTGAGTTGACAGACTCCAGCACTTACCCGCAGGTGGCAATGGAGCTGCAGACTCTGTCATTTTTGAAGAAGCTTTTTCAAGACAGCTTATTTTTGTAGTGCAGCATGTCATACATCGAGTTAAACAGGAAGAAGGGTATTCTTTTATCTCTCAATGAGTTGCAGCCAAGATCTGTAATTGCCTTGCTCTTAATGTTGCATAACTGTTAGCAAGATTCGAGCCAAGCATTAATGAATTTCATCAGAACTTCATTTTTTAATGAGCATCATTAATCGTCAGTCATGCGTGCTACGAGCTACACTTCTCTAAAGTGGGGCTTTGCCAATCATGTTGCACTATAAAAACAGCAGCATATTTTCTCCAGATTTTATCAGTAAAATAACAAGGAAAGCCTCATGAAGGGAGTGAGACAAAAAAAAAAAGAAATAATTTCTTTGACCTTTTAAATACTTGCAGTGCGCTCTGAAAGTTGATCTGAAGTTTCAGCTTGTGAGCATGTTGCTGTCCCTCTCTTCTCTGGGCTGTGGTAATCCTGTGAGAGCTCTCCTGAGAGCCAATAGGGACTGAAATGGATCTTTTCTACCAACCTCAGATTGCCCTAAGCTACAGTGTTGATCTGGACTCATTTGGCTTCCTCTGGCTCCTGCTACAAAACTCAGTTAAGCATTTAAGGTAAAGCTAGTTTTCAGGCATGGAAAAACAGGGAGTAGTGATCTACTAGCTAGTCTTTAGTCTTTTGGGTTATGGAGTGGATACATCTAGAGGCTAGAAAAGGAGTGTTGGGTTCCTTACTGACACAGCACACTTGATCAGATGTAGCAATTCCAGTAACTGGTCAGTGGTGATGTTTTATCTGCACTGAACTGTCTTAGGGCTTGTTTTTATGTGTCCTGGTAGAGCTTTACAGGAAAAGCTTTTCCCTGTTGTGTGTACTAGAGATGCATGACTGCTTGTAACTCTGGCCCAAACAGTGGAGTCTCTCCCTGCAGAGGCTGATTAGTGCCAGGATTTCAAAAGCAGGTTAAAACAAAACTGATCAAATTATGTCTAATAATATTGCACAATAATAGAAAAATATTTTCTGTATCTTCTATACTAGAGCAAGAAAATGTTTTATCCTGTGAACACTAATGGTTATGGTTAAACCACAGGTATTTAAGGTAGTGCTGTATGGAGGGAAAAGTAAAAGAAAGGTTCTGCATTTGCAGGGATCAAAGACAAGAGTATGCCCCTGATGGGAGGAAGAGGAGGAGCTGGCTTTATGGTGGAAAAAGCTAAGGAAAGGATTATGGGGGAAAAAGGAATCATAGAGTGGTTTGGGTTGGAAGGGACCTCCAAAGGTCATCTAGTCCAACTCCCCTACAGTCAGCAGGGACAGCCTCCACTAGATCAGGTTGCTCAGAGCCTTGTTGAACCTGACCTTGAATACATCCAGGGATGGGGCCTCAACTAGCTCCCTGGGCAACCTTTTCCAGTGTTCTACCACCCTCCTAGTGCAGAACTTGTTCCTAACATCCAGTCTAAATCTCCTGTCATTTCAAATCATTGCCCCTCATCCTATCACTGCAGGCCTTTTTAAACAGCCCCTTTGCAGCCTTCCTGTAGCCTCCTTCAGTTATTGGAAGGCTGCTATTAGGTCTCTCTGGAGCCTTCTCTTCTCCAGGCTGAACAACCCCAGCTGTCTCAGCCTGTCCTCATAGGGGTGGGAGAAATCACAAAGACTGATTAATGAAAAGGTTTACTGACATGGGGGATAGTAGAGGGCTAAAAAATGGGGACATGAAAAAAAGGGAGCAACCTAGATGAGGTGAAGATATTGAAGAGAGTGGCAAGAATAAATGAGAGGTTTGCTCAGTCAGGCTTAACAAGACTGAGCAACCTGTTCTGGTGGAGGATGTCCCTGCTCACTACAGAGTTGGACTAGATGACCTTTGGAGGTCCCTTCCAATCCAAACCTTTCTATGATTCTAGTAATATGTAATTAAATAAATTCCTTGAAAAACTGTCCTACTGTAGAAGCAAACCGATCCAAGACTTCTAAAAGTAAAGAAAAATTCGAGGAAAAAAAAAAACAAAACCACAACACAACAGTGATTGCATTTTAGGTGAGGAAAATACCAGAAGCTGATACACATTTTTCTATCATCGTATCAATTACCAGGCTTAGTTACAAACAATGTTCTACTAACAACATCAGTCCTAACCAGTATCTATTGTGAGTACATTAAATGGAGTAAAAGAACCAGCTGGCTGGCAAATATAATTTCCTTGCTGTGGGAAACGATCTGAAATTGCAAAATGTTATCTTACTGTCACATTGTTCTGCAAAGAAACACATGGCATAAGATAATTCCATTCCTTCAAACAATTCAGTATTTTATGTATGTTTAAACATACAATATTCAAGTCATGGATGGTAGATAATACCTCTGAGTTGCACTTCCTAGCTGTTGACTATGCTTTTTAAATAGAACAGTAGAACAATATTTCTGCTGCAAATGAGCTTAGATACCCAGAGTTTTTTTACTTTGTATGTAACTAGACAGATACACGGAAAGAGATAGTTTTCTGCCCAAGGACCTTGCAATTGAAATAAAGGTAGAAGGAGGTCATATTCCCATTTTACAAGTAGAGAAGAATATAATAGAAATATAAATTACAAACCTAGCTTCAGACAATGAGGTTTGTAGCATGAACAGGAATTAAACAGGGGTATTGACTTGATGAAGCTTTTCAAATACATTTTTTTTCCCTTGAGAAAACAATTCTTGCTGAAACTGAAATGTTTCTCTATTTATGTTCACTGAAAATTTCCTTAGATGTTGAGCAACATATGAGGCACTGATGAATCTTCGAATTCAGAAGGGAAGTAAGTTTCCCTCTTGCATCTGTGCGAGTCTTTCCACCATCAGGGCGGTGAATCTAGATTGGCTTTCTTCTTCCATCTCTAAAAAGAAGGTTCAACACTCAGTCTCCTTAGAGTTAGTACCAACATTTGGAAAACTGGAAATGCTTTTGTGAAATTATGTCCAGGAAAGCATTTCTCTCTGGTAAGATTTCACCTGAGGTAGTGTGTCCAGCTCTGGAGCCCTCAACACAGGAAGGGCATGAACCTGATGGAGCTGGTCCAGAGGAGGGCCACAAAGATGATCAGGGGACTGGAGCACCTCTGCTACCTGGACAGGCTGAGGGAGCTGGGGTTGCTCAGCCTGGAGAAGAGAAGGCTCCAGGGACACCTAAGAGTGGTTTTCCAGTATCTGAATTAAGCCTACAAGAAGGCTGCAGAGGGACTGTTTGCAAAGGCCTGCAGTGATAGGATGAGGGACAATGGTTTGAAATGAGAGGAGAGCAGATTTAGATTGGATGTTAGAAACAAGTTCTGCACCATGAGAATTCCAAGGAGGTAGCTGAGGTCTCTTTTCTGGAGATATTGAAGGTCAGGCTGGACAAGGCCCTGAGCAACTTGATCTTACAGAGGATGACTGCTGAATGCAGAGGGGGTTGGACAGGGTCTTGTTCTAACCCAAACCATTCTATGATTCTGTGGTTTTAAATCCAAACATCTGCTTTCAACAACCTCTGACAATATTGATGATAAATTCGTGATTTTCGGTATAAATTAGGATTCACTGACAATTTCCTGGCTATCTTCAGATTATCTACCATGTGCAAATAATTAATGTGTAGATGCACATGGGTTCTAAATGTAGTGGATATTAATAGAATACTCACTCTGATCTTTTCTTACAGGTCATGTAATTTCTTTTCCCCCCTACTGCTAGGCTGAGCCAAAGTAACATGTGCTTTAATAAACAAGAGAGTCTTGGTTTAAAGAAAGCCTGAAATGGCAAGTTTGGTGCTTTAACAGGTACAGTGCTACTCTGGTCAATCAGACTCACTCATAAAACAACATTGTGTTATTTTTCCTCTTAATTTGTCTCTCTTAAATTCCTTTTTATAACTCTCTGTTTTGTTTTGTTTTTAAAAGCGACCTAGTGATTTTTAACCTCATCTTTCCCAGCACCTTTCAGTCTTCTTCCAGTCAGGCAAAACAGAACGAAGCACATTAACTCAGCTTGCAAATATTTTCCTCATTGATCTTTTCGATGCTGCTGACACCAGAGTGGCACACCATATTCCACTCTTGGTCTCTGCCCAGTATCCTCCTTCTTTCTCCCTTAGTTTCATTTACTGCTTAGTAATTGATTGATAAAACCCCCTTGATCCCTTCCTGCCAGGGCAGGGGTGCTGTCAGGCAGCAGAGATGGCATCTTTCTACATGGGGGCAAACCCTGGATTTTCTTGATTTGAAGCACATCGTGTTTGAGTCATCAGCCTCCCAAGGTGATCCCCCTCACACTATCCATGGCCACTCTACCAAGCTCCTTATTACCTCAAAACTTGTCAAAAGTGGTTTTATGTTCATTTCAGGATCACATATGGTAACATTAAACATCCCTGGGCTGTGCACTGATCCCTTTCACCATGTATTTGCTGCACAGTAGCAATTCACTGCTGACAACTATTTTTTGAGATCTGCAAGTTAGCCAGTTTTTAATTAGAGCTCAGTGAAACAATTATTCCATAAAAAAGAATTCTGTTTGTCAAAACCCAAATGTTTTGCAAGAATGTGTCAATTCTGACAAATATTTTTAACAAGAAAAAGTCAAAACATTTCATTTTTACTTTCTTGATTTGTTTTAATAATATCAAAATGTTTTGTTTTGATATAGGATAGAATTGTTTTGACTTTTTCATGTTTTCATTTCATTTTCTTTCTATATTAAAATGCCTTTAACACACTTCATATTAAATATACCAGCTTAGCACATCATCTTTAGCATGAGAGGCTCAAATGAGATGGATAAACCTTATCCAAATGAATTACTGGAGATATGTGGGTTGTTCCAAATCCAATAGGAGGATGGACAATCTTTTGTCCATTTTGAAGTCAGAGAATTTTGCTCTGATTTGGAAACCTTTTCAGCCACTCTCCATAGCTCTGAATTTTCTTTAAGGCAAGTTTTCAATCTGGATCCATTTAACAACCACAGAATCACACTCTATAAACTACAAGCAACAAGTGGTGGTTGTTTGGGTGGTTGTCTTTTTGTGTGTTTGTTTAGTTGTTGTTTGCTTGTTTGTTTGTTAGTTTTGGCTATGTATCTGTGTTCTTACAGTTCTTGGTCTGGGCAAGGAAGTTGGAGCCACACACAGTAGTACTACAGATAAAATGTTGCAAAATTGGAGCTATTTCAACAAAACAGAGCAATAAGACTGGGGAGTTCTCTTCCAAATCTGTGAGATGTATGAACAATATGCAGCAAAGGCTAGAGCTGTGCTGCTCACAGCTTCTCCACCAGGAGCCCATCAGCAAAAAGCTGTTTGTAGGGAACAGAAGGGGAGACTCCATCTCGATGCAGCCTCAAGCATGGTTGCCTGAGGAAAGAGCTTGGGCAGGAGCATCCTGACCCCTAAAACCTCAGAAGTCAAATTTCAGGAGCACTGAAGTTTTAGCCTGGGCCTTTTCTTGACCTAGCTTGTGCTGTGGCTGAGGAAACCAACGTGTGAGGAAAGCATAGTTTGGGACTGCTATCCAAAATGAGAACAAAACTATGATCTTGGGCAGCAGCCTGTAGATAGGTTGAGCTGTAAGTCCTGGTTGCAGCTGCTGCACTACAGCAGCTTTCTGGCCACTGAAATTTCAAATGCTGCAGGGTGGCAAGAGCAGATATTCACACCACTATCCATCTAAGTCAGGTAGTAAGATGGATCCTGGCCTGCTGCTGTGTTGAATAGATGGGCAATAAGAGAATGATTCATACAAGAATGACTTTTCCAAGATGACCATGGCTGGCATGAAGAAGAAGAAAACAGAGATAGTAAATGGAATGGTTGAAAAGTGCAGTTTGAAATAGGGTTCTGAGTGGAAGGAATAGCAGTAAAGAAATGAAAGATGGAGGCACCCAGAAAAAGAAAAAATAAACTGACAGAAAAAATTGCCATCTAAAAAGAAAAATGTGAGAAAGTGCTAGTATTTTCCTTTACAGTTAAATAATTAATTTGAAACTTATCACAAAAGCAAGAGAAAGATCTGCAGTGAACCCCACCATCAGGTATGGTTATTTAAGCAAGATGCAGCCCTCAGGCTTCTGAGGAGGTGCTCATGTGGCAAGGGTCTTTGGCTTGTGTTCAGCCATCAAACTACAAGGAAATCACTGGAGATTGGCAGACTGTATACACACAAGTTGAAGCTCCATTATCTGTCATTTCAGCCTCAGTGTTCTGGGCTTCTTCTGGCAACTGCAGACCAGAAGCTTGAGGAGGGCAGAACTGTAAAGAATTTCTTTCTAATCTCAAGTCTAAACCTGTCCTCCTCAAGCTTCAATCCATTCCCTCTTGTCCTATCACTACAAGCCCTTGTAAAAAATCCCTTCCTGGCTTTCTTGTAGTGCTTTCAGGTACTAAAAGGTTGCTCTAAGGTCTCCCTGGAGCCTTCTCTTCTCCAGGCTGAACAGCCCCAAATCAGCCCCATTTAAAATACCATTTTACTCAGTTAATTAGATACTTAATTAAAGGAACAAAAATTCCCTTCCCAATCAGTGGGTCATCAGTGTCTCCTTTTGACTCATACTCTGAGTGACAAAAATTTATTGCTTTTTCTCTTATTAACACCACAGAGCAATAGTAGCAATGACTGACCTAGATGCTCTTTTGTGTCAGGAAGAGAACTCAAGGTGGGGCTGCACCTGTTCAGTGTAGAGTGGGACAGCCACCTCCTGTGACTGGCTAACTATGCTGTGCTCGATGTACCCCAGGACAGGACTGAGCCTTTTTTCTGCTGGGGCTCACTGTTGACTCATGTACAACTTGCCAGCAACCCCAAACCCCAGATCTCCTTCTTTGGAGTTGCTTTCCAGCCTCTTGCCCCTGAGTTGTTATCAGACTGTTAGTCTCCATAAAATCTTCACAACTTTGGGTATTTTTTATTTTTCTGATATATATTTTATATCCTGCCTCAACAATTTGGAAGCATCTTTCTGGCTTGTATTCAGGGTCAATAAAACTGACATGAGAGTTTTTAATTTCTTTTGATAAATGAAGTTTGTGCCCAGGATTCTCCAGAGCTTGAAGTTTTTTTTGAACAAGTAGCTTCTCTAGCTGAAGAGGAGACAAGTTCTGCTTGTTTTACAGAAGCAGAAAAAAAGATACCTCACAATGTTTCCTGCTTAATTTGGATCCTAATGCCTAACATAAAATACAAAAGACAAGTGCAAAGAAGAATTAAAAAAAAATCTACCCTAAACAAAAGAATCCACTCAGGTGACAATGGATGTTAAAGAAATAAACAAGAAAAGAAGTGCAAGCAGCTAGAGAGCATCACTATCTGGAAGCATTACAGGTATGACCTCATGTGTTACTCACTTTGTGCTTTATCCTCATTGTAACTTGAGCACCTAGATACCATTTTCTTCTTTTTCTCAGGAAAAACATCTAAAGAGAATTCTATTCTACAGTGAGGACTTTGCAGGTGGCCATAATGCCACTCAGTTCAGCACTCTGTCAGGCAGCTTGTGGTGAGCATGGTTACCTATCAGTTGTATTTTTAGAAACAGTGCTTCTGCTGCCTGTTAAGCCTGTTGTAAGAGAGCCAAAGAAGTGTGAAACTGTAATTTAAAATTAATTTTAAACAGAAACTCTGGCAGATGCTCCCTAAGGTATCTGGGCAGTTTGAGAGCAGAACCAGTATTTTCAGAAGGACACAGAATAGTGGAGGTACAAACTAGAAGATATTTTCAGTTTAATCCATCTGTAATTTTTTTACACCTGGATAAAGGACCCTGCAGCTGTGCAAGAGAAGTTGCATCAAAAGAAGCATGGCCAGCAGGTCGAGAGAGGTGATTGTGCCACTCTGCTCTGCTCTGGTAAGACCTCAACTGGAGTACTGTGTCCATCTCTGGAGCCCTCCACACAGGAAGGACATGGACTTGATGGAGCAGGTCCAGAAGAGGGCCAGAAAAATAATCAGGGGACTGGAGCATCTCTGCTACCAGGACAGGCTGGGGGAGCTGGGGTTGTTCAGCCTGAGAAGAGAAGGCTTCAGAGAGACCTGTAGTAAATAAACTAGCCAAAAATGTACTTTAAAATTTTATTGGGAATAAGGAAACAAGCAAAGACCTAATAGCAGCCTTCCAGTACCTGAAGGGGGCTACAGAAAAGCTGCAGAGATTCTGTTTGCAAATTCCTGCAGTGATAGGATGAGATAGGGGCAATGGTTTGAAATGAGAGAAAAGCAGATTTAGATTGGATGTTAGGAACAAGTTCTGCACCATGAGGGTGGGGGAACACAGGTTGCCCAGGGAGGTAGTTGAGGTTCCATCCCTAGAGATATGCAGTGTCAGGCTGGACAAGGCTCTGAGCAAGCTGATCTAGTGGAGGATGTCCCTGCTCAGTGCAGCGGGCTTGCACTAGATGACCTTTGGGGGTCTCTTCCAACCCATTCTGTGATTCTGAAACCCCAGTTCCCTCAGTTGCTCCTCACCAGACCTCTTCACCAGCTTTGTTGCCCTTCTGTGGACCTGCTCCAGGACCTAAATGTCTCTCTTGAGTACTCCAATTTGTTTCAGAATGGCACATTACAGATCAGCTTAACACAATGAAATGAAACAATTGATATTATTATAGAATATCAGAACAACTAAGATTTTTTTTTAATGTTCTTGGGTGTATTCATTCTATGTAACTATCAGCTTTGCTCTGATGCCTTTTCTTTGGACTCAGGTCCTAAGAAGTGCAACTCACTCTGTTGCTTGATCAGTCTTCCCAGTTCCTTTGCTTTGAGAGACACATTCATAGTAGCCTTTATTCTTGAGCTTCATGTAACTACTTTCATGGGCTTGATAGACATGATTCTTGCTGTATTTTCCCTTGTGTTACCTCAGACCACAAGTCAGAGTTTTCAATAGGGATTTTAATACGTTTTGACAGCAAAGCACCTCTTTTTCTCACACCTTCCTCATGAAATACAAAGATCTTTGTGTAGCTGAAATATAAAAGACATAAAACATGCCCCAAAGAGTAATGGGAAGAGGTAGTTCTGGGAGTGAGTTGAAAACAGGAGATAATGAGGTTTTCCCCACCAGGTCCTGCAGGGTACAGCCACCCATACAGCTGAGTCTCAGGGCAGTCTAGCAAAGGCAGCCTGTACAGGGATCCACTGGGATAGCAGTATAGTGTCAGACCAGAGGAAGCTTTCTGCCTCCTGTGGAGAGCAGGAAAGGGTCTAATGTGTTGTGAAACTTTCCCCTCCCCTGTTGCTCAGGGACTTTCTGAGCTGGAGACTTGTGCCTTTGCGTTCAACCACTCTTGATAGATTTTCCTCCATGAATTTGTCAACTAACTTTTTAAACCAATTTATACTTTTGGCTTGCAGAGTTATCTCTCCTTGAGCTTAATTATGTGCCACACGGAGAAGTGCTTCCTCCACTCATTCCGCTTCTGTTGCAAGATAATTCATTTCATGTCCTTAGGCTTTGGATGCTGAGAAGCAGCCACAAATCTTCTCCTCTTGCTTTTTTTCAGCAGCCACCAGCACTTCTATTCTCCAGACTGCAGCCACAAGCAAGTTCTTTCTTCTCGAGGCTGGAGAGTCCCAGGGTACATCTTTGCTCCATGAACAGATGCTGCTCTGTAACTGTGACTGTGGCTGTTGCCCTGTTGTTTCTAAATCCTTTGTGTCATTTTTGAGAGGAACAACAGGGACTCAAAGTAGACATGGGCACAGTGTGCAGTTCTCCTTCCTGCTCCATTCACTCTTCCTTCCCTCACAGTTCCCAATGTCCTATTTGCCTTTCCAATCATCATGAAGCACTATCCACAGTGACGCCAAGTTCTTTCCTGAGTGATAATTAGTGACTCCACTGCAGAGTGCAGTACTTCTTTGCTTTTCTTGGTGTTCATGTGCTTTTCCTGGCTACCTTATCACCTACTCACCCAATAACTTTCTTCCACAGATGGACCTTTGGATTTTCAAGACACTGCCTGTGCCAAATAGCTGTTCTGCTGGCTTGTGTCACAGTCCAAGCGTGGGAGCTGTGCTTGAGATGTTTGGGAGCTCAGCTTGGCTACTGCTGCCCTACAAGAAGTTTCCATTCTGTTTTCACTCTGAGTTTTTAAATGGTTCTCAAATGTTTCTTAAAGCCCTTTGGTACCAAGTGAGTTATTGTTGTCTCCCTGCTGCTTCCCCTCTCCCAGCTCTTCTTCTGTCCCAGTAAGAGAGTTTTTCACAGACTTCTGAGTTGTCCCCTTTGAAACACCACAGATGTTTGTTTCACATTTTCTTAGGCTGGAGCTGTTCCCTTTTCATGGCACAATCCAGCAAGTTGACTTAATTTCTTGACTGACTAGTTGAGCTTAGCCAAGATTCAAAACTCAGGCTTGAACAGAACTGAACTTTGACATTTTCTTTTCCAGCTGCTTCTGTGAGTTCAAAATGCCACACTACCGTGAAGAAGAGTCTTAGACTAGAACCGCTTTCTTCTGACCCTCAACAAGACACTTTACCAATACTGGGAAAAAAGAAAAAGTGTTATTTATAAAATTCTTCTTTCCATCCTCCAGGGTAAAATGCTCTGCAGGCCTCTCTGTGATGCTTCCAGGCAAACAGCTTGTGTGCCCTTAGGGCTACTTGTGTAGAGGGAGCAAAAGTTATGCCCACATGTAGAAGATTATGTCTGAGATCTCCAGATGCATTAGTCTTCCCAAATACCCAGAATCACTTAGAATCATAGAACTGTTTTAGTTTGAAAAGCCCTCTAAGATCACTGAGTCCAACCATCAAGCTGATACCACCATGGCCATTAAAGCATGTTCCAAAGTGTCATGTCCACACATTTCTTGAACACCTCCAGGGATGATGGCTCCCACACCTTCCTCAGCAGCCTGTTCCAATGCCTGACCACACTTTCAGTAAAGAAATTTTTCCTAGTATCCAATCTAAGCTTCCCCTGACACATTTTCCTCTCATCCTTACAGGCTGTGAGGTGAACCACCCCACAGAACCCAGAATCACATACTGTAGTTATCTTATTCAATAGCACCATGGCTGAAAGCAAGGCTCTGGCACACTGCTGGGCCTAGACTCAGTGGCAAAGGGGTATCTTCCAGGATCTTTGCCATCACATCTCCTTGGGACATACTGAGAAGACAATGGCTATTTTATACTGTGGCCTCCTTTCCTTCTGGAAAAAAAAAAGAAAAATGCAGCACCTGTAGAGCTGGTTTTGTTTTGACCACCACAAATTTGGACTTAATGGTACTTTTGCTGCATGCCTGCTTCTGACGGCACAGTGTCCAAGCTATAGGGGGTCTGTGTGCGAACTCGAATCCCTGATAGAACAAAAAAAAAGTCATAACAACTAATTCACCTCAGCTGGTAACATTAAAAGTCCTACTCTATGCATTCAGCTCTGCTGTTGCTCATTTCTCACATTCCCAAAACAACCTAGCAGTCTGTCCTCACGTTAAGCACAATAACGGTGCAACGTTACCATGAATAGGTGCAATTGTTCAACGGATCTCCTTATGACATATAATTACCTCACTATCTATGGAAGCAGCCACAGAGAGCAGCTCAATTTTTCTTCAACTTAATTGAAATCTGACAGTACTGCAAACTCTCAGAACACTGTAACAAAAAGGGCTTAGTGTTTCATAAAGTAATTTGTTGCTAATTTTGTTCAGTGCGTTAAAAGGTTGCTGGATGTAGGGGACCACAAAAGCAAATACTCTGCTCTGAGCTGGGAATTTTATCTCTTTCTAAATGACACAGTGACTGACAAGGGGAAAGCTGCAGGATAGTGGCTGAGTGAGTATTGATAGCTGCTGCACTGCTATATGATGCACCGGCACTGAAATTTAGTGAAAGAACAAATCATCAGCCACATTACCATTTTATTCTTTAAGGAAGGAAATCCCACATCCAGAGCTGCAAAACCTGAATTAGATTTGTTAAAAAAAAAAAAAAAAGTGTGTGTGGGGAAATTAGTTAAAGGAAACACAACAGACAAGCCTGCCTATGCTCTCTCACCCTTGGCTGCAGCAACACAATAGGTGGGGGGCTCTGAAAAGCTCAAAAACAGTTTTGAGGAGATCCAGGTTGTGCTTTTAAAAAGTGTGACAAGCTCTATACCACAGCTGGAAAATTGCTGGAGGGGAAAAAACTGCTAAAAAACTGCAAGGGAAGAGGATGGTATTCCTCCTGTCCACCTTTGGATATCCAGCTCTGGTGCCTACACTAAAAAACTAGTCTTCCTCATCTGTGAACTGGGACAAAATCCTCCAGCTGCTTTATGCAGAGCAGGCAGGAAAAATAACTCACTCTGACCTCTGCTGTCCAAACCAGACTAGATGCAATGCATGGTGCATAATAAGAGTAATACCTGCTAATTTGTCTGATAGCAGGGCAACGAGCTGGAGACCTCCCAGAACTCTATGCAAGTATTTAGCCACTTCACATCAATACACTCTGGGTCTGAGAAGTATGACTGGTTTACTTGCCCCATGGTTTAGGCAACCAGAGACACCTAACCCACGCAAATCAGGTGCTACCAGTGCAGGCACCCATGCTTGTGGTTCAGGTTCCTAGCCAAGTTCAGCCCTGCAATGCATCAACAGCACAAAATGTGCAGAGAGTAGCTGGACTGAGATTGCTCTTTAAACAGAGAGGGTCCAGGGACTTATAAACAATGTCAGCTGTGGGGGCAGACTGGACCGATGAGCAGTCTGGAAATTCCTAACACTCTGCACCCTTTGGCTGGCAGGTCTGAGCTCAGTTCCTGCTAAAACCATGGTGGTTGTGCTCCAAAAGTATGAAGAGCGTAGGATTAGAAAGGAAATTAACTCACTGATGAGATCTGGACTCCACCCTCCTTTCTCCATGGTGGGTGATAGTGACCCTCTGTATAATTGCAAGTTCCCTGCATCCCAACATGGTCTGGACATGATCAGTGACCTCTTGGGCTTGTCATTGCTTCTTAATTCACTTGTGTTTTTCATTTACCCATCCAACATTTTAATTCTCTCAGTATTTCTTAAGCTACCCTTGGGTTCTATTATCAGGAAACAAAACCAAAAAACAAACAACAAAAAAAAGGGAACTAAGAATAGTTTTGTTTACACTACTAGGGTAGAGGTCAGTCTCTGGCAGCAAAGTTGTTTGTAGTTCCACTAACATAAAAATATCTTTAGAGAGAAAAAAAGCAGTCAGGCAGGTCTCATATGTCCTAAAAATAATGAGAGTTCATGTGCAGCACCCTCTGAGTAAGCAAGTCTGCTTCCTGGCAGACCTTTGAGGGGACATAACAGTGCACTATGAGAATGGTCATAGGCCACATGTAGGGAAGGGAATTCAGCAGTCCCTGCATACTAGACTGTTCCTTGGGGAAGCAGCTAGAGAGATGTGCCTGAAGCAGTCCAAGGAACCAGGCTGATGCAACACCTACACTGTTAGAAGCAGCAGGCTGAGAGATGGAAATCGATTTGTTCACTCTACACTAGAGCTGCTCTGTGAAGTAGGACCATTTGAACAACCTTGGAGTACACAAAACCAACAGGAATACAAGGAAATAACACAGAGAGAGAATGGGAATCACCTCTGTGGCACAGCTGTGACCAGAGAAAGGGATTTTAGAAATCGCTTGCTTCTGTAGGGTACCTGTTATGTATTGCCTCAGTTACTCAATGTCTTCACAACAGGAATTAAGGATATGTATCAAAAGAAGTGAATGAACATCTGTAACCTGGGTAGGTCAATAAACCTTTCATAAAAAAATTGTTTCACTAGCATGTAGAAGCTCAGAAAGGGTATGCTTCACTTTTAAGAGCTACACCATTAAGGGAGCCATTGACAACCCAGGACAACCAACTGCATTAATAAAGTAATTCCTAGCATGCTTAGTCAAGACAGCACAGAGCAGAGGTCTGTCCTTTCACACCTCTCACTTGGTTGGGAGGAAACCAGAGCTCTGCAGCAATGCCCACTTGCAGCCCAGAAGGCAAATTGCAGCCTGGGCTGTTTCAAAGGAAGAGTGGCCAGCAGGTCAAGGGAGGTGATTCTGCTACTCAACTCTGCTCTGGCAAGACCTCACTTGGAGTACTGCATCCAGCTCTGGGGCCCCCAACACAAGAGAGACATGGACCTACTGGAGATGGTCCAGAGGAGGGCCACAAAGATGATCAGAAGGCTGGAGCAACTCTGCTACGATGAGAAGCTGAGAGAGCTGGGGTTGTTCAGTCTGGAGAAGAGAGAGCTCCAGGAAGACCTTACAGCTACATTTCAATATCTGAAGGGCACCTACAGCAAGGCTGGGGAGGGACTGTTGAAGGGCTTGGTGTGATAGGATGAGGGGCAATGGTTTGAAACTGGAACAGGGTAGATTTAGGTTGGGTGTCAGGAAGAAGTTCTTTACAATGAGAGTGGTGAAATACTGGAACAGGCTGCGGTTGAGGCCCTATCCTTGGAAATATTCAAGATCAGACTGGATCTGGCCCTGGGCAGCCTGATCTAGTTGGAGGTGTTCCTGCTGACTGCAGGGGTGTGTCGGTGTGAGCTGAAATTCCCCCACCACCGACAATAACCAGGCTAGCTCAGTCTGGAAGCAAATGAAAAGCTGTATTTACAAGCAAAGTCTAACATCTACAATGAAATGCAATGAATATGTACAAATATACAAAATTCACGACATTCACAAATATATACAATCAACAGAAAAAGCACAACCGATCTCCCTTTGCTTCCCCCCAAGGGGACCCTCCCAAAGGGGCCTCTCTCTCTCCCAAGAGCTTCCCCCCCAGACCTCCCTGGACAGAGAAGCACAGTTAGTTAGAGCAGAAAGTTGTTAACTTAGCTGCCAAGGTCAGTGTGTTATCTTCAGCCAGAAGAGAAGAAGAAACAGCAGCCAGACAGCACAGCAACTGCCCCCACTGCAGAACGCAGAATGTGCAGAGTGCCTACTTTGTTTTGGGTAATAGTTCTTAAACATTTCTATCTATCCAATGGAAGTGTTTAGAACAATCAGTATTTTGCTTTCTTACACCCAATAGTGACTTATTTACATTCTTTCACTTTCTCTGTTCTGAACTTTGCAAGGAAAAATTAAAAAGACAGTTTCAAACCATCACAGTCCACCCCTTCTAAACACTTCCATTGGCTGCTACTACCATTTATCTAATCTAAAATAATATCTACAACACTAGGTGAATAAAGATCATAGTCCGTTCCGGCTATCTCAGATGTAGATGATTCAAAAGAGTCAAATCACAGGAAAAACAGCAAACAGCTTGTTTCCTCGCAGATGGAGCGAAGAAAGGAACAGGGACTCTCAGGTGACTCAGGGCTCTCAGGGTTCGTGCACCGTAGATCTCATGGACTCTCCTCTTGGGCGCGATGCTGTATCTGCGCAACACTCTGAATTTAACCTCTCTCAGCCAAAGTTAGATTTCTTTGTGGAACACACAGAATTTCACCATTTTCTTGCATCACCCAATAGGTGTGACCAGGACCTTCAGCAGAAACCACCCCTCGGACAGGTTTGGCCTCTCCTGAAGGAGAAAATACCCAAACAGTTTTGCCTAACAGATTCTTTTCTCTGATAACAGGAACTCTATCACCTTCTTCCTTTCGCAACAAATCTGATTGAGCAGGTCCAGCTCGATTCACTGAACCTCTGCTATTCACCAACCAGGTTGCTTGTGCTAAATGTTTCTCCCAGTTTTTCAAAGATCCACCCCCCATGGCTTTGAGAGTGGTTTTCAGCAAACCGTTGTAGCGTTCGATCTTCCCTGCAGCTGGTGCATAGTAGGGAATGTGGAATATCCACTCGATGCCATGCTCTTTGGCCCAGTTTTTTACAAGATTGTTCTTGAAATGAGTTCCATTGTCTGACTCAATCCTCTCTGGAGTTCCGTGTCTCCACAGGATTTGTCTTTCCAGACCAAGAATGGTGTTACGTGCAGTTGCATGAGGAACTGGATAAGTTTCCAGCCATCCAGTGCTTGCCTCTACCATAGTCAGCACATACTGCTTACCAGATGGAGAACGAGGTAGAGTGATGTAGTCAATCTGCCAGGCTTCACCATACTTGTACTTGGACCATCGGTCACCATACCACAAGGGCTTGATCTGCTTTGCCTGCTTAATAGCAGCACAAATGTCACAGTCATGGACGACTTGTGTGATAGCATCCATGGAAATGTCAATGGATCTGTCACGAGCCCATCAGTAGGTTGCATCTCTGCCTTGATGTCCTGACGAGTCATGGGCCCACCGAGCTAAGAACAGCTCACCTCGGTGTTTCCAGTCAAGATCAGGATCAGGATCAGAGTTTGTGTCCACCTGGGAAACTCTTGCAGCTAGATCTGCCTATGGTTGTGTTGTTGTTCCTCTGTAGCTTTGCTCTTAGGAATGTGAGCATCGATGTGTCTCACTTTCACTGGGATTCTCTCAAGGTAAGCAGCAATGTCTTGCCACAGATCTGCAGCCCAGATTGGCTTTCCTTTCCTCTGCCAGCCATTCTTCTTCCAGTCTTTCAGCCAACCCCACAAGGCATTGGCTACCATCCACGAGTCGGTGTAGAGATAAAGCTTTGGCCATCTCTCACGTTCAGCTACGTTAAGAGCTAGCTGGACAGCTTTTACCTCTGCGAATTGACTGGATTCTCCTTCTCCATCTCTCGCTTCTGCAACTCTGTGAGTTGGGCTCCACACTGCAGATTTCCACCTTCTCTTGTTCCCAACAAGACGACAGGAACCGTCTGTGAACAAAGCATATCTCTTTTCATCATCAGACAGATCACTGTAAGGAGGAGCTTCCTCAGCACGAGCTACTCTCTCCTCTGGAGGTTTAGCACAGCTTGTGCCTTCTGGCCAGTTTGTGATCACCTCCACCAAACCAGGCCTTTCGAGATTTCCCATTCGAGCTCGTTGTGTTATCAGAGCCATCCACTTAGACCAGGTAGCATCTGTTGCATGATGTGGTGAAGAACCTTTGCCCTTGAACATCCAATTCAGAACTGGCAATCTAGGAGCTAGAAGAAGTTGTGACTCAGTTCCAATCACTTCAGAAGCAGCTTTCACTCTTTCATAAGCAGCTAAAATCTCTTTCTCTGTTGGAGTGTAGTTTGCCTCTGAGCCTGCCCCACGTTGGGTGCCAAAAATAAAAAGTGTGTCGGTGTGAGCTGAAATTCCCCCCCCACCGACAATAACCAGGCTAGCTCAGTCTGGAAGCAAATGAAAAGCTGTATTTACAAGCAAAGTCTAAAATCTACAATGAAATGCAATGAATATGTACAAATATACAAAATTCACGACATTCACAAATATATACAATCAACAGAAAAAGCACAACCGATCTCCCTTTGCTTCCCCCCAAGGGGACCCTCCCAAAGGGGCCTCTCTCTCTCCCAAGAGCTTCCCCCCCAGACCCCCCTGGACAGAGAAGCACAGTTAGTTAGAGCAGAAAGTTGTTAACTTAGCTGCCAAGGTCAGTGTGTTATCTTCAGCCAGAAGAGAAGAAGAAACAGCAGCCAGACAGCCCAGCAACTGCCCCCACTGCAGAACGCAGAATGTGCAGAATGCCTACTTTGTTTTGGGTAATAGTTCTTAAACATTTCTATCTATCCAATGGAAGTGTTTAGAACAATCAGTATTTTGCTTTCTTACACCCAATAGTGACTTATTTACATTCTTTCACTTTCTCTGTTCTGAACTTTGCAAGGAAAAATTAAAAAGACAGTTTCAAACCATCACAAGGGGGCTTGGACAAGATGACCTTTGAGGGTCCCCTCCAACTCAGTGCAATCTGTGAGACCAGCTTGCTTGTCTGAGAAACTGGGTGTGTAGTCATAGGAAACTTCTGTCTTTTACTGTTTTTACATCTTTAAACAACGTTTTATACTATATAATTGCTTGATCAGGCCCTAAAAGGGAGGGGGTCAGATCTATCCTGAAGGTGAACTTTGTGCCCTGCAGTTAGTACCATGCAGTTTTAAGGCAGCAAGCGAGCCTGCACCTATCTGCAGCACCTTGCCTACAGCCATGAAGGGGTAGTGCAGGAAGGAGAAATGGGGCATATGGGAGCCATAAGCATGTCTCCTTTTCTTGTTTCCAACCAAATTCATCATCACAGGAATCTGTAACTGGCAAGTTGATTCAGTAAGCAAAACAAAAATGAGTCAAAGCCGTTGGATGGCAGCACCACCATCCTGGCTCCAGCTTGAGGAATCCTTGACTCTATAAAAAAAACACTTCTCTTTCCAGAAAAAAAAAAAAAAAAAGAGATCAAAATAAATAAGTAATGCATCAGTTAGAAGTTAAATGCCCGCACACCACAGATACACATTCATGGGGTTCAGAGTCTGACACATAGACTGCAGGGCAGGGCTTGCTCTTCCTGAGGGGAAGGCTTTAAGTGCTCCTGCAGGCAGGGGGCTGTGGGCCTGAAGGAAAGCAGGTGAGGGCAGTTAAAGGTCTAATCAGCCAGTGGTAAGGTTTGATACACCTGATGGTGTGGGCTCCTGGGCACCACCCTGAAAAGCAGCTCTCTTAGGCTTGCCACCTTGAGTTTCCTTCTGAAACACCTGTGTGTGGCTGCTTGGAGCCGTCCTTGGCACACCTGTGCCTGGTTGTTGTTCTGCTCTCAGAGAGGGTGAAACTGGCCCAGACTGGTTGAGGAGAAGCTGCGGAGGGCAGGAGTGTGCCGGTCGGTGGCTGGTGTTGTAGCAATACCATCATCATCATCAGGCAGAAGAGATTAAAAACAGGATTTTGCTATCTAGTGAGCAGAAATATCAACCGTATAGCAGAGGAAGGTAAGAGATGCTGTTCTCCCCTCTAAGTTAGGAGGTTTTGTTAAATGGTTAAGCATTGGAAAGACGGAGAGGAGAAGGCATTGTGCAGCCTGGTGCAAGGAGTGGAGGGCAGCAAGCCTGAGGTCTCTCGGGAGGCCAGTGTCCGTCTGTCCCTTCTGATGTGGTTCACAGGGGCTACTGTGACCTTATTAAATATTGTGATAGCAGTGTGAAATGCAGAAAGCAGCTTCTGTGCACTGGGGTATGGTGTTTGTGTCTGTCATGGGTCGTGGATGAATGGAGCTGCGCTGAGGGAGGCAAATGGAGTCCTCCTGCTTGGTTGGTGCCCACGGACAGTGTGCTCAGGTGTGGCTTTATCCTGAGGTATGTAGGTAGGTTCTTAGCTAAATACTGGTGGGTCTGAGGTTGCTCAGGTTGTGTACAGGTGCTCCACAGAGGAAGGTTTGTCTGGGAAGCAGCAGCTGTGGGTCTCATCCTGCTAGCAGGGTGAGCCTGTGGCCAACTACACATGCATGAGAGAAAGCTCTTGGTGGTTCTCTGTGTTTCCAAGTCAATAGCAACCTGTCCTGTGGCAAAGCACCATTAGCAGTGGTGCTCCTTAGTCATGGTAGTCTCAGGAGGATGTCCTCTCTTGCTGTTAGGATTTTGCCTGCTCTGTGCCCCAGCTAAGGCAGCTTGTTGCTTTGTACCTGGGCTGGATGGGTGTATGGGGACCTAACTGCCTGGCTGAAATTAAACCTGCACCTACTGTCATGGAGAGGGACAAGAGTTCTGTACCTGCCACCCCTCTCCTCCTCTCAGCCCCCACCACTGGCCTTGGGGCCTCACCTTCTTGGCTGTAGTGCTTTTTGTTAAGTAGACAGTGAATATACCCAAAAAAATCAATTGTGAGATGCAGGTAACTTTCTTGTCCTGTCTAATTTGTGCTTTAAATTAAAAAAATCTCAGGTGAAAATTTGAACCTAGCATTAGGCAAAATAAACCCTTGGGATAAGGAAGCACTGTGTCATAGGAAGAGGTGAAATGGGGAATCGCCACATGCTAACTCCATGTTGTATCTCTACATCGTTCAGATGCTTCACTGGCACTTTCTCCACCTCCCCCTCACTACCAAATAAGATATGTGATCATGATGTGAACTCTTGAGGCGGTGGGGGATGAGGCTGTTCTGGAACTTGTTAGTTGTGCAAAAGGGGTCACAGAAACAGCATGATAAATAAGCTTATATTTTCAACATGCTTCTTAGGGCTTGCTTTCTCTTAATGTATAAGAGAGTCACTCTATACAAGCAAAGCTGTACAGCTGGGTGTGAAAAGGTGCTCTGATGAAAGGAGCGTTGGCTAATGGAATCAATACAAAAATATCTGATATTAATTTTCCACCTTCTGTGATGGAAAATTGTGGTGGGAGGAGGGATCCCCTTGCAGATGGGCAAACCCTATGACTCCTTAAGTTATCCCTCACTTAAAAGCTATCAATTTAGAGCTGTCCTATGTATTGCCCTGTGAATTGAACAAGCCTTTTCAGTCTTTAATTAAGGGTGACAAACTCTTTGAACATCACAGCATTCATCTGTTCATGTGTGGAAAGCCTGGTGTAACAAAAGAATTTAATCAAACTACAAGCCTAATAAAGACTACATTGCCTGAACTAAATGATGTTATTGCTGCTGCAGCTCATAGTTTTACATTTAAAAAAGCAGGTCAGAGTGTTCATTCATCTTGATTAGCAATGCCAACCTAATTACTTCTGGAGGAAACAGTAATTAGCTGGAGTCTCACCTCATTAATCATGACATTCTTCTAGCAGACTATTTTTATCTGATAAATGCTTGGATTGGAACAAGGTGTATATTTGAATTCTAGCTAATTGTACACAGCTTGCTGCATAACATTTCACATTTTTATCATTTAACTGCTTCTTTCCTGTGAACCTCTCAGCCGTTTTTGCAGGCTGTTCGTGTTGAATAAAAGGTGAATGCCCCATGTAAGATATGTCAGCTTTAATTAAGGATAGAACTAACTGAAGGTGTGTTCCAGCAGCAGGGATATAGTGGAGTCCCTGCCTGCATAAGAGACTAAAGGGATCTTTTCTCAGGCAGAAAACAGTGCAAGCTACTACTGCACAAAGGCTGAAGCTCATATTGGGCCAATATTTTCAATGGCAACTGATGATTAAACATGTATGCTCTTGAAGCCAAGTTCTTGAAGGTATCTCCATTTAGGCACCTTGAAGTTAGTGTACCTAAATTGCCAGTAATTTCTGATTTCTGGTGCTATTACACAGTTTCAAAATGTGTATTTTAAAAATGTGAGATTTTGCATTTGCTATAAATTTATTACAACTGATGTGGAAGCGTGTACTGTTAGTTGGTGGGGATTTTTGGGGATAGAAGTTGGTTTTTGAAGAGTTTCTGTAAGCAACAATCAAAAATACTTATTAATTTTACGAAGCATTGGTGCCTTATTTATCTGACCTGTAAGAACTGGGGGGGAAAAAAAAAAAGAGCCCTGAATCTGGAATTCCAGGTTCAGTTTTCTACTAAAACTAACAGATTCTAACTTTCTAGATAGGGTGCGTGTCAGTCTGGGAACATCTGATTTTCAGAGGTAGTAAAATAAATGAATCTTTGGATGCATGCTTCTAAAACCTGTGCTCAGTGTATCCCTATTTCTGGTCTACCAAGAAGAAAGTTCCCTTGCATAAGGCAGTGTTTTATTCTTATTTTTCCTTAACAACGAAATAAAGGGTTTGTTTTCCTTACCTATATTCTGTACTTTCTAACAAGAAATATGTTAACCTGAAATAATGACAGAAGACTAATGGGTAAATGTAGGAAAGAGAAAAGTTACCCTTTCATTTCTATGTAAAAAAATATTATTAATTTTATAGTTGGCATTAGTTGTCTGTAATATTTTACATTTTCAAAGCATGGAAACGTTAACATCAGCTTTTCATTTGCTCTGAATAAGTAGAGAACTTGGCTGTATTTTAGGAATTGATCTGTGCTATAAAGTAGCTTTCTCTTCCATAATCAAGTAAATTTATTCTTATTAATAGAAATGGAAGCTACTAGCTTGTTCTGAATGATTCTTGCAGGAGTTTTTAGCTATGGCAATCTCACTGACTGAGCTGTAACCCAATGGACATTAGAGTAGTTTTGGAACTTGCCAAGAAGAGAACAAATATTGCTGAATGTTTTTGAGAAACCATCAAATTAGTTTATGTTTTTTTTTTTAGAGTACTCTGCACTCTGCAAATGTGTTTTAACAGTTTTCTTTGGGTTCTCATCCCTGTCTTTCAATTACAAAAATAAAAGAGGAGAAAATCCAGTGCTCCTAAAATTAAACAAACACCCTGCTCCAAACCCCTGAACGATCTATTTGCAAAAATATGTTCATTGCATAATTATTTTTTTTTCTTCCAAAAAAAGACATTTATGTAAGACGCAACTTTCATTCTAAACAGATGTCAAATTACAACAAGCTCCACACAGTTCTGATACAGCAAAAGGCTTTTTAACTCCTCTGGTAGAACCCAGGCTTTTTTGTAGATGTGAAATACCAGCAGAAAAGAGGTACTTGATGCATACATGTCCTACATAGAAGTGACTTTTTGGTATTCAAATTATTAATTTTAAAGTCTGTTTCAACAACCAGTATTGTTTCTAATCATTAACTTTGTTATTAGGATCCAATATGCTCTAGGCTGCTATCTTTGATCATAGATCCCAGTTACAGTGGTATGCTAGAGGCAGTAGTTGTCAGATGTTAAAAATGTAGGGGTTTTGCTAATGAGTGTATACTTATAAATCAATACAGCCTTAGTAAATCTCTAATGAAAATCATGGACTTGTTTGCTTGCCTGTGACTTCACTAAACTCTCATAACTTCCATCATAGATTATTTCTATTTCCACGTATATAGAGAAAAATACTTTCTAATTTCTAATAGCTTAGAAGTAATTGAGACTGTTCAATGTTTAAGTAGTACTTTTGACATCTCCAAGGAATTTATAGACAATTAAGCCAATCTTGCTCCTCTTTCTTTAGAGGTTGGCATTACTATACCCAGCTTAGCAGAGGAACTGAGACCTAAGTTAGTTAAGGACAACTTTCTCAAGAGGAGGTGTTGCAGGGCTCAGAATAACTAGTCTTGTCTGTAGGTACAGATCAAAACCTCTGTGTATCTTAAATCTGAGCTTTGTGACTTACAAAGGGAGTCAAGTGCAGAGCTGAGAGTAGAATCCCAAAGTTGTTTTTATCAGCTCTCTTTTCCAACCACGAGATACTGACTCAAATTTTCCTCTTGCTATAGCCCTCTCTTCGGTTAAATTTCTTCTGGAAGCAGATTTTTCAGTCAGAGGGCCAAGCTGATGTGATATCCCAGTATAGCACTGGGATTTTTCTACCTTAATGTCTGTGACAAAGTGAACTGAGCCTCAGTGTTTCATGGATGAGTTCTGTAGAGAAGTGGGAAATGCTGGCCAGCTGTTTGGCTTCCCAGCCTTGTGACTTAGGTAGGCTGACATACTGAGGGAAAAAAACTGTTTTGTAGTCTGAGTGTGCAAAGTCAGCTTCCTGCACATTAGTAGGTGTTGTGGGGAAGGGGCCAAGCAGCCACAGGAAGAGCAGGATGGACCACTTAACTGCTCTGGGGGCTCTGGCTCACCCTGCTAGCCTGCTGCTGCAGAGCTTAAGCCACACTTCAGCTGATCTCCAAAAGTCTTATTTCGGTTCCTTGTAATGTATGTCTTTATACTCTCGTGGGAGGCTGGCAGTACAAATTACTCCCTCCATCCTAGTAATGTGCTGATCACAGGATAAAAGC
This sequence comes from Indicator indicator, assembly GCF_027791375.1. NCBI lineage: Eukaryota > Metazoa > Chordata > Aves > Piciformes > Indicatoridae > Indicator > Indicator indicator. The sequence continues at coordinate 19,086,492 of NC_072023.1, forward strand.
ATTAAGTTTTTGGTATGCTACATTAGACATTATAAGTGTAGCATCTATCCAGTCCCACAGTTAGCTCATTTATAGTGCCTCGTTTAAAATGTGTGATCCCAAGCACTTGGTAACCAGAAGACAAAAGCAGATACAGGGTTTCGAGACAGCAAGTGTCTGAGCTTAGAAATAAGGGTAAGGTATCTGAGTGACCTCATCAATGTTTATAAATATGGAAAAAGTGAGTGCCAAGAGGATGGAGCCAGGTGGTGCCCAATGACCGGGCAAGAGGCAGTGGGTGGAAGTTGAGGCATAGGAAGTTTCATGTAAATATGAGGAAAATATTTTCACTGTGAGGGTGACGGAGCACTGGAACAGGCTGCCCAGGGACGTTGTGGAGTCTCCCTCTCTGGAGATATTAAAAACTGACCTGGATGCGTTCCTAGGTGATCCTGCTCTGGCCAGGGGGAGTTGGACTGGATGATCTTTTGAGGCCCCTTCCAGCCTCTGTGATTCACATAACTTCTATCACTGTCTATACCCTCCACTAGCTCCATGCTCCAGGCTAAAATTGACTACATTGAGGGGTTCCTGCAGTTCTTTACTCTCACCCATTTCCATAGCTGACCAGAAAGCCAACAGAAACCTATAGAGCAAGCTTTTGATCAATTTCATTCTTTATTTTTTTTTTTAATAACTATTGTTCTTCTGCATTTTCTAGCAGCATAAGGTGGACAAAATATGCTACTGTGAGCCATTGTTTTGTGGGACAAATGAAAAAATAAATCAGAATGTGGAGGCAGAGTGACTATGCATTAAAAATGTGGATGTCCTCCAGGTATAACCATACATTGGTACGATGACAGTCAGACTTTAAGTGTAGGACACTATTCTGGCAAAGGCAAGTTATGTGATACTTGCCAAAGACTAACTTATGTTTCCTAATTTTATATTGGTTTGAAGTTATCTAACCCACATCAGAAAACACAGATAGTAAACCAGGCATTTAAAAAGTTTCTAACACATTTAAAAATAAAATCTAAAGCACGGTCTTATGATTGAAAGAATAAATCCTGCCCTAGCCTGTAAAAATAGATTTTAAAAAATTTATGGAACTATTTTAAACACAGTGTTGGCTGTACTAGACAATTTCAGTTAGGTCTGTGTCTCAGTCTTGTCAAAGATTAGCACAGTCCAGAAGGCTGCAGACAGTATGCCAAAAAATCATAACAGCAGCAGTAATTAAAAAAAAAAAGTATTAACAAAATTAATAGAAAGCCAATGCCTATAAATAAAATGAGACAGTACCTGGAATCTAGAAGTAAGATAAAGATAAACCTTGGAATTTGTCACAGACAGAAAATAGAAGAAACTTTTAAGGGCACCATCCAGTCCTGTTGAATGCAGCGGGAATTCTGCCACTTTCATATTTTTTGGCCAGGATTTTTTTTTTTTCTGTCACAAAATAGGCCCCTAGCTGGCATACACTGTTGTAGTTTGGTTTTCCATGGAATTATGACACATTCTTAACAGCATAGAATGGACTCAGTTTGGGGCTTTGCACCTTCTGCAGTCCTTCATATCAATGTGATGAAGGTGGACTATTGGAAATTTTACAAAAGAAAGAAAAGTGAGATCCCTGTGTTACTGTAATGGCTTTCATTTGCAACAGAAAAAATGGTAGGCTAGGCTTTGAATCCTCATCACTCTAATTTCTCCTTTTACAAAAATTTGTTTGCTTGCTATATGGGATGAAAAAAAAATGAAGAATTTGAAGGTAACCTCTGATGTCTTGTTAATCACCAATGTTAGCTAAACTGAAAATATTGCCACACATGAACATCTTTAATGTTGTAAAATAGCCTCACCTGTGAGTAGAGTCATAGAATGGTTTGGGTTGGAAGAGACCTCCAAAGACCATCCAGTCCAACCCCCCTGCAGTCAGCAGGGACATCCTCCACTAGATCAGCTTGCTCAGAGCTTTGTCCAACCTTGAAGATCTCCAGGGATGAGTTCTCTACTCCCTTCCTGGGCAACCTGTTTCAGTGTTTCACTACCCTCATGGTGCAGAACTTGTTCCTAACATCCCATCTAAATCTGCTCTTCTCTCATTTCAAACCATTGCTCCTCGTCCTATCATTGTAAACAGTTCTGCAGCCTTCTTGTAGCCCCCTTCAGGTACTACAAGGCCACTCTTAGGTCTGCCTGGAGCCTTCTCTTCTCCAGGCTGAGCAGCCCCAGCTCCCTCAGCCTGTCCTTGGAGCAGAGGTTTTCCAGACCCCTGATCATTTTCATGGCCCTTCTCTGGACCTGTTTCAGCAGGTCCATGTCCTTCCTGTAGACCCTCATGGCATACACACTTAGCAAACAAATGTGGTCTCAGTCCCCAAAGACTTTAGAGTTGCACTCTAAGAGACACAGAAATGTCCAAAGAGTTTGGAAGTGTAGAAGAGCCTGGTATCTCTGAGCTTAGATTGACTGTAGTCACTGCTGAGTAAGAAATAACTGATTTTTTTTTTAATTTTTTTTTTTTTATATAATGATCTGGAGACTATTCAGCTGTTTGAAATGAAATATTTTTCAAATCAGCCTTGTGAAATTCTGAAGAGCTATTACATCCCATTTCTAGTGCTGCATCATTGTTCTGGGGACTGATACAACCATGATTTACAAAGGGCAATTCTTGGTGACTGCTTCTCTTTGTAGCAATATATTTTGGCTCTGACTTTTTTCTCTGTGAAGTTATGTATGTTTTCAGCCTTGATGGGAGAGAGAAAGAGAGAAGACTTCTCTTGCTCTTGATTTGTCTCATATATAATATGTTTCAATGCATCTTCTCTCTTTCTGACTTAGAAGCACCTCAGAGCTACTGCCGTAGATTTGAATGTTGGCTTGATTTGATTATTCTATTCATATGTAGACAGTATACTGTAATTATTCTTTGCCCCAGGGGTTGGTTTGTACTAAGTCACTGAAGCTGAATAGCCCTTCCTTATGCATGTTTTGTTGGCAGATATCATTTGCTTACCTGATTTATTTATGCTACTTAGTTTTGATCTTGATTATGAAAAAGAGTGCTCAATGTTGCCCTGAGTTGTAGATAGTGCCTGGCATCCATTAACCAGCTAAATTTAAAACATAATTCTAGACTGAGCTAGTAAATAGGGGGAGGATGTGATGTGTGCTGACGTGGTCCAAGTGAAAACCTTACCCTTGGAATTCAGTGTGTGAAAGAACGTGCACAAGACCAGTACTCTCGTACCCTTTGGTTAGCTACTGCAACTTGGTTGTTGTTCCTAATCAATTCACAGAATGAAAGAGACCTCTACAGATCATTGACTCTAACCCCTCTGCTGGAGCAGAATCACCTTAAGTAGGTTGCACAGGATGGCATTCAGGCAGGCTTTGAATGATTCTGGAGATGGAGACTCTACCACCTTTCTGGGCAGCCTACTCCAATGCTCCATCATCCTCAATGTAAAGAAGTTCTTCCTCATGTTTAAATGAAACTTCCTATGTTCAAGCTTGTGTCCATTACCTCTTGTCCTGTCGCTGGGCACCACTGAAAAAACACTGGCCCCATCCTCCTAACACCCACTCTTGAACTGTCCTTCCATGGGCAATGAAGGGGACAGGAGATCTGAAGTAAACCATACTGCGACCAACACACCAGACAGCCCCCCAGGACTTTGTTCTAGTTTAAAATGTTTTGCAAAAATGGGGCTGAGGCCATGATTTCATGTGTGTCAGATTTACCTGCATGTGCTAGAGGGATGTTTGCAGCCACAGCTCTGCCTTTCCCCTGCAGCCTCTCCTAGGGACTGTGTGGTCCTGCCCTCTCCTTCTGTGCATGGGCCTCATAGGAGCTTGCTACACCGTAAAGAGCATTTTCTATTTTTGTTTTGTCTGAGTTAGTTTTCTCTCAGGCTAGTGACATACACTGGTCCTTGGAAGGTGTTTGAGCACCTACAAAAGCAGTGGGAGATGGGCAACAACATCTGGGAGTGGGGAAGAAAGGCTAGTAACACTTTTGGGTGGGATCTCATCTTCCCTGCTAGATCAGCTCAACGTGTTACCACCAGAACTTCATCCCAGTTTAGAGCTGGGCCATATCAGCATGTGCTCAACACCTGGTGCTTTGCTGCCTCAAATTCTGGCAGTGTGAAAGGATCCTCAGGGAACAGAAGGTCAGCTCTGAGTTCAGACTGCTGGAGTCCACCACTGGGAGTCAAATTCACCTCTGGAGAACTGTACTCAGTTCCAGAGACCCAGTGAGTTTGACCTTTCTGTGCAGTTATATGGCCTTTATGCAAGACTGGAGCAAGAGGAGCAAAAACGAAGACTAGGCTCAGCATGTATGGGTTTGTGTATCTTTGTACACTTCTGGTACAAGCAATTTTTCGTGTGCAAGGCATATGATTTTGTAGTGTCAATTTGACTTCAGGTAACATTCAATGATACATTTTTTTAAAATTCCCATTTAAAATCTGGCTTAATTAAAATGTACAGAGTGTTCCCACAATGAGTATTGTTTCTAAGCTGTGAGTCTTTTTCAAATTCCCAGTATAAACAATCATGTAAATAGGTAATTAAAGCCATCTGCTTCTCGGTAGCCCAGTTACCTTTACAGCATCATTTACATTTTCCTCCCCTTTAACTCAGACAACTAAACTGCCGTAAATTCTTTCTTTAGTCGACGAGCCATTACAAAAAGTGCTTGTGGCACATAATTTGTCAAGAAGAAAAGACGTTTTTCTATTCAATTTCTCTTTCAAATAAACTGTTCTTCATGACCACACAAAAGTGTGCCTTCAAATGATGGGCATGCCCATAAACTTCAATCCTGCACAAGACACTTAAAATAATGTTGTTACTGTCTGTGATCTTCTGTTCCCCCTTTTCCATGGGGACACTGCTTCTTTATCTTGTCATCAAGAGTAAGTACTGATACAGAGGTATTTTGAGCTGAGGATCTGTCCCATTCCATGAAGGAGTAAATTCTGAAACTCAAATTTTAAAATCATTATTGGAAGTAGATAAAAAAACATGGTTCTTCCTCTTGGTCATCTCCTCTTAAGTGACACAAAATGAACCTATTCTGCATCAATCTAACTGATCATGTCATGACTGTGGGGAGAAGATTTAAACACTGCAGAAGCCTAGATTGTGCTGCCTAGGGCTGCTTGCTGAAGCCATGTATGATCCGTGGACCTGGAAGCACCCCATGTTCATGTCTGCATGCTAATCTTGATGGTGGGCTACTTGCCAGGGGTTAATCCTGGTATTGCAAAGCATTGAGCTGTGTTTCTACCAAAAGAGTTTTTTATTTCTTTGCTTAGACTATGTATGACTTGGGTTGCGTGGCAGGGAATTAATTAATGAGACAAATCCCATATTCTTATTGGATGGATTTATGGTGGGCAGGCTAAAGTAATTTGGGATGGAAATAAGGTTTTTTTACTCTCCTTCCAAAGGTCTTCCTGCTCTGTCTGCTCTAGTTTCCCATTGTTTTTTGACTTAATGAAAGGGAAAGAAAGGAGAAGAGCTCTGGTCTCTTGTCCCCCAGGAGGTGAGAACTTAGGTTGAGAAGAAGGGAAACAAGAATTTCCCTATACTCAGGGTAGAAACACCCTGAGACCAGTTACACTTCAGAGGGTGATGCGAGTTTCTTTCTTTCCGAATCTTCTCTTTTTTAAATTCTTGGGAATTTCTGTACATAACTTCTGTGAGAGGAGAAACTTTTTTTCCCCTTTCTTCTTTCAAAATAGCAAGTTCACTGCTAATTACTCACTTGTAAATTCTGGACTGACACTGTAAATATAAGGACCAGTATTGCCAAATTTCACCTGACTGGTCTTTTTAAGAAATCAAGTTTGCTTAAAAAGGAGCAGAGGCCACTTCTCATAGCTACCAGGTTTCAGGGTTATGAAATCTCATTGCCTTAATGGTACTTCCTGAAACTGGCCTTCACACCTGAGCACAACACACTTTCAACCACAAAAGGAGCTGCCTTTTTTTTTTTTTTTAATTAATTTGAGCTCTTCAGTCACTTGCTCTCTTTTAGAGAACAAAGCAAGCAACATTGTTGCAACACTTGCTGTTAAAAGGGTTTCTGAAATGTGAGAAAACCAGTAAAAAACCAAACCAAACAACCCCCACCAAAGCTCCCCAAAACAACACAGGAAAGCCACAAGGTTACCTTGAGGTGGTTTTCTTTAAAACTGGAGGTGAAGCTTGCTGGTGAAAGGAGCTGCTTGTACAAGAAGTAACTCAGACTGTAAATAAGCTAAAGCAGTGCTACTTTCTAGGACCACGTAAGTAAGAACTGTGAGTGGGGCTGCAAGAATAGAATGATATCACTTGGTGATGACTTAAAAGTTTGTACTTGAAGAGATTTGAAGTTTTTTTTTGTTTTTTTGTTTTGTTTTTTGTGACCTTCAAGGCTTCTTACTTTACTTGCTCGCTCTGATTCTGTAAGTTGGCTATAAGGATGATTCCTGCTTTTATATAGTCCTGTGAGATCTGTGTGTTAAGAAGTGCTGTTTGAAGACTAGATACAATTAATAATATTTTTTAAGTATTTTAGAACCCAAAGCATGATATACCCTGGTTTTAATTAAGTCATGCTGTAGTTTGTTCCCGGTACGCTTCAGATGAGTTTTTGGTTTTGCTTGGTAAGTCCTTAAGGCAACTCCTTAAGGCACCTAACTTGTGATAGTGGGTGAATATTTCCAGGAAAAGAACTTAGTACTGCTAATTCTGGTTATTGTCTTAGGACGGTGATGTTTCTAGGTAGGCTGAATATTTATAGTCTTACTCCTGAATTAATAAAGCATTGTCTTAAATGAATAAAAATTGGAAAAGTAAGGTGAATTATTTCTATTAAAATAGGAATCCAATAATCCTAGAACACAGGAGATTTCACTTGAACTTAAGGAAAAAATTCCTTACTTTGAGGGTGATGGATCACTGGAATAGCCTTTCCAGAGAGGTGATGGTGTCACCTTCTCTGGAGACTTCCCAAAACCACCTGGATGCTTTCCTGTGCAACCCATTCCAGGCAAGCCATCTTTAGCATGGGGGTTGGACTAGATTATCTCCAGATGTCCCTTCCAACCCCTACCATTCCATGATTCTATGATAACCTTTTAATAGGTTTATACAGTTGTATCATTGGGAGCCTTTTAAAGACGCATGTAGGCTATTGTTTTATGACTGAGCCATTAATTCAGCATTGTACAGTAATATCCTGCATTTGTCGTTTTTGGTTATGACCAGCTGAAGTTGGAGTAGTACTTTGCTTGCTAAGCAGGTAATAAAAAAGTAGCTTCTAGATTTACATTTTAACAGCTTGTTCATAAATTTTCAGTCTGGTGCTCTTTCTCTTCCACCTACTATTTTCTGCAAGAACACAATGTCTTGCAGGCACCTGGCATTTTGTTTAAAGAAACCTCAGTTCCAGTGGTTATGGTTTAGTTTAGAAATCAGTGGGGGGAGGAACAAGCCCACCAAGCTTAAAGAAAAAGAGAAAGAAAATGCTTTTGACATTTAATTGTAATGGAGAGAGTGACTTGTAGAGGATGGAGTTTTGCCCAGCAGAACAGATGCATTGTTGGCCTTTGCTTCGTGTGCAAGGATGGCTTGCAGGGTGAGAGAGAGAAAAAGGAAAGCGGGGGCAGAGCAGAGCTGACTCAGAGGTGCTGAGGAGGAGCCTCCTCTGAGAAGGAACACTGCCATCGACCATTAGCATTAGTCCTTGAAAGGCAGGCAAGGGGAAGGAACATTTGAAAATATTTTTCTCCTGTATTTGAGGATCCATATCCTAAAAGCACAATCTACAGTAAGAGATAAGAGCTCTTCTTACTGGCAGTACAGATAAAGTATTTATAAAGGGAGAGTGAAGTGTGGTCTCTCAATGAATGCCATGTCTTGCTGGAGAAGATGAGACTCTGGGAAAGAACAGGTAGTTTTGAGTGGAGTCCACGTACTGGAGGTGTGATTTTTAAAAGTCAGGAAATACTGTTTTTGATTCATAGGAAGGAACTGCTGTACATATATTCATGTGAACACTGTTTTTTATTTTTGTCAGGCCTGATAGCATCTTCGTTTCATAATCAAAGCTGAGACATCATCGGAAATGTAACCACCCATTCAGTTATCTCATGGGAGTTGGGAAAAGTAATTAGTTAATAAAACACTGAAGATGAAAGTTCCTTTGTAAATCCTACCCCCATTCTTATCCTCCCCAAGAACACTGCTGAGATTGCTATTCAGTTTGAGCACCAGATCTTCAACTGCTATAAATCAGCATAGCTTCCCAGTGAAGCTGCTTAAGATTTGCATTTGCAGAAGATCTGGCTTCCTTAATTCCATGAGGCTATGAACTTCCTTTGTATGATTCCTATTTAAGGACTTTTGCTTGTATTTATTACTAAAGAATTTGTTTTCTTACTGATATACGCATAAATACATGGGCCATATTCTGCCTTTATGCTACTCACTGTGAATCACAGACATTGTATTGTTGTCTCAGTAAATTTTATCTGCTGTCTAACTGTGTAACTGAAGAGAGCTTGATCTTGTTTGTCTGTGGAGTTTCCAGTGTGGATTTCTGTAAATACTTTTGCTTTGTAACCAAAGAGTATTTGTACATTGGTTTAGTAACCCCGACTGCAACGGAGCTATGCCTGTTTGCACCAAATGTATATAAAGATTCTTGATGTTATTGAGAAAACTAAATGACCAAGCTTAGGTTTGATTGTTTTATAAATAGAAATGGGGTGTAAGAGGGAGCACTGGTTGTTTTTTGTGTTTTTTTTTTTTTTTTTTTTTTTTTTAAGGAATTGTATGCTTAAACTCACTGGTATAAATTGTATTGTCCTCTGTATGTAGGAGAAAGAGACACTTTTTCTGACAGTTCATATTCAACATAATTTTCCACTAAGGAGACTGCAGCAGCTTGCCAGAGTTGTCACACGCCTTGATGTCTTTGAACTTCTTCCTTGGAAGCTGCTGAAATCCTTCATGCAACTGCTCCACTTGGGCATAATCCAGGAAGAGCTTTCTCCAGCTGCTTTGGTTTATTATGTATCGGCTCCCAGAATTTGAGATCACAAGTCAAGCAAAAAGGCTAAATGTAGATGCATACAGAACAGCCAGCAGCCCCTGAGTCTGTGCTGCAGGAAGCCCCCCTGACCTCTTCCCAGTGCTAATGTTCCTCGAATTGCTTTCAGGACCTCTGGGATTTCAGCTCTTGATGATAACAGGCCAACAAATGTCATGCTGAATTTATAAGACAAAAGAAAAAGCACAGAATAAAACCTCTCCTTTCTCTCTGTATTCACTGGATGGGGAGGAGACCCCATTTCATGTTTTCCTATGTGGTGGCTGTATCTCTTCAATCCCCTGCTGGCAACACAGCAGGTGTTTTCTGCCAGGCTTACAGCATCTTCCACCCTCCAGGTATTGGCACTCAGGTCTGCCTCAGCTTTGCCAAGAGGTTAGTTGGTATAGACTTCCTTCCCTCTCTGTCCTTGCCTCCCTTTCTTCCCCTTCCCCTTGTTTTGTGGGGGTGTATTCTGGGATCAGCTAGATGAAAAGTAAATAGCTGAGAAGGATGGTATTTGTTCTTTGTGGTGTCAGAAATCCAAGTCTGAAAGCCATACAGAGATATGTAATGGAAAGATCGAGGCTGAGATGGCAATTTGTAGATGTGTGTGCCCAAGAAAGGAAACACAGCTAGCAAAGGCTCTACAGCAGCATATGTTGGTGGCTTGTGCACTAGCAGCCCATTGAAGCCCCACCACATCTGCTTGCAGTTTCACAGGACACCTAGCTGGGAAGGAAAAGAACTAAGAATAAATCCCATTGACTTGCAGGGGGCTAGAACGGAGACATGGATCACTGTCAGCTGCAGAGGGATGCAAAACCAGAAAGGTTGCATGTACATGATTTCCCACTCGAGAAGAAATCTGGAGGCATAAGGAAGGCTTGACATCCCCTGTCATCCTTGATATCACAAAGGATTCTGGACCTAATAGTGGACACAAACATTGTTGTGCCTAACAGCCTGACTGACTTCTTGGCACTACCCACACTCTGGTGTTTCTGAGTGTGAGAGAGTGAAAACTGTTTCATTTCAGTTTTTATAACAAACAAAAAAGTCTCCCTCTCATATGCTGCTGACAGTGTTGCATTGATATTTCGTACAAGATGAGGACCATCATGGTCAGGGGGCTGGAGCACCTCTCCTATGCGGACAGGCTGAGGGAGCTCGAGTTGTTCAGCCTGGAGAATAGAACTCTTCAGGGATACCTAATAGCAGCCTTCCAATACTTGAAGGAGGTATTGGAAGAGAGGGCTGCAGAGGGACTCTTTGCAAAGGCCTGCAGTAATAGGACGAGGAGCAATGGTTTGAAATGAGAGAAGAGCAGATTTAGATTGGATGTTAGGAACAAGTTCTGCACCATGAGGGTGGTGGAACACTGCTACAGGTTTCGTGGGGGGGTGGTTGAGGCCCCATCCCTGGAGATATTAAAGCTCAGGCTGGACAAGGCTCTGAGCAACCTGCTCTAGCGAAGGATGTCCCTGCTCAATGCAAGGGATTTATACTAGATGACCACTCACTGAAGAGCACAAGCAAGAACCACCTACTTTATTATAATGAAAATCTCATCTCATCTAAAGTGTAAGTACACTATTCAAGGCTAACCCTCCTGAGCTTCCCCATGATGCATACAAAGATGTGACAATAGCTTTTCCAGTTATAAAGTGTTTACTGCAAGATCTCTTTAAAAAAAGTGTGGAGAAGATGTTTGATTATCTGCTTAAATCTGGCACCTTCTTCCTGAGCTTTGAAAGGATAAGACTTTCCCTCTTCCTCTGAAGCTTTCTTATTTTTTAAATAACATCTTAAGGATTTTTGCATGTCCTTTTCTCTCCCTGCTTTGTAAAAGAACGTAAGTATCCTAGGATTGCTGAGTTTATAACATATGAATTATAGAAGGTCTTTAAGTCTTCAGAGCAGCTGCTTTACAAGCACTGTTCCTAAATCATGGAAGAGAGAATATTTATTTATTTATTTATTTATTTATCTTAAAGTCAGAGCTCCAGGAAGAAAGTATTTTGGATACTCTAAGACACGTTTCAGGAAGGAGTTTAAGAATTGTCTTAATTAATTGGGATCATTCACTTCCTGGGGGTATTGTTTTATAGGTGGCTGAATATGAGCTGAAAGTGTGCCCAGGTAGCCAACAGCATTCAGGCTTCTATGAGAAATGATATGGCCAGCAAGAGTAGGGGCAGGGATCATCCCCCAGTACTCAGCACTGAGGAGGTCACCCTTCTAATACTTTGTTCAGTTTTGGGCTCCTCACTATGAGAAAGGCATTGAGGTGCTGGAGCATGTCCAAAGAAGCTGGTGAAGGGTCTACAGAACAAGTCCCATAAAGAGCAGCTGAGGAAACTGAGGTTGTTTAGTCCTGAAGAAAGGAGACTGAGGGGAGACCTTAGTGCTCCCTACAACTCCCTGAAAGGGTTGTATCAAGGTGGGTATCAGTCTCTTCTCCCAAGCAACAAGAAACAGGGTAAGAAGAAATGGCCTCACGTTACTCCAGGGGAAGTTCAGATTACATATTAGCAAAAACATCTAGAAGAGTTGTTAAGCACTGGAACAGGCTGTCTGAGGAACTGGTTGAGTCACCATCCCTGGAGGTATTTGAAGTGTAGCTGTGGCACTTGGGGACATGGTGTAGTGGTGGACTTGTCAGTAATAGGTTTATGGTTGGACTTGATCTTAAAAGTCCAGCATAAGTAACTCTATGATTTTTATGAAAAGGGGACTTTTGTCTAGGTGTTTAGGTGGACTAGACTGGAATCCTAGAGCTCTGCAATCCTGACTTCTCTTTTATCATAGAATTATAGAGTGGCTTGGTTTGGAAGAGACTTCCAAAGGTCATCTAGTCCAAACCCCCTGCAGTCAGCAGGGACATCCTCCACTAGATCAGCTTGCTCAGAGCCCTGTCTGGCCTGACCTTCAGTATTTCCAGGGATGGGACCTCAACTACCCCGCTGTGCCACCAGTGTTCCACCACCCTGATGGTGCAGAACTTGCTCCTAACATCCAATCTAAATCTGCTCTTCTCTCATTTCAAACCATTGTCCCTCATCCTATCACTGCAGGCCTTTGCAAACAGTCCCTCTGCAGCCTTTGTGTCACGTTCAGGTACTGGAAGGCTGCAATTAGGTCTGCCTGGAGGCTTCCATTCTCCAGGCTGAACAACCCCAGCTCCCTCAGCCTGTCCAGGTAGCAGAGGTGCTCCAGTCCCCTGATCATCTTTGTGACTCTTCCTCTGGACTCTCTCCTTCAGGTCCATGTCCTTCCTGTGTTGAGGGCTAATCCTGCATTAGATCAGGTTGCTTAGAGCCTTGTCCAGCCTGACCTTGAATATCTCCAGGGATGGGGCCTCAACTACGTCCCTGGGCAACCTGTTCCAAAGTTCCACCCCCCTGATGGTATAGAACTTGTTCCTAACATCCAATCTAAATATTTTTTAACCAGACATTTTCAGGTCTCTTTAGTCCAGCTCTCAAAAAATAAGGGATGATGAAGACAGACATCTTTCTGGATATGAAGCTGTCCCATCACTTCTCTTTTTTGATATTTGCATCCTTTTCCCAACAAAAATATTTTGCTGTTGGGTAAATAATACCTTGCTGCTAAGTTACAATTCTCATTTTCAATGTCAACATTGATTATTTTTCTTTCTTTCTTTTTCTGACTCCAGTTGTTCAGTTCTTTTTGTTACAATAATTTTTCTCTGTTTACAGGGTTGAATTCTCCTCTTGTAACTAATATATCTCATGCCCATATGGTAATGTAGATGTGCTAGCTATAGCTTCCCCCCCATTTTACTTGACAAGATAAGGCCATTCCCCTCATCTTTTTTGCAAGCCATGCTCAAAGCACGTTCTGTGCTCAAGTGTGATTACTTTTTTTAACACGTTTTACATTTATGAGAAACAACACAGTGTAGAGGACAAGCACAGGTTCTGAACATGTCAATACCCACATTTCCCCCACTTTAGCTGCTGAGGGACTATTGCATCTTAGAAAGTTTTAGGTTCTCTACTACAATTTTGTATTTTGTAGCACAGTCTTAAGACTTCTTAGCCACACAGAGTTCTATAAACACCGATTTATATTCATATTTGTACAAACTTTTCAATGTGTAGAGACAGTGTGCACCAATCAGGGAGTTTTACATTCACCACTGTATATTGCTATTGAACTTCACTGTGAGAATCACAGAAGGTTAGGGGTTGGAAGGGACCTCCAAAGATCATCAAGTGCAACCCCCCAGCCAGAGCAGGATCACCTGGAGTAGGTCACATAGGAAATAAACAGAAACATTTTACTTCTGCTCCTTTAAATAGTTATAATAATAGATTATTTGAATTGGAAACTTTTTTATTTTCATTTGTTCAACACTTATTTACATAATCAGAAACTCTGATGCTTTACTGTGTGCTTAAATCCAGATCATGAGGTGATTATATCTGTTTTAGTTGTTAGCTTTCTTTTCGGAATAAGTTTTTGGTTTTGCATGTTGCTGCATCTGCAGTCTTCAACTGAAGCTATCTTCAAGGTTGGCTGGCTAATATCTCCCTGCATAGAGCTCCTGGGAGCAAGCTAGTAGGCTGAGAGAGGTTCTCTTCACCCTCTACTCTGCCCTGCTGAGGTCACGTCTGGAATATTATGTCCCGTTCTAGACCCCTCGGCTCAAGAAGGACTCAGGGAGCATCTTGGGAGAGTGCAGCACAGAGCGAAAAAGATGCTGAAGGCAGTGGAAGATCTCCCTGCTGAGAAAAGGCTGAGGGACCTGGGGCTCTTTAGCTTGGAGCAGAGGAGCCTGAAAGGTGACCTCATTCATGTTTATAAAGATGTGAAGGGCAATGTTGGGAGGATGGAGCCAGGCTCTGCTCAGTAGTGCCCAGTGATAGGACAAGGGGCAATGGGTGTAAGCTGGAGCAGAGGAGGTTCCTTAAGAACATAAAAACTCTTTTCCCTGTGAGGGTGCCAGAGCCCTGGAGCAGGCTGCCTGCAGTGGTTGTGGAGTCTCCTTCTCTGGAGGTATTCCAAAACCACCTGGATGTGTTCCTGTATGACCTGCTCTAGGTAATCTTGCTATGGCAGGGGGATTGGACTGGATGATCTCTTGAGGTCTCTTCCAATTCTTAACATTCCGTGACTTTGTTCCTGGTTTTCTATATTCTCAAGTAACCCAGGATGCATTTCAGAACACTTTTCTGCCATTTTTGTGCCAGTTCGGTAATGAGGGTTCTAAATTCTGAGAATACAAAGCTAATTGTGGATGTCTCATTTACTATTCCCTGTTTTATTTGCTAAAGTTATTTTTTCTCTTTCACCTTGAACACTGCTTTTACTTGTGCAAGCAAGCCTTTTCTGCCATGTGGTTGGCAGAGTAACTAAAATGTGTAATGCTGCTGTGAATTAAGACAGTTGTTTCCAGTAATTGTAGTATTCCTTTGCTCTCATCCTTGCTGATGAGACAGTCTCTGGGAGTGGAGGCTCTCCCTGACCTTGGTGTGACTAGCTGCAAGACAATAAGCATTACACACTGTGTTCAGTTTACAGAGGTTCTTGGTGTGTTATCTATGTCACTATTCCTGTTGTGACATATTTGTAGTGTAAAATTGTGTTGAGAAATCTGAAGGTCTGACCAGTCCATAAAGATGGTAGAGCTGCTGCCCAGAAGCAATGAGCAAAGCCCTGTGGGTAAGGCTTTACAAGCCCTGGCTTTGTGCCCTTTCAGCTTTCTTTAGGTGTCAATGACTAGCTGAGGGCCTGGGGGGGGGAATCCATTACCATGGGATAAGACTAGAATGGACTAAAAAAAATTGGTTTGGCTGAAACTAGTTGTAGTCAGTTTTTAGCTTTTCTTGGCCTGAGCCTAAAGGTATGGTCCTGTACATAAAATTTGTCTTAGAGGTTAAAAAAAAACCTTGTTTCATGTCTGTCTTAATAATGGATAGTGTTCAGCTCTCTGGCTTGCAAAAACGTTATGCAAAACATTTCCTGTTTTCTCACTATCTCTAGTTCTGAGCTTGGAGAAAGCTTTTGGCATTTCTAATCTGAGGAATTCATACAGCTTCCCAGCTTGCTTTTCTGACCTGCTTAATATGCAGGGACTTGGAAGCAAAAGGGGATGTAAACCAGGTTTTAGGGAACGTGGGTTTATGTACTTTTCTTTCTATTTAATTTCCTGAATGTCAACAAGTGATGTGCTTTCCAGAGTTTGTCACTACTTACATCTTGTTTTGATTGCTGTTAGTGGTAGCACACTCTATTTTAACCAGCCATTTTCAGGTATCTCTAGTCCAACACTCAAAAAAGTAAAGGATATTTCCCTTCCCCATCCCACTCCCAAGTTGTTAGGAAAACAAGACATCTAAGCCCTCAATATGCTGGGCCAACAGTATGTGTATATGTATGTTTACCCTTAAAGAGCTCTTTAGCTGATCCCCTATCACTATACAGCTAATTTTTTGTGATGCAGTGATTCTAGCCCTACTTGAGTCAGAAGTGCAGAAAACATCAATCTCATAAGTAATGAATGTTTACAGTACTTCTGTGTTGTTTTTTTTTAAAGAGAGCAGATGTTTGGCACATGCTCTGTTAAGTTTTTGGATGTGTATTTGAGGAAAGTAGGGACCTTCATGCTTGGTTCTGCCCAATAGTCCATCGATTACAGGGTGCTATCGTGGCAAGGCAAGCACTGCACTTTTCAGCAGCAATAACAGAAACTCCCAGAGAGACAAATGCTGGGTAGTCTGCCAATAACAGATGACAACTCCTCTTCCTTGCTTGCGAGGGACGGATGGTGTAAGCCACAAGACTTTACTTAGTCCTACTGGTTTTAACATCTGTGCCTTGGTCACACTGGCAGTGATGCACCCTGCAGAATAATAAAGTATTTTCTTTTGTTTGCTTTACGGTCTGGGTGCTTTGCCACACCAAACCAAACATGTGGTTCAGCCCCATGTAAGACTTTCAGATGTGACTCACTGGGGTGCGTTTAGCTTTGGTGAACCAGAGATGAGTTGTGAGGCTGCCCACAGCATTCAGAAAGCCAGAGAAAAGAAGCTATTAAAAGCTTTCTAGGATAAGTATGAATTCCAGGTTGAAATTAAGATTCGGAATCAATCATTTCAAGCTGAAAATGAAGAAGTTTAAGGTAGCATGAGATACAGCAAGGGACACAGTACAGGTTTCTGCAGCTGTGCTCTAGCTAATTGTAGGTTATTCCCTTTGTGTCATTTTCTAACTTTATTACACAGCTAACTTAACAAGCTTGAGTGCCCAGTTAAAGTTGATGCATGGGTCCTGAAATTTATTAAAAAAAAAAAAAATCCAAAAGAGCCCACACAGCAGTTTTATTGTAATGGGCCAGAGGAAGGGAGTGTGTGTACATGTGTGTGTGTGCAGGGAAAATCTGATCCTGGAGCTGTAAGTTGGTATTGCAATATAGTTTTTCTTCCAGCTCCCTCCTGTGTAAATTCTGCACTGCAGAGACCCCAGTGTTAATTTGCATACCAGTCAGAGTGTAAATAGTTCAAAACAGGTCTGGCATTTTCCATTTTAACCATTGCTCTTGAATTGGGTCACTTGAACCCTTCTGAAAAGCTTTGATCTGCAGGGATGACTGCTGCAAAGATGCCATCTTTCCTCTTGTGGAAACCATCACCTGACTGATGGAGCTCTGTGCTTTGTTGTGGCTAAAATAGGGACAGGTGGGGGATGTCTTTCACCAAACCTGTGAAATCTATTGCTAAAATGTGTTGTGACAGCCCTTCTCAGTCATATCTGCACATTGAGGACAAAGGCTCATCCCATGAGGTGCTTTGCTCTTTATGGCAAGTTATTGCCATTCTGTCCCATTTTAATCTTTATTAGGATCTCTGTTTATCATTTTAATTGTATATTATTAGGGCTAGAACCTTCAAAAGAGAAAAAACAGTAAAGAAAGCCTAAAGAAAGTGTTCCCCCTCTGAAGAGTGAGAATGGAGAGCTGGTGTCAACAGGCAAGGAGAAGGATGAAGTACTCCATAACATTTTTGCCTTGGTCTTTCACTGGTAACCATCCTCCTGACCCCTGTTGAGTTGATGAACCATTAGGTGAGGGCTAGGAAGGTAAAATCACTCCCACTGCAAGGGAAGATCAGGTTTGGGACTACCTAAGGTACCTGAACATGCATAAAATCTGTGGGACCTGATGGCATGCATCTCAGAGTTCTGAAGGAATTGGCTAATGTAGCCACAAAGCCACTCTCTATGATACTTGAGAAGTTCTGGCAGTCAGGTGAAGTCCCTGGAGACTACAAGAAGGGAAATATTGTTCCTGTTTTTCAAAAACGTATAAAAGAGAACCCTGGAAATGACCAACCTGTCAGCCTCAACTCTGTGCCTGGGAAAGATCCTGGAACAGATCCTTCTAGAAGCTATGTTAAAGCACATGGAGGAGAGGTAGATGATTAGAGACAGCCAGCATGGCTTCACCAAGTCCTGTCTCACCAACCTGGTAGCTTTCTATAACGAACTGACTACATCAGCGGAGAAGGCAAGACCAACAGATGTCATCTCTCTGGAGTTCTCTAAAGACTTTGACACAGTCTCCTACAACATCCTTCCCTCTAAGCTGGAGAGAGATGGATTTGGTGGGTGGAAGGCCCAGTGGATAAGGAATTGGTTAGAAGGTCACCAAAGGGTGGCATGACTGAGGGACAGGATTCCACTTAGATGGACCTAGATGAGCTGGAGAAGTGGGCTCAGGTGACACTCATGAGGATCAACAAGGCAAAGCACAAGGCTCTGCACTTGGGTCAGTGCAATTCTAGGTACCAACACAGGGTGGGGGATGATGAGATTGAGAGCTGAAATGAAAATCTGGGGCCTAGCAGTGATGTGACAGTCAGGCAGCTTCCTGATTGCCGACTACTAGGAAACCCTACTCTTTCTACTTTCATTTTTCATACAACTCCTTATCTATGGGTGGGATTTAGTTGACTTAATTTCAGCTTTCTAGGTTCAGTCATCTGGATTCCCTCTGTAGTTAATGAAAAGAGATAAGCACCTCCAGACAGTGTTTTATCTCAGAAAGGTGAGATAAATCAGCTTTTGGAGATGCGTATCCCTTTCCCTTTGACAAGAGAGGAATCCTAGAGAGGTAGTTCAGACCAGATGCCTATCTTGAGCTGGCTGATGTCAGGCAGCATGTTTGCTCTTTATCCTAGGTGTTTCTGAATTGGAATTTTCTAGCTATGAACTGATAGCAAGGAAAGCAGCTCCCCCAGTATTGAGCCTGACAGAAGCTTCAGGTATTTCTGCAAAGGCTGGCTGGACTGTGAAGTGAGTCAGGAGACTAACTATGAACAACAGCTTACATGAGGAAAAGGAAGATATTCCCATGACTGGCACTGGTGTAGGGAAGGTTCAGCTCTACTGTGCAGTTCCACGTGGACCTGGGGCTCATCTCCCTGACCCGCACATCTTTGTTCAGGCAGATAATAATATTTTCCTTTGCTGGGAAGAGTGTTTAAGAGCTGACACCCCGAAGTGCTAAGAGCCCACAAAACTGAGAACAGCATAAGCAGCTGGAGAGGCAGGGGTAGGAGTACTGTGAGTGGGTAGGAGCTGTGTGTCACTAGCCCAGACATTCAGATGCTTTTTAATAGCAGGGTTCACATCTTTGCAGAAATGAGAATGTCCCCACCTCATTTGTAGCACACCCCTATGACAGCTAGAGATTGCTTACAGGGAAATAAAGAAAAGATGACTTTGAAGCTGCCTGTGATGGGAGGCAACCGCTCCTGATAGCAGGTTGCTTGTGGCACTTGGCATCAGCTCTCCGTAGGCATTTGGCATCAGCTCTCTATAGGCACTTGGCCTTGTATCCCCTGGGCTATTATCCCTCAATGCCCCAACTGATCCAGTGCCCAGTTTCCACTCTGTGTACCACAGATGAGCATGTTAGCCTGAGAATTGCTACACAAGTGATTATTATTCTGAATGGAGAAACAAACATTGACTTTTTGTCTTAAAAATATATTGAAAAATCAGTGTGCATGTAAAGATTAATACTGTATATGCATCTCCTACCATTCACTCTTAGGGTTGGAAAATTATCAGCTCTATATCCCATGACATTATACAGTAGAAGATAAGTGTGAAAATTTTCTTTTTCATGTATTCTTTTTATCTTCAGGACCTTTGTAAGCCAACAAATCTGCTGAAAACAGAGTTTCTTTACAACTTCTATGTATTGCTCTGTAGTCACAGAAAATGGGGGAGGTGGTGGGGAGAAGTGAAAACCAGGAATGTACTAAAGATAACTCCTTCATTTTTATTAACATTAAAGCAAGAGTAACTGCCCTGCAGAACGTGAAAAAATAATAGAAATCTACCACCCTGCAGTATCCAATAATGCCTTTTAACTTCTATGTACATAATTTAAGGGGATCCTGAAAGAAAAAATTCAAGATGTGATTTGGGGATGGGGGTGTGTGTGCTTGCAAAAAGTTAAAGAATACTGAAAACTGAAAGAGTAGAAAAAGGCTGGATCTAAGCCTTTTTCTTGAATTTCCCAAACCAATATATGCGAGACAAATGCCAATCCTTACACAAAATAATTGTGGATTATAAAGATACCAATAGCATTCATTGGGAAATTAGTGAATTCATTACTAAATGTAATGTAAGAGCACTAAATAATGTGCCTGGCAAGAGGACTACATAAAATTTCTAGATTACATTAGTAAGAGCATCCCAGCCAGGATCTCCACTCTTTCTTTGTAACTAAAATACCTGAGTGATGCTGATCTTTGCACTAAGTGAAAGAGGTGGGGATGTGTGTGTTTGTTTTTTATCTTTGAATGTTTTCTGTACTCCCAGGAGACAACAGGACAGGCTTGAGTGGTGTGCCCAAGCCAGCCTCATGAAATTCATCAAGGGCAAGTGCAAGGCCCTGCACCTGGCTCAGGACAATCCCAAGCACAAATATAGGCTGGGTGAGGAGTGTCTTGAGAGCAATCTCAAGGAAAAGGACTTGGGGGTGTCAGTTGATGAAAAACACAACATGAGTCAGCACTGGTCACTGGCAGCCCAGAGGACAGCTGTGTGCTGGGCTGCATCCAAAGTAGGGAGAGCAGCAGCACAGGGAGGGGATTCTGCCCCTCTGCTCTGCTCTTGTGAGACCCTACCTGGGGCACTGTGTCCAGTTCTGGTGCCCCTAGCATAAGAGGGACGTGAAACTGCTGAAGCAGGTCCAGAGGAGGGCCAAGAAGATGATCAGAGGGCTGAAGCACCTCCATTATGGGGACAGGCTGAGAGAGTTGGGACTATTCAGCCTGGAGAAGAGAAGGTCCTGGGGAGACCTTAGAGCAGCAATCCAGTACCTGAAGAGGGCCCACAAGGAAGCTGGGAAGGGACTTTTCCAAGGGCTTGTAGAGATAGGATGAGAGAGAATGGTTAGAAGCTTGAGGAGGGGAGATTTAGACTGGAGATTAGGAAGAAATTATATCCAGTGAGACACTGGAACAGGTTGCCAAGGGAGGTGTTCAAGTGCAGGCTGGATGAGACCCTGAGCCACCTGGTCTACTGTCCCTGCCTACGGCAAAGGGATTAGAACTATAAGACCTTTAAGGTCCCTTCCAACATAAACCATTCCTTTGAATCCATGAATCTTTGAACAGAGCAGTGAGAATTTATGGGAAAAGATGTGGAACCAGCAGCAATGTGCAAAAGTAGCCACTAGATGTCACTACTAACCTGGCAAAACACCCGCCGCTGCCGAGCTCCTCTCCAACGTCCTATTAATTTATAATAAAAGGTATCTGACAGATTTATTCTGATGAATTATGGGAATCCAAAGCATAATTCCAAGTCTTTGGTTTATAAATTGTCATTGATTTTAATGTTCTTTGTAAAGTTGTGGCACGCAACAAATTTTCCTGCCAAAAGCTGTTAAATAAATAGTCATCTTTTTGCTCCGAATAGTACAGCGAACTTGTTAGAGTGATGAGCAGAACGAATTGATGGTTATCCATAAACCATTTATGACAGCATGCACAGCAGCAATTCAAACAATTATTGAATGCATTTATTATAGTTGTGGATTTTTTTCTTTCTTTTTTTTTTTTCTTTTTATGCTCAGCTGAAATAAGAGCACGAGGCACAGGTAATAGTAAGCAATCCCACACTGCTCTTTGCCTGACACTTCGTCTTGAGCGACACACGGCTGGGGCTGCTGCAGGATTTCTGAGCAGCACATCTGCTTCCTCGCTGGAATTGTCTTATTTCCCAGCGTAGGAGATCTGGCACTATAAAAGTATATTTCACACCCTCTGGAGACAGGCAGCTATTGTAAAGACAAGCTTATTTTCCTTTCAAAATGTTAACTACAAACTCTGGTATTTTCTTGAGAAGCTTATGAAATTGATACCAAATTTGCAATTAATTTTAAACTCAAATGTTTTTTATTTTTTGATAGCCTTACATGTCGAGCCAAAGCTGTGGAAAGTGGACTTTTTCTTATAAAATGTACATCACTAAACCCAACAGCCACACGAAATTACCTTTGGGGGGGGACAAAAAAAAAAAAAACCACCCATGTTGGTGGTTTTCCAACAAACACATTTCCAAACCTTTGCCCTTTATCTAGATCTGAAGCAAGACCAAATTCCTCTTAGTAATTGAAACAGCTAGTAAAGTGTGCAAGCAGTTTGGACGTGGAAGGACTAAAACACTGGTTTGGAAAACAAAAATCAGATTGCTTATATGACACTGCTAACCAAAAATAGAAAGTGGAGGTGCTAGAAATCTTGTGAGTAAGTTTGCAGCACTGTTTTGTAGAGACTCAGACAGATCCCCAGATTATATAAATCAATATAGCTCAGACTTGGGGGGGGGGGGGGGGGGAACTGATTTACAGCAGCTGAAGGCAGAGACCTAAGCGTGTTTTATCAGTTGACTGAAGCTGCATGTACACATGCTGCTATACTTGATTAAGAAACTACAACCTTAAACTTTGAGATTTACATGTCACTGTTTCCTGAAAGCGTGGCAAAATTTCAGCTCATGTGTGGAAAATCAGATGAAGGAAAGTTCTTGCCTGATAGTTTTCTTTTTTTTGCAAAACATAACTGAACAAGAAATATTCTGAGTTCCACTTATTCACAGAACTGCCATCAACAGATACACAACATCAGTCTGAAATTTGACCATGTTTTGTCCAAGAGACTGCTGTAATGTGAGTAATCTGTAAAGACTTTTTTTTTTTTTTTTTTTTTTTTTTTATTACAGGAAAGTATAATGAAAATGTGGGAACAGAAATAATAAACAATTAGAAAGTTTTTGTAAAGCTGACTTTCCCTGACAGCTTCTTTGGAAGTATTGTGGTCTGACATATAAAAACACTGTGTTTACCAACATTTCAAAATGCAGCCTATAATCCATGTACACTTGTTATTTTAATAATGCCTTTTTTATTGCAAGCTACAGACAAATAGAAAATGTTTGAATACAGGCTACACAATGTGGCTTGTAGGTATGGACAGATGCCGACACACTTCAAAAGCTTTTAGTTGTATAGATTCAGAATAGATTTGGATTTCAGTTCTGCCAAGTTACAGCAGTGAGGGAGAAAGATTTGTCAGTATGCATTTATGCAGATTTTTAGTGTATGGGAGACTTTGGTAAATATGTATTAAAACTGCAGGTTTTTTTGAATACAGTTACCAAATGCTGCTTGGATTTTCCTGGTGTGAATCCTAGTTCTAGCCCACGGCGGGTAGCTCTGGGCACTGGAAGGTGCTACAATGCTGGGGAAAGGGAGATGCTTCCTTGTTTTGGGGAAAGAGGGGAAGTTTGCACTAACACCAAATGCTTTGCCAGTAATTCCTCTGCACTTGGGATTGCGACAGAGGGTAGGTTTGTGCAAACCCTTTCTAAAATCCCTGCAAGAAAGTACAGCTGATTCTCCCAGTTTAACATCTGAAAACTAAACAAACACCACCTTCAAATCCTTAGACACCTAAACCAATGTTAGCAAAATAAAGAAAACCCACAAAGCAGACAAGCTGACTGAGACTTGATTTCTAGAATCGAAGTCTCTGAGGAATATTTGGAAGTATTAGATCTCACTTCACTGGGCAGTTTTTAAAGGAAACAGCCTGGGCAAGATTGGTTGGTGGTGTAAATCATCCTTGTTTCTTTCAAACTGGTAGAACTAGGATGATTTACTCCAGCCAAAGCTCTGGTTCCCTGAATACAGTCAGATTTGTCTGAAAGTCTTTCAAGTTCAGGGGGGAAAAAAGAGAGAGAGATTAAAATCTTTCTATATGTGTTTTTTCCATTGCATGTGGAAAAAAAAAAAGGAAGGGAAAAACCCTCTAACCTCACCCCCCCCACTCCCCAAACCTGAAAAATGTTCCACACGGCTTTTATGGGACCTCTGAGGACCTTGAATTTTTAAGTAATCTTTTTTGATGATTTTAGACAGACCATTAAGCTGAGGATAAAAGTCCCTCTGTTCAATATCTGGATACATTAAGCATTAGGCTTAAAATTTACAGCTTTCATTTTGACAAGGAAAATGGCACGTTTGGTCTCAAGTGCTACCTTGAACTGTTTTTCAACATTAAGACAGGTTGTCAGTCCAAAGGGAGGAGGTCTGAGCACCAGTGGCAGCTGCTGCTGCTCTTGCTATATGTACATGCAGGGATAGAAAGATGCAGCACTGCTGCCTGTCAGGAGCTGCAACTCGGGAATGCTTTGGGTTTTTTTAAAGAAAAAGAAATGGTGCTGATCCAGGGGAAGGCAGAAAGCAAACGGGGGGTGTCCATTTCTGACTGCAAGATGAGAGCTCCGCACAAATATTTGAAAAACAAACCAAAGACACAGGAAGAAGGAAAATCAAGAATCGTATTTCTGAGAAAGCTTTGGGGATTGGGGTAATGAGGCATTAGACTTCCAGCTTCCCTGGTGGTGTTATTCCTACACCACTTTATCCTCACAACATCCAAGCAGGTATATACAGAGGGATACTTCCCCTGTTTTAATTGAAGGCACAGTTATCTACAGCTGGTCTTTTGCATGAGGAGAAAAGCAGCCCATACTACTCAGTAGTGGAGGATCACATTTGGTGTCTGTAGATGTTTCTTCTTTTGAGGTTGATGGTGACCATAATGCCCTTTGCAAGCTTATTATCTGACTTGTAGTGAGGTAGGGAGTAGTGTTGTCTTTCAAGGAACATGCAACAGGACAAGAAGAAATAGGCCTAAGCTGCACTAGGGGAGGTTTGGGTTGGACTTTGGGGGGGGCGGGGGAGGTTTGATTTAGGCTGCATGTGAGGAACAATTTTAACTCCACAAACCCTGTCAAGGTCTGGAACAGGCTGCCAAGGGTACTGGTGGAGTCTCCATCCTTGGAAGGGTTTTAAAGCCATGTAGATGTGGTGCTGAGGGACATGGTTTAGTGGCAGCCTGGCAGTGCTGAGTTAATGGTTGGACTTGACAATCTTAAAGGTCTTTTCCAACCAAAACCGTTTTATGGTTCTGTGATTCTTTTGGTCTGGAGGATTACTTGGATCTTGAATAATCTCACTAATTTCACTGAGGGTACAGGGGATTAGTCACCATTTCATAGAATAGTAGCCTGATGCAGGATCACTTACTTGTGTTTGGAAAGGTACAGGACTGTCTAAGTTGAGAAGTGTGCCCATCTGGCTTGCAGGTGGCAGGCCAGGTTTGCTTGGCTACATCACAGTATAATGACTTCCTGTTTTAGCAAGGCAAGTTTTGAAATAAGTTTCCAAAACATTTAGTTAGTTGATGGTAGCGGGTAAAAAGAAGAGACTGTTCCAAGGAGACATTAGGGGATGTCAGTAGGTGTAAGAGAGATATTCCTTGATTGGTCTTCATCAAAATGGAAGTAGAACTGAAAAGTAAAATAACTGTAGAAAAATGCCTCTGGGGTCACAAATCTTAGGGAAAACCCCTTTGATACCCATAATCAGAGCATGTCAGAAAGATCTGAGGTACATACAAAACTGCATCCTATCTAGCTGCAGGAGACAACACATGATCACACCATGTAAAAGCAAGAATCATATGACTGGTTTGCTGGCATTAGTCCGGGTTTATTGTCTCTGTCTTGTGATATATCTGAGACTCGAAGAGAAGGACCTCAAACAAAAGGAGTTGTTGTTTGTTTATTTGTTTTTATTTTATTTATTTATTTTTTCACTTGGAGGCAGTGAAATATTAACTCGGTGCAAGCACACTAGGCCCTTGTCTGTGATTCTTCACACAGGCAAGAAAGAGCTGACCTACCACCACAAATGCCACTCACATGTTTTTCAGAGACATTAAATAGGAAAATATAATCTTTCAAGTCACAAGAGAGCTGAGAAAGTGAGCCATAACAGGGTCAATGAAACAGGCTTAATTATGATGGAACTTGTGAACATTTGCCACCCTTTGGGTTCAAGCTTGCAGCCTGATTCAGGCTCGCAGATTGGGTCAGGCTTCTAAATACTGCCACAGAAAAACTGGGATTTGATGATCAATAATTTAAAGAACATTCTCACTGTGTTTCTTTTATTTCTAAAACATGACAGAAAATACCTAAATGCTTCAAAGTCAGCCAGGCTTGATGAATTTCTTCCCAGAATGGAAGAAGACGTTTCAGAGTTGTCACTGGCTTGCCTTTGACAACTGAATGAGACATCAGAATCCTGGGAAAAGCTCATGTTATGTCAGTGCTGGTATGAGAGGAGAAAAGGGGCTCTGTTGGTCCTGTTGTCTTTCCTTTAACTCCCAGAAAAACTCTGGAACAAGTAACCACTGAAATGCTGTGTAAGCACGAGAAGCTAACAAGATGAATGGCAATCAAACGTATCTGAGAAGAACAAACCATGTCAAAGCAATCTAATTTCCTTTTGTGGGAAAGTATCAGATCCTGTGGATAAAGGAAAAGCAGCAGATGTCATGTTTTCACTTTTGTTATGCCTTTGACACTGTCTCCTGTGACATTTTGATAAGTAAGCTAGGGAAACTTAATATTGGTGAAATTACTGTAGATCGGGCAAAAAAATCAATTAGAAAATGGAATGTGGAGAATTATCAGGGGTTTGCTGTCAAAATAAAAGGGTGGATTGAAGGTATTTTGCAGGAGTCTGTCCTGGGTTCAGGACTATTCAGTATTTTAATTGCAATTTGGGTGACAAAAAATGAAAGCATGCTTATTAAATTCCCAGATGACATGGTGCTAGGAGGGATTGAGAGTACAGTGGGGAACTGGATTAGAATAAAAAATAACCCTCATCAAAGTGGATTCATAGTTTGAAACAAATTGAATGAAATGTGATAGGAAGAGCTACAAGTGTGACACTTGGACTCATACGACCAGCTGCAGAATTACAAATGGGGGTCAAAAAGCTTTTGACAGAAGTTTTGTAGAACTAGATCTGAGATATATGGTAGAGTATAATCTAAAGATAAGTCAGTGCTAGCATGAAGTGGTGAAAACCACAAATGTCATACTGGGATGTATAAACAGGAGTACAGCCCACATGACCCAAGACATTTTCCTACTTTAGCATCAGTAAGACCTTAGATTTGAAGTAGTGCAGTTCAAGAACAATGCGGAATGACTGGAGAAAAACCCAGAGAAGAACAGTGATAGTAATCAGAGGTTCAGGAAAAGTGTCCTACAGAGGAAGAGTGAATGAATTTTCTGAGATAAAGAAACCAGGACCTAAGCAGGGGGGGTACCTCCCTTGTGAGGAAAGGCTGAGGGACCTGGGGATCTTCAGCTTGGAGCAGAGGAGCCTGAGGGGTGACCTCATTCATGGTGACAAAGATGTGAAGGGCAGTGTAGGGAGGATGGAACCAGGCTCTGCTCAGTGGTGTCCAGTGATAGGACAAGGAGCAATGGGTGCAAGCTGGAGCAGAGAAGGTTCCACGTGAACATAAGGAGAAAGTTTTTCACTGTGAGCCCAGGAGCAGGCTACCCAGAGAGGTTGTGGAGTCTCCTTCTCTGGAGACTCTCTTCCAAACTCACCTGAATGTGTTCCTGTGTGACCTGCCCTAGGTGATGCTGCTCTGGCAGGGTGGTTGGACTTAGATGATCTTTGGAGGTCTCTTCCAACCCCTCACATTCTGTGAAGCAACTCCATAAAAGTGGAGAGACCGTATTGGAGAGATTGTGGGAACTCTGTTATTTGGTCTCTTACAGAAAACTTAGACAAACGTTCAGGAATGATTCAGGAGGAGTGGGTCCTGCCGTAGGACAGGAGAAGAAATGAAGTGACCCTGCAAGGTCCCTTCCATCTCTGTTCGTCCATGATTCTTTGAAAATGAGCATGGCACATTCAGGAAATTCAGCATCTGGGTTAAGCGAAAAAGGAATCAAAGATACAGAGAAAGAAGAATATGCTCTGAGCATGATGACCAAAAGTGCTGGGAGAATGGCAGTTCAATGGGTCCATCATGGCTCTAACTTAGAGTTTTCCAAGGTCAGCCAACATTTTGCACTGTGTCAATGATTTCAATAACTCTGGAGACAAAGTGATTTTAATTTTTTTTTTTTTTTTAAGAATTACACAGGTGTCATATCCTGCTGCCACTGCTGAATTTCTTTTCTGTTAATGCTTTTTGAAATGTAAGTGACCTTTTCTCTCCAGGGTACATACAGTCTTCAGATACATACAGGTTCATACTCCTCCTTCTGCTAGGTAGAAGATGGTTGTCTGACTTCAAAAGTATTAGTGTTACATGTAGGATGAAGAATGACTGATTTTGCTTTTTCTTAATGTTCTGCCCCTAATAGTTCTTATAGGTGTTTTTTCTTTTAATCTTGCTTTAATGTTCACGTTTCAGCTATATCTAAAAGCTATGTTGTATTAGTTTTTCATTTGTTTTTCTCCTTAGTTTGTAAATCTTCACTGATTGTATAAGACCTGGGTCCCAATCACTGTCTCACTCAAAACAGTAGGACAAGTGTAAACAGAGCCAACAGGACAATATATAGGAATGGTACAAAAACGTATCTTCTCCCTCAGGATTACTTTGGCACTTAGCTTCAGAGCAGAATGAGGTTCTTCTACCTCTCCATGGCTTTTTGTCAGGAATCCTCCCCTGTGGCTTGACAGAACTGTGTCAACATTTTGTTTTAGCAAACTCAAAATGGCTTTAGACAACAGCTAGGTCTGTAAATATATGCAGAAGGAAATGGGCTGGGAGTTTCATAGATCCATAGAATAGTTTAGGTTGGATGGGATCTTAAAGATCATCTAGTTCCACCCTCCCACCATAGGCAGGGACACCTTCCACTAGCCCAGGTTGCTCAAGACCTCATCCAGCCTGGCCTTGAACAATTCCAGGCAAGGGGCATCCACAACCTCCCTGAGCAACCTGTTCCAGTGTCTCACCACCCTCACTCTAAAGAATTTGTTCCTAATCTCCAGTCTAAATCTGCCGTCCTCAAGCTTCAATCCATTCAATCCATGTCCTCTGCACATTTAAATACTGCAGTGTGGGAAAATAATGTTGAGCAGTGTTGCTATTAGTTTCTCTGCAAAAGTGGTCTCAGGTCTGGCTTACACTTCATTTATGAGTAGGAGCAGGAAAAGAGAGGATCCCTAATTCAGGGTAATAGTTAAGAAATATCTCCTAAATTTGGTTTTCAAAGTATTCAGGCATCTAGAAACTTGTACTCCGTTGAATTTCAGCTCACTTTTGAAAGCAGGATGGAGATGGGCTATTATCTTTGACTGTATTGCAAACAGTGGCAATAAGCTCCTGCAGTCCCTTCAAAGGCAAGTATTTAGTTGTCTGGAAGTATTTATTTGCCATTCAATTCCACACTGACACTCTCAGGAGGATAAAACCAGAGAAACTGTTAGACAGCAGATGAGCTTGACTGAGGGCTCTAAATCACCAAAGTCAGTGATGTAAAACAAAAAGTATGAGTAGTCATTACTCTCCTTCTAACCCTCTTTGACAGTTTTGTTCCAGCCACTGTAAGACAAGTGGTTCTCACAGGGAAGGGCAATGGAAGAAGCTGCAAGAGATTTTTAGATCCTTAAGGGTGTTTCATAGGAAAAGGTGAGCCTGGAAAGAAGGCTAGACAAAAACTAGCAGAAGTGGTAAACAAAACTGTGTGAGATCATCAGGATATGAAAATGTTGAAAGCTGAATGATGAGGATTTTTTTAACTCTGTGTCTCCATCATAGTATCTTTTCCATACTGTAAAGGGCAAGAAAACAGGAGAAGGAAAAATGGTTGTTGAGAATGAACACAGAGGCAGTATCAGAAAGGCAGACCCAGATTTTTACAGGGATGAGAAGAGGAAGCAAGTGGGAAGATGAGACTTTTGTCTAGAGCTGATTTTATTGAGATACAAGAAGAATTCCATAAAACTAAAAAGGAGGAGGAGAGAACTTGGAAAAAAATAAGGAGTGTTCATAGGAAAATCAAGAGGAGAGGAACTCAGCACTGAAAAATTAGTATTGGAAGAATGTAAGTTAAAATGACTGACATATGACTCTGACACAGTCAATCCTTGTCTACCTTCACTGGGATTTAAATATCTCATTACATGTGCTTGTGCCTTGCTTTATTCTGTCACTCTTCTCTCTCCTTTTTGTGAACTGAGCTGCTATGAGTTTTTGAAAATTTGACCAACACCAGACTTCTGAAGCCACAAAATAAATACCTGTCTCACTGGCAAACATGCTACCTTATCAGACCGTTATTACAGCAACCAGCATGAAACCTTGCTGCTTTTTAGGAGGTGTGCTTGCAGTACAGATCTGTAGCCACTCTGGACATGATAGTGGAAGTAACAGCCTGTGCCCCTGTAACCTGAATTTGGGTGAAGCTAGCAGTCTAGGCAAAAAATTGATCTGCTTTACTTTGTCACTTCACTTCTTTCTGATTTCATTGAATACAGTATATTTGTACTTGGGACCAAAAGCTGGGGTCAGTTGGAGAAGTTTTAGTGGGCTGACCATCAGTGGTAACTATTACAGAAAAATTAACTTCACAGCCAAATGTGTTTTTATTAAAAAATTGAAAGGGAATAAGAAGAAAATTAAGAGTTTACTAAGCACATGGAATAAGAGAAAGAGAAAAGCAGCCAGAGTAAACAATATGTTTTTTCCTAGTGTTTTTCAGTAGGTAAATCCAGAGAGTGGGAAACGGAAGTTTTAGAAGCTGTATCCTTAATTAAATCATTACTGCACAGGCTGAGCAGTTCAGAGATGTATTTAATGATGCAGGTCTCCATCTGAGTGATTGGCTTAACTCCAGGTGATTATGTGGGAAACACACAACCTTACATATTGTAAATAAATAAGCTTTACAATATAATTGTGAGGGAACATACCCCCCCCCCCCATGATATTTATTTCATATGTGTATGCACTGAGGAAATGAGGTTCTATTGCCTGTGTTTGCACTGCAATTCAGGCAAGAGTCCTGAATGCAAATGAAACATGGTGACTGCTCTGTGGTCCTCTTCCAGTCACTAGGCAGATTTGCCTCTCATGACTGCTATGTAGTATCTTCAAACAAATCCCAGTTTTGAATATTATAATGGAACTTACAAAGAAATTTGCTGGAGTTAAGCATTCATAACCCAAAGAAATTAAAAGACTCTGGCAGCTTTGAAATTCCAGCTCTCACTCCTAAAGATAGCCGTTGTGTCGTTCTTTTAAAATGCTAAAGGGGAGTTTGTGAATCTGGGTATCACACCAGGCTCAGACTATTAGCACAGCTTGTTTGTCTCTGTCTGTGCCCACTGAAGCAGGATCAGGACTATTAGCTTTTGAGGAAACCTTTTGTTAGCCCAGTACTTTTTTTAATACTGCATTAGAACTTTCACTGGTGCTTTACTTTGTTGTTTGTTTGTTGTTTGTTTGTTTGATTGGTTGGTTTTGTTTTTCCTGGTATTGGTTTTTTAATATTACCCATCCCCTCACTTGCCTGACATGGGAAATACCTCTTCTGATGCAAATAATGGATGGAAAGATAATAGCTTGTACTGCAAGGGACACATTTAATGATTCTAGAGAGTCTCTCCTAGATCAGGTTAGTGTCTTGTTAGTGGGTGCAATGCAGACTAGCATATCTGAGCTAATCTTATTTACAGTGGTTTGTGTTGATGTATTCAGAAGCTGGAGATGCCAGTTTTTCTGTAGATGAAAGGGGGGGTGTGTGTGTGTACATAAGTGTGTGTGTGTATATATATATATATATATATGTATATTCCTGTTTGGCTCAGAATATCAATGTGTTGCTTTTTGTTCTAGTTTTTGGACAGCAGTAATAAAAAAACCCTGAAATAAAACAGAGCCTTTGCTTGCTGGGCTAGCAACAACACTCCTAGAAGCATGATTTGCTTGAAGAAGGGCAGAAAAGGAAAAAAGCAGCTCCTGTAGCAGCAACGAGAGATAAGACAAGAGACGAGTCTCTCACAATCCAGAAAAGGCTCCTAGGTAGCCTTTTTAAGGAATTAATCATTGGCAAGCTGGTACACACATAAAAGAGAGATAAGTGAAGAGATGAGTCCCCCACAATCTAGAAAAGGCTCAGAGGTAGCCTTCTTTTTAAGGAATTAATTGTTGGCAAGCTGGTACACATGCTGTGTGAGGCAAAAGAGTTGGGGAGATCCTCCTGTCATAAATGGGTTACTGGTAGAAAGCTCCAGTGGAAAAACTGTGGGGAGCAGGAGGCAATAACTATGGACACTCTGAAGGAGCAGACAGAGGCTGCACTTGGCAAGGAGCAGCAAATCTATCTGCACATGTTAAATATTTTGTGCTTCTCGTTTATTGTGTATGCAGCTGTCTTTTATGACATATTTATGGTTCATTCTTCTTGGGCGGTAGCATCGCACTGATTGCTCCAAAATCTTGGTTATGAGAGACAGTTTCTTCCAGGACCTGTGTTCTAACTCTATATCCCTACCTGCAGTAAATATTGCTAAATTGGGCCTCCTGCTAAGGAGCAGAAACTACAGAAGGTAGCTAACAAGTTTTGCAGGTGGGTTGCAGGTCAGCCTTGGTATCATACTGCCCATGTTTCATCTTGCCATTTGGCATATCTTTCTCTTCCATTTTTAACTTGCATGTAAAATATTTAAGGGACTTTTCCTCTTCAAGCAGGTTGAACACTGTAATATCATTTCTGTTCATGGGCCAGTGAGCACTCTAGCTTGTCAGTATTCAAATTACTATCAAACTGTTTAGTACCTGTCTAATTAAAACAGAACTCACTTGCTGATCTCTTCATGCTAAAGCAAATTAAATCCTAATAGGGAAAGTGATATATCACTTAGATCAAAAGAAAATGAATAACTATAATATCACCACCTCTTTTCTGCCTTTTAAAATTCCTTTGTACAGAAATGGGGGAGGGGAATGGCAGACAATTCCTGTTTTCAGATAAAAACATTCTACTGTCGCAAGCTACTTATGGTTCCCTATTCTAGCAAAACCTCAGCCTTTTATTGCAGAAAGATGGAAATTGCCATAACAGAAGACAGGCACAGTTCCAGGCATAAAGCATGGGGAGGGGAAAAGAAGGTGGCAAACAGAAGAAGAAAGCATACTGGGGTAAGGGAACATATCCCTAGAATGTTTTGAGCCGAATGGGGTGGATATGCAACTGCTTTGTTGACTAAAGGAAGACTGATGCTCTTTGGAAGTCCCCAGTCCTTTTGTTTGGTTCCATTAAATTGTTCAAATATCCTAGGGGAAGAGTCTGTCTTAGTCTGTTGGATACTCTTGGGTTATTGACAAAAATAGAATAGAGACTATCTTCTTGTTTTCAGTCTATTTGCATAACACTTCCTAAAGCAGAATGGTCTGTTCTTCTTCCAGCAACAAAGGGACCATTTGTCTTGGGGTACTGATTTGTTCTGTGAGGCCTTGAATTCCTTTCCCTCCTTTTCCTCTTTTTTTTTTTTTTTTTTTTTCCCTTCATGACCCTTCATCTCACTGGATTGTAGCGCACTTGCCTCTGGCTAGGAATATTAATGAGCATTTCTTTTCAAGAGTTTATGCAGATTCTACTCTGTGAATCAGCTGGCAAGAGGTGCTGTCTAAGTAACTTACCCAGAGTAGTGCTCAGGGGCAGAGCATACGAGTGCATGGCATGCCTTGTTCCCTGGCCTGAGAATAAAAGGTCAAAGAGTCAGCTTTCAATGTGGGATGCCTTGTATGGCATGGATGGCTCAGACAGAGCCCTTCACACAACAAAGATTATTTGAATAGCTATAACTTGGGAATGGCTCCTAAAAAATATAAGTTTTAATCAAGACAAGGAACTGAGTGGCTCAGGTGGTTCGTTCTTAACTGCGTGAGCCTGCTTCTTTTGCTAGTTCAGATTTTCTCCAAGTCAGAAAAGATGCAGAATATTAAAACTGAGCAGGGTTCACTAGTGAGCACAGAATTAATATAGTTGGCTAAATGAGAAGGTATTTTCCAGTAGAAGACACATGACCACATTTTGTTCTTCTATTGTAGATAGACAAACTCAGACAATGAAAGTTTAACAATCCTGAACAGACCAGATCACAGAAACAGAGCATTCCAGTCTCCTGGAGAAGATGGGCCATTTGGGATGAGTGGTGTCAGAGTGTCAGTATAGAGAGATGCACACTGTTTGTATTTGAATTGGGTAATAGGTTGGATTTGATGGTCTCTGAGGTCTTTTCCAACCTGGTTGATTCAGGGGACAGTCTTAAGCTGTGCCAGGGGAGGTTTAGGCTGGAGGTGAGGAGAAGGTTCTTCACAGAGAGAGTGGTTGGCCATTGGAATGTGCTGCCCAGGGAGGTGGTGGAGTCACCATCCCTGGAGGTGTTCAAGAGGGATTGGACGTGGCACTTGGTGCCATGGTTTAGATAGTCATGAGGTTTAGGGTGACAGGTTGGACTCGATGATCTTTGAGGTCTCTTCCAACCTCCTTGATTCTATGATGCTGTGATTCTGTAATACAGAACACTCTCCGTTCTCTAATGACATAAAACCATTCTTACTGTCCTCCTCTGATCCTCCTGTAACCTTAGCTTTGGTGGTGCTGGTTTGGATCATCAGTCTTTATGTTAGAAACCCACTCTCCAGTAGTGAGTTCTGCCCACCACTCCCAGCCATGGCCTTGTGCTGACACTGTCAAGCTCCTGTTTGGCACACAAATTCTCAAAGAAGAGATATGTAATAACCTTCTGGGAAATATTTTTTAAAATTGAGCCAAATCTGATTCCAATTTATGGGGCATTTAGATTGTGTCTGGTAGTCCTTCTCATTGGGGTTCTTACCATTGGCAAGAGAGGTTAACATAAATTAATGGCAAAAAATGGGTAATAATATTTACAACCATGTCGAGTCAAATCATGATAACTTTATAAAAAAGAAAAAAATTACAAAAAATAACTGTTAAAAGTCAATATTATTGAAGAATTGACATGATTCCATCTTGTGTCCTGGAGTGTGACACTTTGCTCTGGTAAGACCTCACCTGGAGTACTGTGTCTGGCTCTGGAGCCCTTAACCCCACGAAGGACGTTGACCCAATGGAGCATGTCCAGAGGAGGGCCACAAAGGTGATCAGGGGGCTGGAGCACCTCTGCTACAAGGACAGGCTGAGGGAGCTGGGATGGTTCAGCCTGGAGAAGAGAAAGCTCCAGGGAGACCTAATAATGACCTTCCAGTACCTGAAGTAGGCCTACAAGAGACTTTTGACAAGGGCTTGAAATTAGAGAGGAAGAGGATTTCAAAATATTCAGCAACAATCTTGTGTGTGAGAATAAGTTCTTTACAAGCCTTTCATGTTGGTTTAATGTATTATTCTACCCACCTTTGCAGGAGCAGAACTAAGCTAACATAAAGAACTGATTATGCTAAGGAAAAGGAGTTCTTGGTTTACAGCTATAGTAGAAGATGCAGCAAAAAATGTAAGCAAACTGACTGGAAAAAACCATGATAGGAGTTCAGTGCAGCATGTAGACTTTAGGTGTCTGCTGCCAAGGTGAAGATTAAACATATCAGTAGTTAAACTGTGGGAGAAATATCCTTGTTATAACCAGCCATTTCCAGGGCTGATTTTGTTCTTTTACTTGAAAACTTTAACCTTCCTTCCCTGTCTTAAGGAAATAGCTCTCTAAGAGAAATAGTTTATCCTCTCCTACCCCAGATTCTTCAGTCTATGATTCTGTTAGCTTTTGTGGAGCACCAGGAGCATCAAAACTGAAAGGCATTGTCGTAGGTGCTATGGATTTTAGCTGTCAGCATGACATACCAGAATGGAGTTACTTTAAAAATATTTCTCACTATGATGTAAATTTCCTGTAATTGGTCCTGACACTCAGGTCTCTGAAGTTATTGTTACTTTATTCCATCTTGCTGAAAAGCAGTACAGGAAAATTGATCACTGTGACGTCTGGTAACGTTTAGGAGTTGTATTTTATTTTGATCACACCCTAATGCCAATTAACGTCAGTTGAATCATACAAGTTAGAGATGGAAAACACCTATTAGATAATGGCAGGGCATGACTGCTCCCCCAATGAATTCTCAAGTGCTTTGTCTCATCTAGTTTTAAATTACTCAAGCAATTGAGATGTCTCTGGGGAGGCTATTCACAGCCTAACGTACCTTGCCATTAGGAAGTATTTCCTCCTACTGAGACTAAACTTTTCCTTTGCTTGTTATCATATTGCTGCTAGTGCATCCCTTGCTGTTGCTTAACTATTCCTATTCATCTCATGTGCTTACCCTTTTGAGATCCATAAATAAACATTGTTTATTACATGCCCATATTTATTCCTGCATGCCCTATATTCTTTTCATGTCGTCTCATAATACAGGCTCTCCTCTTCTATGACATCTTTCTGATGTCAGGCACTTCAAAATGAAACAGTTATTGTAGGAGTGGTCTCATCTGTTCCCTGCATGGACATACCATCATGGGTTGTGGTGAAATGCCATTTTGGATGGTTCTGGCATTTCTTACTCTCTCATCATTGCTGAACGTAGCCTTTGTTCCATTTAGTGTTGGTCATATGCTTAAGAACCTGATGCATTGTTGTTAGAAGCATGTGAGGAAGAACAGGTGTTTTAGAGTTTTGTGGAGGAAGTAGGATCCATGGCTCAAATGTACAGCTGAAGCAAGGAACACAATAAACATCTCCACAGCTCATTCCACTGAAAAAAACCCCAAACCCCAAACAAAACCAAGAACCATTTAAAATGTAAATCAGTTGTGGAAGATTTAAAATATTCTTATCAAAGAATCAGAATTTTGCTACGCATTTATAGTTGAAAAGAATAATTGTGTAGAGATCTCTATCAGTGTTTGCAAAGAGACTCCAAATATTAGGTGGTTTATTGTTTGCATGCTGAACTTGAATCAATTGTCTTAGTCTGGACACCTAGAAATACCTTGAAGCTCATTTACTGTTTTTTTTTTTTTTTTTGTCTCCCAATTCAGGGGCCATTGGGTGACAAATGAAGGCATGAACCCCATTGCTGTATAGCACCGAGATTCCCGAAATGCAGAGAACAGAGAATCTCAGAAGTCCTCCCAGAAATTCTTTATTGCTGTGTCGTAGAATCCCCAGCATTACAGAGTCTCAGGGTCCCACTAACAGAAGAAGCCCTTAACAGACAAAGCAGCTAACAGAAGTCCCAAGCATATCCCTCACAGCATCCCTACACCAAAGCCCTAGCCAGAAGTAGCTAACTAACAGAAGCAGAAGTCCCCAGCAGCCCTAAACAAAGCCATTCCTACCTAAGTCCCTAACCCAAGATAACTATTGCTCAGAGTGGCCGTTTTTCATACTCTTTGTTATTAATCCCTTAACCAGTAAAATCCAACCATATATGTAAGCTAAAATCTTCTCCCCAAAGGAGGTGGCTCCTGCAGCATGTTCCAAACAAAAGGGTGCCACTGTGAGGATGTCGTTCTTGGCTCACATGGAATGTTATTGTTTTGCTCTACACAGCGTGCTAAGGAATTGGTCAGCTAAGGAATCGGTCAGCTAAGGAATCATGCACTCTGCATGTGTCCAGCAGCTGCCCTCTGAACAGTGGCTGCAACAATCTATGTGGCACCAACTAAGACAAGAAGCAGGATTCTGTGCCTGATTAACCCCAGGTTGTTTGTGTTGCCTAATGGGCAGAGATAATAAACCTGTTTCCGTGACTCAAAGGCAGGCACTCTTGCAACCTGGTGTGGCTACCCTAGCATGGCAGAGAGGCTGCACCATGCACAGGCCTTCACACTGCCTACTTCTTTCTTTGGAGACCTGTGTTATGCAAAAAACAGCTGTTTCATTCCCAAAGGCTCTACGGAGCTCTACTGCTCCACCTTGTCCCCAGCTGGTAGTGCACACCTTTTATGCTTCACTATTGTTTAAAATGGAACCAATCTCCAGATTCAGGGCTGGAATCCTGAACTGGTCATCTCTGTGATTAAAGGAGACTGTAGTCAGCCCTTGAGGTGACAGTTAAAGCTGAACAGCAGGTTAGGGACAATTTTTATTAATCTTCTCCTTTACGTTTCTGTTAATGAAGGATAAATGTCTGAGAGTCATACCTCTTAGTTCTTCAGATCCCAGAGAAGATTGGTACTTAGAGGATTCTTCTTTTTTTTTTTTTAAATACAAAGAATCCAGGATTAAAAAGGAGTAATAAAAAATGTTTTTATCCAGCTTTCCTCATGGTAAGAAAAAGTTTTGCCCTATCCAATTTTCTTTGTCTGTTCATCCTTCTATCTTTCCAAGATTCATCTGCTGCTGTATAAAAGATTATATGTTGTCCTTAAAACATGAAGGCTGGGTAAATGCTCACACGTATAGTGTGCTACTCTTTCTGCAAGCCTCTTCTAAAGCGAATGGAGAAATGGCTCTATATGTTAATAAAACTAGATCCCAGAAGCGTTGTTTCTGTCTCTCTAAATTTTACTCCTAATACAGCAGGCAGATAGAACTTTTCTGAGCTATGTCCCAAATGCCCTCATGGATCATGAGGCCAGAGCAGTGGTGTAGAGCCCAACATCTGAACTGGTGGTGGTAGTTTTGCATTGTTGTCATGAGGGTCGTTCTGCAAACCCTTACCCCAAGGCAAGAGTGCAGCAGGGGTTTGTGAGGAGCTGCTACTCAACCTGTCAGTAAGAGATAATTCCACAAGAGGGCTGGAGGAAGTTGTGCCTTTTCTGACCCGCTGGGCAAGGAGATTCTGCTTCGAGACTGGGAATGGGGAAAGAGTGGGAAAGGCTATGAAATGTGTATTTCGCTTGTGCATGGAATGAAGAGCGTTTTTAATGCCTCTAGCTAAGCCTTGGAAATGGTCTAGGAAAGTGTTTATAGCAAGAAGTGACTGCTAGGATTGAATGCTTACAGTTTAGCTGAACAAAGGAGAGCAAATAATTCTTCACTGATTTAAATCTGAATGCAGGTTCCTTCATGCAGGTCTTGAGAAACTTATGACAAATATAGGGCTTTGCTTGTTGTTGTGCTTAATTTAGGTATTTAGGAGTGTTTCATGGCTCTCAACAATAGTAGCTTCAGCTAAATGCAAAATTAATCAAGAACTGAATGAGTCTCAAATAAAGTGAATAAATAACTTTGCTTCTAGTTTATGTCACAAGCCTAAAACCATCTCTGACCTCTATAGATTTCCTTATCACTGGTTGCTAGATCTCAAAATTAAAGGATCTGAAATTATGTTCCTTGGCCTGTTTTTTTATTCAGGCAGGTATGATTATGTGCAGTGTTGTTAACTTCAATAATATAGCTTAAATGGAGAAAGAATCTACTTTGTTGCCTGCTCTTGGGTTGCACTTCATGTACTCCACGTGCTGTGCAAAGGCTAGATCTAAATTCTGCATCAAGGCCTTCTTGTTCCTGCAGCACCCTGGGGAATCCTGTGATAAAATGGGAATTCTGTGGCAGCTACAAATAAATTCAGGTTCAGTTCTCTTTTACTGAATTAAATATGTACATGAATAATACAATTGGTACAGTAATCCTTGTAGTTTACATTATCAAATGCATCTTTTTTTTTAATATGTTCTCTACACTTTCAACATGCCACAAAACTTTGTTATGATAATGTATATCTGCACAGTAAAACATTTCAGCAGGAAAAATCAAGGCTGTGTAGAATATACTTAGCTTCATTATATTCAGTTTGTGAGATAATTTGTGGTTTGGACACCTGGCATATGTCCTCTCACTCTCTCTCATTTGCTTTAGGCCAAAAGTCACTTCTCTGGGTGGTTTCAGAGGCTTTCAATGTGCACCCTCTCTTCAGCAGTTATTCCTCCCCACCTCCCTTCCTTTGTGTTAAGAATAGGTGACATCTTTCACAATTACTTCATTAGGGATAATTCTAGACCATGTTTTGCAATATAAGTTGCAAAACTTATAGGAATTTGCTTAAAAGTTATCAAAGTATCTTTGTGTGTTTCTTAGTGTAACAGATAGTTATCTACTGAGCCTAGTGGGTAGCCATGTAATTAATGAAATCTTTACAGGAGCTCATAATGGGGTTTATAATTTTCTTTCTGGCTAACAAGTAAATTACTGAGCTTACAAAAAGTTCACCTGGAGATCTCTGCAGTTGAAAGCACAATTTTGAGCTCTCCTTAACATAAACATGAGTTTCAATGAAACACAACAATGGAATACGTCAGTCCCAGCAATAAGTCAGTGTTTTGTCATGATAGCATTAGACCAATGTCATTCTGGTCATAATTCTTACAGTACTGCAAATTACCCATTTAGGTTTCATTGTTTTATGCTTTCTGGTGTCTTGGAAGTTAGTGATGTAGTAAGGTCAGGTCCCACTGTTCATGCTTTTCAATGTGAACAGTAGATTTTTATGGTGGATGTGGTCCTCATGTAAAAAAAATCAGACTTCTTTTTTTTTTTTAATTCCCTTTTTAAATTTATCTTTAATTATTAGATTTAAATTTAGAGAATGAATACAGAGATGCTCAAACAGAAAGAAGGAAGGAAATAGTGTTTGGTGCGGGTCTGGAGGATGGCCATAAAAATGATCAGGGGTTGGAGCACCTCTGCTATGAAGACAGGCTGAGGGAGCTGGGGGTTTTTCAGTTTGGAGAAGATAGCTCCAGGAAAACCTAATAGCAGCCTTCCAGTAACTGAAGGGAGCCTACAAGGAGGATGGAGAGCGTGTTTACAAAGGCCCCTAGTGATAAGACAAGGGGCAATGGCTTCAAACTAGAGAAGAGTAGATTTATATTGGATGTTAGGAACAGGTTCCTGACTGTGAGGGTGGTGGAACACTGCAACAGGTTGCCCAGGGAGGTGGTTTGCTTCCCAGTCCCTGGAGATATTCAAAGCGAGGCTTGACAGGGCTCTGGGCAGCCTGATGTATTTGAGGATGTCCCTGCTTATTGCAGAGGGGGTTGGACTAGATGACCTTGGGAAGTCCCTTCCAACCCAGACCACTCTATGATTCATGGGTATCTACATCAGGGTACACGGATCACAGTCAGGATACCTGTGATGGTACCCTGCTGTTGCCATGAGTCACTGGCTCTGTACCTATGGTTAGCTTAAGCAGCAGCAATCTTTATTAAAAGGAATAAATTCACTGTCATCTGAGTGGAACTTCCTGTGATTTCAGTGGGACTGCCCCTTGCCTACATGTGAGTGCATTGTCTCCTTGGGGAAGAAGTTTTGGCACAGGGTTTCAAAACAAAGCCCTGTATAACATTTTTACACTAATTTCCTAACATAAAAGATGATACTAGGCAATGCTATTGGCAGGTCTTGCTTACACAGATGCTATTGGTAGTTTAGATAAACAGTAACACCTAGGATGCCAGATGTTGTGATTCGTCCCTAGTGCTTGCCAAACTGTAATTCATATTACGTTAGGGGCTACTGGTTACTTATTTTTCAGCCCACTAGAAGTCTAATTGACTATACCTCCACCTTCCCCCCCTCTCCCCTCACTCTTTCTTCATCTCATTTACTTTTCCACCTGCATTAATAACTCATTTTGGCCTTAAGCACAGAGAAATCCTATCAGCCATCCAGGGATCAGGTATCTAAGGCCAGAGTATCCTGGTTTTACTTAATGGTTAGTGATGGCATCCAAATAATTTCCATTTTCCTATTGAGAGGTGGGTGAGGGGAAAAGCTGAAAACCTTTGCCAAGAAGCACTCTGTGGTGGATTCTAAAGTAAGTCAGGTAGCAGATGTCCAATCCAAACTTTGGTGGGTAATTAGTTGATTCAATATCCAAAAGAAGCAGGTAATTGTTGTGATTTGTGAATCCTCTGCCAGGGCAGATACTTTACAGCTTGCAGATATTTCTCTAATGAGGGAGGGCATTGTGAGCTCTGAGCAGTAAAATGCTGTTTTCTTAGTATTCAAAAAAGAATACTGGGGTTTGGGGGGTTTTTGTTTTTATTTTGTCTTTGTTTTTTCTTTAGGGATGTTCTTGGCATAGACTGTTCTTGTTCTTGTCTTTGTTATTTCTTGGAAGTCTTCTGAAAACTATTGACACAGTATGCAAATTCAATGTAGGAAACGTAATGTTATATAAGTGTAATTGGCCTTTTATTCAAAGGGGTTTTTATTCCTCTTTGCATCTTTTAATCCATTCCTAAAAAAAAGAGAGAAAAGGATGAAGTTTAAACAAAACTGAATATTTTCCCCCAAAAAAATCAGAGGAAGATGCTATAAAGATCAGGCTGTAAAAAGAAACTGAGGCATTAGAGAAACGCTGATAAAACCGGAACTATGGATATCACTGGAAATGCACAGAATGGGACTGTTTTCAGGAAGCAAAAAAGTGTGCCTGGCTGGTGCTGTTCTAGGAGAACTAGACATGGAAAGCAGAGAATGGAAAATAAGAGCAAAGCTCTGAAGCTTTTCTTTTCAGTGTCATTTCATAAGTGGTGGCAGGAGAAGGAAAAGTGAGGGGAAGAGGGCCAGGAATCCTAGCAACCAAAATACTACAGATGCAAACACCTCAGAAATGTGCAACTGCTAGCAAAAGTTTAAGAGGGTAGGTTCACTACTTCCATTCCTCTGCTAAATAGAGCAGTCTACACTCACAACACCATCATGAGTTTGATTTGCTCTCCTTCCTAAAGTAGAAAGTTACTGTTTT
Source organism: Indicator indicator (assembly GCF_027791375.1). Classification (NCBI taxonomy): domain Eukaryota; kingdom Metazoa; phylum Chordata; class Aves; order Piciformes; family Indicatoridae; genus Indicator; species Indicator indicator. Next base: position 19,128,705 of record NC_072023.1, read on the forward strand.
CGTGTTTTACAGTATTTTGATATACAAAGATGCCTTTGCAGTGTTGGAAAATAAAAAAAAAAAAACAACAAACAAACCCCATGAAATTAACAAGGGCTTATTACTTAAGTTTGAAGGAACAGCTGGAGCAAAGCATGAGAGAGGGAAACAGTATTTTGTACCAGTCATTTGGGTTCTTTTTTATACTAAGGATTTCCTTTTCCTTTCTAAATTTGATGTACTTTCTTCCACTGCCCTTTTGTCTGTGAACCTCTCCTCATTGTTTTCTTTGAAAACGGAAGTCTGGAGAGAAGTCAGAGTAACTCCACTAAAGTCAATGGGCTTTCTCTGGTGCATGAAATCAAATTTCCTTTGCTCTTCATTGTCCATGTTCAATTTGCCCCATTTTTTGCTCTCCATCCTACACATGACGTTCTCTACCGAATTAATTCTTCCTTCTCTTTTTTTCACTTTCTCCTTGGTGGTGTTTTGTTTTGTTTTTTTTTTTTTTTTCTGTCAGCACTTTCCAGTTAGTATCTCTGCTCATTACTGCCAACACAACTGGCAGGCAGCCGTTGGTTCCTTCCATTTGCTGATGAGAGGAACATTTTATGGCAGAGCCCAAAGCCAGGCAAACAACAAGATCTCAAAAAAAAAATCAAGACCACCACAAGCACCAGTAAGGTTGATGGTGCCAGTTATCCAAAGTGGTAGGCTTCAAAGGAAAATGCTGTGCCCCTAAAATGGGGACTAAAATGGGCCCTAAAATTTCTTTACCAAGGCCAGTATTTTACTAATGGTGCAGTAATATATTGTTGTTTGTAACTGTGTAGAAAAAACAACTGAGCTGTATATACAGTGATACTGGACACTGTAATTGTTGCTTGCTTTGAACAGGACTCCAACTATACTCTTGTAAATGAAGGGACAATAGCAGTTTTACATGCAAATCATTCCAGTTCAGTGTGACTGTTGATTTACTGAGGCTAATAAGAGTTCAGTAGATTGGAAAAAGAAGAATGGAAGAAATTTCTCCTGGAATGACAAAATTGAAATTGGCTGTAAGCTTTTAAAGGTCATATAAGCAATGTTTGTCTTTTTTTTTTTTTTTAAGCCATTCATAATCTTCCAACCTGAATCCTAAAATTCCTTCTAGAATCCAACCCCTATTTCACTCAGAACAATGCTTTTATATTATCTAATTGCACTGAAGTACAAAAAGCACAGAAGTTCAGTCATTACACAAATTCGCCTACAAGTTTAATGCTTATCCAGTGCCAGGTAGAAAAGAGCTAAGTTATTAAGAGTATAGTGTAGTAGTATTAGATTATCTTGGAAAGGATGAATGGTTCAAAGATAAAAGGAAGAGCAGTCTTGGCTGAGGTGGTCTACTCCTCACTGCTCTATTACAAACAAAAAAATTACCAAAAGCTAATTTTAGGAACGTTGCTTTTGAGAACAAAGTGATGGTATTGTTAGGAGCTGTCTGTTCTCCTTACCTTCCTGCCTCCCTTGCAGAGAGGTCTTAACATATGTCACTCAGAAAAGATCAAAAAATGACAGAAAAGGTTAAAAGATGACGGCATTTTGCCTAAGCCAAAAGTGAAGTGATAACAATACCAGAAAGAAACACTGTGGACAATATTAAAGTCTAACAAGACTAAGGAGAAGGGCGTAGACTGAAAAGAGATGAAACCCAGGTGTTGGTTTAGACTCAGCCATACTTTTGTCTTGTGACATGATCATCGATAAAAGCCTCAGCTTTTCACTTATTTCTATTCTGAGTGTCTGGGAAAGTGAAGTTGTAAATTAGCTGCAGCACAAATGACACCTTGGAGGCACATTGCCTTCCAGATTGGTTCAATTGCTGGGATGTGTGAAATATTTCCAGCTTTTAATTCAACTCTGGATTCAGTAAAACAATTTGGAAAAAAAAACAAGTGCAAAATTTTGGGTTAGTTTTTGATTTTCAGATGGCAGAAAATGGGGGGGTGGGGGGGAAGGGCAGAGAGGGGGAAAGTGTTGAGTAAATGTGGGATTTGCAGAATTAGGGCTTTGTACATAAAGGAAGAAGAATTATTTAGGGGTTTTTATGTTTGGTTGTTTTTTCCCCAAAAGTGAATTGTTCTGTCACCAACATTCTATGTGGAAAATAGTTTTCGAGTTATGATTCACTAAAACACTCTAGGTATAATCAGGATGGAGTTGCTGAAGGGCAAGAAGTTGAAAGCACACCAGTGTCTGGGGGAGTTGAGAAGAAAACGAGAGGAGGGAGTGTGAGTCAGCAAACCCTCTGTTGATGGTCTTTGCCAGCAGACTCTGAGGCTGCAGGGGCAAGCAGGAATGCCAACACCAGGGAAGAGCTCCCTGTTCCTCCCACTCACTTGTGGAGGTTTCTTGGGTTCACTGATTATCACTCTCCTCAAAATGCATACCAAAAAACAAGACAAAAGTGTGCTCACGTGATTTTTCCCGGTTGCAAGCATGGATTTTATCCACACCAGGCACAAACCTTATTAAATCGTGTGTGTACCCATCATCAAGTCCTAGTGTGGTTTCTAAAGCACTGACAGTCTTCCTCAAGCAGACTAAATCTTTGAAGTGCAGTGACAGATATTTCTATGGACACAGTTATTACGCTCACAATGAGCAAGATTACTTCTTGGGTACACTGTTTGCATTTTACAGTGCTATGTATAGGATTTACAAAGCCCAGACTATCCCAGGCACAGCCAAAGTCCAAATAAACTTCAGTTTCTCTGCTGCTGAAGAAGGAACTTTGACAATAGAAATAACAATTGCTTAGAAACAGTATACACTTTCTAAAAGATGTCCTGACCTACAAAAGAATATAATTTTAAAGTTTACACTGTTTTTACAATGCTTTTGATATTTTATGCAAGCTGTCATCTAATGGAAATAATGACCTCAGGGACATGTGTTTATCTTGAGTTTAGCCCACTTAAAATACATTTGGCCTTTAGTTTTTCCTTAGGCCAAAACCACATCAAATGGGCCAAAGATGGAATAAACACACATATACACTCCTGAGGTCATTATCACTTCATTGTAGTTTTGCAGAAGAAAAAGGAAAACAAACTCTGTCTCTTTGCATTACTTTTTAGCTCAGCATGCCCAAGTGATGGCATATACACCATTTCATAAATGTTTTCTTTTTAGAGATGTGCTTTGCTTCTCTTTTTACCCTTGCCACACATTAATGGTAAACTCTTTTCTGTTAATACTTTAATCTTTAAAACACTGAAAAGCTGGAATTGCAGAACTTAGAGCTGTGCTTGCCAGAGTACAGTATTAGCAACTGACATACTCCACCAGCAGAGATTCACAGATGGAAAGAAACATTTTAAGAAGAATTAAGACTGATAATCTACTCTCTTTATGAGCTGGAACATTGGATTAGTATGTAGGCTTGTTCACGAAACAGCAAATGAAGTCTGCATCCCAATGCTACCAGAGGGTTACTGACTGGGACACTCTATAGAGCCCAATGCTATTCCTGCTACTCTCCAAAATGTGCTGGTAGACAGTCTGATAACTTACTGTGTGGAAAGGCTTGCTTTTTTCCCCCCTATATTTTGACATGAATCTCATATAGCTTACTTCTGTCATGTCCTGAAGTAGTGGCTGGGAACTACAGATGATAACAACATTTTACTCACCTTTTCAGAAGCTTTAATTTGCTTCCTAACCTTTAGCTGGGAAGGAAGAGAAAACCCCCTGACTTCTCTCTGAAGCATGCAACTTAAAAATGAAACACCAAATATTCATTCTGTTGAAATTGTTGGCAATTTAAAGAGTGTATTCAATATAGTAAGGATTTAATCCTAAACCCAAATGATACTTGGACTCAAAAGAGAAGTTATTTGTGGAAAGTTCCAGACCTGGTCTCTGAAAAGCCATCCAACACAAGCGAACTACCACAGACTTCAGTGGAAACGAAGTTCAAAAGTGCTGGGTTTAAGCACACGCTTTAGGTTAATCATATGTTTAAGTGATTTCCTGTCTTGGTGTTTTAAAGCTGGAAATAACATGATTTGAATTCTGGACAGGCAAGGTGATTGTGGCAGCTGTGCTTTGAATGGAAAGGATATGTTTGGGCACATGTATGTAAAAGGGAAATGTTGGCACTCGTGGTTGAAACAAACTAAGAGTCTCCAAAGCTGACTCATGCGCAGGTCTGCCAAACTGCAGAGGGGTGGTGAGGTCTCTCCAGGAGGAGCCTAAGGGCAGCACAAAGTGCTTTGAACCAGAGTCCCTGCAAGGCTGCACCTACTGTAATGCCAGTGGCTTTAATGGAACACACACCAGGAGTAGCAAATAAATCAGTGGATTGCTCTTGCTGCTTAACAAGAGAGAAGGTTGCAGAGATACCCAAACAGCTGTGTGTCCTCATCCATGCATACTGCAATAGCTGTTGCTCTTTCTCATTGTCCTTGTGGGGCAATGGCAGAGTTCAGGCAGTCTGGGTTTGAATCTCTGTGGATGTTTTATACCAGCAAGCTGTTTCCTGGGCTGCCTTAGCCTCAGGTCTGCCACTTGTCAATTTCTCCACTGACAAAATGGTGACTGTAAAAAGAATTCTTTGACAGCTCATACCACCACCAGTTACCAGCCCCAGTTTAATGTGAAATCTTCATGTTCATCATAGAGATGTTGGCATCAGGCGATGGGATCTGTAGAGCACAGGCAGCCAAGTTTATACGTAATACAGTGCTTATCTGGAGGGGAAAAACTTGCCTTCAAGCAGATTTTTCCCTTCCAAAAAACAGGCAACTTATACTTTTGTAGTGAGTTTATTTGGTAATGCTACCAAAACCTTGCCATATAAACTCACTAAATTCTTTTTAGTTAAAAAAAAATGTAATGCACAGTGTTGATATCACTATCTTGCTTGTAGAAGAGCTTCATATTTGTTTTGAAAACAAGTAATATCTGCAAATGACACCCTTCTGGTTTGAAAAGCATCATACCCTGGCATGCAGCTGAGCAAATAGGGCAGCCTAACACCCTTTCCTGCTCCCACCTGCTCCCAGAGGGGCGACAAATGTGAAACGGGAAGAAACAAACTGGTCTATGAATGAAAACAAATTAAAGTTCATGGGTGGAAACCTCCTACACTTTCTTCCCCCAGGAGTCAAAGAACTGCAGAATGATGAGCCTGGCTGTTCCACCTGCTGTCTGTAAAGCGTAGCTCATTCTCTTGTGGCCATCCTCTCCTTCCCACCACACTCTTGAAGCCCCAGATCCCTATTTGCATGCCCTGGGCTAGTCTCCATCTCTCTGCATTTATCCTCTTGATTCACCATGGCTCTCAGTATTCCACCTCCTTCCTCCACCTTCCCTCTTCAACGCTCCCTGCACTAGGTTTGCCATGGACAAGAAGAGGACTGTGGTCTGGCAGACAAAGGGGGATCATCCTTCTGCAAAGCAGGAAGAGGAAGAGACCATGGGGTGAAGATGCAGCCAGGGAGGGTAACTGGGGACTTGGCCTCCAAGGATTCTTGAAGCTGTGGGAAGGTTTGAAAATATCTTTACAGATTGGACTAATTTTCGTTTCCAAAATTCAGTGTTTCTGGCAGCACTTATTTTTAGTTTGAAGTTCTATTTAACAGTTTTTGAGATTGGGCAGTGTAGTAATTTAGCAGCCCTTATGTGAAGGAGAGAAGGCTGCAGCTTCTGCGCCACTTTTAATATTTGTTTACCATTTCAACTTTATGGCAAGTCATCATTTAAATGTTCTGTTTGCTGTCATTTTGACACCTTCCCTTTATTTGCTTATTTTTAATCTGTCAAAGTGTAATACTCAGTGCTTCCTATCTAGAATCTGGGGATTAGAGTTGAGTTTTCTTTGACATTAGGGTTGAATGTACCTGAAAGTGGGTGGAAACATGGGGCCAGAGATAATTGGAGAGTGTACCTTCTAGAGAGGTGATCGATCAATATTTTTTACTTCTAGCTAAAGTAGAGGAGGCAGGAGACCTGCATGGGTAGCAAAGAGCTGTTGGACAACCTCAAATAAAAGAGGGAATTTCACAATAGGTGGAAAAAGCGTCTGGGCAGTTGGGAGGATTACAGAAACACTGTCAGTGTGTAGAGATGCAACAAGGAAGGCCAAGGATCTCTTGGAACTAAATCTGTCTTAGGAGGTGAAAGAAATCAAGAAGAGATTCTTTAAATACATCAATAGTAAAAGGAAGAATAGGGGAAAAAATGGATTCTGTCTTATCTGCCAGACGTGATAGTAGGCTAGAGCAATGCACATCAATTATGTTGTATACAACTGTGACATTAGGGGCAAAACATTGTTTCAGATCTTGCATAGAAAGTCAGAGTGACAAAGTCAGTTTTTGGTCTGTGGTGTGTAGCTAAAAATATAATTTACTCTTTTTTTTTTCCCCGAGAAATTTTCTCCTGGTGCCCAGAAAAGAATGATCCACTGTTAAAGGAAGATGGATGTTATGATTTTATTAAAATGAATTGTTATCACTATATGGTTTTCCACAAGGCAGTCCACGTCTTTAACATTAACACCAATTGGCACCTTTAATCTTCTTTAGGGATATGGCATCAAAGATCCACTTGGGGATTTAGCTCCATGGCCAGTGTAGAGTCAATAGGATCTGTAAAGTTAGATCAGCTTGCTTCTTTGAAAATGTACCCTGTCGTGTTTTAAACTGTGCTGTCTTATTACACAGAAATGAAGAGGATTTTTCTGATACCTTATTGAGATAGCAGATGTGAGGTTTTGTGTGTTTTTGTTTTTACTGCATCTTCTTTTGATTAACTGCCTGTTTCTTGTTAAGCAATAATAGGAAAACATTTCTTCAGGGATTTTTTTTTTTCAGCTCCAGTCTTCTCTGTGAAAGTACAAGAGGGAGAATTTTAAAGATCTGTCCTGTGAAACTGTTATCTCTTTGATTAACATTCGAAATTCTGCTGCTGTTTTATCAAATTAATGTAACTTTGAAGAAAGGAAAAAGGCGATGCTGATTTGTAATAATAGATTTTAATTAGGAGTGTTTGACTTTCAGGAGTTGGTCCCATGCGTGTTTTCAGATCTCTCATCCTTCCAGTGGCAGAACTCTAATTACCACCCTTACAGATCGACTTGTATTTTGAAGATATCAGAAAATACATCATGAAAGATTTCTTCTTTTTAATGGCATCCTTATACCCCCTGCTATATGGTTTCTATTGCTACCAATATCCCTTCACTGCTGTTTCTGTGTTTTTACTTCCTTTGTTATAGGTGAGCCTGTCAGGTTACATTTGGGAAAGAATCCGTGTTTAAGTCTCTCTGTTCTCCCCAGCTTCTAGCAGAATTCAAATTGTTGGGCTCCCTGTGCAATGACTGGCACTCAGGAGGTGTTAGAGCAGTATAATACATCCTCAGCAGTAGCTGGGTCCATCTCAGGGTATGAGACTCACTGCAAATTACTGCTCAAATGTGGCTGCTCTCTGTCTCCCATAGTAGCTGCCTATATGGACAGCCCTTGCCCTGGCAGCGAGTGCAAAAATTCTCATCCCTTGCTCACCATGGTCTGTGCATCAGGAGAAGAGTAGGAAGGATGGCTGCTGATCCCTAGCAAGGGAGCTGGGATGAGCCAATAACTCATCATGGACTCAAGAGGTTCTACCCCAGGTCAGATGGGCCAAGGTTTCTGAGGGTTTTTTTTTCTCCCTGTTGTGCAGGCATAGCTTTTGGAAGCACATGGGACTCAGTTGCTTGAGACAGAAGCAGAAATTTTACATCCTGAATAAATGCTCCAAGCAATTGTTTGTCGGTGTCCCTTCTTCCCTCATTTCTCTTTCCTATTCAGTGTCAGGCTCAGCACCATGATGCACTCTGAGATTTGTCACCACCAAATACAGAAATTTACTATTAACAGCTTTTGGTTGAGCTCTGAGTAGAGAAGAGTCTGGATCAGCAGGGAGTTGATATTAAATTAATCCCTTTACATGGCAAAGCAGAAACACCCTGTTCAAGTCCAAATATCTGGTATCAGCCCCACTTCACCCTCTCAGGCTCACACTGGCTACTGCTTTCACAGCAGCATCTGCTATCACCACTAGACTTAATGTGCCTCTCTCTGAACTGGCAGGGGTAGAGCAGGAATCTCTCCACTTCTGTTTGTATGGTGCTGTTCACTGTTGGTCCATCATGCAGGGTGAGATTGTTTCAGAGCTAAGCAGAAAAATCTTGTAACTGAGATTTTCAGCTGTGCATATAGACTTAACACCCTATAAAGTCCATTTCCTGGCACTAGAGTGTCTGCATCCTGTTTTTAATATTCCTCTTGCATCTCAGATCTACTGATATGAGGCTCATTAGATACAGAAACTTGTTATTTAACAGTCCTTGTTTGAGGTCCAAAAGCTGAGATCATAAGGGATGATATCTGTGAGGTGTTCATACCACCAGCTGTCAATTTCAGAGTCAGGTGAGCTGAACTGAGATAAAGTCTCATAGTTCTCTTAGCAAGAGTTTCAGTAAACTCAGAAGGGTAAGTTGACACTAAACTACACACTGAGCCACATTTATTTTCAGCAGCGCAGGATAGAAAATTTACAGTGCTGGATGAAGGCGAATGAGGATGCCTGAAAGAAGGAATACTATTGGTTTAATTGGATCCTTGTCTGCAACACTTGAGTCACAGATTCATGGAATGTTTTAGGTTGGAAGGGACCTTAAAGATCATCTAGTTCCAACCACTCTGCTATGGGCAGGGACACCTTCCGCTAGACCTGGTTGCTCAAGGCCTCATCCAAACTGCCCTTGAACGCCTCCAGGGAGTTTTTAAAATGTAGAATTTAATGATAAATATTTAGATATGACACATATTTATTAGGGTAGTATCTATTTATTTGACAACAATCAGCTTCAGGGAGGAAGGGGATGGCCATGGGGTGTCCATTACGTCGCTGTATACACCTCACTAATAATTCCTCTGCAGCAGACCTGATAGCTTGCAACAATCTACACAGCATCCCAAAAGGTAGAACCTGAAAATATAGTAGAAAAGAGATTTAGAAAATACATTACTGATAAGCTTTGTTATTTAAGACAGGCAAAAGTCTTTATTTTAGTGTGTATGTACCCTTACTAAGCTAAATATTAAGTTTAAAAAACTTCTTAGGAAGGTCCTTTCCACAGAGTTTTTGAATGAAGGTATTTCTCAGATCCAGAGACCATCTAATGCTGCTTGAAATCAACAGGACTGCCATAGGCTTTGCTAAGCAATTTGTCTTGCCTACAGTAAGCTGACAAAAAATATTTATATGTCTTCTTTTATTTATATATATGAAAACTTTTTTTCTGGTAGAGTCATCCAAAGCTTTTCAGGTACTTCGATGGGAGTTGTATTTCATTACCTGGAGGTGAAATTTGACTCTTCATTGCTGTACCATTTACCTGCCGTGGTAATCCAATAACCCACAATGTGACCACTTCAGTATATTGAATTCCTCATGTTGAAAATCACGCTGGAGGAGATAATTTTTCAATGCAGAAGAAGTAAAATATTATGGTCCTCTCAGGTAATTTCTAACAGCCTATTAAAAGTGCTTAGGAAGGGACCTGTGAAGTTTTAATTTACCCATTTCATATTGAAATGTTGCAAATCTTTCATTTGTTTTGCATTGCCTTTTGAGTCATATTGTGTTTTCCTTTCTCTCTTGATCAATATGGTTATAAAAATATCTTTTTCCTAACAGGAATTTTTTAGGTTTTAGATTTTTGGATCCAACATTTTTTTGATTTTTTTTTTTTCCCCCCTGGAAACCTGGTTAACAAGGAATCAGAACTGTGCAGTTTTGGAGATAGGATGATGATAGTGTTCTCAGCTGTCCTGCCTAGGCCCTAGGAAGAAAGCAACACATTAACTTTTGAAGTGCTAGCAACTCTTAAGGCTTTGCTACTTCCAATACTTTCTCATAGTCTGCTAAAAAGGTAGATGAGCTGGGAAGGAAATTGTCCATCCAAGTAAATGAGGAACACTGAAAGGTTAGTGAGGCAGGTGAAGTGGTTGTTTTTTGTTTGTGTTTTTTTTTTCCACAGAAAGAAAGAAGGATTTTAAAAACCTTATTCCAGGGGAAAAGATTGCAAAGAAAGACAGGAAATGGCACAAGATTTGAATCTCGAGATAAGGTTATAAGAGGAGATTAAAAAAATGGATAAAATGTCACAGGTGTAGAACAGCAACAAGACTGTCTAATCTGCATTTTGGGATTGGCATGATATAATCAATTTTGTATTGCTTGGCAGGAGAAGTTCATGTATTAACTTGCTCGGCTTTTTCATTTAATTGATGACTAGAAAGTGGCAGTGAGCACAATGCTTTCCTTTACAAATACTTAATTTCTCCCTCCATATGTGCTGAATTGCACCGTGGCGGAAGTATAAAGTTACTTTTGTGTGTGCCTCCCTCCAGGTTTTTGTTCTGTAACTGGATGCACTTCAAATTTATGGAACAATTAATTTACCTGAAGTCTGCTTTTGGCATTTAGGAAATTAGTCTATGTACTTCAGAGGACTTTGCATCATTTTTGGGGTGCTAATGAGGGCTGTGGAAATACATATATGTATAGATGAACCCAGCAACATACACATGGACGTATGTATATATATTCATATATCAGTGCAAGGCCCTACACCTGGGTCAGGGCAATCCCAAACACAAATCCAGGCTGGGCAAGGAGTGGCTTGAGGAGAAGGGACTTGGGGGTGTCAGTTGGTGCCAAACTCCCCGTGAGCCAACAATGGCCACTGTCAGCCCAGCAGGCAGCTGTGTGCTGGGCTGCATCCAAAGCAGGGAGAGCAGCAGCACAGGGAGGGGATTCTGCCCCTCTGCTCTGCTGAGACCCCACCTGCAGCACTGCCTCCAGTTCTGGTGCCCCCAGCATAAGAGGGACATGGAACTGCTGGAATGGATCCAGAGGATGCCACAAAGATGATAAGAGGGCTGGAGAACTTCCTATATGGGGCAGACTGAGAGACTTGGGGCTTTTCAGCACGGAGAAAAGGTGGTTTCAGCGAGACCTTATAGCAGCCTTGCAGCACCTGAAGAGGGCTGACAAGAAAGATGGGAAGGGACTTTTGACAAGGGCTTGTAGTAGTAGGATGAGAAGCAATGGATTGAAACTTGAGGAGGGCAGATTGAGACCAGAGATGAGGAAGAAATTCTTTGCAGTAAGGGTGGTGAGACACTGGAACAAGTTGCCCAGGGAGGCTGTGGATGCCCCCTCCCTGGAGCTGTTCAAGGCCAGGCTGGATGAGGCCTTGAGCAACCTGGGCTGGTGGAAGGTGTCTCTGCCCATGGCAGGTGTGTTGAAACCAGCTGATCCTTAAGGTCCTTTCCAACTTAAACCATCCTATGAATCTCTCTGTATATGGGGTTTATGCACAACACTGACTGCTACCTGGAGAATATTGTATAGATTTCCTTATCCCTTAGTTTTTGGTGTGTGGGATTATTCAAGTCCCTTCCTGAAGTGAGAATGCAGAATTGCTCAATATAAATCGAGTAATTGGCAGACTCTAGTGACAATGATCTATGTGCACCTCCAGCCCATAGGAAAGAAAAGCACTTCAAATTCTTGGCTTTAGAAGAAGTCAAAGGATCTAGCTAGCATAGAAGTTTGCATTCAGGAAATGTTAATTAAAATTCCCTGGATGAAAATTACAAGATGGACATTGAAAATATTCCTGGCACCTAGTTGCTCAAGCCAAACTTCACTCAGTTGTGTGTGCTTTCAAGGGAAATATATTTCACAGCAGATTTGATTAGTGATTCAGTAGCATGAGCTGCTCAAATTTCACATTGTAAGCTGCCATGCCAGTCTTATTTTGTAAATACCAGCAAAGAAACAACTCACCCGCATACCAAGCAACAACTCAAACACCACCAAGCGCTTCAAACATTCCCAAAAAACTCTCTAGAGGAGAGTTTGCTCCTCTAGAGGCAAACCTCTGATTCAGGAATGAGCTAGACGAGTCTGAAGAGGCCAAAAAGGAGGAAAGAGAAAATGTAAAATCTCTTAGTAAAGACCAATATCCCTAACAGATTTAGGTGGATGCTGAAGAAATGGGGACTGAACTTGGAGAAAGGACAACATGGTCTCTTCACAGAACTTCAGACACTGTTTTCTGCCAGAATTGCTCTCTTAGGTCTGTAGATTGTGGCAAAACAAGCCATCAGAACGAGTAAATGACTTAAGCACTCATACAGTTGTCCTTTCATTGTAGTGTTTTCTGCTTGCCTTGTGTATTAAGTCCTTCAATAAATTTTAAAGAAGGCATATGCATTTCTACACTTTCCACATAAGAATTTTCTTTCTTTCTTTTTTTTTTTTTCAAAAATCTATTATTTTAATGAACATAAATATGAAGTGAAGCTCTTTTTGGGGACATTTGCTGAAATCTTTAGTGCATCTCCATATGGCTGATGCACGTATCAAATCCCTAAAGTTAAGAGGTATGCTGAATACCAGACAAAACTTAATGTTAAGGCAACATATGTCCTTCATCAAGTATTTCCAAAGGACATGCACTGTTAATACCAACTGGGCGTGATTTCATTCAATGTTTCATTCTCCCACTAACAAAAAATATTTTTTCTTATTACATTTTTTCTTGTTTATTAATCCTCCTTGCAAAGAGTAAGTGCATTACTTTTTTTTTTTTCCTTATTTATGAATCATCCTTTCAAAAGGGTCTTTTTGTCTTCTGCAAAATTTCTTTTTCCTTTCACATTCTTCATTGACTGAAAAAGAAAAAGAATTTGCTATGTTTAACTTCAGGAATTGAAAACAAGCATTGAGGTCAGTGGAATTATAGAAAAGATGCATATTCCCCTCATATGTTGGTAGTTTTTGCTGTTATCCGATTTGATCGTGCTGATAGCACCCATTTATGGATGTACTTGTTAAGTAAGAGGATATCTATAATTTTTGGAGTCTTTTTAAGAGGCAGAAACATCTGTGGTTCAGATTTAAACATTTTTATCTCTGTAGCTTCAGAATTCGAAATGTAACGTTGAGCGATTGTCCACTTAACTGATTTAAAAGTTCTCCATTTGGTAAGAAAGCTTTCTATTTCTTCATGTCATTTTGTGGTGTTGGGGCTTTCAGAGGAAGTTTGGAAGGGGGATGTTCCACAAGATCAGAGATGGAGCGGGGAGCTCCTGGTATTAAATGAAGTAAGGCACCTCAGTTTGGCTCTTGTTTTCATGTAGTATCAGATACTACACAGATGGTACTGGCCACGTTTCAAACTGGCTGTTGCTCCAGTCCCTCTAGCAGATGCTGGTGGGGTATCTCCAGGCCGCTATTCTTTCTGTCTCCTTCTCTCTTTCATGTTCTGTGCGTTTCTCCCCTGCTCAACTGTCTTTTTGGCAGACTATGTCCAACGTAATTAATAATACTGTTTATGTCACACTTAAACTTTTACTTTGATTAGGTGTTTCGTCTTTTGGAGGGCCTTATGTTGATCCAGTGGCTTTACTTAGCAGATCTTACTGCCAAGATGATGGCTGCACATCACTTCTTACCCACAGACCATTTACTGTTTCAGAAGAGATTTGAAGAGCATCTCTAAAACTAAACCATGTAAGGAGCTCTGACATGCCGAGAGAGTGCCATGAAATTCCAGCAGAGCTGGACTTCAGTTTTGTGAATGGAAGTTTCTGACTTCCAGTCTTCTAAAGAACTCATTTCTAGACACCTTTTTTGGTAATCTCTGTCTTCATTATACTCTTGCTTCCTTGACTAATTAAAAAAGATAATTTGGAGTTTTTGGAATTTAGTTTCTATTTGGCTAAAAAAGAATGTGACATGGAAGTCTGTATTTTCTTAGCGTAATTGCCATGTATTTAAAATGTAGGGTAGAGTCTGATCCTCTGAACAGAAGCAGCACATTAGCTCACAGATGGTTTTCTTCTTGCCAAAGCCTCGGGCTAGGTATCTTTCTCTTATCCTACCAGACCTGTGCTGCCTATCTTGCCTTGCTTTCCCTCCAGAATCCACGCAGGCCATGTGAAAAAACACTGTATTCGGTGATTGTTCACATAGCAGTATTTGAAGCTTGGGAAACTCAATTAGATTTGCATTCTTTCCAATCCATTTGCTCATTCCCAGCATCAAGAATTTACCTGCTTATTGACTTACCTCCTTATTCAGATAGGTCTACAATTCCCTCTGCTGCTAAGAAGTTCTCAAAGTGCAAAAATGGTTTTATCTGAACACTCATCCCTTTTAAGAAACAAAAAGGACAGTTGGCATATTTGAGAGCACTTAACTTGTTGCCAGTGCTTTTGCCTATATGACCTTTTGACCTGTGAACCAACACAGCATTAGCTGTTTTGAAATACAAACCATCTCCATTCCAGAAAGCTCTTGGCATTTTATCTTGATTTTATTTATGGCTTTATACAAACTTGGACTGCTTTACTCATGTAACTTGGGACTTATCTGTTTCTTTCATTGTAAAATGTCTAAGATGCTAGATAAGTGATAGATAAATATTATTGTTGTGGATCATTGCATACATCTGAGTGCAAACTTGAACTTGTATTTGACAAAGAATGTTTTGTCCTATCCTTTTATGTTATCTGTTGGTATTTTCTGTATATAGAATTGTGTAAGACCAGTTAACTCCTAGTTATAACACCACTATTAATGAGTTGTAAGACTACTGGTAGATGTAGATAACTTAGGGTGAGATAGCTTAGATAAAATAAATTTTCTTCCCACACTTGAACACAGATTGAAGCATGAGAACAGTTTTCATTATATTTCTGTATCACTGGGTAATGTTTGGAGGGAGAGAGTACCTTGGTCAGAGACATTTAGACACCTGAATTTAAATATGCCCATGCATGTGAGTTCTTGCATTAGCAGTTATTTCAGGGTTTATTTTTAGCTTCATCTCCAAAAAACACACACACCCCCAACCTCCCTTCCCCCACCCTCCCTGTGATCCATCTCTTGGTATATTTTAGCTAATTGCCTCATTCTCTACAACTGAGTCCAGCCTACTGGGGAAGCTGTAGAGGTTCTTGGTCGGTGGAGGGCATCTTGTGCATCTCCAGGGGGCAGTTCAACCCCAGCAGAGCTCTCAAGTACTCCCCAGACATGTGACAAAATGACAGGTGAGAACACGAACTGGTAAAAACCTCACTAAGTTTTCAGACTGAACTTTAATTGCACCAGCAGTGAACCCCTGCAAAAGCTGCTGCGGTTTGTGTGTCACCGGACAGCATCATTTGTTACCTTTTGGTGTTTGCCAGCTTTGCCAGGAGGTATACAGAAGAATTTCAATATGGAATCCTATCAGAAGGCAGCAATAGCTTTACGCATTTTCTGGAAGCCACATGAAATGAACCCCAAATCCAGCCTGGTTTCCACTTTTGTTAACTTGGAAAAGTTTTCAAGGTTGAATTTCCTAAAATAGCAACACCTAGCATTACCTGGAACTGATTGATGCTGCTCATTTTACTGGTAACCAGGGGAGTGATACAGGGAAGTTATTGCCCCTCTGTTACCAAATAATTCAGTGCAACTAGAAAATCTGTTATTTAGGAGATAATTTCAGTTTGCTGTTGAGGTTACAAGGCAATAAATGGCTCCTTGCTGTATCCTCAGAGTTTACCCAGTACATTTATGAGGCTATTCATTGCCCAGTGTACTTAGAACCAAGTTAAATTATCACTACTGTATCAAATCTACATTTAAAAATAAAACATTTTCATTCATCTCTTCCTTTATTTCTTTTATTTCTCTTTTCTTGCCTGATTATAGCAAAGAGCTTGCTTTCTCTGTGTTGCTTTTTCAAACAGAATTAGAGCAAAACATTTTGCATGTTAATTGCTGATGGATTTTATTAGTTCCTTGATTTTAATTTGTTACATTTTTGTAAGCATTTTATTTATTTTTTCTCCCTTGGGAGGAAAAATGGGGTCTTGCTACAATCAATTTAGTTAAAAGGATAATTAATTGCTCTAATATATAAAGTGAAGTGGTACACTTACTAAAATACTCTGGTTTGGATCATAACCAACTTATAAAGTACTATTTGTATGAAAATTGTCCAAACTTAAGATTGCCTCATGGTAGCGGAATGTATTATTCTAACAGCCCACTTACCTTTGCTTTCTTTCAAGTTAGATGAACACAGAGACAGTGTGGGCAGGGTTGGGATAATTTTTTAATTGAACTGATATGAAAAGTTCCTTCTATTGCTTGAAAGATCTTTTCTTATTTTTTTTATGCTCTGTGATATCTTTTGATTGAATTTGTGTAAGTGCTCTTATGCTTCTTCTTGTATACTACTCATAGAAAATAATTTTATAATTTCATCTTACTTGGTCTCCCACTGGTTTTCTTTTTATTTTAAATGCCTTTTATGAGGGCTGTCAGACACATACACATCCAACATATCCAGCTGACACCCAACATGTAACCGTTTTTGACAGGTCTGATGGACAGCAGTCACAGATCAAACAATCAACTCTGCTGCAGCCACAGAGCTGGGTATATGGTCTCTGCCATCCTCTGGGGCTAGAAGAGAGAATTGGCAGCCAGGAATCCTGTGCTTAAATTGTCATTTAACAGTAAAGCTGGAGACCAGGCCACCAGGAAAGCTGCGTTTGATGAATGTGAGAGTGGTAGCATCTATGGTGGACAGAGGCAGAGAAAACTAGAAAGCACATAGTGTTGAACAAGGCTTGTGGCTTGTGATAAATGCTCCTGTAGAGTGCTCACTTTTGGGTCCAGATGAGTTTTCTCCTGGGCTGGAATATCTCTGCTCTATCTTTACTCTGCTCTGGTAAGACCTTACCTGGAGTACTGCATTTAGGTCTGGAGCCCTCAATATGGGAATGACATGGACCTGATGGAGCAGATCTAGAGGAGGGCAGCAAAAATAATCAGGGGATTGGAACACCTCTACTACAAAGACAGTCTGAGGGAGCTGGGGTTGTTCAGCCTGGAAAAGAGGAGGCTCTGGGGAGACCTAATAACAGCCTTACAGTACCTGAAGGGGGCCTACAGGAAGGATGGACTCTTTACAAAGTGATAGGACAACGGGCAATGGCTTCAAACTAGAGAAGAGCAGATTTAGGTTGGATGTTAGGAACAGATTCTTTAGTATGAGGGTGGTGGAACACTGGAGCAGGTTGCCCAAGAAAGTGGTTGGGTCTCCATCCCTGGATATATTCAAGGTGAGGCTTAACAGGGCTCTGAGCAACCTAATCTAGTGGAGGATGCCCCCGCTTATTGCAGAGGGGGGTGGACTAGTTGATCTTTGGAGGTCCCATTCAACCCAGACCACACTATGATTCTATGACCAGTGTCACTTCTGGCAGAGTTCAGTACACCTACCAAACCATGCCCTCACTGAGGACCCTCTCTCCAGTGCTTTTTATTAACATCTGCATGTGGTATACCGAGTAGTGTTGTTTAATATTTTTCTGTCATGGTCTGGGGTTTCTCATTAAGTAAGCATGATGGACATTAAAGCAGTGACATGGCAGTATTGCAGTGCTCCATGAGTATATTGCTAAATCCATCAGGTACTGGTAGGATCACAATAGTTGTGATGTTGGCTTTGTGCTCTGCTCTGCCTCTGGCCAGTCTCACTCCTGCATACCCTCTCACTTCACTTTTGCTTCCTGTATTCTTTTTTCTACTCCAGTCAACATCTTTCCTTTTCAGCAAACATATTTAGATCTGAGAAGTGTTTTAAGGGGATCCCTGGGCTCCAGGCAGTGGATGAGAAAGCTGGCTGGTTTGAGATGTCAGTATCTGGGCATCAGAGAAATAAGAATCCTAGTAGCCACCATGGGAAGATATCCTAGAAGTGATAGTGTCCCCTTAGCAAGATCTCATGACTTTGCATGCAAGGGGAACTGCAACTAACAGCTCTGATGTCTTGTCCTCTTCTTTGCTCAGCTGTAATGCTTCCCACAAGAGTTGGCATCGTGAAAAATTCATCTTGTATCAACCACCACTAGACCCTAACCCTTTATTTAAGAGTGTACCAGGCCTGGCTATGTTTCTCTGAAGGCAAAAATATTATGCTGGCTGTTATGACTTTGTTTTAATTAATACTTTCACTTTTACTTGGAAATGAAAAAACGAATAATCTCCTTCTCCTTCTCCTCCAGTCAGTTCACTTCTGTAAGGGAATTGCAGCAGAGCTGCATCTGAAACCCAGCCACCTTAGAAACCCCCAGCCTGTTTTGAAACAGCTTTAAGCTGAATTGGATGGTACTGGTCTTGACTTTCACGATGTATCCCTGAAATCCAGTAAGTACCTGAAACTAATATGTACAAATTGACACTTTTAAAAACTCTGGAATTTAAAGTAACATAGTTACACATCTGGTAGAAATAAGAATCAGGCACAGGCTTTCAGCTACAGTCTCACAAAATACAGAAGCCCTTTCCAAGGGCATCTGATGTGAAGTTGTGTCAGTGACACCTTTGCAGTTTCCAGGTCACTCATGGACACAGATGTATTCTAGGGTGCCCTTTATTTTTTTTTTTTGGTAAGACCACAGAAACCTGAGTTTAGTAAATCTGTCATTGTAGTTTGCAGGCTATGACAAGCGCAACATCAAACAGATGTGATTTAATTTTGAACATCATTGATATGCCACTGGGAAATGTTCCTAATGTGAATATGTGTTGTCAAATATTCTAACCATTACAGTGGCCATAGACATAGCTAATGTGAACTCGCTGTGTGTGAGGGCATTTGTGTGCATATATAAGAGAGAATAAACTCAAAACACAGCAAGGATGCTATGGTGGCAGGTTATAACCTCTCTATTTTAATAACACTGACCATCTAATATCAGACATACACTCCATTGTGCACATGGAACATACACAACTTTAATCACAGTATGTGATTTGGAGGCATGTGTTAGCAATTATATCATCTCGTTAGACTGCAATGTAATTTTAGCAACAATTCAAGTTTATGTTAAAAGTAATCTTTTTTTTTTTTTAAGGGAAGTGAAGAAACTCTTGTAGATGACTCACTAAAGGGAACAGTAAGCTCAGTTCATCATAGCTGCTAACCCAAATTCTCTTTTCCTCAGTCTGCTGGACAAGAAAGTTTCTCTTAAGCATCTCAAGTGTAAGGTGAAGTTTTTTCTCACCTTACAAAGATTGTTGAGAAAAGGCTAATCAAGAAGACATATTCAATAGTTGCTTTAAACTTCTCCAGCAGTATCTTCCATAAATCTCCCAAAGGGACATCAGAAATTGTTGGAAAAAGGCAAAAAGTCTTAGAAACTTTTATTCTTTCACAGTGGCATTGTAAAGAGACATCAAAAGGAACGGAGGCCACAATATAGGAAGTCACTTTAGCTCATGCAAGGTGACTTAATTTCACAATTGTTAACAAAGATTAGTTTAATCCTGAGAGATTATTGTTGGCAACAAATTGATGTTTCTTGGATATAAGTGTAATACCCTCACATCAGGGATTATTTTCAGGATCTCTCCTTCCTCAATCTCTTGATGTAACTAGTCAAGGATAAAATGATACTGGTGATTCACTTCTTCAACACAGAGCTGCCTGATAAGAGGATGCTTTGGTTGATGCTCATATACTGTTGGTTTATAGTCTAGTCCTTGCAGTAGAGATGGGAGATTGCTCATGGGGTGTAAAATGGAGTCGGCAAACAAGGAGGAGAAGCCACTTCAGGAGAGCTTTGGGCTCCTTCAGAGAGCCCCAGATTCATGTCTGGGAATCAGGCACTCCCCCAAGGCACTGTTATTAACAACAAGACATTTATGTTAGTATGGATCCTACCATGGACCCTACTGAAAGATCAGTCTTACTGCATACAACAGTCCATTGGTTTATGTGGTGTCTTACAGAAGAAAAAAGGAGAGCAGAGGCAAAGTCTCTGTACTAGTGCTTTAAAGTATATCCAGCAGAGTGGCTTTGAATGCTTTTCTGTGACCATAAAGAGAAGATCCTCATTTGCAGTAAGTTGGTGTAACTCTGCTGATGTCAATTACTTTATGTTAGGCTTGCAGGAGTGGGATGTTCTCAGATTTTGGCTATGTGGATCACCCAAAGAGGCAGGGGCAGGCAGGGAAGACATAGTGATTGCCATATACTTAGTTCCTGTTTTGTTCCTTAAAAAGTTGGTGTGATTAAGAGAAAGCATAATGGCATGAAGACTTTCAATAGCCAGCTGTGGCTGGGGAGGCTGCATTCCAGAACACAGGCATGGATTTTTTTTTTCTATGTCCCTGTACTCCGTAATTAAATTTTCATTGAATGGCTGAGTCTGACTATTATAATGTAATCACTTACAGCTCTTGCATGTAATTCATTAGAACAATAATGAGTTTCAATGAACAGGCTCCCCCAGCAGTGATGAACTCTGAATGATTTCTATGATTAAAAAAAAAAAAACAACAACATTTGGGACAGTAGCAGATGTAAGACAGACCATGGTGTGCTCAAGATCTGTGCCCACCTATGTATAAATGATAAATACATCTCAGGCAAGTGTAAAATGTTGCAGTGTTTTGTGAGGTTGTTGGGGAAGGAGGTTCTGCATACCAGTACTTTAAAACAGGAGCTGCCTCAACACTCAGGCTCTTTGCATTTGTGCATATATTATTCAGTTCTCCTTGCCTCAATTTTTAATAGCAAGATTTCCTCCAACCTTACACTTCAGTCAATAGTTTATCTCCAGATTTTCAGAGAACACATTCTGTGATGGACCCTACACCTGATGTGGTGGGCTGCTTTGCTTACAACTTCCCTCAGCCTCTTATTGACTGGTGCCTGTGTTTTGGTGAGGGAGCTGCTTGTTATCCTTCCTCTGGTCTACCAGTTTCCCCAGGAGTGTTGTTACCTGGGTTCTGTATTTTCCCAAATGGAGGCAGCTGAGCAGCCTGCCAGCTGGGCAGGCAGCAGCCAAGAAATTTGAGAAGCATATTTCTGTTCAGATTATTTCTACCTTGGGAATATTCTGGAATTTCCAAGCTGAAGCTGTCTTGGTGTTGGGGGATTTTGGGGGGGAGGAAGTTAAAAAAGAGGGGTTTGGCTTTTCAACATTTTTCATGAGTTGGGAGTTCCCTTTTTATGCAATCTCTGTGGTTTAATTATTAATGCCTTGGCAACATAAACTTAGGAAAAGATCAAGAATTAAAAGTACAAGAAGAGTCAGATTTCTTCATCTGGTGTTCTTTGCTTTTGCCCACAAAAGTACAAACAAACTCTTTTACAAAAATAAGGCAATGCTGCAGAAGATAATCTTACCAATGCATTTTTAAAGTTTATCTGGAAAACTTAAGAGCTGAAAGCTAGGGATGTGTTCATTTTAAGATTTTTCTATGAAAAAAAAATGGAAGCTTTGTGTTCTGCCTTGACTCGATTCCATTAAAATACACTAAATATCACCCAGACAATGAGAGTTTAGCAATGCCTATGTCTTTCTAAAGGGTTAGGATGTCCCATAGAATCCTGAGAACACATACTGGTTGAAGACTGTGCGTTGTTCCAGCTTTCAGATAGTCAAAATGACAATGTGCTGTAGTGCTTCCCATACCTGGAGTTAAACTAAATGATGAATAGAAGCTGGAATACTGAACCTTGTCTAAATATCAGATCCCTTTGCTAAGATCTGTCCCCAGGATTCATGTCCTGAACCAAAACCAGAGAGGGCTGATTTGCTGATTGCTACTTCAATTTAGCTCTTACTTCTTTATGTCTTGTAATGATTGCTAGCTTTTGGCACATGATGGTGAATGTCTAAGAAATGAGAACCTTACTGATGATCATGTAGAAAAAGGGAACTATGTCACAGTTCCTTCAGGGAAGGAAGGAAAGCATTTGAGACAAATTGTTAAGCACACACCTCCTTCCCCCATTAGTTTGTGGCATGTGTGTTGCAAATGCCATACTTCTAACTTCTCAAAGGTAAGTTTCTAAAACTAGTACTGCTGACACTGTAGTCAAGTTGGGACATTTCTAATTACATGTTCTGACAGATAAAGACGAATTGATCACTGAACTAGATGGTTGCCTAGGTGCAAGCAATCATGATCTAATTTTGTTTTGTGCAAACAGTATTATATTCTTGGTGCGTCAAAAAGGCCAATTTCCCAAAGCAGAAAACAATTGTGAGCAAAATTGAGTGGGAGGAAAAAATTTAAACACAAAAATATGCATGATAATTAGGAATTGTTTAAGAACGCTTTGCTAGATGCTGAAAACCCCAACTCTGCAATCAAGAAAGGTTTTTATGGCTGAAAACAATCCCGTTAAAAGGGGAGGGGAAGACAATTACAGGCCCAACCTCTTCTGAAAAATCAAAGAAACCTACAAAACAATAGGATGTAAGAAATGAGAAAAGGAGAAGCTCATCATAGTGAGCATAAGACAAT